>NW_028317821.1:577500-1242500 GCF_062004578.1 Staurois parvus
CACCAGCCTGTAGGTAGCCCCCCCCCTCCCTGGGCATCCCCCCCCCAGGCTCCACACTCCAGCACCTTCTCTCAGTCATTCTTCCACCTGACTCTCCTGCTGCACAGACTCTGTCACATTTAAGGGTTCTACTTAACCACCATGCCCGGCCTTCTGCCTGGGGATTGGCCAAGTTACCTTAAACATGCAAATCTGGGCCTCCTCCCCTCATCTTCTGGGACCCCCTCCCAAGATCTAGACCAGCAGCACTTTCCTTGCTCAATATTCCACCCGACTCCAACAACTCCCTGCTGATCAGACTCTCTCATAATTAAGGGTTG
This sequence comes from Staurois parvus, assembly GCF_062004578.1. Taxonomy (NCBI): domain Eukaryota; kingdom Metazoa; phylum Chordata; class Amphibia; order Anura; family Ranidae; genus Staurois; species Staurois parvus. The sequence goes on from NW_028317821.1 coordinate 577,821, forward strand.
TCCTAGCCATCATGCCAGGCCTCCTGGCTAGGGATTGGCCAGGTTCCCTCAAACATGCAAATCCAAGCCTCCTCCCCTCCTCCCCCCCTCTTCCAGAATGTTCCAGCAGTTTCTGGAAGGGTGGGAGAGCTCCAGAAGCCCTGACCTTTAGAGCCTCCCAGCCTGTCCTGAGCTGACCTCTCTATCTCACTCCCAGGCTGACTTATCCTAGGCTTCTAGCAAGCCTATGACTAAAAAAAACTATCCTATCTAGCTAAACCTAGAGGGTGCTACACAACCCTATCCAAGTTGTTTACCCCAAATAAAACAGCAACAAAAAAAAGCCCATGGATTAGATACTGACTCTGGAAGTTGGAAAATGCATGTTGTCTGGCCGTGCAGGAAATAGGGGGACCCAAAACCAGAGGCTCTCAAGGGGTAGTGCTACATGGTGAATTTGTATGTAGTAGTTCTGCATATAAAGCAGACCACATGCTGGCTTATGTGGATCATTTTAAGTGGTTTATACTAAAATAATGTGGCAAAGGAGCAGAGGTTTTAAAAAGAGGACATCTTTTAAATGTTCCCAGGATACTGCTGTACCTATTAGTGAATCAAGGCTTGTATGTCAAGAGTTGTCCAAGTATTTGTTTCAAAGTACTTTAAATGATCTCAGGTAGCCAGTATGGAAAATCCGTAGATGCAATTGCTTTACTCATCTTTTGCAGCACATCAGTCTAAAGCCTGGTATGCTTAGTAAGCTTTTTTTCGCTCAGTCTAGCGGGCTGAATGAAAATAAACTGAGGAGCTTGCCAGGAGGTCACTGTACTAACGATGTGATTAGAGATGAGCGAATCGAACCTGGCGAAGTGGAATTCGTTTCGAATATCAGGAAAAATTCGATTCGCATCGAATCCGAATTTTAGCAAACTTCGGGTGCACGAATCGAATTTTTCCCGATCAGCCGGCAAAAGTGTCACTGCAGAGAGCTCCGCTATTTCTGACAGTTCTGACAGTTCATTTACAGCGGTTGAAACATTGTATCTATTTGTTTCCATTTAGGATACAGATGTTTTTATTCGGAAATAAATAGATACAATGTTTCAACCGCTGTAAATGTGAAGGAACTGTCAGAGAACTGTCAGAAATAGCGGAGCTCTCTGCAGATACACTTTTTGCTGTACTGGAATTCTTCTTCTTTTCATTCTTCTTTTCATTCTTCTTCTTCTTCTTTTCATTCTTCTTCTTCTTCTTTTCATTCTTCTTCTTCTTCTTTTCATTCTTCTTTTCATTCTTCTTCTTTTCATTCTTCTTCTTCTTTTCATTCTTCTTCTTCTTCTTTTCATTCTTCTTCTTCTTCTTTTCATTCTTCTTTTCATTCTTCTTCTTCTTCTTTTCATTCTTCTTCTTCTTCTTTTCATTCTTCTTCTTCTTCTTTTCATTCTTCTTTTCATTCTTCTTCTTCTTCTTCTTCTTCTTTTCATTCTTCTTCTTCTTCTTTTCATTCTTTTCATTCTTCTTCTTCTTCTTTTCATTCTTCTTCTTCTTCTTTTCATTCTTCTTTTCATTCTTCTTCTTCTTCTTTTCAGGCTTCTTCTTCTTCTTTTCATTCTTCTTTTCATTCTTCTTCTTCTTCTTTTCATTCTTCTTCTTCTTCTTTTCATTCTTCTTTTCATTCTTCTTCTTCTTCTTTTCATTCTTCTTCTTCTTCTTTTCATTCTTCTTTTCATTCTTCTTCTTCTTCTTTTCATTCTTCTTCTTCTTCTTTTCATTCTTCTTTTCATTCTTCTTCTTCTTTTCATTCTTCTTCTTCTTCTTTTCATTCTTCTTTTCATTCTTCTTCTTCTTCTTTTCATTCTTCTTCTTTTTCTTTTCGTTCTTCTTTTCATTCTTCTTTTCATTCTTCTTCTTCTTCTTTTCATTCTTCTTCTTCTTCTTTTCATTCTTCTTTTCATTCTTCTTCTTTTCATTCTCCTTCTTCTTCTTTTCATTCTTCTTTTCATTCTTCTTCTTCTTCTTTTCATTCTTCTTCTTCTTCTTTTCATTCTTCTTTTCATTCTTCTTCTTCTTCTTTTCATTATTCTTCTTCTTCTTTTCATTCTTCTTTTCATTCTTCTTCTTCTTCTTTTCATTCTTCTTTTCATTCTTCTTCTTCTTTTCATTCTTCTTCTTCTTTTCATTCTTTTTTTCATTCTTCTTCTTCTTCTTTTCATTCTTCTTCTTCTTTTCATTCTTCTTCTTCTTCTTTTCATTCTTCTTTTCATTCTCCTTCTTCTTCTTTTCATTCTTCTTCTTCTTCTTTTCATTCTTCTTTTCATTCTTCTTCTTCTTCTTTTCATTCTTCTTCTTCTTTTCATTCTTCTTCTTCTTCTTTTCATTCTTCTTTTCATTGTTCTTCTTCTTCTTCTTTTCATTCTTCTTCTTCTTCTTTTCATTCTTCTTTTCATTCTTCTTCTTTTCATTCTTCTTCTTCTTTTCATTCTTCTTCTTCTTCTTTTCATTCTTCTTTTCATTCTTCTTCTTCTTCTTTTCATTCTTCTTCTTCTTCTTTTCATTCTTCTTTTCATTCTTCTTCTTCTTCTTTTCATTCTTCTTCTTCTTCTTTTCATTCTTCTTTTCATTCTTCTCATTCTTCTTTTCATTCTTCTTCTCATTCTTCTTTTCATTCTTCTTCTTCTTCTTTTCATTCTTCTTTTCATTCTTCTCATTCTTCTTTTCATTCTTTTCATTCTTCTTCTCATTCTTCTTTTCATTCTTCTTCTTCTTCTTTTCATTCTTCTTCTTCTTTTCATTCTTCTTTTCATTCTTCTTCTTTTCATTCTTCTTCTTCTTCTTTTCATTCTTCTTTTCATTCTTCTTCTTCTTCGTCGTGCCCCGTGACTGCCCAAATGAGTGAAGTGTGCGGTGATTCTAAGATCGACGGCACTCCTCTGCATGTCATACTGACTGACAGTATTATTTCTCTTCCCCAGCAGACTCCAAGGGCATTTAAATTAAAGGTACAGTGTTCTGCACTAATATAAAGGCTCTCTGAAGCCTAGAAACCCTTTTAATAAGTTAAATTCGCGGCGAATAAATTTGCATCGAATTTCTCCCGCAAATTCGGCGAATCAGCCGAATCGAATTTTTGAATAATTCGCTCATCTCTAGATGTGATGTTAGTACAGATATCTCCCCATCATTGAGCTATTGTGTTATTGTGTTCTAACAGAAAACATTGATAGCGCTCACAGCCATTGAGCCACTGAGAGCACTGATCGGATGCCGATTGTCTGCTGGTTTTCCAGCAAGCTTGTTCGACAGAAGCCAGCTGAGAGATTGGCTTCTGTCAAACAAGGACCCGTACACATGAGCCGAATGTCAGACAGTATCTAGTGTACCAGCTGAATTCGGCCAATATTTGGCCCATGTGTACGGGGCTTAAGGCTCCATACAAGCATAAGACACTGATTAGTAGATATGACCACTAAATGATCATTCTGTAAACCAATAATGGCTTACACACTTATAATCATACTTGATGAGGATACTCTGTGCGAATACCCCCCCCTTCCCCCAGCCTTATTTGTCTGCACAGATTCAGGTTAGCCCAAAGACACCCAATCTTTTTTCTGAGAACATTTGTAATATTTATATAACAGGTAATTTTATATTTATGGATCGCTTGGCTACATTTGACAGTAGTCCAGTAAAAATGGCTGGTTGTACCCAGAATGGCAAGAACATGCTGTATGTCCCAGATTCCAGCAGTGCTGTGAATATATTTTCTTGTTTGATTAAGTAGAACAGGCAGGATTTTTAATGCAAAAGAGACATGCATTGTCTTTTCTGCATTAAAATTTCCTACCTGTTTGCCTCTCAAAATGGGGGAGTGCTTTGGGGCAGGGGGACTCCCCCCGAAAAGTACATTGTTTCCATGTTGATGGAGACAAGGGCCTCTTCCCCACAACCCTGGATTATGGTTGTGCGGGTCTGCGGGTGGGAGACTTATCGGAATCTGGAAGCCCCCTCTAACAAGGGGGCCTCCAGATCTCACCCCCCAATGTGAATAAGTATGGGTGCATAGTATCCCTACCTATTTACCAAAACTGTAAAAAGTGAGTAAAAACCAACTGTTTTTGACAAGTCCTTTATAAAAAAAAACAAAAAATAGATGTTCCACTGACCTGAAATAAAAAAAAAAAGAACTTCTCATCCAACGAAGGCTCCAGCCATCTGACAGTTATATAAATAACTAAGGGGCAGGGCAACCTGATGACATTACCGAGTGGACACGCTCCCTTGTGACGTCATCGACCAGGGCCATGAAAAAAAAAATTGCGTGGGGTTCCCCTTAAAATCTATACTCAAAGGCACTGGTATGGATGGGGGGGCATGCAGTTTTTCTTCTTTATTTTTAATTGCCAGCATTCTTTTGTTTACATTCAGCTGTCAGTGGGAAAACCCACTGACAGCTGATGAGTCATTGATTGTTGAGGACTCTACGGCCAGCTTCCTGGCCCTCACCTTAACAACCAGCGTCAAAGTAAAATATCATCTTGGTGTTAAAATGGGAAATGCAGGTGCTTTGTCAGTGTTTACTCTTACCTTCCAATCTGTGTTCCCATCCTAAGGTTGAAACAAAAAGGAAGGATATGTGACAGCAAGCCAAAACAGACTTCTGATTGTATCCAGGATGGGAAGTATATATGTCCCAGATTCCATCAGCTTGCTGAGGTTGTTGGATCTGGCTGATTATACAACGTGCCAAATGGCATGGTTTGATTTATTTTTTTTTTTTTTTGCTCCTACTGTATTCATAGTGTACATCATCTTTGTAAAATTAAGCTTGCTGTGGATGTTGGGATGTTGAACCCATCGGTATAGCACAGCAATGGGCAAACTACGGCCCGGCGGACCTTTTAATCCGGCCCGCGGAGCTAGGCTCCTCTCACAGTCCGCCCCGAAGTAATTCATTCCCCATATTAATTCATCCCCCATATGAAGTCCCCAAGTCACCCCTGTGTCAATTCACTTACCTTTGCTCCGCGCGTTCCTCTCGCCGTGTCCCGCGCCGTTCCGGTGTAGCATGAAAATCTGTCTCCTATGAGGATCTGTCCGCCTCGACGTATCTGCGCATGTGCCGGAGATCGCCGATCGGCTGCTAATGCCTGAAACTGGCACATGCGCAGATACGTCGAGGGGGACAGATCCTCATAGGAGACAGATTTTCATGCTACACCGGAACGGCGCGGGACACGGCGAGAGGAACGAGCGGAGCAAAGGTAAGTGAATTGACACAGGGGGGACTTGGGGACTTAATATGGGGGATGAATTAATATGGGGAATGAATTACTATGGGGGATGAATTACTATATGGGGGATGAATTACTATGGGGGATGAATTACTATATGGGGGATGAATTACTATGGGGGATGAATTACTATGGGGGATGAATTACTATATGGAGGATGACTTACTATGGGGGATGAATTACTATGGGGGATGAATTACTATATGGGGGATGCATTACTATATGGGGGATGAATTACTATGGGGGATGAATTATTATGGGGGATGAATTACTATATGGGGGGGATGAATTACTATATGGGGGATGAATTACTATAGGGGGGATGAATTACTATGGGGGATGAATTACTATAGGGGGGATGAATTACTATGGGGGATGAATTACTATATGGGGGATGAATTAATATGGGGGATGAATTACTATAAAGGATGAATTACTATATGGGGGATGAATTACTATATGGGGGATGAATTACTATGGGGGATGAATTACTATAGGGGGGATGAATTACTATAGGGGGGATGAATTACTATGGGGGATGAATTACTATATGGGGGATGAATTACTATATGGGGGATGAATTACTATATGGGGGAAGAATTACTATGGGGGATGAATTACTATGGGGGGATGAATTACTATGGGGGATGAATTACTATATGGGGGATTAATTACTATGGGGGATGAATTACTATGGGGGGATGAATTACTATGGGGGATGAATTACTATATGGGGGATTAATTACTATGGGGGATGAATTACTATATGGGGGATTAATTCCATGGTGTCCAAAAAGCGTCCCTTTAGGTCAAAAGCGGTTTTAGACCAGCTAGAGAACAGTGATAGTAAATTAGAACCACTTGCAGAATTGAGTGATAATGATTCGTGGGGAAATTTGTCATCAGACACTGAAAACGATTCTGTGACTTTGCTCAGCGATGTGCGAACTTGGCGCTATATTTCAAATGTCAGTGTTTTTGGTTTGATTATATTATTGAATTAAATTTATTATTATTATATTATTATTTTTTATGATTATTTATTAAATTATAATTTATGATTTTGTGTTTCAAGTTTTATCATATCCGGGATGTTTACTAGACTCTTGTTCGGACAGATTTCAGTGAGTTATTCCAGAGTTACAGGCCTACAATATAAAACATCAAATTTCCATGCAAAATAAAGGTACCGCTTTCAGCATCAAAAATCTGAAATAATCATACCGCCAGGGAGGTTAAAGTGTAAGTGAAGGTAAACATAGCAGATCTCCGAGCTCTTTAAAAAGAAAATTGGATATACAATATTTTTACATGTCCTGTCTGCTGCTGTCAAATCACCACTCATCCCCCTCTTCTTTCACACCGGCTGTAGAAGATGTTCCGTGACTTCTGCCGACATCATACCAGGACCTCCTTAATGTGGTATTAAACCCAAAAGCAAACATAATCTATATTGGAGATTACCAATTCCTAGATCTGGTGGTTGCATTTGTTTTAAATTTGTAGGCTTTCTTTCTTTTATTTTCACCCAGTGATCTGGTCAGTAAGTCTGTTGTTTTTCAACAGAACAGGCTATTCTGCAGATGTAGCAGTTAGAGGGTTGAGACAAATTTACTAGTGACAGGGCTGTTTACAGTGATCAGCTTTTATTTACATATAACCAAATAAATTATGTACAGCGAACGCTCAATGTTATATGTAAAATTATATAAATAAATTAATCATAAGACCAGCTGCAAAGTGCACCGACGTAGGAAATTCAAAAAACCTAGTAAAAGCGCATAAACATAGAAAGGTGCAGCACTAGAAATATCAATATATAATAAAATGCTTTCAATAAAAAGACATTCAATAAAAAGAACCTCTAGGTAGAAATGGTGCTTAGTCAGGCGCACAAATGAGAAATAATATTGCTCAGTCTAATGAGTAAAGAAGTGTTCAAAAAGAAGTGCAGGCTTGGCTTTGGTTAGGTCAGAAATATAAGTGGTTAAACTTCAACTTTGTAGATAATTCCCATAATAAAATCCTTGTGATGTGAACAGGGGCGGACTGACCATTTGGAAACTCGGGCACTGCCCGAGGGCCCGGGGTCAGTAGGGGGCCCCATGAGATGCCCCTGGTACCTTTTACATAGGCTTTTTTGAGTTTGGGCAAGGACACAGGGACCCCATGATCCCCTATTGCCCGGGGGCCCCATGAGTTGTCAGTCCACCCCTGGATGTGAATCCATGCAGCAATATATAATTTTGTTTATGATTTTATTTACATATGTAACACCTTTATCCCAAAAAGGTGTTTGCTGTAACAGCTTTAAAAGTGTAAGCTGGGGTTTGGCTTCCATTTGTTAGTATATCTGAATCTGCTAGTATATCTAACACTCCACTTCCCCCAGATGGACAATGCTGCTGTATGCTGTGCCCCCTGTGCTTCTTCATTCGGAGTTGGGGTACTCTAATACAGGAGGTGTGTTACTGGCCAGATCACCATGTGAAAACAGAGGGGAATTAGCCTAAAGAAAACAGAAAACGAATGCAGCCAATACTTCTAAGGAATGGTAAACTATATACATTTTTGGTTTCGGGTTTGATACCACTTTAATCTGTTCTGCAGACAGTGCTGCTCCTGCACATGTTTTTCAAACTGTGGCGGTCTTGATGGAGATGTGACAGCTAAATCCAACTACAGCACTACAGGCATGCTGTACATAGGTACAGTGAGGTGAGTTGGAGATATTATTTAGATATGGTTATCATATCAAATTGGATGGCACTTTTCCTTTTTTGACATAGGTACAGCATCCTCTAGCTCCCAAGCCAGTAGAAGAGACTCAAACTGACCACATTGGATGGATCTGCTTCTGTGCTAATTGTGGTCAGTTTGAAACAGCAATCAAGGCAACTGGCAGGATCACCAGTTATTTAGTAAAAATATATGAAAACAATATACAGGATACATTTAATATCAACCAAATGTATAACACAAGACATATACAGTTGCAAGAAAAAGTATGTGAACCCCTTGGGATTACGTGGAGTTTTGCATGAATTGGGCATAAAATGTGCTCTGAACGTCATCTAAGTCACAACAATAGAAGAACACTGTCTGCTGAACATAATACTACACAAACATTAGATGTTGCCATGGTTTAATTGCACATAACATGTAAACATTCACAGTGCAGGGAGGAAAAAGTATGTGAACCTTTGGACTTAATAACTGGTTGACCCTCCTTTGGCAGCAATAACCTCAACCAAACGTTTCCTGTAGTTGCAGATGAAACCTGCACAACGATCTGGAGTAATTTTGGACCACTCCTCTTCACAAAACTGTTTCAGTGTAGCAATATTCTTGGGATGTCTGGTGTGAACCGCTCTCTTAAGGTCATGCCACAGCATTTCAATCGGGTTGAGGTCAGGACTCTGACTGGGCCACTCCAGAAGGCGTATTCTGTGCTGTTGCAGCCATTGGTTTGTTGAATTACTTGTATGCTTTGGGTCATTGTCCTGTTGCATCACCCATCCTCTGCAGAGCTTCAGTTGGCGGACAGATGGTCGTACGTTTTCCTGCAAAATGTCTTGATAAACTCTGGAATTCATTTTCCCATCAATGACAACAATCCATCCAGGCCCTGAGGCAGCAAAGCAGCCCCAAACCATGATGCTTCCTCCGCCATGTTTTACAATGGGGATGAGGTTTTGATGTTGGTGTGCTGTGCCTTTTTTTCTCCACACATAGTGTTGTGTGTTCTTCCCAAACAACTCAATCTTGGTTTCATCTGTCCACAGTATATTTTGCCAGTAGTGCTGTGGAACATCCAGGTGCTCTTTTGCATACTTCAAACGTACTGCAATATTCTTTTTGGACAGCAATGGCTTCCTCCGTGGTGTCCTCCCATGTACTCCATTCTTGTTTAATGTTTTCCTTATTGTAGATGTGTCAACAAAAATGTTAGTATGTGCCAGAGATTTCTGTAGGTCTTTAGCTGACACTCTGGGATTCTTCTTTACCTCATGCAGCATTCTGCGCTGTGCTCTTGCAGTCATTTTTACAGGACGACCACACCTAGGGAGAGTAGCAACAGTGCTAAACTTTCTCCATTTGTAGACAGTCTGTCTTACCGTGGACACATGAACATCAAGGCTTTTGGAGATACTTTTGTAACCCTTTCCAGCTTCATGCAAGTCAGCAATTCTTGATCGTAGGTCTTCTGATAGCTCTTTTCTGCGAGGACATGGTTCACATCAGACAGTGCTTCTTGAAACCAGTAAACCCAAAACAGGTGTGTGTTTTTTAAGGGCAGGACAGCTGTCAGCAACACATCCAATATCATCACACTGATTGGAGTCAAAGTTGGCTCACTCCTGGCTCCAATTATCTCTGGGAGAAGTCATTAAGCTAGGGCTTCACATACTTTTTCCTCCCTGCACTGTGAATGTTTACATGTTATGTGCAATTAAACCATGGCAACATCTAATATTTGTGTAGTATTATGTTCAGCAGTCTGTGTTCTTCTATTGTTGTGACTTAGATGCCGTTCAGAGCACATTTTATGCCCAATTCATGCAAAACTCCACGTAATCCCAAGGGGTTCACATACTTTTTCTTGCAACTGTAGGTTATCTTATATTTGGCATAACATACACTTTAAGGCACTACCTGTAATTTACATCAGCACCTGGAATAAGCATGCACGACAGAGCTTTAGACTTTACTGACTACAATTCTGTTTCAAATCAGAGCCTTCCTTGTATAATAAATACAGAATCAGAATGACAGCAATGGTAGCTCCAATATTTCTGTCTTCACAGATGCCCTTTAAATAGTAGCATCAGGGCTACCCAAGTCCAATCAAAAGTCACCCGCGGTCGATTTTGTCCTTTAAGTTTGTTGCATGGGAAGAAGAGGGTGTTTTTTATTTTTTTTAATGCTTAATAGAAGCATTGGCATATCCAACATCTCTTTTGTAAGTAATCACCTCATCATCTCACAAGACAAATAACTTTCCAGAGTTTTCAAAAGGGCTTAAAAACAAAACGACAAACAAACAAAAAAAACTGTCTACTTGTTTAGTTCAAATCGATGTGGATAATATATAGTTAGCAGAAATATAACTGTTCTATGTTTGATAGCTGACATCTGCTCTTGGAAAGTGTATACTAATAATCTCACTTTATTTAGAATGAAAAATGTTGTATGGTGAATTATTAAATAAGGATCACTGGTATTTTGAAGGCTCTGACAGCACACCGATTATTATTTCAAGTTTTGAGTTATAGATTTACATATTGAACCTGGCACTTCTTCTGCTTTTGTTGAAAGCTTTTACACCTCACAAGCAGATCTGGACTTGTGGACGTGGGATTTGTGACACTTATCAGACATAGAATTTTATTGCCTTTGGTAATTTTTTATGTATGCTAAATATGGAGAATTACATTGCAGTATGGAGGGATTCCTAACACTGGGCTGGATTACAGTGGTACTCTGATATTGAATTCTCAAACTTTAAAACTGAAATTTACTATGAAAACAGATATTTAAGGAGCAACATGCATGATCATTTTTTTTTTTTTTTCATTTAATCATTTAAAGTAGTAGAAAAAAAAAGTGCCCCCCTGCAGGTTTAGGTTTAGGTCATAATGTACTAGTATGCACCACAAACTAGTACAATATGAGAGACGTACGTAGATGGGGCTGTCCAGTGCTGGGTTGTCACGGCTCTCTCTGGTCCACGGCAGTTCTGTGTTAACCTGGTCTTTCTCCAGATCTTCAGCCACTTAAATGGCTAGGCAGTGGTGATGTCACTCCTGAGCATATGCACAGGAATCACTTTGCCACGGCACGCATAGTGGGCTGCAAATGCGGTCTGAGCTCTGCGTGTGGGGGCTCAGATAGCATTTGCAGCCCGCTATGCGTGCCGTGGTAAAGTTATTCCTGTGTGTATGCGCAGGTGTGACGTCATCTCAGCCTGGTCATTTAAGTGGCCGAAGATTTGGCCAGGCAGGGTGGTCATTTATACTGAATGGAGAAAGAACAAACATAGGGCGCACCGGCCTAGTGCATTACCATAAAAAATGTTTAATAAGAGATAAAAATAGGTATTGTACTCACAGATGACACACTCTAAAAAATAATGTTTTGGCTCAACAAAAAAAATTAACGCAACAGTTTGCATCAAGTTTTTTAAGTTATGACAATGTCTGGTGAAATTAAGTTGAAGCAACAAACTACATTGCATTGAGGTAATTAGCTTTTCTGATAGAAATGAATGCATTTTTATTTACCGCCAACTTAATTACTGGCATTATAAACACATGTTTTTAAGTTGAGTACTTAAACATATTAAGTTAATTCAAATAGTTTTTCCAGTTTTTATAAGAAACCTTCAAGTCACGTGTACTTAATTGCTACAATTATGAGCAAGTTTTTTAAAGTTAAAAAGCAGTTAAAAATCAAGTTGATCCAAATTGATTTTCTGTATTAGTTTTTAGCTTTGTTTTTTTTATACTAGCTTTCAAAAATGAATTAATCAGTTTAGGCTTACACTAGAATGTGTTGCAGAAACCCCGCAATCTGTGTGCATTTTGCGCACCGCATTCAAATCGCACTACCCTTGCAGTCTGCAGTGGATGTCAGTGTTGCAAACACAGTGCATTTGCCGGCACCAGATTGCATGGTACAAAACAAAACATGCAATCTGGTTGCACTGTGGTTCAAAAATTGGTGCATGCATGTCTTTGGTGCGATGTGGTGTGATTTGAGCTCATTCAAAATGAATGGGCTCAAATTGCATTACACTGAACCACATGTGAATTGCACAGGAATGTGTTGCAGTTCCATTGTGATTCACATGCACTTCATTGTGTGAACCAAGGTCCAACAATCCAATTGTTAAACAATTGACATTTTTTGCACACCAAAATCAAATCCTTAAAGTTGTACTGATGAATGAGTAAGCACTTTGCATTAAGTTTTTTTTAATATTGTCTGTCTGGTGCAGAAACTGTTTCTCTACAAGACCTTTGCTATATTGTGCAACAAATTGTGGCAATATAGTGAAGCTATTGGAGGATATTGAAAGTTGATATTTTGTGAGCTTTCTTACAATTTGATATATTCTTTCCGCATTACCCTGCGACAACCATTTTGTAAACTGAAATAAAAGTGAAAAATGTCATCTGAGTATGACTGTGCTATGGAACACATACGTTCTTCAGAGAATACTGTACTTGAGACCCATTACTTTAGCACTAGCTTTCAGTCCATCAAGTTCAAGGAACAGTTTTTGAAACAACTGAGACTTGATTTGTGTTAAGTGAATGGGGATGGAGACTTGCAATGCAGCTCTCAATGTAGAGCAAAATTAAGTTACCAAGTCGAATTTATTAAGGTACCTTAACTTAAATTTCATTGTACAACAATGAATGCAGAAATGTAACTGTACATGACACACAATATTAAGTTGATGTAATTTCCAACATTATCATTCCAACACAACTCATGAAAGTAGGTTTTTAAATGAAAAAGTTTATTTAAACCAATAAATTTGGATTTTTATCTTGGAAATACACATTTAATTAAGTGGTGATAACAGGTTGCTTGAGTTATTTTTTAGAGTGCAGTAAATTCAAAGGCACATCATAAAAGAATATCTTGGTCAAAACCGCACTACATGACTGTCTGCAGACAGGGCTCCGAGGAAGAGGCAAGTCCTCGAAACGCGTTAGCCTACTGGATGTCTACACCCCCTATTGTGGACAGTCACATAGCGCGATTTTGACCAGGATGTTCTTTTATGATGTGCCTTTGACGTTACTGTCGTTTGTGAGTACAATATCTAATTTTATCTCTTATTAAACATTTTATATGGTAATGCACTAGGCTGGTATGCCCTCTGTTTGTTCTTTCTCCATTCAGTATATCTGGATTTCCCGGGTCTTTTGAGGACAGCAAGGTGTGCATGTTCCAGGACATTCATGATGTGGTCCTAGCTTACATTGAGTCCATCCCCAAGCGCAGGAGCATTTGTGTTTGCAGGGTGGTCATTTATGATAGAAGAGACCTCTAGGGTCTCTCCTGTTATAAGAATCCTGCCTGTCAGTGGGTTTTTACCGGAGAGAGTTTACTACCACTTTAAGTCACAGCCATATTCAACATTTCTCAATTACTGTATGTGATAAAATCAACATTATTTTGCTAGAAAATGACTTAGAACCCTCAAACATTATATATTTTCTAAAAGCAGAGGCACTGGAGAATAAAATGGTGGTTGTTTTAATTGTTTATGTTGCCCAATATTTGTGTAGCTGTTTATTAAACTCACATTTTGTAGAAAATAATACACTTAAACGCATTTTAGTGAGCATAAGCAATACAAATATAATCTCAAATTTTTTTGGTAAACTATAAAAGATTATGTTACACCAAGTGAATAGATACCAAACATGCTGAGATTTCACACTTCTGTGAAATGCAAAATGGTGACAAACTACTGTACCTAAAAAGCTCCATAGCCGACACGTTAAAAGCCTTTACAGGCTACCAATTTTGAGTTAAACATGAGTTCTGGTGTTAGAAATATTGTTCTTAATCATGCTATTTCAACCTTTCAGTAATATATAAAAATAATTTTTATAATGTACCTGGAAACTGCATTTTACTTTATAAATAGTGTAAAATATACAAATATACTGTATTTCCAACCTACAACTATGTCTATGGACCTTTTAACAAATCCCAGCATGGTTGCATCTATATGTATTTTGTCATCCTAAATGTAAACCTGTAATACCTGGCTGACAATGGGAGACCTCTGGTGTAAAGCTTCATTAAAGTGTAGAGCATTAGAAACTAGAACCATTGATATATCTGTTCCTTCTTATGTGACAGCCTCTTCACATTGCATCTAGTGCCCAGTCGTTCATTCCCTTTATACCACTGCTCAGTTCACTTCTCACTCCACAGATTCTTTTTATAGCACCACTGGAGAAAATGGAGAGTCAAGAAGTCTGAAGATTTCTCATTTTCAGAGCATAATAACCTTTTGTTCAGAAGATCAGGCACATACAGTTGTGCTCAAAAGTTTGCACACCCTAGCAGAAATCGTGACATTTTGATATTGATATTGAAAATATGACTGATCATGCCAAAAAACTGTCTTTTATTTAAGGATACTGATCATGTGAAGCCATTTATTATCACATAGTTATTTGGCTCCTTTTTAAATCATAATGATAACAGAAATCACCCAAATGGCCCTGATCAAACATTTATATACACTGGAATGTTTGGCCTTGGTACAGACACACAAGGTGACACATAGAGGTTAACATGGCAATTAAAGGTTAATTTCCCACATATGTGGCTTTTAAATTGCAATTATTGTCTGTGTATAAATAGTCAATGAGTTTGTTAACTCTTATGTGAATGCACTGAGCAGGCTAGAGACTGAGCCACTGGGAGCTGAAAAAAAACTGTCAAAAGACCTGTGTAACAAGGTAATGGAACTTTATAAAGAAGGAAGAGGATATAAAAAGCTATCCAAAGGCTAGAATATGCTAGCCAATACTGTTCAATCACCTATTAAGAATTGGAAAATTATTATTATTATTATACAGGATTTATATATGTAGCGTCAACAGTTTGCACAGCACTTTACAAAATGAAGGTAGACATTACAGTTACAATTCAATTTGGTAAAAGAGGAAACAGAAGGCCCTGCTCATTAGAGCTTACAATCTAGGATAAAGGGTTGAGTGATAAAAAAGGTAATAGCTGTTGGGGGATGAGCTGATGAAGAAATAAATGGCAGTTTACTAGTTAGAAGCAGGATAGGCTTCTTTAAAGATAAAGGTTTTTAGGGAACGTCTAAAGGTGCATGGATTAGGAGATAGCCGGACACATTGGGGTAGGGAGTTCCATAGGATCGGAGAAGCTTAGGAGAAATCCTGGAGGCAAGCATGGGAGGAGGTGACACGGGAACTAGAGAGCAGAAGGTCTTGGGAGGATCGAGTGAGAGAGTGGTTTGGTTGATATTTTGAGACCAGGTTGGTGATGTAGCTGGGAGTTGTTAATGGCTTTGTAAATTATTATTATTATACAGTATTTATATAGTGCCAACAGTTCGCTCAGCGCTGTACATTACAATGGGAGACAATACATGAGACAGTACAATAACAATACAATGCGATACACGAGGGGTTAGAGGGCCCTGCTCCTTGGAGCTTATAATCTAGGAGGGAGGGGATAGTGGTACGGGAGGAAAAGCTGTGAGGGATGGAGTGGTAGGAAGAGTGGAGGAGATCGGCAATTAGCAGAGGGCGGGGTAGGCTTCCCTGAAGAGGGGGGGTGGAAACGCAGCGGTTGGTAAGGTGGATGAGTCTGGCCGCCATATTCAGGATCGACTGAAGCGGGGATAGCCTGTGGTGGATAGCCTGTGGTGGATAGCCTGTGGTGAGGCAGGCCAGTGAGAAGGGAGTTGCAGTAATCGAGTCTTGATATGATGAGGGAGTGGATGAGTTGCTTAGTGGTTTCTGAGGTTAGGAATGGGCATATTTTGGCGATGTTGCGGAGGTGGAGTCTGCATGAGTTTGTTAGCGATTGGACTTGGGGCTGGAAGGATAGATTGGAGTCTAGAATGACACCAAGTACTCTGGCTTGCGGGGTGGGCCTGATGGTGGCATTGTTAGATGTGATGGAGAAGTCAGTGGGGTGGGGTGGGGTGCGTTGGCTGGGGGGAAAACTAGGAGCTCGGTATTGGAGAGGTTCAGTTTAAGGAAGTAGAGCGACATCCGATCTGATATGTCCTTCAGTAGGCTAGTGATTCGGGCAGAGACTGAAGGGGTGAGGCGAGGGGTCGAGAGATAGATTTGCGTGCCGTCAGAGTAGAGGTGGTAGTTGAAGCCGTAAGAGTGTATCAGCTGGCCAAGGGAGGAGGTGTAGATGGAGAAGAGAAGGGGCCTGAGGACAGAGCCTTGAGGGAATCCGACAGAGAGGGAGAGTGAGGGCGAGGTGGTAGCATTTTAGGTAACGCTGAAGGAGCGTTGTGATAGGTAGGATGAGAGCCAGGAGAGAGCGGAGTCTCTGAGGCCAAAGGAGTGTAGTCTTTTAAGGAGGAGGGGGTGGGCGTCTGTGTCAAAAGCCGCAGAGAGGTCGAGGAGTAGGAGCACTGAATAGTGGCCATTAGCTTTGGTGGTTAGCAGGTCGTTGGTGAGTTTGAGTAAGGCAGTTTTGGTGGAGTGTAGGGGGCGGAAGCCAGACTGTAGGGGGTCGAGGAGGTTGTTGTCATTGAGGTGGGAGCTTAGGCGATTATAGACTAAGAGTTCAAGGAGTTTGGATGTGAATGGCAGCAGGGAGATGGGTCTAAGTTAGTTCGGATCGATGGGGTCCAGGGAGGACTTTTTAAGTATGGGAGTGATGTGTGCGTGCTTCAGAGGGGTGGGGAATGCGCCAGAAGAGAGGGAGAGATTAAAGATGTGGGTGAGGGAGTGTAGGATGGAGGAGGAGGGACATCGTAGGATCTGTGAGGGGACAGGGTCGAGGG
Source organism: Staurois parvus (assembly GCF_062004578.1). Lineage (NCBI taxonomy): Eukaryota > Metazoa > Chordata > Amphibia > Anura > Ranidae > Staurois > Staurois parvus. The sequence goes on from NW_028317821.1 coordinate 594,636, forward strand.
GGCAGGTGGTGAGGCAGGCTTCAGAGAAGACCTTAGTGACCTCCTCAGTGGTAGTAAGGTCGAAGGAGTGGAATGTTGAGGGGGCTTCAGTGTGAGGGATGTTAGGTGGGGTGGAGGTCTGAACAGTGGTGAGGCCAAGGGAGAGGGGTGTTGAGGGGGTTGCTGTGGGAGAGGAGATAGGTGGGGTGGAAGTCTGGGCAGCGGCGATGTCCCTGCGAATAGTGTCAATCTTGTTTTTGAAGTGATTGGCAATCTCGAGGACGGTAAGTGGAGGTGGAGGCGGAGAGAGTAGAGAGTTGAAAGTAGAGAAGAGCCGGCGAGGATTGGAGGAGAGGGTATTGATGAGGGTCAGAAAGTAGGCTTGTTTGGCAGCGTGGAGGGAGGAGGTGTGGGTGTGGAAGGCAGATTTTTAACGGGTGAACGCTAGTTGGGATCTGGTTTTGCGCCATAGTTGCTCCAGTGCACGACTGCGTTGTTTGAGAGCTTTGGTGTGATTAGTCTGCAGGGCTGGAGCGGTTGGGGTCTGATGTTTCGTGTGCTTAAAGGCGCTAGTGAGTCTAGAGCGGTTGACAGCGAGTTGTTATAGGCAGTCGTGGCCAGGTCGGGGCAGGACAGGGGAAGGATGCTGTCATAAACTTGATCAGCTGCAGAGTGGAGGGGGGCAGGGTTCAGGTTGCGGAGATTATGGCTGGTAATAATTTGACATTTGGAGGGGTAGGCGTTTGAGGACGAGGAGACAGAGAAGGTAATAAGGTTGTGGACAGAGAGAGGGAAGGGGGTGTTTGTGAGGTTGTGGGGAGCGCAGAGATGGGAGAAGACAAGGTCTAGGATGTTCCTGTTGGAGTGGGTGGTGGATTGTATGCACTGTGCGAGTGCAAAAGAGGAGGTTAAGTGGAGGAGTTGGGATGTAGCCGGGTTATTGATGTTGACAGGGATGTTGAAGTCTCCAAGGATGATGGTGGGTAGCTCGGAAGAGAGAAAGAAGGGTAGCCAGGCGGAAAGGTCGTCAAGGAAGCGGGATACGGGTCCAGGAGGACGGTAGATTACAGCAATCCTCAGGGGGGTTGGAGAGAATAGTCGGATGCAGTGGGCCTCGAAGGAGGAGAAGGATAGAGAGGGGGGGTTTGGGAGGACTCGGAAGGTGCTCAGTGGTGACAAGAGCAGACCAACCCCACCACCTTTTCGACCGTTGGGCCTGGGTGAGTGGGTCCCGATGAGACCTCCATAGGAGAGTGCTGCAGGGGAGGCAGAGTCAGTGGCTTGGATCCAGGATTCCATGATCGCTAGGAGGTTGAGGAAGCAGGAAACAAAGAGGTCGTGGATGGCGGTGAGCTTGTTGCAAACCGATCAGGCGTTCCGGAGTGCACACAAAAACGGGGGGGTGGTTTTGGGGAGCAGAGGGACAGGTACTAGGTTGGGGGAGTTGCGGCAGGACGTGGAAGTGGGAGGGTGCCTTGTGGGTGAGGGAGGTGGTGGAGGGCCAGGGTTCGGGGAGATGTCCCCCGCGGTTAGGAGAAGAAGAAGGGTAAGAAAGGTGGCATGGGAGCGGGATGTGCAGGAGCGTGTAAGTCTACCAGTGGATGTGTTCAGGTCGGTGGGAGAGTGGAGTATTAGGAGGAGGTGGTGGGAGCCGTAGAGGGGCGAAGGAAGCAGTGAGAGCACAATGTACAGTTGTTTGGGAGGAGCAGAGGGATATAGAGAAGAGATTTTTGGAACGGAGGAGAGGAGTATGAGGAGGAGGAGTGGAGGAGGCATTTTAGGGAGGTAAACGGAGTGGTGGACAGGTGTGGTGGGAGGCTTGGTTGCAGATAGTCTAGCGAGCAGTGGCGTATCTCGTCGCTGTGTAAATTGTTGTTAGCATTTTGAATTTTATTCATTGGGCGAGTGGAAGCCAGTGGAGGGATTGGCAGAGAGGGGTAGCAGACACTGAATGGTTGATAAGATGGATGAGCCTGGCAGCAGCATTCATGGTAGATTGGAGGAGGGATAGCCTATGTAAAGGTAAGCCAATGAGGAAGGAGTTGCACTAGTCAAGGCGAGAGATAAGGGTGTGAATTAAAAGCTTTGTGGTATCATTGGTTAAAAAGGGGCGTATTCTGGAGATGTTGAGGAGGTTGAGGCGGCATGATTTGGACAGGGATTGGATGTGGGCCTGAAAGTATAGTTCAAATTCCAGGGTTACCCCTAGCACCCTGGTATGCAGGGATGGGTTGATAGTGGTGCTATTGATCCTGGGGAAATCAGGGGAAGAGGCACGTGGGGGAGGAAATATTATGTGCTCAGTTTTTAATAGATTGAGTTTTGGGAAGTGGTGTAACATCCAGTCTGATATGTCTGTTAGTAAATCGATGATACGTGAGGAAACTGATGGGGTGAGCTGAGGAGTAGAGAAATAGATTTATGTGTCATCAGCATAGAAATGGTATTGGAAACCATGGCAGTAGATCAAGAATAGGAGAGGTCCAAGGACAGAACCTTGGGGGACCTCGACAGTAAGAGGAGTAGGACAGGAGGAAGTAGAGTTGTAAGTGACACTGAAGGTGCGGTGAGATAGGTAAGATTCGAACCAACAGAGAGTACAGTCATGGACACCAAGTATATAGAGCTTTTTGAGGAGGAGGGGGTGGTCAAATGTGTCAAAGGCAGCAGAGAGGTCCAAGAGTAAAAGTACGGAATAGTGACTATTTGGTTTTAGCGGTTAGTATGTTGTTTTTTGAGTTTTAGGAGAGCAGTTTCTGTGGAATGTTGTGGGCGAAATACAGACTGATCGAGAAGGTTGCTCTCAAAAAGGTGGCAGCTCAGAAGTTGTAGAGTAGATGTTCAAGGAGTTTGGAAGTAAAAGGTAGTAAGGAGATGGGTCTTAGTTTGCTAAGATTGGCAGGGTCCAGCGAGGCCTGTTTAAGTATGGGGGTGTCTAGCACATGTTTTAGAGAGTTGGGGAAGATGCCAGTAGAAAGTGAGAAATTGAAGATATAAGATAAAGAGTGAAGGAGGGTGACCGAAGCATTTGCGAGGGAACAGGGTCCAAGGGGCAGGTGGTTAGGTGTGCTTTAGAAAAAAGTTTACCAACCTTCTCTATAGTAGCTGAAATAAACAAGGGAAGTATAGATTGTGCAGGTGGAAAAGGAGTGTAGGGTGAGGGAGATATCTGTACAGTGGAGATCTCGTCACGATTTCGTCAATCAATCTTATTTTTTTAAGTGATTAGTGATCTCCTGGGCAGTGAGTGAGTTAGTGGGTGCAGGTAAAGAAGGACGAAGTAGAGAGTTAAAGGTAGAAAATAGTTGACGGGGATTGCGTGAGAGGTTGTTAATGAGAGTGATAAAATTGGTCTGTTTGGCAGTGTGGAGACAAGAATTGTATTTTTGAAGAGCAGATTTATATTGGTCGAAGTCTTGGTGGGTCTTATTCTTATGCCATAAATGCTCAAGAGCATAGCTACGTTTTTTGAGGCATCTGGTATTGTCTGTTTGCCAGGGCTGTAGCAGTCAGGGCTTAATTCTGTGTGTAGTGAGGGAGGCCAATGTGTCCATGGTGGATGACAGTGAACTGTTGTATACAAAAGTGGCCAGGTTAGGGCAGGACAGGGCTGATATTTTGTCATAGAGAAAATCTGTTGACGAAAAAAGAAGAAAAGGGTTAAGATAGCGAAGGTTTCTACAGGTAACTGTTTGGTAGTTGGAAGACAAGGAGGAGGAAACCAAGGAGAGAGTGAAGCTAATAAGGGAGTGATCAGAAAGAGGAAAAGGAAAGTTGTCGAGGTTGCAAGGAGTGCATAGGTAGGAGAATACAAAGTCGAAGGAGTTACCATTAGAGTGAGTAGAAGCATGTGTCCATTTTTTTAGAAAATGAGGGGATCTCTTGATACCAAGCCAAGGTCAGGTAAACTAAGAAAGATTGCAACCACAACTGCCAGAAGAATTTTTTGGGATACAAAGAAAAACCCACAGGAGAAATATAGGCTGTTCTGGCAAAAGTGTGGTTCTTTCAATATGATGATACAAAAATGAGCTGCATGGTCGAGTTGCCAGAACGAAGCCTGCACTGCTCCAATGCCACCAAAAAGTAAATTTACAATATCAAAAATATCCCAGCGCCAAAAAAAACACTAAGTGATTATGCAGCTGTGCAACAGTGAAAAACACCAATAATAAACAACAAAAAAACAGCGCAAAATCTACAAACAAAATTACACAAGTGAACAAAAATAAAAATAACAATAAGTGTCCATGTGAAAATAAGTCCTTATTCCCATCAAGACCAATAGTAAATTATTCAAAATGTGCTTCCACCTGTCCACCACGTGAAAAATAATATTGACCGCACTCACCAGATAGAGGTGAGTAATGAGCCTTATAGGAAATAAGGGATCCTATAACCCCTCCAACAGAGATCAAATCTTCTTTTTCACCCTGATTGGGAATATTAACTAGTTGCCGACCGCAGATAGCCGAATGACGGCTGCACTGCGGCCGGCCAGTTCTGAGTGGACGTCATATGACGTCCTCCCAGAACGCGCTCTCCTGCGTGCCGCAGGGGGCGCGCACCCGGCGATCTCCGTGATCGCTGTGTCCTACGGACACAGCTGATCACGTGATGTGGTAAAAGGCCAATCACAGAGGCCTTTTACCACGTGATCAGCGGTGTCCAATGACACGCTGATCAGAGGGAAATGCAAGTGCCGGTTCTCGGCTGCACTTTCCTCACGCTGTCAGATCGTGAGGAAAGTACTGCCGAGAACCGGCAGTTGTCAGAGCGGGGATCGGCACCGATCATCAGGGCACTGATGATCAGTGCCCTGATGATCGGTGCCCAGCAGTGCCACCCGCAAGTTCCGCCCACCTGTGCCCAGCAGTGCGCCCACTAGCTCTGCCCACCTGTGCCCAGCAGATCACCCACCTGTGCCCAGCAGTGCACCCACCTGTGCCACTCTGCAGTGTCACACAGCTGTGCCCAGAAGTGCCACCTACCTGTGCCCAGCAGTGCCACCCACCTGTGCCCACCCACCTGTGCCCACCAGTGCCACCCACCTGTGCCCACCCACCAGTGCTGCCCACCAGTGCAGCCCAGCAGTGCTGCCAGTCAGTGCCACCAGTCAGTGCCTAGGGGTTGTGCCAGTCAGTGCCGCCAGTCAGTGCCCAGCAGTGATGCCAGTCAGTGCCGTCTATCAGTACCCATCATCAGTGTCACCTATCAGTGCCGCCTATCAGTGCTGCATATTAGTGCCGCCTATCCGTGACACCTCATTAGTGCTGTCTATCAGTGCCGCCTATCCGTGCCACCTCATTAGTACTGCCTATTAGTGCCCTTTAGTGCTGCCTATCAGTGCCCATCAGTGCCGCCCATCAGTGCCCATCAGTGCTGCCTCATCAACGCACATCAGTGAAGGAGAAAAAATACCTGTTTGAAAAATTTTATAATAGAAACAAAGAAACTTTTTTTTTAAATTTTTTGCACTTTTTTTATTTATAGCGCAAAAAGTAAAGCGCCCAGTGGTGATTAAATACCACCAAAAAAAATCTCTATTTGTGAGAAAAAAATGATCAAAATTTCATATGGGTACAATGTTGCATGATCGCGCAATTGTCAATCAAAGTGCGGCAGCGCTGAAAGCTGAAAATTGGCCTGGTAAATAAGGGGGTATAAGTGCCTGGTAGGCAAGTGGTTAATTGCCTCCACTTTATTCCTCCATGGAATCCTCAATGGTGTATAGAGAAAGAAACTACACAGTGTAATACTGCCACTTAATATAGAATATAAAGATAGAATGAGGCCACTCACATGTTTAAATATAGTTAAAAGCCTTGTTTAATAGCCTAGATGGCTTCAAGATAACCAATTCCCACAATTGCAAATATAGGGATCTCACGCTTCTGTAGTATCTGCTGAGGATGAACAGCCTTCCACCACTAAGATGGCCGCTTGAACCACATCACTCGGCGTGCGTTCCAAACACCGGAAGTGGCGTAAGCCAGAATGACGGCGGACCGGAAGTGCGTCAACGCGTTTCGCCCCACGGGTGTTAAGAACTAGGGGTATGCAGAATTTTGAACAGGAGTCATTTCATTTGTTTATTTGTTTGCAATGTTTTGTTTTATGATTTTGCCATTCTGTTATAACCTACAGTTGAATTTGAATCCCATAAGTAATGAAAAAATATGTTTTGCCTGCTCACTCATGTTTTCTTTAAAAATGGTACTGTATATTCCCTCCAAGGGTATGCAAACTTTTAAGCACAACTGTATATTTAATGGAAGTAAAGTCACTCTTTATTGGTTGATGCATTTCCTTTTTGTGTAAATTGTAAAAGTCTGTATTTTATAGTCTGCATAGTTTTTATATATATAAATATATATATATATATATATATATACACAGTATATACACTATATTACCAAATGTATTGGGACATTCCTCCAAATCATTGGATTCAGGTGTTCCAATCACCTCCATGGCCACAGTTGTTCATCCATGAACTTTCCTTGCTACTAAATATTTCTAAATATTTCTAAATATATAAGTCAACTGTTAGTGGTTATAACAAAGTGGAAGCAAATGGGAACAACAGCCGCAAAGTGGTAGCTCACGTAAACTGACAGAGCAGGGTCAGCCAGTCAATAGCTGAAGACCTCCAAACTTTATGTGGCCTTTAGATTAGTACAACAACAGTTCATAGAGAGCTTCATGGAATGGGTTTCCATGGCTGAGAAGCTACATCCAAGCCTTACATCACCAAGTGCAATGCAAAGCGTCAGATGCAGTGGTGTAAGGCACTCCACCACTGGACTCTAGAGCAGTGGAGACGTGTTCTCTGGAGTGATGAATCATGCTTCTCTGCCTGGCAGTCTGAAGGATGTGTCTGGGTTTGGCAGTTGCCAGGAGAACGATTCTTGTATAAGATCACAGTGCAGCGCTAACAATATATTAAGTCAAATGCATGAAGGTTCATATGATTAATCCCAGAAGCAGCATAAAATGAATCGCTGAAGGTATGAAAGTTCATATAGTAAACCTAAATATGCGACACCAGGAAACGCTCCCTCTGCTGTAATATACTTGACTGGCAAAGAATATAGCAGAAATGCGCACTCACCGAAAATGCGCATGTGAATAATCATCCGCTGAGATGGATTACACCGGGTATGCATCAGGACATCCCTCCAAGGTATAGATCATCCAATTAAGATGGAGTGGTATACAGCAAGGCTCAGAGGTCCCCTGGGTGCCAGATGAACAGCTTGGATGGATGGATTCCTCCCTCTGGGTCAAAGTAATGCTGTAGCTCTGAAACCCTGGTAGGTTCGAAGCCCCGGGTTGGCAGGCTGGCAGGCCCCAGTCTGTGTCGAGACAACAAAGCTTTCACCTCACAAAACCGTCAGCAGCCAGTGTTCAAGATGGCGGCACCGGAGAGCAATCCCATCGTCCACCCAGGAGGACGATACTTGCCTGACTGCATTGTGCCAAGTGTAAAGTTTGGTGGCGGGGGGATTAAAGTGTGGGGTTCTTTTTCAGGGGTTGGGCTTGGCCCCTTAGTTCCAGTAAAGGGAACTCTTAAGGCATCAACATACCAAGACATTTTGGATAATTTCATGCTCCCAACTTTGTGGGAACAGTTTGGCGATGGCCCTTTGCTTTTCTAACATGACTGTGCACCAGTGCACAAAGCAAGGTCCATAAAGACATGGATAAGCGAGTTTAGCGAGCTTGGGGTGGAGGAACTTGACTGGCCTGCACAGAATCCTGACCTCAACCCGATAGAACACTTTTGGGATGAATTAAAGCAGAGACTGCGAGCCAGGCCTTCTTGTCCGAAATCAATGCCTGATCTCACAAATGTGCTTCTGGAAGAATCATCAAACATTCCCATAGACACACTCCTAAACCTTGTGGACAGCCTTCCCAAAAGAGCTGAAGCTGTTATATCTGTAAAGGGTGGGCCAAGTCAATATTGAACCCTACGGACTAAGACTGGGATGCCATTAAGCCATTAAAGTTCACGTGTGTGTAAAGGCAAGTGTCCCAATACTTTTGGCAATATAGTATATATATATATATATATATATATATATATATATATATTCTATATTGAAGGCTTTCCGAAAATCCCTGGGAGTACATTGTCCAGCCCTTCCAGGACAGAAGAACTCTTTAGTACCCGCAACTTGTAGGTCTCAGTTACAATTGTTTTTCAATAGAAAGGTGTTCCTTCTCTGACTGAAGCTACAGAATAACCTTCAGCCCCTGCTATAGAAGCCCTTTCTCTGGATTGAAAGACAATTTCCACAAATGAGAAGACAAAACTCCTGTCACTATAATACAGTGGTAGAGTCACTTAAAGACCCTGTTACACTTTCTTACAAACCTATGCCAAGACAGCAAGGAATTTAGAGGGCAGAATCAGTCAGGAAAGTAAAATACACATGAACTTCTATTACAGACTAGGTTTCGTAGACACAAGGGGGTCACTACTGTAAACGTACCATGCAACCTGTGAAGTGTCAGCATATTTTATATGCATATACTTATTATGATTTAGGGAATTCCCAAGCAATAGAGGAAGGGCAAAAATGACAGCATCAGAGCTTACCCCATTGACATCCAAGACTCAACACAATTCTGTCCAGACATGGTCCTTTTAAGGTGATTACAGGTCTAGCAAATTCAGTCATCTAGGCACCAGTAATATGCAAGCTACCAAGAGCACAAAGCAAACTAGAATAACACTAATCTGTGTTTTTTTGCTAATATAAAGTCCACACAGTTGTCAACCTATAATTTTATTCAGTAAGGTAACTTTTCGGAGTTTGACTACTTCAAATGTTGAATCCCACTGTGTGGGGGTAATGCTAAGATGCTAAACTCTTGTTTCAGTTGTATCCCTGTGTTTATTTTTATTTGAAGCATTAGAAGGTATAAGTGTAAAAATATATAATCTACAATGCTTTTTATAGTATTCGGCATGGATAATTGATACTGTTTTGGTAGGAGGAGAAGAGACCACCCTAAGGACCAGGATTCAAGTATATATACAGTATTTCATTAAAAAGCAATAATAAGAGCTACTCTAACATGTGGTATGTTGCTTTTGGTGGCTGTTATTCCAATTTGCTTGCTGTTAACTGGTTCCCTAGTAATTGTATCAGCTGTCTATGGATGGTGGTGTTTGGACATAGAGAGTGAGACTGAAGGTGCGGTAAATATTATATTGTAAATGAGCGTGCAATCACATACTGTACGTTTGCAGATTTCTGGTTGCTCCTTTTTTAATATTAGAGAACATTTTTCTATTCATTTTGGTGTGGAGTGCTGGCAGCTTAACAACCCTTGCTTCTTCCCTGCTGAGGTCTTTGTTCATGTTCTACATGCAGAGAGATGTAGATCTAAGAAAAATAGGTTGCAGAGCTCAGAGTGATTGGTGAGGGGTTACTATTTCATTTAGATGTCTCTGGTAAATTGAATATACGTCCTGCCAAAACAGTGTTTCCCAAAAAACTAGGCAGTTCACAGACTGAAATCTGTTTTTTTCTGTTCCCCATTTATTTCTGTCATGTAGTCATACAAAATATACACATAAATGAATATTTATACCTACCTACCCGAATCTTTCTTTATATTACCTTTGTATTGTCCCTAGCACAGTTGAAATAGCTCACTAGTAATGGGAGAGAGGGGTAGTCGCATTCTACAGCATTGCACAGTGCTGAAAATTTAACAATGGAAGAATGCCAAAAGAAGAAGAGAGCAGAGTGTTGACCTCATCATTGTGGTGATGCACCTTCATTGTCCAATCAGCAGGCTTGGAGTGGGTTGGTGACCAAATTGTAATGCTTAACTGCTGTGGAAAAACACTTGTTTGCCGGAATTACAAATCTTTTGGCAGGTACATAGGTTTGTGTAAATGAATTACATCTTTACATTCAGCTATCTTTTTGAAGTTCATCTTCATGCATTAAAAAAAAATTGGACAGATACACCATTAAATTGCTTTACTTATATTGCAAAGTACAGTTTCATTTACTTACACCTGGCATTACACTACCTGTTATTTTAATGAAAGTAATACATTTAAACCTTTTGTGGGTTTCCCTGCTGCTTCTTAAACCTGCAGGATGAATCATTCAGTTCACTTTGATAAACTTACTTCTTACATTTGATTGTCCAGAAACAGAACGCCTGCCCTGACAAAGGTTTTATTCTATTTTTAGTTGAAATATTTCTGGCTTTTGAGGCTGGTTCATGGAACAGAACATTATGAAGCTTTCCTGAATGTTCCCTCTTCATAGGATGTATCGTGTTCAGATTCTCTGTGTTACATTAACTCATTTTGTATCAGATGGGGCTGAGCAAATTGTGTACTGATATTGGCTGGTGGTGGGATAGCAAGATTTTAAGTCCCTAAGGCCCAGAAAGTTGAGTTAGGCATGTCGTTTTATGCTTCCAAGAGATATAACCATTAATTATCATGAAGAAAGCAAGCAGGCAGATATCCAGGCAGAAAGGACAGGAAAGTAGTAGAAACAAGAAAAAGATGAACGCAGTCAACAGGACAAATCCAGTTGAGGTAAAGAACATGCTGTACTGAAAAACACTATAAATGAATAGACAGTTCAAGAGAAGCAGCAGAGAAAAACAATGTAGGTCTAAGAACACCGAATGCCTTCCATTAAATGTGTGCTAAGAATTTCCACACATATGTGGTTGTTGTCATGTATACAATAACAGGCCAGTGTATATGAAAAGCTATTACCTCCATCTGTCTACCATAGCACGGGAAACCTGTAATCTATTTTTCCTATTAAGATATCCATTAACATGGTGATTCATAGTTGCCTGTAGTCTAAAATGATTCCAGGACATTTTGGTGTGCAGCCATCGCATCTGAGTTTGTCATGCATAGCATTGGCTTGAGAGGTCACAAATCACTACATAGCAATTGTGGTAAAATAACGTAAAAGTCAAAGAATGAAAAAAAAAGTTTTAAGATGCACAAAGAGAACCTATCTTACTTGCTTAGTGTAGCACTACCCCTGTAGGAGCCACTGGCCAGGCAACATGCATTTTCCACATCTTTACACACAAAGTCAGTAAGACAGTCCTTGAGCTGGTTTTTTAATTTTTTTTTTATTGAGGGGTTAACAACTTGGATGGGGTCTAGGGATATATTTGATGTCCAATGAATTGCAAACCTGAGGACAAACTTCTCAGCAAACTGTATACTATACAAAAAAATGTGGATCAGGAAAATAGCACTGTCTCTTTAAGGAGCACTGAAGTCCCCTTGAAGTACTTCAGATCCCAGATGAATCGTTCCTCTTCACCCGGTTGCACTGAAGGTATCCCTGGGCAAGGGATTCCAAGAGCTAACAATTAAGTAGTCCTGGATAAGAACTAGGTGCTCCTTGCACCTGACCGCCCTCTCCCTTTGTCTGGCCCAGGGGGTGTAGAAGTACTCACACTGTCCTGTCCTCTTATTTTGATGGGTTGGTAGCTGCTTTCAGGCCTTACACTGGGCTTGCTCCTTCCCTGCTGGATGTCCTCCCTGGGAGAATTTGGGCAGTGGAGATCCTTCATTTCAGTATCCCACCTGTAGGTAGGCTTCTTTCTTTGGGGCCCACTCCCAGCCTCCTCTCCGTTCATCTTCCACCCATTCCAGCAACAACTCCCCTGCTGCACAGGCTCTGCCACATTTAGGGTTGCCCTTGGCCACCATGCTGGGCCTCCTGCCTGGGGATTGACCACATTCCCCTAAACATTCAAATTTGGGCATCTTCCCCCCCTCTTCCAAAAAGTTCATGGAAGTCAGTCCAGTCAGTTTATGGAAGGGTGGGAGGGCTCCAGAAGCCCTAACCTGTAGAGCCTCCCAGCCTATACTGAAGTGAACTCCCAGGCTGACTCATCCCAGGATGCTACCCAGCCTCTAACTAACAAAACAACAAATTTTCTAAATTCAGACTTTGCTGTATGTCATCAGTCTATAGCAATTTAGTATTGTCTGTAGGTTGGTGATCCTGGAACACACCTGTTGGTGAAGCTGAAACACCCTATTTATTGCACATATAAAAATCCCAATGTTAGGAAATGTCAGTGACAGAAAGTTTCTCATATCCACTAATTAGTTTAAAACCTGCAATGGAATGTTAATTGTGATCAGTGGGGCCCACTGAGAGCATTGCTTTACAATGAATTCAGTTTTAGGTGATCTAACTTGTTTGCAATTGCAGTATTTACCTGACTGCATTAACAGCTTAAGACCGATTTGTCCAAAAACTGCTTTTTAACTATACCTATATCTATATAGTTTCAATGAGTAAGACTAGGCTGCAGTGTACTAGAGACACAAGGCACAGTAGGCATCTTCCTACAAGGGTTAAGAGACTGGAGATGATGCAGCAATGTAAAATTGGCCAGAGATAGGACAATTTTAATCATGGATGATAGACTTAATTAATATAGGCCTACCTTTTATTATAGTGATGGGTATAGTGAGTTGTTTGTGAAGTGTGAGTTTCATGTCTAGTGGTTTAGGTGCACACTGTTCTTGCACAAAATGTATTTTTTGTTATATGATGTGATTAACAACATGTAACATTACAAGCCCAATTCACGTACATGGCCAGGAATCCCTGGCCATGTATGCAAAAGGCTGTGAATAGCTTTAAAAAAAGGCGTGGGGGTTCCCCCCTATAATTCATACCAGGCAGTTCAAGTCTGGTAAACAATTTTAGGGGGGACCCCATGCAAAATAAAAAAAGTTTAAAGGGGAACCCAAACAAATATCAAGAAAAAAAGCATGATGGTCTCCCAAGTGAGACCTTATCCAAGCATGACACTTTGCAAGCCAGGAAAGAGGACTTGTTGAGTGTGTGTCCCCCCTACATCCTAAACAATGCAAGGCCACATGCCCTCAACATGGGGATGTACCCTGCTGGAGAGACCCCCTGGCAAAGCACATTGTCCCCATGTTGGTGGGGACAAGGGCCAAGTAGCTATGGGGGTCTGCAAGGGGGGGAGCGTATAGTACCCCAACATATTTATGAAACAAACTTCAAAAGGGTAAATTAACACACAGACACAGTTTTTGATAGGTCCTTTAATAAAAAAAAGTCCCGCAATGTGCATCCTTCATCAATCACAAGGATCCCCATTACATCATTGCCCCTTGTATATATTATCTGCTATCCACTAGACCTGCATACTGTTTTTTTTGTGAGGGTCCTCCATTAAAATGTATATCTGAGCCTCATCTAGAATAACGGTTTGGTATAGGTGAACAGAATCCCCAGCCATTCTGTTTGCAAACAGAACAAGGTGGCTGAGAGCTGACATTTTGACATTCTGGCAATTTAAACACACTTTTTCCTTTTGTAAAAAACATTTTTGCTGTAGTATGCTGTATACACCATATAGATGTGCCACTTTACAGGCAGGGCAAGGGCATCCCCCAGGCATGACATTTTATTAAAATCTTGTGTTTTTAATGTTTCACTTTAAAGCGGAGCTCCAATTACAATATGAAAAAATAAAAGTCAGCAGCTACAAAAACTGTAGCTGCTGACTTTTAAAATACAAACACTCACCAGTCCCTTGATCCCGTGGTGTCCTGACTGCAGCTGGTTTCACTGGCTGTCCTCTCACCCCTGCGCCAGCATCTTTAGTGTGGTTCCCACTGCCCACGTGTGAGTAGCGCTGTGCTCACCAGTCCCTTGATCCCGCGGTGTCCTGACTGCAGCTGGTTTCACTGGCTGTCCTCTCACCCCTGCGCCAACATCTTTAGTGTGGTGCCCACTGCCCACGTGTGAGTAGCACTGTGCTTTTTGAATTTCTGAATGGTCCTGTTGTCTTCTGGGACTTGTCACATGTCAAGGAAGACTACGGGGGGGAAAGAGGACAACTTCTGCTTCTGACCACCTAGGCGATCACAGTGGAAATGGGAGCAGGTACCTGTCAAAATCAGGTACCCGCTGCCCCCCCGCTCCCCAAAGGTGCCAATCCTTAACGGGACAAAGCCTTAAAGTGGAACTTCTCCTTTTGGGTGGAGCTCCACTTTAAGCATTACAAAAAGTGCTGCTCCCACCTAACAGAAGTAAAAAAAAAAATGTTTTTGCTTTGGTACATGCTTTTCATGGCAGTGCCCAGCACACATGCCATTTGTTTGACAATCCCTAACCTGTTTGCCTAGAAAATGTCTGTGACAGACCCAACCGGGACAGGGGCTAGCCTTCTACCCACTGATTATGGCCCATTGTGGAGACTGGGGATCAGCTTCTCCCGGTCAGAGCATTGAAAAGAGCTCAGTTCAGTCTCTGATTCCATGGAGAGACCGGGTCAGTCTGTGGTGATGGATAATAACTTGATGAACGCTGAGAGCAAGGCTTGGATTAATTCTCTGCATAAAGACAATAAAGCTTCCCTCTGGAGTGGATGGAAAGGTGTAATATTAATCTTCTACAGGTTAATGGTCAGAGGAAATATGGGGCCCTCCTGTAGACTGGGTTGGAGAAGCTCCTCAACTTGGAACAAAAATATTTATTAACAATCGTCCTCAAGAAATCTATGAAGATAAATTAATTTAACTTTTTTAGACTGTTGGAATATTGTATGAGATTTGTCTCATTAAGGACAGATTGCAAAGGTGGGGATCAGTCACCTGAAGGACAGCATGTGTAATGTACTTTGTGCCAATTGGCTCATCACTATTGCTGATTTCCTCCAGCCTTTTTCATTTACCTTCTAATTGCATGCACTCACTGCAGTGTCAGCTGCACATCAAGATTAGCTTTCTATGGTGACTTGGTGGAACCTGTCTGCGCAAGTTTTGTCAGTATGGCCACCCATAGTCTTGACAAGGGGTACATGTAATAGGGTTGCAACACAGGAGCATTATTAGGAGACAGTAGTCACCCCATAATAGAAAGTGTCTGAAGGAACAACCTTTGTGCCAGGATCATTAAAGGGGGAATTTATTAGAACTGGAGCAGACAGAATCTGAAGCAGTTGTGCATGGCAACCAATCAGTTTCCAGCCTTAGCTTGTTAAGTTAAACTTTAAAAATCAAAGATAGAAGCTGATAGGCTGCCATGAACAACTGCTCCAGATTCTGGCTGCTCCAGCTTTGAAAAAATGAAAGCTACAGATATATAAAAATATTGAAAACCTTTTAAAATCACAATATTATGCTCAAACCTTACATAAGATATTAGTGATTACTTTTAGATATACTTTACTTAAAATATAAGAATGTACAGAAAAAATTTACAGAGGACAGGAAATAAAGTGTTACTAAACCCACAACAGTAAAATCAGTCTGTATACTGTATGCAGTAAAGCATGCATGTTATACTCACTGTGGAACCTATGGGGTAATCCTCCATATTGTGTAAAACGGTTGTTTGATCTTGTCTTCTCTGATCCTTCCCTACTTCCACAGTTTACAATCCATCTGCTAATAGTACAAAAACCCTATGAGGCACTCTGCACATGCTTAGGTTGGTGTGTATTGCTAGAGAGTTGTTCTTTAGGGAAAGGGGGTGTATGTGATCGACACAAGGCTAATCAGCACTGTCCAGACAGAGGGTCAGGGGTCAGGCAGCCTCATTGGACATTCAGAGGAGAATGAAAACTCCTCTTGCAAGCTTTAAGCAGTGTCAGAAGTCACAAGACTGCTATATAATGATGAGAAAATTCAGTATGTAGAAGTTTATATTTACTAAAAAAAATTGCATTTCCATATTCTGTGTACTGTGGAAGACTGGATATAGTGAATGCAGGGTCCTGGGTTTAGTAACACTTTAAACATAAAATGCATAAAAAATGGTACATGTAATAGGGAGGCCAGCTAGAGATGCACATTAGCTTACTGTATGTTGAAGAACCTTACCTAATAAATGGAGTCGTAATGAAATACCTCGAATAAGTGATTAACAGCAATTACAGGAACCTTATAATGCTAAATGCAGACAACAACTAACAAATACTTTTCTGTTAAGTTGCTTGTAAACCCTTATATATATATCCAGTGAAGTGACTGGCCTCATTCAAAGTACTGAATGTATACAGATTGTGTGATAGTTCAGAAAAAAGGGGGTGGAGAGCTGAAATTACGCTCTTCAGAGCTCAATGAGGAGAGCTGATTAGAGGGAAGAGACACACCCCCTCCACACAAAACACAGAAAGAGAGCTGAGGCTGTCAATCACAGGCTGTGTGCTGGAGCTCTCTCCCCATCACCTTTTTTCTCTTGTCAATAGTGACTCATGTAGATAGTAGAGACATTAGGCAGCAGACAGAAATGACATTTAGTTCTCTAGATTGAGACAAGTACACACTCTAGAGGGATATGCTTTGTTCATATTTCATGTCTGAGGTTTACAGCCACCTTAAGAGTAGGGACAAGCAAAATTAAGAGTTTTCATTGTGACGAAATGCATTGGAGTGACTCAGGAAGGTGAAATTATAATAATTTTCCTGTGCCAAAACAGAGCCACTACTTATTCTAATGTGTATCCTCTTTTTACAGAAAGACAAAAAAGACAGCAAAAAAAAAAAACTAAACAAAACAAAAAAAAAGATAAAGTACACAAATACAAAGAATATTCAATGCAATAAGTTAAATTATCCTAAATAAACCCCCTTAAAAAACACATCCTAAAGAAAAAAAAGCTGATATTTTACAAACAAATGTAAGTAGCTCAAAAAGTGAAACTGGGGGTTTCTGCTTTGGTGAAATCCTCTGCATTTTTTGTAATGGCAGATTCCCATTACAATCTACTTATTTCAACAGGTGCCTATGGCAGGAAAACTTACTTTCTGCCTGTCTGCAAGTACACAAATACCTATACAAATAGTTAGGGGTCTGTTAAAACAAGGAGGATGGAGGTGGGCTCCTTCTATAATGTAGAAATATTTTGAGCAGAAGTGACATGTTATGGGCTTATGAAGATGCTCCTCCTCCCATAGACACCATTTTAACCACTGCTTTTTTCCAGGTCCCACATAGCTTCTTTGACCATGGAATGCTAACTGATTATGTAACTCTTGTACATTTGCATTGGAATTACATCACCCCTACCATCCAGTGGATTTATCTGTATTTAACAGCAATAGCAATGAGGAAGAATGTCTTGGATATTACATATGTAGCGATAGGGGCCGCTGGATGATGGGTGTCCCCAATGGTTGCCCTGACCTTGCAAGCCTCCTGACACCTCTTACACTCTGGGTTCAGACATACTGCAATGACAATGACAGACAATGATGCAAAGAGACACAACTTCTTTAGGGACACCTCTATATTAATTTGTTCAAAGAAGAAGAATAAGGTTAAGGTGCACAAACACAGTTAAACCATAATGCAGAACACCAATGCAATAGAAACAACAACCACCAATACTTGGCAACTGTGGTATAAGTTTGGCTGTAAATATACACTAGCATATTAACACTACCACTGAGAAGGAGAAGAAAGGTTTGTTGGCTTTTCAGCTTCCACTGGGCCACAGACACTACAGTTAGCAAAGACAAAGAGATGATGTAAATGTTTATTCTAAGCAAATACAGTATATGCCAAAATTCCAGGATGAGTTATCAAGACCTAAATATGGAAGGGTCCCTTTAAATAGATTATACAGGCTGAGTCCTGAGATGTTAAAGTTCCTGATGCAATGATTCCCATTGTCTTCTGCTAGCAATGGTGGGGCCCATATGTATTAGTGAATAATGGTAATTTAAGATATATCAACAGATTAAAAGTGGTGTTGCTCAAACAAATATCTCTTGATGACAGAGGTGAAAAGGGTGTCTCCATGCAGTGTCTCTATAGTGATGATAGAAAGGATTCACTCAGTTCTTGTTCAGGCTCCTGGCTGTTGGAGAGATGTGTATAGTTGGTGCCTGACAGTCTGTCAGCGTGGTGAACCGGGATGCCTGTGAGTGGTCCGGGCAGTGGCAGACCTGGTGTAGGGATGGATAATACAATCCCGGCGTGGCGATCAGTGTCATCACTGTGCAGAACTGTTGTGCTGGACTGCTGTGCTGAATCACTTTACTGCACCATTGGGCTTAATCACTGGGCAGAATTGAAAATCTGAGTACCAATGTGATAGGCACACAACTTGGCTCTGAAGGAGAACGGCAGTCTCCCTGTGCCAGTCCCTGTGCCCTTGGCAGTGGAATTCAACTGCTTTCTCAACGTCCTCCTGGGCTGCCAGCTTTCTGGTAAGTGTAGTCCAGTCAGTGCTGAAGATTGCAGTATTTATTGGCTGTAGGACTACATGTTCCACGATCACCTGCTTGTCAGAAGAACTGATCTCACTCTTCTGGCTAGAAATGATGTCATTGTCCTAGCACTGAGCACTAGGGCAAGGCTCAGTGCCCTGAGAGTGACCCTGAGTTGCAGAATGACAAAACTGGCATTTGGCTATACATACCTTACATATCCTTGACTGAGGTATTGCAGATACTTATTGGCTGCCGAAACCTTTGTAACCATTCCATTGCTTGTGTCCCCCCCCCAATAATGGACAACACAATCTTATTAGTTGGCATTCAAAAGGCCATAGCAGCCATTTTATTGGAAGAACAATAAAATGCAACTTTATTAAAACTTACATCTTTCTTTTTAAATATGTGAACATAACTGACCACAATGTAATTACAGTAAATAACCTCCTTAAAGTCTAAAGGTCTTTTTAGGCAACTTGTATTCAACCAACCGGCTATATCTACCATCACATAGACTTGAAGGCCCCCCAGCCACAAACACACCTGCTCAAGGACAATTTAATATCCAGATAACCTCAATACAGCTGAATGGCTATTAATACATTACTCCTTCACTTAACTAGGGAAGGTACACCCATACCTGAGATGGGCCTAATCCACTCATTCTCTAACAATTTTACCAGTCACTGCCTTAAAAGACATTGAGACCCCCTGCCAATTACACAACCCATAAAGAAAATGAAGAACATCCCCGAAAGAACAAACATCAAGGCAATTAACAAAAGGCAAAAACAATCTGAGGCCAAATTAGGTATCATGGGCAAGAGGGAGGAAGAAGCTTGTTCTCTGCTGTACCAGCTCTGACTGACTCTGAGGAAAATGCTCCACCCCTTTTTCCTTTTCAGGGCCCACCCTGCCTCGCACCATCCCACCCCATGTTCCTCCAATCAGAAGTCATGTCTGGCCTTATGCCTATGCCGCCCATCTAGCTCCAGGCCCTATTATTTCTGCCAAAAAACCTACCTCCTAGCAATTTTTGTGGACTTTTTTCCTTTGGTGTTTAAGTATCTTTGCTGAAAGTGCCATACTTCTAAAATATTATTGTAAGATGATATATTTTTATAATCACTATCTTAACTGCTTTCCCGCTGCCCTATGGCAGATATACTGCCATCCAAATCAGTGTGCCCAAGCTGAGAGGGAGGAGAACTGTTAGTAAACAAAACAGTCCTCCTCCCCGTCAGAGATGCTTGGTAATCACTGGGCGCTGGCGGGTAATCACCGGCCGGGACCCGACGATTGACAGCCGCAGCCCTGAATGTATATATACATGATTTTGTGCACTCGTGCCACCCTGTAGCAGTATTTCGGTTGGCCCCAGGGATCTTTGATTTTTCCAGTATTACAGCAGTATTCTAATGGAGAAGATGAGTAACCCAAATTCTTGCAGAATTACAGTGACCTGTGGTACTCTAAAACACCTCTTGCTATTTACTTGGCAATAATAAGCATTTATGCATAGACTGAATGTGCTTTTACTTGCTGAAATAGCTTCCAGTAATGTTCCACCTTTTGCTGACTGGAGGAGGAAAAAGCTTCTTTTAAAACACCATTTTTGCAAATGCTTGTTTTCATTATTTCTCTGTGTTTTGTTTTCTTTCCTTTATTTTTTTGAGTGAAATGCAAAAAAACCTGTGTATAGGTATAACTATAATTATTCTGAATAAACATGCATGCAGCTCTGTTTACACATCTTTCATTGCACACATATAATTTCAATACATCCATAATGTCAGCACAATGTGCAGATAAAAACGTTACTCTACCCTGCTTTCTATAAATAATTACAGGACTGCACATTCTGCTAGCGCAGACACAAAACGCACAAACCAGTGATGCTTATTTCATTTTGTACAAATAACGTATGTAAAGTGGATTTTGGTTAAATTATCCTAATGGTAAGGTTGGTAATATATGACCCCATTGTGTCTGAATGTAAAAAGTAAATGGTTTTGTACATGAAGATTTTCTAAGTAGGTGGAAAATATTCTTGCAACCCTTTGACCTTTCCTTTGATGTCAGGAGGGTGTTAACAACACATGACACTTTTGTTCTGCTGGCTGGGTGAGTGCATGATTTAAGACACACTTATCATTCTTTCCCTACTGACCCATGTCTTCCCCTCATGTTCTTGGGGATTCATCTTTCTGTCTTTGGCAAAGTGAAGAGTGTGGCCATGAGAACCTCTTCTAGAGACATTCTCTAGATTCTCAAGGTGACGGAATTTCCAAAATGTTTGCTGAGATCTCTGATTGTTTGTAGGCTATCACTGCTTGGGATTGGGAAGCCACTTTGTCACAAAGAGGGATATTTACTAAAACTGGAGAGTGCGAAATCCGGAGCAGCTAGGCATAGAAGACCAATCAGCTTCCAGGTTTTATTGTCAAAGTTGTATTGTTCCGCTGGCTGGGTGAGTGCATGATTTAAGAAACACCCATCATTCTTTCCCTACTGACCCATGTCTTCCCCTCATGTTCTTGGGGATACATCTGTTTGTCTTTGGCTAAGTCAAGAGTGTGGCTATGAAATCCTCTTCTAGAGATGTTCTCTAGATTCTCATGGTGATGGAATTTCCAAAATGTTTCCTGAGATCTCTAATTGTTTGTAGGCTGGCACTGTTTGGGATTTTGACTTTGTCAAAAAGGTGTGGGATTTACTAAAACTGGAGAGTGCAAAATCTGGTGCAGCCGTGCATAGAAAACAAACCAGCTTCTCAGTTTTATTGTCAAAGGTTCATTGAACAAGCTAAAATTAGAAGCTGATTGGCTACCATGCACAGCTGCACCAGATTCTGAGTGCTCCAGTTTTTGTAAATCTCCCCAAAATGTTAATATTTTTGCTGCTAGGAACTGCCAAAACTTTGCATGTCAGGATGGTCCATTTAGGTGTAGCAGCAGGGTTTGGAAGCTGCTGTAGATAGGTGTTGCCATGTGCTACCAGATTAGATGCCTGCACTTGACAACTTTTTTTTTAATATATACTAGTGTTGCTTGAAGAATAAGGTTTAGAATCAGATTTAAGTGTTGGGGAAAGATTAAGTGTCAAAAGTAAACTTTTAAGAGCTAAAGTGCAACTAACTGTGATTGCAACAGTATCAAATCCCACTGATCTCACAAGAATTTGACGATTGCACTCTCAGTCTTACCCTGCACAAAGATTTTAAGCTCATAGGACAACAAACTTGAAGGTACCGATGTGCCATTTCTTTAGGCAGGAGACAATCGGGGATTAATTTGGGTTCTAGGCTTTTTCTATTGGATGCCAAAATACTGCAAAGTTTGGGCTGCCATCTTGTCACAGAAGTACTTAACCCCTGGTGCCGGTGCCTCCCGACCCTTTAAGGGGTTTGTGATGGCGAGGTTTAGGGACATGTGACCACCATGATTGGCTGTCACAGCGGTCACATGATTGGAAAGGTACTAATTGCAAGTAGTGATCAGAACCTTTCCATGAGGCGCCAGTCAATGTGCCAGGAGCGAGCAGGATGCGCGTTCTCAGCACGTTTGTTTAATTTTGGTACGCAAATATGCCACTGCTTGGCGTCAAGACCCAGCCGCCAAGATGCCACATATTTGTGTACCATCGGCACCAACAGGTTAAACATCAGGTTTGGCATGATTTTGTGTGTTGGCAGCATGAGAGTAGGCCATGAATAGAGCTACCTGGTTAGGGAGAGAGTAGGAGAAGTTATGAGGAGAGATACCTAATGAAGAGGGGATGAGTATGTTTTCCCTTACAGGTTGTCTCTTTTGTCAGGTTCATAGGACTGTCTCCTACCAGCAGCGGATAACTGCAAGAATTGTGAGGATCGCTGCGTGACCCTGTAATTGGATACCTCCTCCAAGAAACGTGCTCCTCAGGCATTCTGTGGTCTGTAAGCTCATGGAATGGACTATTGTAAAAGTGCCTTATTGACAAACAAGACCTTTTATACCTGAAGAAGTACAACCATATGCAATACCATTGCTATAAACTGCCTGATTTTTGTGAATATTCAAATTCTACTACACAACTAATGTTTAAGCATTATGTGTTGACTCCTCCCAATTCTAGGGTTGCACAGGTTAAGCCCCGCCCATAAGGAGCCTAAGTGTATTCCTCAGTGAGGTTGGTTTACTTTGCTGTTAACCCTTCAAACAAACTAGCTACCACCATGTATTTTAAGGGAAACACACAACATTCACAGCATCTGCTGCAGCAATTCTGAATGTCAAGAAATGTCTGTGACACTAACCGCCATGCCAGACAGAAACATACATATTTTTAAATATTGTAGATTGCTTCAAAGAGGAGAGGATTGTGTAATTTCTTATTTAGAGACCTGGGAATTTAGCTTAATGATTTAAAAATTATTTTAATGCATGAAAAAAGGGTGCAAGAAAATATTTACAGAAAATGAATATTGCAAAACTGACAACAGTAGAATAAAATGGGATTTAAAATGTATGTTTTGACAGAGTCACTGGCTGTCTGATAAATGATTCTTCCAGTATCCTTAGCAGTTCTGATGTCAAACAATAGCTACTGAGCTGCAGATGCAGCCATCCTTTCTGGTCCCTGAAGAGGGAATTTACTGGAATGACATAACCAATCAACCGATCTGAGGGGTGTGTTGAGGGATGTTGAAGTGTTTTTTGTTGCTCCAGCAGACACTTCTTCAGTGACAATTTTTCTAATTACAGTATATCAGTATTTTCTAGCTATGTGCGTTTAGTTTTGTTACGATTCATTTTTCGGACATAAATTTCATTTTTGGAGATTCTGAAGTATATGAAAGATATAATGGAATTAACAGATGCATTTGATTCATTTGTTTCATTCTGATGATGTTACATGATGCGTTGTTCGGGCCCATGGGGAAATTAATCACATTTTTGAATTTGTTCATTAATTCAGGTTCGGGTAACAAATGGATCCGAATTTCGTTCCATTTGTTAATTCAGATGCTCATGACGCCAGCTTATGCCATTTTTCTTGTTAGGATGGACTAGTGTCCAAAAAATATTGAGTCTTTCCAGTTCAATTCCATCTGATTCGATATTATATTGAATATGTAGCAATTTTCTGAAAAAACTGCAATTATTTTCACCCGGACCAAAGAATATTCAGAATAAATGCCGAAGATACAAAACTAATTAATTGCTTCAACATAACAAATATGAAGAAACTAAATAAAAATTTCTGGCATTCACATGCCTAGTATTTTCAAATGAAATCACAGTTTGATAGGCATTAAACAGGATATGGATGTTTTGCATATTAACCTTAGGAGATATTATGTGACTGATTTGCCTGCTGTACATTATAGCATGGGCATGTTTGGTACCTACTAGATTGTTATTCTCTCTACATTAGTGTAGCCATGTTTTATGAAGATTCATACGTTACAGTGTTTATTTATTATAAATATGAATGCTCTAGAAATTAAAAAAGCAGACCAGGATGCGTGCTTGCTTTAAACCAGGGGTGTCAACCTCCACTTTAACATGGGCCACATCACCATTATGGTTCCCCTCAAAGGATTCCTTGTATCTGTTAGACTATATAAATGCATCTACCCTTTACCATTAAATAGTTGCCTCTGCATTTGGTTATTACTGGTTTCAGTAATAAATGAAGACTTAAGCTGTGAAGGGCAGGTGCAGACCAGGCTGAAGCCCACTCACACTTCTGTAGCAGATGGTGCAAGACTAAAAAGGAGGGTCGCACACTGCTGGTATCATCTACAAGAAACTTTATTAGAGATTGCTCAGACAGAACATGGTTCTGCCATGGTGTTCAGTCTGAGCAGTCTCCAAGAAAGTTTCTTGTGGATGATACCAGCTGTCATGGACCATCGCGACGCATGGGTCTACACAGGCGTAGGTGTCTGCCAAGGCGTGTAGGTGGCAGGGCACTAGGACCCAGGCGCACGTGTCGTCTTGACAGTACTAGGCAGGCACTAGGACCTAGGCTGCGCCTGTCAGGTGCAGGGCGGGCTATTTAAACCAGCTCTGCACAAACACTTGTTGCAGAATGGTCTTTGTATGCTGTTACCTGTGTTTGGTGGTTTGGTCTATTGCTGGGAGAGCTGCCGGGGGGTTCCCTTTTTTTAGGGGCACCTTCCGGTTGTTATTCTATCTGGAGGCGAGACACGATTGGGTGTCGAACATGGGGACTCGTGGAATGAGAGATTCACTGCGCTTTACGGTGAAGCCGGAATTTAAGGATGTCGTGGATTTAAGGATGGTCGTGGTGGATTTGTTGCTGGATTCCCTAGGCTTGGCGGTAAGGGATATTATGTGTTTGCAGGATTTTCCGCAGCAGAGAATTTACGACATTACTTTTATATCTACCGAGGTGTGTTGGAATGCGTACGAGAAGGCCAGAGGAGCTGTGGATTCTGCTGTCATGGGAAAGTTTGAGGTAACACCACTGTTCATGCAAGAAGAAAAGGTAATAACTGTGCATATGTACAACCCCTTTGCGGACTTACATCTGGTGTGGGCATTCTTGCACACCTACTGTGATGAGTTGAGAGGGGGAGAAAGAGTCCTGAACAGATATGGGATTTGGTCTGGAAAGTATCGTTTCATGGGAAGGTTTAAAATGGATCCTGACTGTGTAGGAGGGGTGCGGAGGCCCCCTGCAGTCTTTACCATTGGAGGTGAGAGGGGCTTTCTCTTTTACCCAGGGCAGCCTAGTTACTGCAGGAAATGTCTTGTGTATGGCCATACAAGTGGAGACTGTGAACTGAGACCTAAGTGCAGATTTTGTAAGAAAGAGGGTCATCCCTCGGGAGAGTGCAGAGATAGGAAGCTCTGTGACATTTGTAAAAAAACAGGCCATTTGGCTAAACAGTGTGAGGAATACTTTGCAGCGAAGAGATGGGCTGCGGTGGAGAAGAGACTTACTGGACAACAGGAGAAGGTGGGAGCTAAAGGGCAGTCGAGGCCGGGGAGGACGGCATGGGAGGTGAAGGATGGTGCGGGACCCGTTGGTAGGGATCCGCCTGTCCAGCCCCCTGTCTTTTCGGCTGATGACACTGCGCCCGCCGAGGTTGCAGCGGAAGTGAACGGAGCCGGGGGTTCCGGTGTAGCCACCGGGTGTGCGGGGGTGAGCAGGAACGCCGGCTCCGGGAACGCTGTGCCCGAGGCGGGGGAGGCCGGCACCGGAGTGGAAGGGGGCGTGCCTAGAGTCTTCGGTGGAGAGGAGGAGGAGCGGCGTCTACTGTTGTCTCCGCCGGGAGAGGAGGATCTGCAGCGGGAGAAGGACTTCATGTTAACCAGTGCCTCCGGTCCTGGAGTGTTGGAGGCACTGATGGGTGGTCTGTCCTCGAGTGATGAGGGGGAGGAATTTGAGGACGTTGACAGCGAAGCTAGCCTGGAATGTGGGCAGCGGCTGGTGGTGTATGTGCCGGGGGCGGAGGCTCTGTCGGCCAGTAAAAGAGCGCGGGTGGAGGTGCAGGAGGCAGGCGGTGGTAGCAGCACTCCCACACCATTTGATGGGGATTCTGAGGCGGAGTCTGCCAGCTCTCCTGTGCCAAGGAGATGTCAGAAGAGTCATGGGAGTGGCTTGAGTTTGAGTATGGATGGGTCACAGATGGACCATTAATATTCTGTATGATGGCTGTCTGTGGGCTCATTTATTTCATTATGATGGCACTGACCATTAGCTCCATCAATGTAAGGAGTGTCGTTTCTAGGGAGAGGAGGGCGGTGATCTTGGAGGAGTTAAGTAATGTGAAGGCAGATGTGATTTGTCTGCAGGAATGTGGAATGGGGAGAGGTCTTGAAGCGGAGTGGAAGCAGGGGGCATCCTTCTGGGCTCCTATGTGTGGGGTACGGAGTGAAGGTGTGGGGGTTCTAATTAAGAATGCTGCTGTGCAGTGTGTGTCCCATGAGGTGGTGGTGCCCGGTAGACTGCAGGTGGTGATGTTGGAATTTCTGGGGAAGAGGTTTCGTGTGTTGAACTGCTACGCCCCGGCTGATAGGAGAGAGCGGTGTGATTTCCTGAATACCGTGAAATTGTGGCTGCCTGGAAGAGTCCCAACAATGCTTGTTGGAGACCTTAACTGTGTGAGGACGAGTGCAGAGAGAGAGGGGGTGAGTGGAGAGGAAGGGAGAATTGATGTGTCCTCTAAGGTGCTAAATGAGATGGTGGGGGACTTTCATTTGAAAGATGTGGGGATGGAGGTGGAAAAGGGGAAGCCTTCCTCTACCTTTTTTTCAGATAAGGGATCAGTTAGGTCCCGGATAGATTTTATTTTTGTCTCACATTTTGTTAAGATTAAGGGGTACCGTGTGGAGCCTGCTCTGTTTTCTGATCACTGCCTGATTACTGCTTCTTTGATTTGGAAGCAGGGGTGCAGTTTGGAAGGGGGCTGTGGAAGTTGAACTGGGCTTGTTTGGAGGAGGAGGGTGTGTTTGAAGCCTTTGTGTCCTTCTTTGAGGGACTCACCTTCAGGAAGCGGTTTTTTGAGGATGCTTTGGAGTGGTGGGATTGGGCAAAGAGACGGATTGGAGGTTTTTTTAAGAAATTGGGGAGTGAGAAGGCACGGAAGAAGCTGGAGGAGAGTCGGAACTTGATAGACAGGCTGCATTTTTTGCTGCAGTGTAAAAAGATGGGAGTGGAGGTGGAAAAGGAGATAAAGGAGGTTCGGGAGGAGAGGAAGGTTTTTCTGGAGAAGCGGGGCAGTGAGATTGTCTTCCGGGCTAAGATCCAGGTGATGGAAGAGGACGAACAATGCTCCAGATTCTTTTTTAAGAAGACCTTTGGCCCAAAGAGGGTTTTTCAGACTGTACTGGAAGGAGGCGAGGAGGTGTATGGGGCAAGGATGGAGGAGGCGGTCAAGGCGTTCTATGATAGATTGTATGATGGGAGTGGAGGTGGTAAGGAGGAGGAGATTGAAAATTACTGTGCTGTGGTGGAAGGAAATCTGGGTGATGAGGAAGCTGAAACTCTGTTGGATCCTGTGACGGAGGTAGAAGTGGAGGGTGTTGTGAGGAGTATGAGCAGGAACAAAACCCCAGGGGAGGATGGATTGCCCATAGAGTTCTACGTGAAATTCTGGCCAGTGGTGGGAAAGTATGTGGTGGAAGTGATGAAAATATGTTTTGAGAGGAAGGTGGTGTCCAGATCAATGAGGGAGGGTATAATTACATTGTTATACAAGAAAGGGGATCAAAGGGAGGTTAAGAATTGGAGGCCAATCACGTTGCTCAACTGTGATTATAAGATCTTGGCAAAACTTTTGGCCAATAGACTGAGTGGTATTATTTCTGGAGTAATTGGAAAATGGCAGGTGTGTGCAGTGCCTGGCAGGCGAATCTCTGATAACCTGATCCTCTTGAGGGATCTGATATATTACGCTCAGAGCAATAACACCCCTTTGGCGGTGGCTGGCATAGATTTAGAGAAGGCGTACGATCGGGTGTCTCACAGGTATTTATTTGCTGTATTGAAGCGGATGGGCTTGCCTGGAGGTTTTGTGGCTATGGTGGAGGGTCTGTACCAGGGTGTGCAGAGTAGGATCCTGGTAAATGGCACTTTGACGGGGGCGGTGGAGGTGAGGTCCGGGGTGCGCCAGGGGTGCCCCCTGTCGCCGATCGCCTTCATTTGTGTCATGGAGCCGTTGCTGAGGTACCTGCAGAAGGACAAGGTCTTTCAAGGGATGTTTGTACCGGGCTGTGGGAATGAATGCTCCAAGGCTCTCTGCTATATGGATGATATCACGCTCTTGTGTGGGTCCGCTAGAGATCTGGGAAAGGCTGAATTGCAGCTTAAAATTTTTGGTGGAATGTCTGGTTTGAGGATTAATTGGAGTAAGAGCAAGGTTTGTGTTCTTAGCGGATCCTGTGATGTGTCCCGGAGTAGTTTGGAGAAGGTGGAGGAGCTGGATGTCCTGGGAGTCCATTTTGAGAGGAATTTAATGAATCAGGTGAATGCTGAGAGGAGTATAGGGAAGGTGGTCAAGAAGCTGGGGCTGTGGAAGATGAGGAGGCTGTCCTTATCTGGAAAGACTCTTATTGTTAAAGCGGTAGTTCTCCCTGTGTTGTTATACTTTGGGGTGATCTTTCCATTTAATAAGAGGATGTGTCAAACTGTGACCCGGATGTTATTCCAGTTCTTTTGGGGGTCCAAAATGGAGAGAGTGGCTAGGGAGGTGGTGATGAAGGCTGTGTCTTTGGGAGGTTATGACTTTCCCAATATTGCCCGGTTCCTGGAGATACAGTGGTGGTTGGTGCATTGGAAGGCCTTTGACACGGGTGGTGCTGTAGCTGCCTTAATGAGGTTTTTGATAGGATGGCCTCTGTTGAGATGGGGGTGGTGTGAGAAGGACCTTACGTGGCCCATGTCCCTAGTGTCCCCTGCATATTATCTTGGCATGGGGAAGTTTTTTAGGGACCACTCTCTGGGTGAGTTGGGGCAGGAGGCGGGGAAGAAAGGGAGTCTTTGGAGATGGTTGAGGAGGGCAGAGCTATTAACTAACATCAGGGGCTTGGACTCGAAACAGACGGAAGATTGCTGGAGGAATATGGGAATGGTAGGGGTGACAAATAAACAGAAGGAAGTTGTATGGATGTCGTTGCATAATGTCTTGCTTACAATGGATTTCCTGAAAGGGAGAGATTTGGTGAGGAGTGAGAGGTGTCCAAGAGAAGGTTGTGGGGGAGTTGAGAATGTCAGGCACGTTTTTTGGGATTGTGGCTTTGCAAAGGAAGTGTGGAGGAGGTTGGGTGGATTTGTGCATAAGGTGGTGGGTGTTCAGAATATTACTTTTGAAGCTGGAGTGTTTGGATTAGTGGAAGGAGGGAAGGTGGTACAAAGGCGGGCGTATGTGTTTTCGGCTATTTTTAGAGAGGGGAAGTTGGATCTGTCGGAAAGTGATTGTGTTGACTGGTGTTTTGCTAAATTGTACTTTATGCTAGTGGTGGAAAGAAAGCGGATGGGAGAGGATGGTGCGAATGCGTTATGGAGGTATAGGAGGTGGTGGGAGGTGAGGCGGGAGCCTCCCTGAGAAATTGGGGTCTTTTAGCTTTTGTATTTGCCTTTTACTGTCCTAGATGATGCAAGGAACACAGCTCAGTTAAGTTCTTATTTTTGACAGTTACTGCTGAGTAGTTGTGATTCAGTCTGATGGGAAAAAAAAAAAAAAAAATCTTGATCTGGATTGTTTGACCTTGCTGCCTTCTCCTGTCCTGACCCTTGGCCTGCCTGACTCTGCTCCTGGATGTTCCCCTTTAAATCTGATCTTTTGGTATTGACCCTGCGTGTGACCCGACTATCCTTTGCCTACCGTTTTGTACCTCACCGACCCGCTAGTTACCGACCCGGCCTGTATGAATCTGATTTAGCTCATCCATCCATCCATCCCGCAGGGATCACTAGGCTCCCTCACATCAGACTCTTAGCCCCCTGGAGCTCCTGTCAGACTCCTCTACCCCTATTGGAGATACCTAGCAGCTGCGACCTGGTACCGGAGCGCTCCAAGTCCATCCCCATCATCAGGGGCCCTGGTGAACAAGTGCTCCGGTGTTTAGACTCCGCACTCTGGGGAGGCTCTGCCAGGGGATTGATAGAGGTGCTGTCAGGTGGTCCGTTACACCAGCGGTGTACCACTCTCCTTTTCAGCTGACATATAACTGTATTATTCTCATAACAATTAGGACCAGAGGAGGACTGAAGACAGGCAGAGATGAGGGGGTTCTGTGGCTGCACTACCAGAGCTGTTTTTGCTTTTTTTTGGCGCACATGTTAAAAAGCCTTTAAGATTGATTAAAACTCTTTTTATATATATATATATATATATATATATATATATATATATATATATATATATATATTTATTTATTTATTTATTTTTTTCTGAAAGCTGAGATGCTGAAAAATAAAAAGGTGGTAGTTCCAATTTATGTAAAATGATATTGGTGTAACAGTTTATCAAGTGCAAACTTTCTGTAGAAAAAAACACTAACATTCATTTTAGAGCGCACAAATGCAATGTATTATCCACAGTTTTTGGTGAAATAAAAATGATAAGGTTGCACCAAGTAAAAAGATAGCCAAAATTGATCATTTAAAAAATTGTGTGTGCCCATTAAATGCTGGCGAACTTCAGTACCCAAAATTTTCCATAGCCAATGCTTTAAAAGCCCTTACAGGTCATCAAAGCTTTTTTGGAATCTGGCAGAAGGTGAAACCTTGCCAGACCTGTATCAAATAATCAAAAGCAGTTGGGCTCAAGGATTCCAATAATTCATGACCTTTAGGGCCCACCCAGACAAGTATGCAAGTCGTGGGTCTCCTATAGATGGGCAGAGTTTTCCAAGGTTATGATGAGGTCATCAGTTAACAGTGAATAGTGGTGCTAAAATTATTACCCTCACTCTGATATGTGTGATGATATGTAACGTGTAGCATAATCAACTTTTTTGTACACAGGTGCCCCCAACTTACGTGGGGGTGGAGCATACTCAAAAGTTTGGATTATTTAACATAACTTTTGAACAACAGGTATATTTCTCCACTATTTGGGTTGTGGTCCGTTCAAGGGGGAAGTTAAGTACTCAGGGGTTCTTACCCTTACAGGGTGAGGGTTCCTGGGGTATTCCAGCTGGAGAAGAGAGGACTGGTCTTGAGTACTCTCTGAACTGCTAAATCTTTATGAGGGACCCAGAATTTCTGAAGTTTAAAGAGTTTTTGGGCGGGAAGAACCTCCACACCATGATTACAAGGACTTTGGTTCTGAAGAGACTAACCCAGTTGCCTTTGTGTCCAGAAAAGGAAACAGTCAGCTGGTAGTGAGAAAGTGAGCTGGACACCTGTGTGAGCAGGCTGAACTGAGATTAGGATTGAGCCATAGTTGCTGAGTAGTGAACTCCTTGGGACCCCTGAAGTCAATAGGAAACCCCAGAGTGGGACTGGTATGGTGGCAAGACATGCCTTCAACTTCTTTTGGGTTGACTATTTTGTCTTTGCTGTTTGCTGAAGACAAGCTATTTTCTGTTTTTCCTGTTTTCTTTCTTGGAATAAAAGGACTGCTTTTACCAGTGTGCTTGGCTAATGATCATAGGCCCTCGATATGACACTTTATTGCTATCACATACACCCATCAGCCATAACCTTATGACCACCCAGTTAATATTGAGTAGGTCCCCCATTTGCTGCCAAAAAAGCTCTGACATCGAGGCATGGATGCCAATAGTTCTCTAAGCCTGTGCTGTGGTATCTGGCACAAAGCCATCAGTAGCAGATATTTTAAGTCCTGTTAGTTGCAAGGTAGAGCTTCCATGGATTGGACTTTTCCAGCACATCTTACAGAAGCATAGATGCACATTGCCCAAAACATCACACTGCCTCCGCTGGATTGCCTTCTTTCTATTCGGGATACTGGTGTCATCTCTTCCCCAGGTAAGCAATGAGCCACGCAATATAAAAGAAAATATGATTCATTAGATCAGGCCACCTTCTTTCATGGTATAGTTCTGATGCTCACATGCCCATTGTAGGCTCTTTTGACTGTAGATATGGGTCAACATGGGCACCCTGACTGGTCTGCGGCTATGCAGCCCTATACACACGAAACTTCAATGCACTGTGTGCTTTGACACCAAAATTAACTATTTCAGCAATTTGTGTTAGAGTAGCTCTTAAATTGGATGGGACTACGCGAGCCAGCCTTCGCTTCCCATGTGCATCAATGAGCCTTGGCAGCCCATGAGC
Source organism: Staurois parvus (assembly GCF_062004578.1). Taxonomy (NCBI): domain Eukaryota; kingdom Metazoa; phylum Chordata; class Amphibia; order Anura; family Ranidae; genus Staurois; species Staurois parvus. The sequence continues at coordinate 626,617 of NW_028317821.1, forward strand.
CTTTTGCAGGTTTGCCGGTTTTCCTTCCTTGGACCACCTTTGGTAAATCCTGACCACTGCCAACTTGGAAAATGCCACAAGAGCTGAAGTTTTGGAGTTGCTCTGACCCAGTCATCTAGCCATTACAATTTAGCCCATGTCAAAGTCACTCAGATCCTTCCGCTTGACCATTTTTTCTCTTCAACACATCAACTTCAGGGATAGGCAGTTCACTTGCCACCTAATATATTTCACCCACATTCAGATGCCACTTTCATGAGAAAATCAATGTTATTCCCTTCATCTGTCAATGGTTATGACGTTATGGATGATTAGCGAAGGGAGCCCTATGTTATAGCATACTTAAAAATACAGGTTTGCTTTAATGAGATATCAGGGATCAGTTGGATCACTGATGTCTCCCCTACACTCCACTGAAGCTAATGGAGTGCAGATTCTACTCCATTAGTTTCCTTTCTGGTCACAGAAGCCAGGGAAAGTGACAGCAGAATAGATATTCGCTGGTCTCCCTCCCCTTTGCCAGACGACACCCATCATACAGGCACCAGGCCCTCAGGTTTTATTAGCAGAGCTCATGAAACATTGTGGGGAGGCAAATGAACTGAGGATTTGTGGAAGAGCTTGCTTCAGCAGCTGCACATCTCCCAGATCAGAATTACACACACTTGCAGGTGCTGTGAGATTTTGCAAAATCTCTCACTTCCAACCATATGACACACGCCGGTGGCAGTAAAAGGGTTAAGCCATTTCTAGACTGTTTGAGGACTATTTATGATAGCTATTAGCAAGTTCTGCTCTAATGGAGGTTTATGACACCCAGTTACGGCACTGAAAGTGTACTTCTCTCCCACCACATTTTCTGATCAGAATATGCCTTACTTTTATCTTGTCTATTTATAACAGTCTTAGCACTTGATGATTTCAGAGGCATTGGCCTTTGTGTAGGTTGTATGCCTGCCAGGGGCGGACTGACCATTTGGAAACTTGGGCACTGCCCGAGGGCCCGGGGTCAGTAGGGGGCCCCATGAGATACCCCTGGTACCTTTTTCATAGGCTTTTTTGAGTTTGGGCAAGGACACAGGGGCCCCATGATCACCTATTGCCCGGGGGCCCCATGAGTTGTCAGTCCGCCGGTGATGCCTGCAGTATTTCAGGCCGTGTGTTTTGGATACCTGGTTGCTTCATAAATATGTAAGAACTCTATAGTAAAAACTTACAAAGATTTGCTTCGAAGTAATACACAGAGGATTCCCTATGTACAATGATTCCGATTGAGATGAAACAAATTATGGCCCATTGTCAGACGTTGGTTGAATTGGGTTACCTCTCCTGCTGAAAGCGGTGGATAGAAATGTAATTACAGTAGCATATGTTATATAGAGTTGTTATATTTGAGACAAATGCAGTTTTTGGCCACTCACTGTAATAATCCATTATGGTTATAGCAAACTGGCAGTCCATAGGTGCCTCTATGAAAGGACCCACAATATCAAGAGCAAGTTGTATAAGGTTCTCTAAAGGTCTCTGGTACTACTAATTGCTGAGATCAATGAACAAAATAGCCGTCAACTGAGGACAGTTATTATTATTACATCGAGTTTATATAGCGCCAAAGGGTTTCATGTTTAATTCTGTAGCAAGGTTATAGAACAGGGCTCAGTTTATTTTCTGAGTTTGGCCATTTGCTTTGTAAACTGTCCGATAAATGTTCTTTTACTGTACATGCAAGGCAAACTTGTTTGAGATCAGATGCCATTACAGCAAATGATATCAGCAAATGAGATTTCATCCTCCCCATGTGTACTAGGAGGTGCTGGTAATGACAATTGTGACAATCAGCAGTAACAGTTATTATGTACAGTTTGTATTGTGTTGTGTAATTAAAATTCAGTAGCCTTGTTGACCATCTGGTAGACATGAGCATTCCGGAAATTTTCATTTAGTTTTGGATGCATACGTTCATTGAAGAATTTTGTTTAATCACAGTCGTTATGTTGAACTGTTTTCAAAATTAGTTTTGTATCTTCAGCATCATTTTGTTTATTTGTTGGTCCAGACGGATTCGAAAAATTTTGAAGTTTTTCTGGAAGATTGATACATATTTGGAAAGATTCGATATTTTCAAACATTAATACAACCTAACAAGAAAAATGGCACGAGCTGATTGGACAATATCGACTGGTGTCATGTGTATCCAAATGAAGGAATGGAACAAAATTTGGGTCCAATCGTTATCCAAATCCGAATTTTCGAACAAATTTGAAAATTGAATTAACTTCACCATGGGCTCGAAACTACTATGACATCATGTGAGGTCACACAAATTAAACTAAAACATTTGTTAATTTTGTTATAAATGTTTTTCTGATTCATTGACATTCTTTACTATGTCCATTACATATGCATCCAAATCTCTGAAAATGAAATTTTTGTCCAAAAAACTAATCGAAATGAAACAACATCTGGCTATATGCATTCCTGCTCTCCCTAGCTCTTTGTAGTTCGCAGCATAGGAACAGGACTACAAGGTAAACTGTCAACCCTAGAGGTTTGTTTTCAATTTTTCTGTTGCACAAACACATGCTGAGGCTTCTTTTTCTATGGTAGAGTACGTTTGTTCTGCTTCTGTAACAGTTATGGATGCAAAAGCAAGTTTCTCTACCTGGTCTGCAAGGCACTGTGTAAGGACCACACCAAGGAAATAGTTGGAAGCTTGTTGTAACAATAGTAGGAAGAAAATGTTCAAATGCTGAAATACTCACAATGAGCTGTTTAAATGTTTCATCACTGTGCTAGCCATTCTCTGACAAGACCATACTTGCATTTCCATGTAGTAATGCTCTCAAAGGCTTCACAACTGAAGGGAATAAACTTGAAATACCATGACATAAGACATAAGGCAATAGTAACTGTTGTGATATAATGTGACCTAGAAATGACAGCTGAATTTGCTTAAAGCAGCCTTTAGAAAGGCTCAGTTTCAGTCCTGCAGATTCAAAGAGTTTCAGAACATTTCTAAGGTATTTGGGTGAATATCCAGAGTTGAACCATATACAGTTATGTCATCCTGATAGATACTGAAGATTCAAAACAGCAAACTTTGAAAACAACTGGGTATTAAAGCTAATCTATGAAGTACGCATATAAAATGGAACAGGACCTCATGGGTAATAAACAGAGAGGGGTTTCTGCTTTCCTTACGCAACAAAACTTAACCACTTGCCCTCCTGAGGATTTACCCCCCTTCCTGACCAGGCCTCTTTTTGCTACTATGCGCTGCACTAATTCAACTGATAATTGTGCGGTCATGCAATGTTGCACCCAAACAAAATGTACGTCCTTTTTACACACAAATAGAGCTTTCTTTTGGTGGTATTTGATCACCTGTGCGCTTTTTATTTTTCATGCTATAAACAAAAAAAGACAGAAAATTTTGAAGAAAAACAATATTTTTTACTTTCAGCTATAAAAAATATACAGTAAACTCAAAGTTAGTTATAAATTTAGGCCAAAATGTATTCTGTTACATGTTTTTGGTAAAAGAAATCCCAATAAGTGTATATTGATTGCTTTGTGTGAAAGATATAGTGTCTACAAACTATGGTATAGATACTGCAATTTACGCCATTTTTTTGCTATACAGCGCTGCGCTAGTTTAACGGACAATTGCGCAGTCATGCAATATGGTACATACAGTTGCAAGAAAAAGTATGTCAACCAGACCAGGGTTTTATTTTTTTATATCACCCGCCTTTTGTCTACTTTCTGTTGATTTCAGTTTACAGTTGCAAGAAAAAGTATGTGAACCCCTTGGGATTACGTGGTGTTTTGCATGAATTGGGCATAAAGTGTGCTCTGAACATCATCTAAGTCACAACAATAGAAGAACACAGTCTGCTGAACATAATACTACACAAACATTAGATGTTGCCATGGTTTAATTGTACATAACATGTAAACATTCACAGTGCAGGGAGGAAAAAGTATGTGAACCTTTGGACTTAATAACTGGTTGACCCTCCTTTGGCAGCAATAACCTCAACCAAACGTTTCCTGTAGTTGCAGATCAGACCTGCACAACGATCTGGAGTAATTTTGGACCACTCCTCTGCACAAAACTGTTTCAGTGTAGCAATATTCTTGGGATGTCTGGTGTGAATCGCTCTCTTAAGGTCATGCCACAGCATTTCAATCGGGTTGAGGTCAGGACTCTGACTGGGCCACTCCAGAAGGCATATTCTGTGCTGTTGCAGCCATTGTTTTGTTGAATTACTTATATGCTTTGGGTCATTGTCCTGTTGCATCACCCATCCTCTGCGGAGCTTCAGTTGGCGGACAGATGGTCATACGTTTTCCTGCAAAATGTCTTGATAAACTCTGGAATTCATTTTCCCATCAATGACAACAATCCATCCAGGCCCTGAGGCAGCAAAGCAGCCCCAAACCATGATGCTCCCTCCGCCATGTTTTACAGTGGGGATCAGGTTTTGATGTTGGTGTGCTGTGCCCTTTTTTCTCCACACATAGTGTTGTGTGTTCTTCCCAAACAACTCAATCTTGGTTTCATCTGTCCACAGTATATTTTGCCAGTAGTGCTGTGGAACATCCAGGTGCTCTTTTGCAAACTTCAAACGCGCTGCAATATTCTTTTTGGACAGCAATGGCTTCCTCCGTTGTGTCCTCCCATGTACTCCATTCTTGTTTAATGTTTTCCTTATTGTAGATGTGTCAACAAAAATGTTAGCATGTGCCAGAGATTTCTGTAGGTCTTTAGCTGACACTCTGGGATTCTTCTTTACCTCATGCAGCATTCTGCGCTGTGCTCTTGCAGTCATTTTTACAGGACGACCACGCCTAGGGAGAGTAGCAACAGTGCTAAACTATCTCCATTGTTAGACAGTCTGTCTTACAGTGGACACATGAACATCAAGGCTTTTGGAGATACTTTTGTAACCCTTTCCAGCTTCATGCAAGTCAATAATTCTTGATCGTAGGTCTTCTGAGAGCTCTTTTCTGCGAGGCATGGTTCACATCAGACAGTGCTTCTTGAAACCAGTAAACCCAAAACAGGTGTGTGTTTTTTAAGGGTAGGACAGCTGTCAGCAACACATCCAATATCATCACACTGATTGGAGTCAAGGTTGGCTCACTCCTGGCTCCAATTAGCTCTGGGAGAAGTCATTAAGCTAGGGCCTCACATACTTTTTCCTCCCTGCACTGTGAATGTTTACATGTTATGTGCAATTAAACCATGGCAACATCTAATGTTTGTGTAATATTATGTTCAGCAGACTGTGTTCTTCTATTGTGACTTAGATGACGTTCAGAGCACATTTTATGCCCAATTCATGCAAAACTCCACGTAATCCCAAGGGGTTCACATACTTTTTCTTGCAACTGTAAATTAAATTTATGTCCTTTTTTTCATAGAAATAGAGCTTTCTTTTGGTGGTGTTTGATCATTTGTGCACTTTTTATTTTTGCCGCTATAAACAGAAAAATTTTGAAGAAAATTTTTTTTTTTTTTAAAAAACAATATTTTCTCATTTTGGTCATAAAAAATATCCAAAAAAACTAAAATTTCGTCATACATTTAGGCCAAAATGTATTCTGCTACATGTTTTGGTTAAAGAAATTCCAGTAAGTGTATATTTATTGTTTTATGTGAAAGTTATAGCGTCTACAAACTATGGTATAGATAATGGAGTTTACAGGAATTTACTTTCTGACTGTCCATCACATTTCTTGAGGTGCTAAAATACCAGGATAGTACAAACACCCTCAAATGACCCCTTTTTGGAAAGAAGACACCCTAAGCTATCTGCTGAGAGCATTATTGAGTCCATGGAAGATTTATTTTTTTCCACAAGTTTCTGGAAAATGACAAAAACATTTTTTTTTTTTTACACAAAGTTGTCATTTAAATGATTTATTTCTGGCACAAGCCATGGGTATATATGGAATTACACCCCAAAATACATTCTGCTACTTCTACCAAGTATGGGGATATCACGTGTGTGAGACTTTTTGGGAGCCTAGCCACATACAGGAGCCTGAAATCCAAGCGTAGGGGCTAAATGCAGGTGCTGGCAGGTCTGATCACGCTGCGTTTTTGGGGACACTATACTAATGTGAACGCTGGTATAGTGCTGATCTGATCAAAGATATTGATCCGTTCAGACACTATACTAGCAATGGAGGTTTAATGTGCATGAGCGTGTGCCTGGCAATCAAGGGGTTAAATGTGATGACTGGTATACTGAAGGCAATCTGACGCTATCTGGGAGGGCCATGAAAACCGCGGGAGCGCAAATCATGTGTATATATATATATATATGTGATTTTGTGCACCCATGCCACCCTGTAGCAATATTTCTGCTATAGGGCGGTCAGGAAGTGGTTACAAAAGTGGTATGTGTTACGTTGCTGCGTTACTTTAAATGACAATTGCGCAGTCATACAACACTGCACCCAAATTAAATTTACGTCCTTTTTTCCCACAAATTGAGCTTTCTTTCGGTGGTATTTGATCGCCTGTGCGTTTTTTATTTTTTGCGCTGTAAAAAAGAAGGCTGACAAATTTGAGAAAAAAACTAAATTTTGGACTTTTTGCTATAAAACATGTCCAGTAAAAAAATGTAAAAATCAAATTTCGTCATAAATTTCGGCCAAAATGTATTCTGCGACACGTATTTGCTAAAAAAAATCCCAATACGTGTAAATTAATTGGTTTACATGAAAGTTATAGCAGTTACAAATGGCGGTATAGATAATGGATTTAAAAAATGTTTTTATAGTAATAATGGCGGCGATCAGCGACTTATGGTGGCGATCAGCGACTTATGGCGGGACTGCGGGACTGCAGCGGACATTCTGACACTGGGGGGGAAATGACTTGGGGTCACCGACATCCCCAGTGACACCAATACAGTGATCAGTGCAAAAAAAAAACATTGACACTGTACTAATGGCACTGGGGAGGAAGGGGGTTAACTTTTTTTAGGCAATGAAAGGGTTAACTGTGTGAGGGGAGTGTTTTACTAGGAGGCGGGGGGTGTGTACTTCACTGAAACACGCTGATCCGGAGCGATAAACTCCTCTCTCAGGATCAGCATGCTCGGAACTGACAGGGAGCAGAACTGCGGTGTAAACACTGCAACCGTGCTCCTTGTCAGTGATTGCCTGCAATCGCCAGGACCCGGCGGGTAATGACCGGCCGGGACCCGGTGATTGACACCTGCAGCCGTGATCAGCAGCACAGGTAAGGCGGTCGCGCACCTCGCGCGTGCCCCATACCTGTTTTGCAGAATGACATTTAAAAATGTGATTCTGCGCAGTAGTGCTGCCCTGCCGCAGTAAAAACACTGTGGCTGGATGTCAGCCAGTTAAGGACCAAGGCTCCATGCACGCTAACGTTTTTAAGCTCCTAGAAGCAGTTATTAGCATTTTTTCTGCTCCTAGAAGCTAAATAGTTTTAAACTATGTGTCAATGCACACTACTTTAGGCTATTAGCATTTTTTGAGCTTCAGCGTCTAGCATAGAAAAAAAATATATGTTTTTGTAGAGTTTTTTTTAGCATTATTCCAGCACAAGCAAAATGCTAAACACTACTACAATGCCAGTAGTTTTTTTTTCCTCTACGTGTACTGTAAAAATGCTAATAAAATGCTAACACTTCTAACTGCTCCTAATTGCTTCTGAACGCTACTAAAAAAATGGTATTACCAGCGTTTTTTTATCCAGTGTTTTTCCAGCATTTTTTGAGCTCAGAAAAAAAACGGTACTGTGCATAGAGCTGAATATTTAGGAAGAAATCTGAATTTACTGTAGCTCTAAACATATTTCCTCAACATGTGGCAAGGAGTGACTATCAAGTTCAACAGCTTTATTCGATTCACAAAGGTTAACATACAATCTAATACTTCCTGTTTTCTTCATTGTCACCAGAATAGGAGATAACGTTCAAATACATCAATTTTTTTCATTCCCATCTTGCTCTCATAGTATCTTAAGTTCTTGTAGAGAAGTAAATTAAGTAGAATGTTCTCATTGCACACATTTCCTGGAAAGGCTTGAAGCATGTGGATGCTGTAGCAACTACCAGCTCTGAACCGGTATAAACACAAGTCAGATTAGATATTGCTATTGCCATCACACCTTGAATATTAACCACTGGCCGACCAGCCACTGTAGACAAACAGCTACAGGGCTGCACCGCTGTCCAAAATCACGTTTTAAAACGTCATTTTGCAAAACAGGTAGAGGGCGCGCGTAAGGTGCCCTACCTTTGCCGCCAATCGAGCCCACAGGTGTCAATCACTGGGTCCTGGCTGGTCATTACCCGCCGGATCCCGGCGATTGCCGGCAAACAGTGACAAAGAGCACAGCTGCATTGTTTACACTGCAGCTCAGCTCCCTGTCAGCTCCTAACATGCTGTTCCTGAGAGCGGAGTTTAGCTCTCAGGATCAGCATGTTCCCATGAAGTACACCCCCCCGCCCACTAGTAAAACACTCCCCTCACACAGTTAACCATTTGATTGCCTAAAAATAGTTAACCCCTTCCTCCCCAGTGCCATTAGTACAGTGTCAGTGGTTTTTTTTTTTGCACTGATCACTGTATTGGGGTCACTGGGGATGTCAGTGACCCCAAGTCAGTTCCCCCCCAGTGTCAAAATGTTCGCCGCAGTCACGCCATAAGTCGCTGATGACTGTCATAAATCGCTGATCACTGCCATAAGTCGCTGATCGCCGTCATTATTAGTATAAAAAAAAAATCCCAGTTTCTTTCCCGCCATTTGTAAACGCTATAACTTTCATGTAAACCAATTAATTTACACGTATTGGGATTTTTTTTTTAGCAAAGACATGTCGCAGAATACATTTTGACTGACATTTATGACGAAATTTGATTTTTAAATTTTTTTACTGGACATGTTTTATAGCAAAAAGTCCAAAATATAGTTTTTTTGCTCAAAATTGTCAGCCTTTTTTTTATAGCGCAAAAACTAAAAAAAAGGAAAAGGCGATCAAATACCACCAAAAGAAAGCTCAATTCGTGGTAAAAAAGGACATAAATTTAATTTGGGTGCAGTGTTGCATGACCGTGCATTTGTCAGTTAAAGTAACGCAGTGACGTAACACAAACAACTTCTATAACCGCTTCCTGACCGCCCTATAGCAGAAATACTGCTACAGGGCGGCACGGGTGCGCAAAATCACATATATATATATATATATATATATATATATATATATATATATATATACATGATTCCTGCTCCCGTGGTTTTCACGCCCCTCCCAGATAGCGTCAGATTGCCCATCAGTACACCAGTCATCACATTTATCCCCTTGATTGCCAGGAGCACGCTCATGTACAATAATCCTCCATTGCTAGTATAGTGTCTGAAAGGATCAATATCTTTGGTCAGATCAGCACTATACCAGTGTTCACATTAGTATAGCGTCCCCAAAAATGCAACGTTAGTGGGATCAGCCCCGGCACCTGCCAGCACCTGCGTTTAGCCCGTACACTTACCCCCCCCCCTTCTCCCCCAGCAAGTGCAGTGTCAGTAGGTCACTGTCACTTGATACATGTTGCACAAAACCGCAGTGTTCGCAGAATCAGGCCTGATCTCTGTTAGCACTTGCCGGTAAATTTTGATGACTCTCATATGCAGCAGAGTGCCAGTACTAGTGCTGTGCTACCTTTTGGTGAACTGGCGAGTACCAGCGGTCTAGTACATCTTGGTCTTTCACATACCTTCTTGATTTTTGGAGCTTTTTTTCACGGAAAATCTGTATGCGTTGATTGTGGATCAAAGCAGTTTATATGCACAACAATTTATCACCACCAACCCAAATTCAAACCTTTCCAGACCAGTCGCATGGAAACTCATTACGGTTTTCGAATTTACATTTTTTTGGGCCTAACCCTCAACATGAGCATTACTAAAAGAAATGAATTGCGGTTGTATTGGTCCACAGACCCGATTCATCATATGCCGTGTTCTCTGCTGCCATGGCCAGGCAAAGATATGAGAGTATAATGTGTTTTATGCATTTCAATGACAATACACTCTGTCATCCTTGGGGTGACCCTGAATTTGACCGGCTCCACAAAATTCAGCCCCTCGTAAATCACCTTAACCAAAAATTGGCAGATGTCTATACTCCCCAGCAAAACATCTGCGTTGATGAGTCCCTCATTAATTTTTCTGGCCGCCTTGCATTCAAACAATTTCTCCCCAGCAAGTGTACCAGATATGGGGGCAAGATGTAGAAGACCTGTGAGAGGACAACAGGCTTTACTTATAAGTTTTACAAGGGAATAGATAGTCACATAGAGCCCCCCTGGATGCCCAGACTACATGGGGAGTTGTGACAAGATAGTTTGGGACTTGGTGTCATCCTTTTTTCATATGGGGTACCACTTATACGTGGACAATTTTTATTCAAGCGTGCCACTATTTAGACATTTGTACAATCTTGGAACTGGCTCATGTGGCAAAGTGTGACCTAATGTGTGCATGCCATTAGAAGTGGGTGGATGCAGGGCGGTATATTCCAATGGTGGGCATACCACACACTTTTTCTGGCAGAGATTTCTTCTCTTTTTTCATTCAGTCCACAGGCTGCATACAAAAAAAAAGAACATAGCATATACACCCAACAAGGACCAGCGGTGTACTGGTACATCACTGGACTTTGAATGGTTATACCAGGATGATGCCTACAGTTGCAGGCATCATCCTGGTATCATTTTTTTCAGCTGGCGATAAGCTTTCATGTAAAAGCAATCCTAGTGGCTAATTAGCTGCAGGATTGCTTTTACAAGCAGCGGGATTTGATGCCTCCCCTCCCCAGCTGCCTTTCACGGCCATCTCGGGCAGTCCCGTGCCATCGGGGGAACCTGAGAATGCAGCCGATGTTTCTGCCAGCTGACCATAGAGCTGATTGGAGACCAGAGTGGTGCCAATCATCTCTATAGTCTAAGAATTCGGAAGCTACAAGCATTTCATACCTTCATTGTTGCAGGATATAAACAGCACCATTTGTAAATTGGGAAAGCATCTGATCACGCCGATTTTGGTTGTATTAGATACTGTAAGGGCAGAGGAGATATCTAGAGCCTGATAGACCCCAGATTTTTCAAAAAAGAATATATGACAATGCCCATTGAAGTTATAGGGGATATTTGCATTCCCTGTGATAGCATTAAAAGTGATAAAAAAAAATGAAAGGTACAGTGTAAAAATAATTGAAAAAATCTAAATAACTTTAAAAAAAAAACTCGCCCCTCCCATGCACGCACACATGTGTGCACAGGCGTTGACCCTGTGCCGATATGTAAACACAGGTTGCACCATACATGTGAGGTATCGCCGTGAACGTCAGATCAATAGCTGTAATTCTAACACTAGACCTCCTCTGTAAATCTAAAATCATGTTTGGTATCTATTTACTCTGCATACCATCATCTTTTATATCTTACCAAATAATTGGCCAATATATTGTGTTTTTGTGCATTAAAAGTAAAAAAAGTGTTTTTTTTTTTTTAAATTGCATTTGAAAAATTGCTGCGCGAGTACTATGTGCTATAAAAAATTGTAATACTCACCATTTTATTCACTAGGGTGTCTGCTTTAAAAAAAGATATAATGTTTGGGGGTTTCAATTAATTTCCTAGCAAAATATACTGATTATTTTCGTGGAAACAAAAAGTGTCAGAAAAGGCTTGATCTTCAGGTAGTTAGAAGAGTGAGTGATTTGTGGCATAAACTTCTAATGCTGGGCATAAAACGCCCCCACCCCCCAAAACGACCCCTTTTTGGAAATTAGACACCCCAAGCTATTTGCTGAGAGGCATGTTGAATCAATAGAAGAATTTATTTTTTTACCACAAGTTTTTGGAAAATTACAAAAAAATTTTTTTTTTTATTTTTTTACACAAAATTGTCACTTAAATGATTTATTACTTACACATGCCATGGGTATATGTGGAATTACTCCCCAAAATACATTCCGCTACTTCTCCCGAGTATGGGGGTACCACATGTGATAGACATTTTGGCAGTCTAGCCAAGTACAGGACCCCAAAATCCAATAAGCACCTTCAGGCTTTTAAAGGACTTTATTTCTTCATTACACTTTCCGACTACCTATCACAGTTTCGGAGGCCCTGAAATGCCAGGATAGCATCTAACCCCCCCCCCAAAGTAAGTACGGTAAGTATTTTACAGATCTCATTTGTTGCCACAAGTTTTTGGAAAATGAAGAAAAAAAACAAAAACATATTTTTTCTATTTTTTTTCTATTTCAAAACCTTGTGAGAAAAAATTAGATCTGCAAAATACTCACTATGCCTCTTTTTAAATTCCTTGGGGTGTCTACTTTCCAGAAAAGGGTAATTTGGGGGGGTTGGTGCTATCCTGGCATGTCAGGGCCTTCGAAACTGTGATAGGTATTCAGGAAGTGAAATGAGGAAGTTACGCACCTTCAGGCTTTCAAAGTGGTCATTGGATTTCAGGCTTCTGTATGTGGCTAGGCTCCCAAAAAGTCTCACATATGTGGTATCCCCATACTCGGTAGAAGTAGCAGAATGTATTTTGGGGTGTAATTCCACATATACCCATGGCTTGTGCCAGAAATCAATCATTTAAATGACAACTTTGTGTAAAAAAAAAAAATGTTTTTGTCATTTTCCAGAAACTTGGAAAAAAAATAAAATCTTACATGGACTCAATAATACTCTCAGCAGATAGCTTAGGGTGTCTACTTTTCGAAAAGGGGTCATTTGGGGGTGTTTGCACTATCCTGGCATTTTAGCACTTCAAGAAATGTGTCGAGCAGTCAGAAAGTAAAAGCTGTGTAAATTCCATTATCTATACCATAGTTTGTAGATGCTATAACTTTCACACAAAGCAATAAATATACACTTACTGGGATTTTTTTTAACAAAAAACATGTAGCAGGATACATTTTGGCCTAAATTTATGACGACATTTTAGTTTTTTTTGATATTTTTTATGACCGAAATGAGAAATTATTGTTTTTTTTCAAAGATTTTTTTGTTTATAGCACCAAAAATAAAAAGCGCGCTGGTGATCAAATACCATCAAAAGAAAGCTCTATTAGTGTGAAAAAAGGACATAAATTTCATTTATGCACCGTATTGCATGACCGCACAATTGTCCGTTAAACTAGCGCAGCGCTGTATATCAAAAAAATGGCGTAAATTGCAGTATCCATACCATAGTTTGTAGACGCTATAACTTTCACACAAAGCAATCAATATACACTTATTGGGATTTTTTTTACCAAAAACATGTAGCAGAATACAATTTGGCCTAAAATTATAACTAACTTTGAGTTTACTATATATTTTTTATAGCTGAAAGTAAAAAATATAGTTTTTCTTCAAAATTGTTTTTGTTTATAGTGTGAAAAATAAAAATCACACAGGTGATCAAACACCATCGAAAGAAAGCTCTATTTGTGTGAAAAAAAGGATATAAATTTTGTTTGGGTGCAGCATTGCATGGCCGTGCAGTTATCAGTTGAATTAGTGCAGAAATGAGTAGCAAAAAGAGGCCTGGTCAGGAAGGGGGGTAAATCCTCAGGAGGGCAAGTGGTTAAAAATAACTTCCAAGAAATTATTAAAGCGATCTTATTACTGCAGTAATACAAAGTACCGTAAGTTAGTACATCCTATCGTCAAAATCAAATGCCAAAATTATAATTAAAATTAGTGCAAACTTATATTATAAATATAAGAGAAACACACATATTAAGCACCCAAATGATTATAAATTAGAGCCTTTCTTACAACTTGGAATAACACTGTAACCTGATTGGGCACATCTATAAGATGCGGATGATCAGGTAGGCATAAGCTCATCCTGCAGGACTCACGTCCCATTGCCCAGTAACCTAGATGTGAATGGTGATAAATGCTTTGACTCTTACAAATAAGGGTATGTAGCTACATTTTTGACACACTGGTTTCACATCTGATGGCACTTTAAGCTCTTGGTACCAAGCGTAAGCAAATATGCAGCCTCTTGGTGGCTAGGGTTCGGCACCAAGGGGTCACATATTTGCGTACCCTATGTAAATAAAAGATGTGCCAAGAGTGCTCATCCTGCACGCTCCCAGCACGTTTGCTGGCGCCTCATGCAAAGGTCTCTGTTTGCGAGCTTTCCAATCATGTGAAAGCCAATCACGGAAGTCACATGACCCTAAACTCCACCAGCTGGCATCATAAACCCCTTAAAGGGCTTGAAGGGGCTGGCACCAAGATGTTAAAGTAGTTGTAAAAGTAGAAGGTTTTTACCTCCATGTTTTCTATGCATGAAGGTAAAAAAACCTTCTGAATGCAGCTTCCCACCAAGTCCCTGGTTATACTCACCTGAGCCTGATCCAGTAATGTGCATGACAGCTGAGGCTCTCTTGGCTCGCTCACATCCCATTGGCCTAGAGGCATCAACTGGAGCCATTGACTCCTGCCGCTGTCGATCACAGTCAATGAAGAGGCAGCGGGGCCCGAGCCATGCTCTTTGGTTTTATGGACACACAGAGGCAGCTTGGGAGTGAGCGTGCACAAGTGCACTGTCACGTACCTGATTGGAGACCAAAATGACGAGATCGGCCTCACTTGTGTCACTAGCCCTGACCCCACTGGAAGTGGAACAGAGGGTGTCTAGGGACCAGGGGGACAAGAGCGCCAGCAGATGTTGTTTGCAGCTCTTGCAGCTGGAAACTTTGGAAGACTGATGGACCTCCGATTCAGGAACAGTAGCGATATGCAGAGCTGGTATGGTAGATCGCCAGGCGTGCACCAGAGCAAGGCAGGAAGCAGGGATGGGAGACAGGAGCAGTGTCAAAGGAACAGCTGGGGTCATCAACGGGCAGACAGCGAGGTACCAAATCATAAGCAAGCCAAAGTCAGGAGCAGAGCCGAGGTCAGAAACAAGTATCAAGCAGGAGAGGAAACAAGAGTCAAGTCAGGAACAAGCCGGGTCAGCAACAAGGGAATCACACAGGAACAAGCAGGACATGGAGAACAGCTGAAGACCAGTCAGCACTAAGCACAGGCAGTCACCCTTTAAATAGTCCGTTTGGTGCCAATCTTCGCCGTGGGTGTGCACGTGCGTGTTCATGCATTCCTGTGCACATGCGCACGTCTGGTCACTCTTCTCCGGATATTTCCCTGCGCATGCGCATTGCTATTCGCCAGCCATCTCACAGGAACTTAGAGCAAGCAGCTTGCTATTGGGTACTTGATGGAGGGAGAAGCCAGGAATAGTGCCAGTAGGTGACCTGATAATGGAGGATCGGGGATGCTTTGTGCAAAACCATTGCACAAAGAAGGTAATATGACATGTTTGTTATTTATAAAAAATAAAAAATTAACCTTTAGAATCACTTTAATCTTGTATATAGCAAAAAGATTTCTGCCCAGTATAGCAGTTTATTCATTTACAGTGTAGATCACAGCTTGCACACCACATGATTGAAATTTTACAGGTAATGACAGGCAACAAAGAACAGGAATAGGGTTTCCAATATATTTATCCAGATAGGGATAGACAAATTGGTCTAGATTTGATTCACAGACCTTTCTGTGAACCCATTAAACTGTCCAAAAATTGTGAACTTTAATCTGTACCCCAGTTGAAGGGGGGGCTGAGGGGGTTTCTTGAAAATCAATTTTGGCTAGTATCAAGGCTAACAGGCAAGGTATTGTCAAGCAAAGGAGGGGGGGGGGGTCTAGACACGGCCCTTCTGGAAATGAACCAATAAAAAAGGAAAAAAACTTAAAAAGTAAGGTTCAGTGCTCAGAAGATCCTCCTTTTAATGCGACTTCATTGGCAAAGGTGAGAAATCAGCAGTCCTTTTGAGTACATGCTTGGGAGAGGCCCCTAAGTTTTATGTGATGATATGGAACAATATGATTCTAATGGACAACATGAGTAACACAGCAATCTGGCATCACATAATTTGAATGTGTTAACCATTATTGTAATGTTTTAATATGAAATCCAAATGCACCCATTTGTGCTTAGTTGTTATTCTACTAAAAAACAGAATATCCACTCAAATAATACAATTTACAAAGAGAAAAAAGTTATAGTGTTTACAAAGGGAAATATTAGCTGCTGTCACAAGAATTAAAATGTTTCAAAAATGTCAGCCCAAATAACCCTCAATCAAGGGAGACAGTGCTATAATTAATATATAATAACCAGCATCAACAAAATATATGACAATATGTAATAATTATCAGTGATAAGAAACACATATAAGTCTCACTGTCAGGACCTGGATCATCTGCTGGTGGCACTGTGGTTTCTTGGACGGATGTCTCCCAGAAGATCCCAGTAATCAGTTTCCACCTGATGCTGGCTGCCGGGAAGATATTTAGGTCATCCCCTTTTAGTGCCTTTTGCTTCAGTGTTTTGCTTTGCTGCTGTCAGACTCTCTTGTTATAGATCTGATCTTGTGCATGCCCTGGATCATGTACCCTGCTGCCTTTTTCCTGATTCCCTTATATCTGATCCCAGTTTTGGTTTCCCCTTCTCATTTGCTCAGTGCAGCTCCAGTTTTCCTTGCTTTTCTGTGTTTTCCATTGTGTATATATTGTATATAGTTAGTTGTTAGTTTGGCTTTCTGTTTGTTAGTTATTAGTCAGGTATTCTGTCACAGGGTTTTGGTTCACTTTTATTTTTATGATTGTGCTGGTGTTTAGAAGGATTTTGTTTCACTGTAAATAAATCTTATCTTAAACATATACAGTCTGGTCTTAGTTTCCTGAGTGTAGCCAGGCAGATCTGGCCATCTGGCTGTTGATTCCTGACACCCATTTATCCATTTAAGTCCAGATAGTGATGGTGTTCAGTGCCACTCTATAAATGACAAAAATACAGTAAGTAAATACAGTAAGTGCCACATTAAATGACAGTATCAATGCAAGTGTCTTCCACTCCAGTGTGCCCAAATCCTCACACCGCACTCACCAGATGGAGCTGACTCCTTGAATGAACAAGAGAGTCAAATAGTGCCAAGAAAATAATAATTCAGTTGTAGATCTATCACCACACCCTATTGGCACTGCTTATTTCCTTATGTAACAGATGAGGATGCAAAACAAGTCCATAGGGAAGAAAGGGGGAGAGCTTGGTGGAGAGCTCATACAGACACTACAAAATGCCGCTGTACCCTCCAGCATTCCTTTTAATATGCAGAAGTTAAGTCACCAGAAGTTCTTCCCTACTTCCCTACACGTTACGTCATCAAATTGTGACATCCTCAGGAGCCATATCACATAATGCATATGTGATACATTATTGTAATGCTATAATATTGTTTGGCTTTATTATAGCATCAGAAGCACTGAAATCTTATTCAGTCTTATAACTAGAACAAAATAGATTTTTCAGGTGGTTGTGTGTGTGATACATGATTTCTTTAGCCAGATTATAATAGGCATGATTTGACCAATGGGAATAGCAAGCAGCCAACAACAGATCTCAAAAGTACAAAAACTTGTACTCTATTTAAGCCTTCAACTTCAGCTGTGAATGAGTTCCATAGGATAGGTTTCAGGTCTTGCCCTTTTGGAACCTCCCAAACAGCCAATATATGGTCTGTGTTGCACCACAAAGGCAGAACTCCAGATGTCAGAACCCCTATCATCCACTGCAAAATCTTAAAATTATCAATATATTGCAGCATATTTACAAGAAAATCTAGATAGAATAGAGACATTAGAACACCTGTTACATTTCCTTTAGGGAGATTTACTCTCTCTATTGTGCTGGTGACTGATATCACCAAAAGTGAAAGAAAATAGCAAATTTTGAGTGGTCACCAGAACTGGAATAGAGGAGAAATATTCTGATGGGGACACTAATTTTGGTGATCCTGGTGACTGCCTGGAATTTCCCTCACTTTGAAGGTATTCCTTTCACTTCCTGTTGTTGCTACAGGACAAGTAGTGAAGAGAAATGTCCCCCCAAAAAAACTGACAAGAGTTATAACCATCTCTTTCTCCATATCCCCAAAAAAGTTTTTGCTTTCAGTTCTATTTTAATCTTTTGATGACTGACACATTTTGAAAAGGACTCTGGCCAGCCATATTGAAATAAAAAAAAAATCAGCACTAATTTGCACACTATATAAATGGATTTTCCAGGCTGCATTTTCATAGTTATGGGCTAAACCTATGTCAATTGCACAGTATGTACACTGTATTAAAGCACTTTTCCTATTTTAAAGAAGACCCCAATAGACATTTTAACATTTTAAATTCCACATTAAAGTGTAATTTCTTGAAAAAAGGCCTACAATACAAAATATTGCCTACATTTACAGTATAAAACTTATCAGCACCAGGCCAAAATTTTAAGGGGACCCTAAATAGCCATTGTAAAGTCTAGAAATCCACATTAGAGTGTCATTTATCCCAAGAAAAAAAACTAACAAAAAAATTGTATTACCTAAGTTCTAGTTTTAATGGATTTGTGATCAAGCCCAGATTTGGATCATGGCCCCTCCATCAGTCCTTTGTACTTTTTTAAATCAACATCACAGTATCATTTAGGCCCCATGCACATGTGATATTTTTGACGCTGCTCTTATGGGCGTATGGTGTGGGGTTATTTTCTGCCTCTAAACGCCCCTGCATATTAGCCTATATGTCCATGCTCACATTTAGTGGAGTTTAGAGGCAGGGGCATTTACAGGCAGAAAAAAACACTGTTGTTGCATCCAGGAGCAAAAGCATTTTGGTAGAAAAACCGCTTGACGCGTATAAATGCATCAAAACACGTGTTAACGCTAGGAAAGTTTAGTGCTTGAGCATTAGATCATTTTAGTGGGGTCCTAAACACGTGAACAGACCCCCCCAAGCAGACATTTTTAGAATGCAGAAATCGGCACCACCTGTCAAACTCACCCATTGCAGTTAGCTGAGATCAATCCCATTTGGTACTGAAAAAAATGGCCAAATAAACTAATTCAGGAAGTGGCAGAATTGCCTTCTGAATGCCTGGAAGCTGCTGTTTCATCACTCTCTGAAAAGCAATCTATCACTTTTCAGATGGTGGTAGAGACTGCTGCCCATGTAGCAGTATGGTAATTACTCTGTCCTTCTGCTCCCAGGCATTGAATATGTAAAGCATGCTTTCTATCAGTAGTTCTGAGTAGTAGTAAGGTTGTCATTGTCACACTGCTGAAGTTTCTGTATATAACCATACAGAACAGACATTGCACAGTCCATGTGTGTTTGTCTGCTGCTTCCTTGCAAACAGGAAACAGGAGCTTTTGTTATAGAGAAAAGACATAGAGTTTAACTATAGATGCAGCTACAAACCTATAAACACTGCCATCTACTGGTTGATGAATATATCTCTACTGAATACTGCTGGTGTAATTCTTGCACAAAAATACATGAACAGTATTCCAACACAAACGTACAAATCCAAGCTAGAGGTAGAAGAGACAACCCTGTTGCCAAACTTGTGTCCTGTAGTCTGGGGGGCAAAGTAGTTATGGAGTGCTTTCTTTTTCAGACAAGTGCAAGCATCTACATATATCATGTAGAGCCCTCCTAGTCAGCTATGGGGAGCTAGGTCCCAATTGTTAGCCAGGAAGGATGAGTAGCAGCCTGGGTGTGATAGCTAGCAGAGGTCAAACTTTGGTCAGAGCTGAGAGGCTCTGCAGACCAGCCCTCTGGAATTTACCCCTGCCCTAGAAATTTAGAGAAAGGTCTAGAAGCAGTGGGTGGATCTGAGGGGTGGATGATCTGTACTTTTTAGGGAGCTTGGCCAATCCCAACAGGAGGCTTGGCAAGGGGCCAGGACAACCCTTAAAAGTGATTGAGCCTGCTCAGCTGCTGGAGAGATCGGGTGAAGGACAGAGAGAGAATGTGAGGCTGAAGGCAGGAGCCTGTGAAGGGGTCCAGGTGGAGAGAGGCTCACCTACAGGCAGTGGAGCTGAGAAGGACAAAAACTCGGACTCTCACCAGTCCTCTTGAGCGAGCACCACCTGTTTAGAAGGGAAGGAACGGCCCGGCCAGAGGGCCTGGTAGCAGCCGCCAACCCACCAGCAGCACAGGAGAAAGACTGAGTAGACCTGTACCCCCTAGGCTAGATTAGGGAAGGAGCACTCTGGTGGGAAACCAGATTCGCCACCAACTGGGCTACCTAATTTCTTAAAAAAACAGGCACCAGAACCCCTGCTCAGGGATACCTCCAGATAGCTGGGTAAAGAAGAGGAGTTTATCTGGAGTCTGGGGTGGTACTCCAGGAGATGATGGCTAGCTCTCCAAAAGAGACTGTGTTGCAGCAGAGACTTGTAAATCATTCCAGGAAGTTGTCCTCAGTTTATTAGTTCCATGGGGCATCCAGTGTACCCCCCTACCCCATCCAAGTTGAAATTCCCCTAGTAAAACACAAAAACTCAAGCTCAAGGACTGATTACTGACTCTTTGATGCAAGTCTGTAGAAAATGTGTTTAGCCTGGATGTGCAGGACTATAGGGGGACCAGCAACTCCTAAGGGGGTACTGCTACAATCATATCAGAAACAGGAATGGGAACTAACCTATACATGTAAAACTTGTAAATAGGGACAGAAGTATGAACACCACACCAATGCCAAGTTCTTTTTGCTGAAATCCAACATACAGTAAAAATCTTATTGATCTGCAAGTAGAACAAAAGTGTAGCTGCAGGAAGACAATGCTTAAAAAAGGATTTAAATAGCAAACATCTAAGTCTATCTAGACTGTACGCTTTAAGGCATTGAAGCAAATGAATGAATTGCTTTCCTGCATGCTCCTCTTGTCAATGTTATAGCTGAATGCTAGGAACACAGCTGAGGCGAAGAGATAAAATCGCCACTTTGTGGTATTATGGGTCTGTTACAAACGTGTGAAATGTACTTTAGAGCCTAACCAAAATCTTGACCACTGTAAGCTGTATAATTAAGTCACTAGCAGTCCTGTACTGGAAGCATAAGTTGTGGAATAATGCATTAAATATTCATCATCTGCACTGCATGTGCTTACATATTGGTAGACATCACATCAAGTCCAGTCTTTTGAAATGCACATCTAGGCTCAATACTACACTTTCTAAAGAAGTAAAATTCGTCTTGATCCATTTTATGAGTCAAATGTGACTGAATTTGTGTGCTTGCTCTGAAGGTACACGATGACCCATAATTGTGCTTACACAACATATTTATTATAATGGCACAATCACGCTGACATCGTTATAGGCTGACCAGCTGTTTCCTGTTAAACCCTCATTTTCAAAGCTTTTTAACACGAGCTATGAATAAGATTAGGCTGTTTTTTGTTATTGCCTTGGCATGAAAATATATTTCTCTGTTAGAAAGAAGAAGCTTAAGTAGTCCATTCAAAGAAAAAAAAAAACAACACAAAACAAAATGGATTTATTTATTATAGGATTTTATATAGAGCAAGAAATTTACGTAGCAATTTACATAAATTGTACATTAACATCAGTCCCTGCCCTCAAAAAGCTTACAATCTAAGGTCCCCTATGCACACATACACTAGGGCCAATTTACCAGGATCCACTGAATCTTCCAGAAGAAACACATGCAAGCACAGGGTGAACATGCAAACTCCATGCAGATAGCGTTCTGACCAGCATTTAAAGGACCCTAGTTCTGCTTGTTTTTTTTGTTTTTTTTAGTAAATCTTTATTTATACAATTTTCAAGATATAACAGCCTGACAATAAAGACATGAGACAACTGGCTTTTATACAGGTTTAATGAACTTCTCCCTTTCCTCTGTGAACAGTGCTCTGCACTGATGATTTGTTGCTCAGGACCAAACACTGCATCCTAGAAGTAAGGGAACAATGAGTATGTCTCATCTCCCCTGCATAGAAATGAAGTGGCAAGGGAACGTAGAAAAATATCAGTTGTGGTCGGTACCCAAACAAAAGAACTTGTCATTTTGCCTTCAATGGGCAAGGTGGCGACTTAACTGGTACTGGAACATAAATATGGGGTCTTATAGCAAGCAATTAATCAGATTGCAAGACTGATTTATCCACAGCTTATAGAATTAAAGATAAAGTTTTACTGACTGTTATGAGCAACAACTCTTTATTATTTTTTCCAAACTCCTCAATTTTAACACCTGAATTCAGTTTTGCAACTTTGACATGTGTTAGTAAAAGTGTACATATCATCACAACTATTCAGTGTTTCTGGGTGAACTATATCTTGTTTTATAAGGACGGATTGGGCTTTCATTCGATCTTGAATAGATCTCTCCTGCTCTTTGTTATTATCAAAGGAAAACTGCCAAAAAATAGTAAAAACAATACTTTTTTTTTGTTTTTAGAATATTTCTCGCTATTTGCTATTACTATGACCTGTAAGCAATAATGGTGTAAACCTCCTGCGCTCCAATTAGCCTAACACTATCTATCACCGAGAACAGACCAGATGTTTCGAGCACAGACCAGACGTTATAATTTGGTCTTTTATTGAGTGTGATTGCACCGTTTTTTTGTTCACTTGTATGCACATTGATTACGTTTATGTTTCACTAATTTGGGGGTTTTCATATATTTATATTTATATATGAGTGTATATATATTTATTTATTATTTTTATACATGTGTTTTTCAAGAGATACATATCTGATAGTTTATTGGGAATAGATTGCATGTATATGCATTAGTAGTGGATACACCTATTTATGTTTTTTCACCATCACTGTTTGTTTTGGCATATTTTTATCACACATATTTGTGATATTGCATTCAGTTGTATTCGCAAGATTCCACTTATTGATGTTAGCACTGAGTGAGTAATATTTCACTGATTTTTACACAGTGTTTCACTGTATTATTTGTGGATGTATACACTTTTTCATGTTTTATGTTTATGAGTAGCGCTGCATTTTATGTGTTTTTATTACTATGACCTACCTCCAAAGATCAACCCAAAACAAATTCTCCTATTCCTGATGTTTGCAGTAGTACTATACAGTGTATCTATGTATTATATGTTGTTTGTTCCCATAATAGAACCCAGTAACAATACTGCATAGTTAGCTTTTTTCCCAAACACACTGACACTGGTAATAAATTAACACCTTCTATAGCAGATTGACGACCGGGCGGGACACGCCTCGTTGTGACTGGGCATCATATGACGTCCTGTCAAAATGAGCTGCTCACGTGGCCACTAGGCCATGCAGCAGCATGATCTGTCACTGGCTGTGTCCATGGGACACAGCCAATGTCATATTACTACACCGGCCCATTGCCAGTGTCATGTGACCGCTGTGACCAATCACAGCAGATCACATTTCGATTGTATACATTGGATGGCTTCCTCTCATGCCATCCATTGTATACAATTATGTTTTTAGCTGTGACTGGTCAAGGAATTCACATGATACAGACAGAGCCAATCACAGCCCATCTGTATCATGTGATCAGCGTTGCCCAATCACAGCTACTCACAACAACAGACTTAATGAATCAGTTTAATTCAGTAACAATGATTGCAAATATCAATTAAATACATTGGTATTAGCAATCATAATGTGTTAAAAAAATCCTGATCACTTGCCCAGGGTAGTTCAATGTTATTATGATAACATTGAATTTCTTTGGTCACAGTGTGCTGAAAAATAAAATAGTAAAAAGAAAAAAAAAGTCATAAAAAAAAAAAAAAAAATAGAAACATTTGAAAAAAAAATACAAATGCAGTTATTATTATTATTTTCACCAAAGAAATGTAGCAGAATACATTTTGACCAAAATATAAGAGAAATGTTATTTATTTGCAAACTTTTATAACAGAAACCAAGAAAAGTGTGTTTTTTTTCTAAAGTTTCAGATGTTTTTTGTTTTATTTAGCAAAAAAAAAAAAAAACTCAGGGGTGATAAAATACCACCAAAAGAAAGCTCTATTTGTGTGAAACAAAATGATAAAACCTTCATATGGGTACAGTGTTGCATGACCACGCATTGTCATTCAAAGTGCAACAGCGCTGAAAGCTGAAAATTGGCCTGG
This sequence comes from Staurois parvus, assembly GCF_062004578.1. NCBI lineage: Eukaryota > Metazoa > Chordata > Amphibia > Anura > Ranidae > Staurois > Staurois parvus. The sequence continues at coordinate 650,695 of NW_028317821.1, forward strand.
GCAGGAAGTGGGTAAAAGTGCCCAGTATTGAAGTGGTTAAAAGTCTTTGTTTATTCTACCTAAAACAAACTGACCCTGACCTTTAACCCCAGCATGACTTTTGTCCATAATCTTGACCCTATCACTGTCCTAGGTGAAGTCCTGCTCTAGATAGTTTGTTTTTATTATTATTATGTAGCACTCTCTAATGTGCTACTAGAATAGTGTAGTGTATTATAGGCAAAATCATTGTGTATGACTTATGGTAGCTGTGTGAATCATGTGACTGAGGTCGGGTTATTGCAGGTCAGCTGGAAGACTGAACAGGTTATGGCTCTATCACCTCCGCCTGACTCTAGAGGACCATGGAACCTTCCAGAAATAGGTAAGCAGGAAGGGGTCGAGACTGGATCTGCATGTTCATGGGGGTCCGGCCAATCCCAGGTTTGGAGGCCCTGGTGGAATGATGGACTGGCCCATAAATATGGGACAGATAGGCTGACAAGGGAGTCAGGTGGAAGATGGAGTGCTGAGGAGACTGTCGTTGCCTGGGAGGGGGGCAGCCTCCAGGCTGGGCTCAGGCTGGCTTGGGAGGATATATTCAGCAGAGAGACATGAATGGGATTGAGACCTGGAGCAGCAGGGAGCAAAGAAGACAGTGTGGGTACAGCAGCACACTTTGGGAAAAAGGACTACAAAGGGAAAGACTGCCACACATACCAAGCTTTAAAGGACAGCGCTGGGCTCAATCCTTAATCCTTGTCCCAGGAGATCTTCCGAGAAACCAGGAGGGCTGGTAGTGCTTGCAGGCTGTGGAGCTGGGAGCAGCTATATAAGGGGAGTAGATAGCTCTGCATGTAGCTATGAGAAATAAAGTGATTTTTGTGCTAGTTCCTTACCTGTAAAGGGCAGCTACTACTGACCCGCAATGACTGACGGCTTTCAGGAAAAGAACAGGATCTGCATTTGTACTTAGGCAGAATGTGTCCCCTTTCCATTGTTTCAAGCCAAACTGGGCATCCCATAATCCCTATTACCCATACAAGTTAATTTCCCCTACTAAAACAACAAACCCAAGCCCATGGACTGGTCATTGTCTCTGGATGTAAGTTGGTGTGAGAAATACCTGTTGTCTGGTTGTGCGGAGAGAGGCTTTTACAATTATATATTTTTTACACACACTTTTCTTTTGTTTACAATGTTCACCTCTAGCAAGGAAAAAGATACAAAATATCTTTTCTCCATTCAAAAGGAGAAAAAAAAACATAGGGGCAGGCTGTAGAGTGACTGATCGTGGTAATGGCCAGTTTTTTTTACAATGATAGATGATTGGGAACCAGTCCTCCAGGTTGCTGATCATTAGCATGAGATCTGGAGCTGTCTGTGGAAACTTGGTCTCTATGCTGGTAGCACACTATGCAGCGTGCACAAACACTAGCATATACATGCGGCTCCATGGATACAGACCCACTTCAGTGAAGCCACATATATTCGTTCATTTGGCGGGAAGGGGTTAAAAGTCAGTGCTGCTGCCGACATAAGCTGTATGTCAGTGAAAGTGAAGGGATTAAACTGCATTAAAATGCCCTTTCTATGCTTAACAGTATTAACAAAAAACATTCATTAGTCCCTTATGGCCAGGCCCAGCTATCTATGCCTTTTTTTAAGAGAAATCTCACAAATTTGCAAAATTTTGTTCTGTAGTTGGAAAAAAAATAAATGCCCATTGATAATTTTAGAAATTTGGAGCTGTGTTGTATCGTGTGTGCATTTTTGTATTATCTCAAGGAAAGACCCAAGGACAACTCAAGGACAAGTTAAGAACAGCCCTTTCCTAGTTCCTAGTCCTAGGACTATAGAATGGTTAGTGTCTATGCAGTAGAAATGAGAAGAGTGGGAGGGTAACAGTAGTTTAGCAAAAGACTACTAGACAGAACTAACACCATGTAGTCAACAAAATATATTGCGTGTTGTCGGTCCACAACAGCAAATAGGAGATGAGTGCATTTCTGTCAGATTAACAGGTATTTTTCTGTACACACAGTTCCTGTGAAGGGATTGAACAGAACATAAGGGAATGTGCATGTATTGTGGAAATGTACTGGCCTATGCTTTATTTTTTAAGCACATTAAGAAACTTGTATGGCTATTGTTTCAAACACCTGAACTAACAAAGACCTGACCCAAAAACAACAAAAGAACACTTGGAACATAAAACTTAGTAGCTATTCACAGCCCTTTAGAAGGATTTAAAAACAACCTTCAGCCACCTCTTATAACCTCAAGCTTCTGTAATTTTGCTTTCCCTAATTGAATCCAATGCACTTTGCTTATAGGTAAAGAAAAAAAAAGTGTTCACAAAATTATTAGTCAATTTTATCAGAAGCTTAATTAAGTGAAACTGGCCACTTTGGCTCATCTCTACAGACAACATAGGTTCCAAGAATATTGACATAGTGTCCTTGAATTACCAAGCTGCAAAATTATGCAGAGCTGAACAGTAGCCATCCAGAAAAAAACCATGTAATGTAGCCAGGGCTTGAATTAAGTACTTTATATTGGGAGAAAATACTTGCGCACAACATATAGAGTACTGGTGTCATTTATATCAATCGTGCACAGTTTGTTGCAGCAACAGGTAACTGGTCTTCAGCACTGTCCCTTCTTACATAGGCATAGGAAGTTCTGCTGTCTGTACTGGCTAGCACACCACTTGATGGTGTCACGTACCTGATGGGAGACTGAATTGACGAGGTCAGGTTTTGTGGATTGCCAGGCGTGCAGCAGAGCAAGGTAGGTAGTGAGGACCAGAGACTGCAGCAGAGTCATGGGATAGCCACGGTCATCAACAGTCGGGGCAGCGTGGTAGAGAATCAGAAGGACTGCACCTGCCAACCATGCAACCAGACCAGGGTTTTATTTTTTTATATCACCCGCCTTTTGTCTACTTTCTGTTGATTTCAATTTACAGTATATTGTACAAATAGTCTCCAGCAATGCTGTCTGGCTGCAGAGTGGTAAAACAATCCCTGTTCTGGGGGAGGCATTCAGGAACACAGATTGACCATGCTCCATTCACTCATTAAGGGCCATCATACATGTTACAATCTGACTGCACAATCATTCTACAATCAACTATTAGCTGGCCATAAATGGTTTGAATCTCAGCCAGCTCAGCAGAGATTCAAACCATGTATGTGCAGGCTGATTGTACCCAAGTTGATCCATTGGGGAAAACCAGCATGTCGGATTTCTAGCATGCAATTATTGCCAGTGGCTATAGCTGCTAGCAGTAATCATTGTGTTCTCCTGGCAGGGATGGCTAACCAAACCAAACATACCCCCATCCCCGTGGGAGCTCCATGAGAGGAATTCCCCCATCACACTGACTATGTTGATGGGGGAATATAGTGATTTTCTTTCCTGCAACCAATAATTACAGGAAAGACAATTGCATCATTTATGGCCTGCCTTAGATTTACCAAATGTATAAAAATTAGGGCTTAATTAGACCAGCCTATCAATCATCAAGCAGGCTTTTGATAGAAGATCTAAAGGCATGTCAGGTTTCTGTGATAATGAGCCCTTGTAGATCACCAACTCAGGGTTCCCAGGGCGTAAAGTCTAAACCCCAGCCTGCTTCCTCGCCAATGCCCCTGATGTTGGGGATGGACTTGCAGCAAGCTGGAACCAGGTTGTAGCCCCCAGGTACACCCAGCTGAAGTTGCAGAGGCCACCTGAGTGTGCACAGTACAAGCAACAGGAGACAGAAGGAAATCTAGGAAACAAGCCGAAGTCAGGACGGGCGGGAGACAAGTACAAATGGTAGACGAAGCTGGGGTAGGTACATGGGAAGTCAAACACTGAATACACGCAATAGTATGCAAACAGGAGCTCAGAGAACTAGGAAGTTGCTTAGGCACTGAACATGTCTTATATAGAGAAATAAACTGGAAGGCGGCCCAAGAATTAATAGAAGGGAAACTAAATATAAACCCACAGAATAGCAGGTGATGTCCATAGGTGAACACAGTTTCCCACTAGTTTCCCACTAGAGTGCCTCTTTACCCTTACTGGCCCAGGGGGTGAAGGTGGGTTCTGGTGGGTTGGTGGCTGCTGCCAGGCCTTCTAGCTGGGCCACTCCATCCATGCTGCACAAGTGGTTCTCTCTCTGGGGGCAGGTGAAGTCCTGAGCTTTCCTCCCTCCAAGGTTCTCTGCCTGTAGGTGAGCCTCTCTCCATCTGGGACCTCTCCCAGGCTCCTGCTTTCCAACCTCATTTTCTCTCCATCTTCCATCTGTACTCTCCTGCTGCTGAGCGGGCTCTGTCACTTTTAAGGGCTGTCCTGGTCCCATGCCAAGCCTTCTGTTGGGAATTGGCCAGGATGCCTCAAAAGTGCAGATCAGCCACTCCTCACCTCCACCCACTACTTCTAAAACTTTATCCAAAGTTCCAGAGCAGGAGAAAGTCTCAGGAAGCTGGTCTGCAGGGTCTCCGTGCTCTGACCACAAATTGACCCCTGCTAGCCATCAAACCCAGGCTGCTACTCAGCCTTCCTCACTAACAATTGAAACTTAGCTCCCCCTAGCTGACTAGCAGTGTGCTACAAACTCACTATTTGATTTTAATAATACAGAAACATTTGTTACATTTTTTGCAAAAAGCAAGCTATGCCTTTACATGGTCTGTAAACATATTGATGATGTAAATGAGGGTCTCAGCTTACAATGGCTACAAACAACCCCCAGCTGCCCTGCCTAGGCTAACAATGATGAAACTGCAGGTGACTCCAAACACAAAGTCATAGAAGTCACAGGTAATAAATACATTTCACAACATAATTGGGCTTCAGAAATATATATAAATACTTATTGCCTTCAATACTATTGCCACAATCTTATAACTCCTGGTATATTATGACAGCTACCATTGTTCTACCTGCATATTGTTTTCTTAAAATATACGTAGTCACACACTGGCAAAATATATTGTTATTTATACAATATTCTCTTATGATTAAAAAAGAAATGCATATTAAATAGAAATTAAAGGGAAAACATTTTAGTTTTGGATAGGGCGGAGAGGGATTAGAAGACCTGTCAGGTTTGTTGTTGTCTATGTCCCTCTTAGGGAGATTCACCTTTTCTATTTGTCCTGTTTACTGTTATCACAGAGAATGAAAGTGAAATAAGTTCCCAAATTTTGGGCTGTCGCTAGAACAGTAATAGAGGGGATTTCAGGGTATTCTTCCAATAGGAATGATAGTTTTGGTGACTCTGGTGACAACAAGGGAAAACATTTTAGTTTTGGATAGGAATGCTAGTTCTAGTGACTCTGGTGACAACAAGGGATTCTGTCACTTTGGAGGGATTCCTCTCCTGTTTTGGCTGTGGAACAGGAAGTGAAGAAAAATCTTTTCAATGGGACACAGATGACAGGGGTTATAACCCTTCCTTACTCTATCTAAAATGAACAAATATTGTCTTTAGATCTACTTTTAGCTGGCCATACATATACTTAGTTTTCTCTCTTGTCACAGGAATTGGACTAAATTAGAGCAGCTTTAGTAGGAAGCTTACATTTTGCTAAATAATTAAAGCAGAATTATAGGTACTTTTTAGCAATATGTGGGCAAGAAGGTTTTCTATTGCATTTCTGTTTCCACATTTTGTTTGCATGTACATTGAGCTGAGCAGTGTACAATATGTGCATCATGTGCAGGTATTATGTCATCCCAGGTAGCCAATGAAGATGATCAAGGATGTTGAATGAAGAAGGAACTGCATAGAAGATTTTGGTGAAGGTGAGGGAGCTCGCAGATATAGAATCACTGGAGTGGAGGTGAGTAGAATTTCACTTTAAATTAATGCTAATGTCTCTCTCACCCATTCCATCCCATGCTACTACTGGGTCTTTATTTGCCATACTTTCAGTGGAATTATATGACCCTTTCCCTGTCCTCCCACAATGCTATGCTCTGTGCCTGAGAAGGTATTCACCAGGTCCACCTGCTTTTACATGGGGTGAGGGAGTGGTGGTGTGCCTAGCAATGCAAAAAGAATGGACTTTTAGATGGGAGTTTTGCAAGGAGGTCAGCAATGGACTGGGCTAACAAGTAATTAAAGAGTACCTCCCCTTTTGTTGAGAAAAAAACAATCCCCTCTGGGTTATCAATGTACTGTACATTTCAAGGATTTTACCAAACTTCTTACCAGTTTCTGCTCTGAAGAAAAAGCTGCTTGTTCCACTTTGTGTCTTTATACTGATTTTGATTGGGAGTGAATGATTAAATTGATGTTATATCCAAGAGAACCAGAGGGTGGGGTCATGTCCAACAAAATGTGTATGTTATATGAGTACCACTACTTCATTTAAACAAACTGGGGGAAATGTGGAGAGTGGGACTTTACATGTACGACATAGAATAGAACGCCATATACAGAGAAAAACAAATATTTATTACAAAATTAAAACAATATTATCCATATAAAAAACATGTAGAAGAGAATTGCACCAACAATGAATAACGAATTGGAGGTAAGCACTTAACTTTGCACCCTGCTTTTTATTGTTTTTATCTAATTGTGGTTATCTTTTTACTTCCTCCTTTTTTGTCTCCCATTACTGTTTTAGGGGGTCCTTGGGGGTTCCCCGGATATGGGAATAGATATTGCTATACATCTGTTAAGGTACAGTATATTTCATAAATTTGTATCTGATTAATATTATAGTGTATATGTATAATTATTTACCTGTTGATATACTGAAATGTTTTAATTGCTTTTAAATGATTGCACTTCTCTAGATTGGATCTAACTTTATATACCTGTCTTGACACAAAATCCTGAAGAAGTGAATATGTTGTGTATTTTTGACTCCTAATTCTAAAGCATGTCAGACCTGGCAACTTTATTTCTGATTGATTACAAAGAACAAAGATCTCTCCTCTCCTCCTCATCTCCAAACTCCTCCTTGTGCACAGACAGAGCACAGGAAGTTGTCAGCTCACAAGATTCCTAGCAAAGTCAACAAGTAGTTTTTGCACTTATATAAGAGATATAAAAAAGCATGTGTAATATCATTACAAAGCATGTGTATATGTATAAAGCAGATTAAAAGGAAGCAAATAGAATCATTTAGTTTTGAGGGTGTACTTACACTTTAATTCTCAAGTAATTTATAACACATCATCAGATGCTATGATTATGTACAAGTAATACTTTCAGCTTTATGTGTGCCAATTCTATTCATTCTTAGTATTTGGTTGGCAGTATGAAGCCTAAAGCTGGCCATACATTATACAATTTTCTTGTACAATTTTCCTTTAGATTTACCAAAACCATATGGTATGAGGTCAAACCTAAACACTTTCAATTTGTATGCAATCAGGCAGGCCTTACACTACATATTTGAACATAAATTGAATGTAAACTAAACAAGAAAATCATACAATGTGTGGCCAGCTTAAGATGGAAGATGTCCTCTGTCTGTATACTGATACTACAGTGAAGTTCAACTTATTTTGCTTTTCTACCGGATATATCACAATGCTGAAACTACAGTGCAGCTCCATCTATGGCTTCACCTACAGATATTTAGATTTAAAATAGATTCCCCTTAAGGCAGAGCTTTTCAACCTTGGAGGAAAAAGTTTGCATCGTACTGTTATATTATAAGCTATTATCTGTGTTAGATTATTGTAAGGGCATGAATATACACGGAGAATGTGGCAAGCCTCTGTCATAATGGGGTATTCTTCAACTCAGGTCTGAATGAAGAGCTATTTCCACGTGTCAATAATGCTGCCCAGTAATTATCTCATTTATAATTCAAATGTCATGAGTTTAATTGTGTTGAATTAAAAATATAATGACTTAGTAGAGGAGGACAGTGAAGATAATGACATTGAGTGCAGACAATATAGCTAGAGATGGAAAAGATGAATGATTGCTGGAAGAGGAATAGGTGCTGTTAATGCTGAACTACAACATGGAGGAAAGAGCTGAGAATTTATAATATACTTTTATTACTTTATACTGCTGTTTAGGGTTGAAACATTACTTTTCTTAGTCCCAAAGCACTTATCTCCACTGGAGAAAACTGGGGTCAGGAGTTATTGGGGGATGGAAATAGTTGTCCCTAAAATCTCTTCAGAGAAGCCTACCCAGCCCTCACCTAATTGCTGATCTCCTCCGCTCTTCCCACCCATCCATCCCCCACAGCTATTTCCTCCTGTACCACTATGCCCTCCCTCCTAGATTGTAAGCTCCAAGGAGCAGGGCCCTCGAACCCCTCGTGTATCGCATTGTATTGTTACTGTACTGTCTCATGTACTGTCTCCCATTATAATGTACCGTGCTGAGCAAACTTTTGGCGCTATATAAATACTGTATAATAATAATAATAATAATAATAATAATAATAAAACCTCACTCAGTTCAAGTACTGCAGTAATGCAGAATAGCATACGTCATTGAATAGCACATTCTAGCATTAGCTTTTATTAAAATAATTTATTGTGTGCTTTGGACAACATAATGTGTATGTAGACTTTCTGTTGTCAGAGGTGTCTAGTAAATTTAGCTCTCTTGTCTAGTACTTTGCTCAGGCCAGGTTGTAGTTTTTCTCATTTGGTTTTTCCCTAGGTCCAGGATTGCTGCAGTTCCCTACTGCTGCCACTGGGTGTCACTGGCCTCCATGGCATTTGCTCTGGGGCAGTGACAATCTTGTGCTATTGAGCATTTGTGACCTCTCTGGCAACCACTAGGAAGTTCATGGCCAAAAGTGCAAGGTTATCCCCCCCCCCCCCTCCGAGTGTGGCCTGGGGAGATGTGTATAATGGTGTGTGCTGTGTAGGCCTTGAACCTGTATGGTGCCTAGCACTGAATTCCTCAAGCTGTCCTGTCTGATTGAGGAAGGTACAGCTTTTATGGTGGAAGATTCAGGAGATGAAAGTCCTGCTGGGGGGATATTGGTGCCCACCCTCAGAGGATCTTGGCACTTCCTTAGATAGAGTAAGATGTCTGATGAAGCATGGCTCCCTATACCCTAACCCTTTCTCCTTGTGAGTCAGAGCAATAAAATCTGAGAAAGACAAAAGCAACTGGTGCGCATCATTGTAGTGACTGTCTCCAGTGCAGCCATGGATCTATTGTCAGCCCTCTCCCTGTGCTGGAGAGGTGATATATATAACTATATATCTATAAAATTCATTTTATTCAATGCACATGATATACAATGTACAATAATTCCCCATTCCATAAAAACAAAAGAGAGCCTCCTTTTCCCATGAAATTGTATCCAGCCAACAGACAATCCTATTATGGAAAGTGTCCTCTAAGTCAATTCATATGGAAAAATATATACATGTAGAGATAAAAGAAAAGGAGCCTTGATCTTAATGATGTGGTATTGAAAACTATGTTTTCTATAGAGCATTCACGTTCAGTATAGCCTTCCTTCCATGTCCTCTACATGCCGAAGATGTCTTTCTTAACTTGCATTTGTGCACATATATGTTTTTCTCTCTTTTTTTTTGTATTATTTTAGTTGTATATATTTTTTCCTTATGTGTCGATACTTAAAATGTATTGAACAGTTTTCTGGAATGAAAGGTACTGAAATGTTTATTACATTTAATGACTATTTCAGCTTTTAACCCTAGTGTGCAACCAAGGTGGAGGATTAGGGCAGTATATTATACTATAGCTGGCATAGTAATGTTTGCTGTTTTTTTTTAGTTTATACTTTTTAAAATTAAGGTAGATAATAAAAAAACAAACATTACATTCAAATGCCTATTCAATTGGCCATTTAAAAAAAATAAACTGAGGGGAATGCAAATTAATCATAATTATATGCTAACATCACAATTACAGAAAAAATTATAAATGCAGATAGTTTTGTAGAAAAAAAATTTGCATTTATTATTTTTTCCTGCAGAAGCCTGGAAAGCATTGCACCCATGATCAGTAGATCACGGGTGGAAGGTAGGCTCCTGCAGACATGTCCTCTGGCTTTCAGCTTGTGTGTACAGCTTTCTGTGTGAAAACCAGAGCACATGTCAGTTGACTACAGGAGTGCTCATCAGCACCCCTGCAGCGCATTAAGAACCACATGTTTTCTGCCCCAGTATTAGCCAGTACCTGTAGTTTATTCAAAAATCTGTGAATGAATGATGCTGTTGTGTGGGCAGAGCAGGCAAAGCTGCCCTGTTTTTAAAAAGTGACTATGTGTGGGGAGAGGATCTCCCATCTGCTGTCACAAGGAGGAGGGGAATACAGAGAGTGGTAAGGAACTTTAATGAAAAATCTTATACAGAACTTCAAAGAGGATTATTCACACCTGAAGTTTGCCAACATCCCTTTACAGTTTCCAACAGTATACAGTAGCCAAAAAGTTACTCACGTGGCTGGGACATTATAGGCACCTTAAGAATTGAATACATTAGTAAAATAGATAGAAAATCTTAAATTAAAATCACAAGAATTTTATTTAGCACTTACTAAAAAAGTATATATCACGGCTGATCAAAGTTTTGATGATCTTTGTTTTAACAGCTTACAGTGTTTTCTTCATATCAATTGCAAACAAATCTTGCTTTCAAGTGACAGTATCCATGTGGATTGGTCCAATACTCTTTGACTGATTGTCTTCTTCAGTGATACATGTGATACATATCGGAAACATACTGTAATATATATTTTTATACATATTCTTCATCATTGACAACCTTATTAGATGATTTTGCCATAATCCAAATGTTTACATACAGTGCATGATAAAAGAAATGAGCAAAAAGAAAAAAAAAAACATATATATTGATACCTTCACCTTACCCACACAAAGCACAATCCAAATCCCCTACTGCTAAAGGACAGTCACAAGGGTTGTCAATGGTGTGGAGGAGTGGCAGCAAAATTTCCTCCTAAGTGGTGGGTAGTCTACAAACGTATGCCAAATACCTTACATGACACAGGTACATAGAAGACATTTTCATAATCGGGGATGATTCAGAGTTATGCAGTTGTCTGTCTCACATTAATTCCAACACATGGAATCTGAGTTTTACTATGTCATGCCACCCTGAACGCATGACCTTCCTAGACGTAGAAGTACAAGGTATGCCATCTAGACGTCTAGGAAGTACTCTTTTTAGGAAACCTACAGTGGGCAATACCATCTTACAGGCAATCAGTTTCCATTCGAAGCCCCTGGTAAATTTGATTCCTTATAGCCAATATTTATACTTTAAGCACAACTGTTTGAATGAAAGCTGATTTAAAAAGGAAGCATTGACACTCAAATCTTATCTACTTGAGCGAGGTTATAGTAGAAGTATAAAGTTTTTAGGAGGACAACTCAGCAGTAACGTTTTGATTTTTTTATATCAAACCAAATGGTCAGATACTTTTGAATCTACTACCTGTATCATTACAAGATATACAAACCAACCTGGTGGCTGGTTTTTCTGAGGTATTCTGGCAGACTGGCCCCCTTGACAACGTCTATTTAGAAGAAACGTACATCAGGGAGGAGAAGTCTGTGCTGAGGTCATTCACAATTGTTGGAGTTGGCTACAGTGGCATTTTGAACATTACATGCGCTTTTAACATTCTAGTATTGTAACTAGGATTACAATGTTTATTAATAAATATTTATCCATGGAGCTTTACTATTGGTATCCATCTTTTTCCTGTATTTGAGTCTCTGTAAGGGTAGAAGGAGGAGGAGGAGACAGTGCTGAGGTGGTGGTGGTGGTGGAGACTGAGGATAGCAATACACACAGCCTGAGCAGTATCAGACCTCCTATAATTTGGGGTCTTTAGATCTGGTAAGAGGCTGTGTTTTTTGTGGTGGTGGAACTCACACTTCACTGAATGATTTAAAAGACTTTGTTTCACCGGATTTACTTGTGATTTATTTATGCACTTTTTGTTGTTAATTCATTCACAAATATTTTGTTGAAAACATTTAGCTGAAAACATTTAACACATAAAATAATGGTTGCATTTATATTATTTGTTTACTTACTGGTCCCTTCTGACCTTAGATCTGAAAGTAGAGAAATTTTGCTTGAAAAACCTGAGATCACATTCCAGCAGGCTCCGTCCTCTGGAGACAATCTAGTGCATAGTGAATATAAGGGTGCATTAAAGTGATCCACGTACAACAATTGGAACTTTCTAACACAGATACTACAGTTATAGCTGCACTGATAATTCTATAGTCTTACCTAATGGTAAGAAATATGTTCCCAAAACATTTTGCAATATGCTACATCATGGGGGTAATTTACCTACTTATGTTCCCGTATGGCACATAGTATGTAGGTAAAACAAAATGGGCATGGAGGAAACGAATCTATGATCTAGATGGAAATAGGGAACATATATATTATGTTGGGCAGGCATGTAGTGGATAAGCACAAATACTGTTTATCTCTTAGCTCTGGATAAGATTCATCAGAACCCACAAGTGGGGTGACTGGAATAAAAGTTTGCTACAACGTGAGCAGAGATGGATATACATGCCACTGCCCCCCTTTCCCCCAGGTGTTAATCATCAGGTAAGCCAGAAATGTAAGGCATGACAGTATCTTCCATTTTTTTCCCTATATACAGTATATAGTAGATGTACATTTATTTTCCTACCAGGGTTGAAATAATGATCTTTGTAGATATTCAATTTTTATATACACAATTTTTGTTTTGTTGTTGACTTTAATGTTTTTTTCTCTTTGGTTTGAGATTTATATTGTATGCATTTTATTATGTAATATGGATTGATGCCTCTTGGTGTTACCACTATGTACATCAGTCCATGAAACTAGAGGGCAGCACCCGCTATCTATGGTAGGGTAATCTATAGTCAGTATGGCTGGCCCAGTCTTGTGTCCCCTTTGCATACACTCGCTACCAAGTGTAACACTATTTGGATGTTCTCTGCTCCACTGGCGGGTCCCTTTCTGGCTCCAGTTTTCCAATGTGGCATGATGATGTCATTGACGTCGGAAGTGGCAGGGGTTTGCAATAAGGAGATGTTTTCTCTCTTTATAGGCCATAGTTTGGTGCCAGTCAGAGATGCACAATTGCACACTGGGAATTTTGATTTGACTTTACAGGCACATGGCTAGGTGGGCTCTTCCCCAAATCAGGGGAAATGTAACATCAAATGTTATTAGTAGACATTCATGCAATCCTTGACACCCTGGATGTGCTGACAGGCTGGATAAATAGGCTGCTAGAATCACATAGGTATACTTTAAACATAGTCTCTGAACCTACTACTTTGTTGTTTCCTATGTCTATCTACTTTTTAGCTTTACATTGATTCAACTAACTTTTCAGTACACTTTTTGATTTCTCACTTTAGAGTCCAACTGGTGGCATTATTAACAATTCTTGTGACTATCCCTTAGCAGTAGCAAAATCGGTGGCTCTGTGTGGGTCAGATGAAGGCATCAAACTATATGTTTTAAACTACTGTACATGGTTAATGCTTCATTTGGTCCTTGTATAATGTATGTAAACATTCAGATTATGGCAAAGTCATCTAATAAGGTTGCCAATGATAAAGAAAATTTATTATAACTGCATACACATGTACCACATTTACAGATGAAAGCTATTTGTTGAAACACTTTGGGGCACTCCACATTCGTACAATTATCATACCTATTGTTTTCCTCTATATAAAATCAGGGTTTGAAGGAATCAAAAAATTCTCTTTTTATTGGAGATTCTGCCATTTGTTAGTGCTCAGTAAATACAGTAGAATCCTCATCCAAGTGATCAGCCCAGCTGCTTACACCATATAATGATAACATAGAACATATAACTTTCACTTCTTCTCCATGGGTGTTATATTTATTGTACTTTTCACTTTCATTGCTTGGAGATTCTGCAACAAGGAAGCAATTGTGTCTTCCCTCAGATCTTACAGTTGTCCATGCTGTATTTTTTGCAGCCCCCCCAGACTGTCCACACTGATCATATGTAGCAAAATGCCCTTTTACTTACCATACTAAGATGCAGGAATGGGCTTCTTTAACTCTTTTTCCCCACAATCCTCTGGGTTTCCAGACATGGTCAAAGAATATACATTTCCCTGTTTCCTGCCCTCAGCAGCTCAGAGTGACTGAACCTGATGGGTCAAAGGTAGCTGGCCATATGATCTGCAGCCAGGTGTACATACCTCCATTCTTAGTCTTGGCATGCGGACAATGGAACAGAAGCCCAATAGAATGCAGCTCCAACTGCAGCTAGAGTACTGCACTCCAACTGGGCTGGCCTTGCCTCTCCAGCCACCTGCCTGTGTTACCAGCCCAGGGACTCCACCAGCTACTGGCCTGTGGGGCCAAATCAGAGAGCCCTCCAATTGTTCATCTGTGTACCCAGACCTACCCTGGACTTCATTGTGAGAGATGTGGTTGCAAAAGCTAAGCACAAGTAGCTGTTCTAAATTATAATTCTGTATTGTATGCACACCCTTTTGTCATTTCAACTGTTTGCATTGTTAGTCCTACTCTGTAACTGTTTAGTAAAGTTCAACTGAACGCTACATCGTCTTATGGCAAACACAGAACTTGCTGGAAGGGAGTATTGTTTGTTCCTGTGAAATGTATTGTATTAGCTGAATTTTTTTAAATTAATTATTGTCAAGGTGATTTTTGCAATTCCAATATAAGTAGAGAGGTGTTTCTTGATCTAGCTATGAAGTCTAGCGACAAGTACAATGGATTAAGCTTGATTCTGGAGAATGTATCTACTAAAAGTTAAAGCTGCAGCTTATATGAAAAACCTATAAGGAAACACTGCTGTTAATTATTTGAATTGCTGAATTACACAAGCTATGGGCTCGTTCAGACATGCAGTAGCCCTGCAGTTGACAGGAGGATGGGAGGCAATTTGCTGAAGCCTCACCACTTGTTTTAACCATCTAAAGGCTGAACCACCACATTGTAACTACATGCATTACATTCAATTTGAAGGTGATTGTGCCATGGCCCCATGAACTTGAATGGGTCGTGATTGGTGGTGGTACTAATTTTTGACAGCCTTAAGCGCTGCATGTCCTATTTTAAGTGGACGGTCATAGGGTAATAAAACCACAGTTCAACAACCTGTTTTTACCTCCCCCTGGCCATCCATGTACACAAACTCTAAGAGCTATTGGAAGTGTCAATCATATGTGTTTGTAACGCCTGCTAGGTTTGTTTTTTTTTTAGATAGAGACTGAGTAGCAGCCTGGGATGAGTCAGCCTGTGAGTAAGGCAGACGTTCACCTCAGTACAGGCTGGGAGGTTCTACAGGTCAGGACCTCTGGAGCCCTCCCACCTTTCCAGAAACTGGAGATCTGCATCTTTGAGGGACCTTGACCAATCCCCTAGCAGGAGGCTGGGCATGGTGATCAGGGCAACCCTCCAATATGACAAAGCCTGGGGAGCAAGGTTTGTCAGGTGGAAGATGGACTGAGAGGAAGGCTGGAGTGTGGAGCCTGGGAGGGGGCCCCAGGGAGGGGAGCCTACTTACAGGCTGGTTGCTGAACAGGAGGATCTCCACTGCCTAAAGTCTCCTAGGGAGGACATTCTGAGCAGCAGGGAAGGAGCCAACCCAGTGAAAGGCCTGAAATCATCTACCAACCCAACACGCTGACAGGACAGTGTGACAGTGTGGGCCACATAAGCAGAGAGGGTGGTCAGGTGCAATACCAAACTAATTCTCATCTGGGACTGCTTAACTGCAAGCTTCTGGGTCCTCTTGCTCAGGGATACCTTCAATACAGCTGGTTGAGGAGGAAGTTTCATCTGGGGTTTGAGGAGCTACACCAAAAAAGGGACTACAGCGCTCCTTAGAGGGACAGCGCTATATTTTTGCTAGTCCATATTTTTGTACATAGTTGCTAAGAAATTCGTCCTCAAGTTCTATAGTTCCTTGGGAATTCCATGTACCCCTAGACCCCATCCAATTTTTTAACCCCATAATAAAAACTAAAACCCAGCTCAATGACAGTTTAATGACTCTGGAGGTACAAGTGTGCAAAATGTGCATTGCCTGGCCCTGCAGAGCATAGGGGAGCCCAAACCAAATCCAGCGGCTCTTACAAGGGTAGTGTTACATATTTAATGCATCTTTCAGCATTGAAGGTTCTGAGATTGGTGGATAACTAATTTGACTGAAGACAGCATAGTTGTGCAGGAACTAAATAGGCTTTTTGAAAGCTGAACTCTTTGTGAAGTATTAATTACAATGCCCTTTTTGCTGTTCCTTTAGAAGAATTATAAAATATTTTTTTTTACTTACCTCCTTTCTAAATACATAGAAACATACATAGTGACAGCAGGAAAAAGAGCAAGTGGTTCAACAAATCTGTCCCTTTTTTATTTAGTTTTTTTAATTCTTTTTAATCTTTTTGATTGATTGTGGATCAATGTTTGCCCCAAGCACGTGTAAATTCATTCACTGATGACTGACTCACTGCCTCTATTGAAAGTCTGTTTCAAACATCAGTTACTCTTTTGGAAAAATAATACTTTTTAGGCTGCATTTGCACTTTTGCTCAATGATTTTGTTAGGCAATTTGCATGTGATTTGCACTTGGGGCAGCCCATTTCCTTCATGGGCTGACCTATACGCATTTGTCACTGAAAAAGAATATCTTGCTTCTTTTTGGATGACGCGCATGGCATGTTTTTCAAATTCATTAAGGAATAATCTGTAATCCCAAATCATGTGTGTGATTATGGTGTAGGGTTGTTTTTCAGGGGTTGGATTTGGCCCCTCAGTTCCAGTGAAGGGAACTCTTAGGGCTTGTTCACACTTGACTAAATTTCTAACTCTTACCTAACGCTCCTATAGCTTTACTATCGGCGTTAGACAGGCATTAATGAGCTTTAGTATGGGCATTAGACTGGCTATTTCCAAATGTTAAAAGTGCTCCCCAAGCACCCTATGTGCAGTTTTGAAGCGTTTGACAAGATGTTAATGCTTAATATTTTGCCCTTAGTATCATTTGCTTAGGCATTTGAGGGGTGTTACAAACACCCCTCAACGCCTGCTTTCAATGCCAGTTTGAACTAGGCCTTAAAGTTTTACTAAAACTACAACACTTAAATCAGTCTGCATATGCAGTAAAGCATGCTTGTTATACTCACTGTGGAACCTAAGGGGTTAATCCTCTGCACTGTGTAAAAATGTTGTTTGCTCCTGACTTCTCTGATCCTCTCCTTCTTCCAGTATCCCCTTCTTATTTCCTCATATGTGGAGTCACTCTGCACATGCTCAGTTTGGTTTGTATTGCTAGAGAGGTTTTTTTGAGAGTGCATGTGATGAGCAAAGGGCCAATCAGCAATATCCAGACAGAGGTCAGGGGTTCTGAATCCCCCTAGAGCAAAATTAAAACTCCTCCTACAAGCTTTAACCAGTGCTCAGCTGGACACTGATAGAAGTCACAAGACTGCTCTAACTGCTGATGAGAAAAGGTATTTATTATTATTATTATTATTATTATTATACAGTATTTATATAGCGCCAAAAGGTTTGCTCAGCGCTGTACATTATAGTGGGGGACAGAACATGAGACAATACAGTAACAAAACAATCCAGGAGGGGTTCAAGGGCCCTGCTCTTTCAAGCTTACAATCTAGGAGGGAGGGGATAGTGGTACAGGAGGAAGTAGTAGTTTATATTTACGAAAATAATTGCACTTCCATGTTCTGTGTACTGTGGGAGACCAGATATAGTGAATGCAAGGTCCTGGGTTTAGTAACACTTTAAGGTGTCAGCATACCAAGACACTTTGCACAATTTAATTCCTGTTCCAACTTGACTGCACACCAGTACACAAAGCAAGGTCCATAAAGACATGGATTAGCGAGTTTGGGGTAGAGGAACTTGACTGGCCTTCACAGAGTCCTGACCTCAACCCGACAGATCACCCTTGGGATGAATTAGAGCGGAGACTGCGAGCCAGTACTTTTCGTTCAACATCAGTGCCTGATCTCACAAATGCGCTTCTGGAAAAATGGTCCAACATTCCCATAGACACACTCCTAAATTTTGTGGACAGCCTTCCCAGAAGAGGTGAAGCTGTTATCGCTGCAAAGGGTGGACCAACTCAATATTGAACCCTACGGACTAATGCTAGGATGCCATTAAAGTTCATGTGCTTGTAAAGGCAGGCGTCCTAATACTTTTGGCAATATAGTGTATATACATATAACTTAGTTTTAAGTAGGACTAGGACCTTTCATTCAAAGTGATTATAAAGGTATAAATTTCAAAAAATATAAAAAACGTTATATTTACCTGCTCTGTGCAATGGTTTTGCACTGAACAGCCCAGACCCTTCTCTTCTGTGGTCCCCTGCTTGTGGTCCCGATTGTTCCCCCTGCCAAGCAAGCGGCTTTCTCTGGGGGCACTCATGCATGCTCACTCCTGAGCTGGCCCTGTATGTCCATAATACACACAGTGCATGGCTCAGCCCTGCCCCTCTCCCCCCTGCCTGCTCCCTCCTCACTGGCTGTGATTGACAGCAGGGGTAGCCATTGGCCACTGTGTCTAAGCCAATGAGGAGGGAGAGACCTGGGAGAGCTTATGCTCTTGTGCACATTGCTGGCTCAAGATCGGGCTCAGGTAAGTATGCGTGAAGGTACAAAACACTTGAGCCTTTAGAACCATTTTAAAATGGAGCTCCACCCAAAAGGGGAAGTTCCACTTTAAAGGCTTGTCCCCCGATCCCCATTAAAGATTGGCACCTTTGGGGAGCGGGTACCCAAATTTGACAGGTACCAGCTCCCAATTCAGTTACGATCGCCTAGGCGATCAGAAGCAGAATTTGTCCTCCCTCCCTTCCCGTAGTCTTCTGGGATACGTGACAGGTCCCAGAAGACTACGGGACTATTCACAAAGCACAGCGCTTCTCACTGTGAAGCCGCAAGCTGTCAGAGCCGGGTGCCCACACTAAAGATGCCAGCGCCAGGGAGAGAAGATGACCAGTGACACCAGCCATGGTGAGGACACTGCTGGACCAAGGGACAGGCAAGTGTCTGTATTTTAAAAGTCAGCAGCTACAGTTTTTGTAGCTGCTTTTATTTATTTTTTTCAGCTGGAACCCCGCTTTAAGAATATGTGCTGTAGCACCTAATTGTAACTGCGCCTACATTTTCAATTGGTCCCCCTGTAAAGTTTCTTAAATAAATACTTTTTTGGAATGCATTTACAAATATTTTAACATATATTTTTACATATGACTTTTTTATATGTAAAAAAAAATCTGAAGAATATATTGTAAAAAAATATATATTTAAAAATATATATTTTTTAAAATATATTCTTCAGATTTTTTTAACATATAAAAGAGTCAAATGTAAAAATATATGTTAAAATATTTGTAAATGCATTCCAAAAATGTACATTGGTATTTTTAAAGACATACAGTATATTTGAGATGTATTTATAAAAATATTTTTCATATATTTTGTAAAAAAAACGCATTTCAACATACTATATATATATATATATATATATATATATATATTTATTGAAATATACTTCGAAATATATTGAATATGGCCAAAATTTTAGCATTTCAAATATATGGCAATATATTTGGGAAGAATATTTTTAAAATATATTTCAAATATATTTTTCTTCCATATGGGTAATCACAAAAGAAGCGGCGCGCTCGCCCCCTACACCAGGAAATGCAAAATCATGTACATATATAGGTCAAACAGCCACCCTGTAAGGATCTTGCCGCAGGTCACCTTCCTCTGTGATACCAGACAGGATCTTTAGACATTCCCTCAGTCAGCTCTTAGAAGCACCCTGGATTTCAGCATTCTGGCCCTCGGTTCGCCCACCCAAGGCCCCTGGCTGGAATTCTTTTCTCAGAGGCAAAAGAAGCAGAACCCAGATCCCATGTGCTCACTGAATATAAATACTAGTACCCAGCATTCTCAGGGGCACTACTCCCTGTAATTGGCTGGGACTGCATCCATGTTTATGCTGCTGATCTGCATGGGTCACTCCTATTCACCCAGAACCTTACAAGGTCTCCTGGATACAGAAGAGGCAATTGCAGCAGTAGCAGCTGTGAACCACACAGGATCTCTCACTAAAGAATTGTAAATTTTTGTTTATTAAAAATCTTACAAACAAACAACATAATAAAAAACATATTTACATATATACAGAATAAAATAAATATATATAATTAAACAAAAACAGCTTACTTCGGCAAAGAAAACAACTGCTTTTTTGCCGGAAAAAAACAAAACAGAACCAATCATATTTGAATATTATTATTATTATCTTTATATTACATCTTAACAAATCTGACCTTCACCTAAACTTTCCCCCCTAAGGCTAAGAAACAATTAACATTTATCCCATGCATGCAGCCTTTTTTCAAAAATCTGATTTTACAAAAATCTAGGGGACGTGAAGGGACAAAAAGAGAAGCCACGCCCCCAGAGACTAACAGACAGCAGCTACGGGGACCTGACATTCCTCCACGCCTTTGTCCAGGCCCCGGCTGCCACCTGTCCTTCTCAAGACCCCAAATCTTCCCAACCTCACCCAGAATGTTGTTCATCACCACCTAGGCAGGAATGACTTTTTTGCAAATGGAAACCTGACACTGCATTCCACATGTAGTAATGGACTACTAAGCTAACTAGAAAAAGTGTTTCAAAATCAAAGTCCCAGTGAGTTTGAAAGGCACCGTAAGACCACTCCGTGTAACTCAAGCGGGAAAGGAAAGGGATCCCCAGAGCCCCACCCACCACTTGTAGACTTCTATATTGAAGGGGCACTGAAGCAAGAAATGGTCCATCATCTCCTCCACTCCACCGCACTCCACTCTTGGACAACCACGGTTCTCCACAGAGCGATGCTTCAGGTTACCCTTCACATAGAGTCTGCCATGGAACGAGACCAGGCCAAAACCCGAAACTTTAAAGGGATTCTCTCCAGATTCATCAAGCGCAGACCCTCCTTCATAACCAGGCCTGGGAAATCCCTCAAGGCCAATGGCTCGCTAAAGGCAGATTCAACATCCCTTCTCTCCAGGACCTTCCTAGGAAGAGACTTAATTTCCTCCGCCATCACTTGCCATTGCCAAAGCATTTTCAGACATGGGGCAACATAAGCCAGGAGTTTACCATGTTGGACCCTCAGGCTTTTCACTGGCCCACCATTCTCCCAGCTCAAGGCCTAAACCAGGACTGAAAAATACCAACCCACCCAGGTGGTTCCCCTGCCAGCATGCTACCAAAATTATGTTTCAAAAACATCAGAGAAAACAAAACCACCGAGTTGACCATACGTAGGCCACCCATCCGCCTGGGAAGGTAGGTTACAGACCTCTTAATGAAGTTCAGTTTGTTCCCCCATAACAGCTGAAAGAAACAACTGTAGATCCTCGCAGAGAGACACTGGCAAAACACAGACAAAGCTGACATACAGAAATACCGGGATCAGGTAAGTTTTAATCAGGTCAATCCTTTCCCTGTAAGAGAGTTTCCAATCCTTCCAGCTAGCAACCTTGGCATCGTCATCTTGTAGCCTGCTTACCCAATTTGCATTGGCCATTATCACCGGGACCAAATCTGATGTCTAAAACTTTAATTACCTGCTGGGGCTCTGGGAAGGCATCTGGAAGGGTAAAGCCTTTGCCTTCCTCTCCCATCCAGAAAACCTCACTCTTATCCTGATTGATCTTTGAGCCAGATGCCTCAGCATACTGTTCCATCACCGAGACCACCTCCTCCATCTCCTGCGTCCCAGAGATGAAAACAGACACGTCATCAACATAAGTCAGGACCCTCAGAGGAGGCTCCCCAGGAATGCCCAAAGGAATTCCATACAACGGTCCGCTCTCTAACCTCCGAATGAAGGGATTGATTGTGAACGTATATAGCAGAGGACTCAAAACTCACTAAACAATAGTAGCTTCCTGTTAAGCAGAATAGCTGCTGTGTTTTACCTTTTAGTCTACTGTTAGGCAGGAGACCACACTATACTAAACTAGACTATATACATCCTAGCAACCTGCCTAGGTGGGTGCTACATAAGTACTGTATCCATGGAAAATTAAGAGAACAATCAGGTATTCCTTTTGCAAATGCCTGAAACCAGTAGCACATGCAGCCTTTCTTTCCCTGTGGAATGGTCTGCCAAGACATACGTGTTTCTAGGGAAAGCAAAAAGCAAAGTGGCTTTGTTTTCTCCCCTGAGGAATCTTAAGTACAATAAAGAACTTGGCCGCCTGTGCAGATTTCAGTTGCTTCTCTGTCTTGTATCTGCAGCACTGCAATGTTTTAGTCTGATGTAGAGAATTAGTTTCTTATGCCAGCAGTGTACAAATTTCTGGCTGCTACTGAAGTAAGGGTACACTTGAAACAAGACAGGAGTTGGTTTGCTCATTGAATGAAAGACTGGTGGGAACCTGCTTTTGAAAAAAGGAATAATTGAGGATTTGTGGATAGGGAAAGAACTTGTTTAACCCTTGCTAATTTATACTATAAAGAAGGTGCCTGGATTTGGAATTTGACCAGCTTTGAATCAGAGTTGGTAATCCAAGGTTCCTTAGTGATAGAGTAGGCCTAAGTACTGTTTGACAATAGTGAGTCGTGAGTCTATAGCTCACATTCGATGAAGCTTTCCTGATGAAGTCCTGTTTATCTTGAGCTTCCTTTTATAAATACATACTGTTTAGCAGTGGTAAAGACTGGGCATTCAAAACCAACCATTCACATGTATTAATATACTGTACATCTGACAGCACAAATAAAACGTCCAAATAGTAACATTCTGCAAGAAGATGCAGTTGGTATAAAATCAGTTGCATGTTATTATTATTATTCAGGGTTTATATGGCACTAACATTTTGTGCAGCGATTCTCAAGATGAGGGCAAAGGATACAGTTATAATACAATTCAATACAGGAGGAATTAGAGGGCCCTGCTCATTAGAGATTACAATCTAAAAGGGAGGGTCAAGTGGTACAAAAGGTAGCAAATGTGGAGGATGAGCTGATGGAGAAGATAAAAGTACAGTTGTTAGGTGGAGGCAGGGTAGGTTTCTCTAAGGAATGGGTTTTCAGGGATCGCTTAAAAGTTGACAGAGTAGGAGATGGCTGGACAGATTGGGGAGTTCCAGAGGATGTGAGAGGCTTGGGAGAAGTCCTGGAGGTGAGCATGGGAGGAGGTGACAAGGGAGCTAGAGAGCAGGAGGTCCCTGGAGTAGTAAAGAGAACAATTTGGTTGGTATTTTGAGACTAGGCTAGTGATGTAGCTGGGGGCAGAGATGTGGATGGATTTGTAAGTTGTTAGTATTTTTAGTTTTATTCATTCGGTGAATGGCAGCCAATGGAGATATTGAGAGGTGTAGCAAACACTTAATGGCTGGTGGGTGGATGAATCTGGCAGCAGAATTCATGATGGATGTTGATCAGGTCAATATTAAGAATGACTACTAGCTTCAAGGTATTTTGTTGTTACTTTGGATTTCTGAGGGTATCCTAGGTTTGCCTTACCTGTACATATAAATACAAATGTAGCATTCCCTTACCCCTGGGAGCACGGTGGTAACCCCCAGAGACAGGGTGGGCTGACATTTTACTACAGGGGTAGATTATTTAGGCATAGCAGGACATGTAGACAGATTAAAGCCAGTCAGTTAGATGAAAAATTTTTTTTTATTACCTACAGTTCATGGGAGAGAGGGTTAGAGTTGCAGATGCTCAGGACCAAAGCAGAACTCCGTCACTTCACTTTGTCGCAGCACAGAAAAAAGGGCCTCTACGTTGAATCTGACACACCTGTGTTTTAGCATCCTTCTGTGAACAATGTGATCAGCGTCTATTTATCTTCAGGAGAAGCACCTAGCTCCCACACAGTGAGATTCCAGTGTAAAAGCCCTAAAGTCACCTCCAGTAGGCTCCTTCTCTGAGTCTCCATCCTATTCCCGAATTTCCACAAGAAAGTCAACCAGTTCCCATGGAACTCCATCCTGCCACCAGTGAAGATCAGCAGCACCAGGCCTCAGCTCCATGCCTCATCACTTCCCAGGCCCCTTCAGGCACAACAGGCCTAAAAAAGCAGCTCCAACATATGCATCTTCCCCAGGATAGAGCCTGGGGGAAAGAGAGCTTGCATTGGCCAGCCCAAAATATTTATACCCTTTCCCATAATGTACACTGGCTAAGTAAAATGTAAATAAATCCCCGGTAACACTGGGTGCAACTTAGCATGCGACTTGCATGCCATATGACTTGCAAATCGCAAGGCAAGTAGCACCCTATTGTCCGCAATTACAGCGGTCATATCGGTGCAGTTCCGACTTGGAGCCACACCAATTTCTAAAGTAGCGCATGCACTACTTTTGGTGCGTTTTGCATAGACATCTGTGTCAGATGTCTTACAAATAGCACCTCAAATCTTCATGTCATCTAACTTTAAAATCATGTGCCACCTACTGACAGAAGGGAGAACTGACAGCCAGGCTGAATTTAGGGAAAACTTAACAAAAATCAGACTGCAAATTAGCATTGGCTGACTGCAAAACTAAATTCATAGACACATGGAAGAATGTATGTGGATAAGATCTACATTTTATACAAGCACCTTCCCCATAATTTATAAGAAACAATGTTACTCCGACTCTCCCTACAAAGAAAGGATGGAGTATGAAAGAGAGGACTTTACGTGTGTCATAATATATGAGACATACAACAAATTTTAACAAAATCTATAAAGCTTTATTACAGAAAATAGTATACAAAATTCCTTAAAATCATAAACTGTGGAACCGCATACAACATGTCATCAGACAATATAAATAAACTTTTGTACATATAATGTAACTATGTCTCTGTGTTGAGAACAGGCGTACAGGATCAACGCATTTTGCTCACATTGCTTCATCAGGATCCACACCATCGCAGGAACATTCAGAAACTGTACAGATTAGAGTATAATTTGATACACAGTAAACTTAACATTACGAAAAATACAAAATACACAATTTGATATATAACAATCCTACACCTATCAAATAAGTGGAAAAATAAAGGGAAAGGGGGGAAAAAAAAGAACCCAAACTAAAACCTCCCCCGAGATATCACACTCACCTCCACTGAGTCTGAGTAGGAGGTATTTGTCAGGGCAGGAGCGGTGGAATGGGCAGGCAGGCCTTATGGTAAGGACACGCACCGACTGACGATAGCCACCACCCACAGACCGGAGTCCCTCAGGGCATGGAGTCTAAGCCCCAGGCTGCCTTTCACCAGGGCCCCTGATGGTTGGGTTGGACTTGACGCAGCCTGAGACCAGGTCGCGGCCCCCGAGTAACCCCAGCTGCGGTAACGGCTGGCACCAATGGCGTATAGCTGGTGGGACCAGATGGGAAGACGTATAGCATGGTTGGACAGGCCGGGTCGATAACAGCGGAACAGACAGTACAAGACGGTAGGCAAGAATACTCAGGTCACGGGCCGGGTTCAGCAACAGGAGGTCAGGTAATGGGATAAGGCAAAGAATAGTCTTGTCAAAGCCGAGTTGGTTTCCAGGAAAGTCACGAGAGCTGAACGAGAGCTTGCTGCAATGTAACATACAGGACACAAATGCAAAGAGCAACTGCAGACAGCAGGCTTAAATGTGATCAGCCACACCCTTCTGTAGCAGGAGCCGCAGAGGCCTGAAAGCATAAAGGCTCCCACCATGCTTTGCAGAAACCTAAGATGGATGCCAGCACATGGAGCAACACAAGCTCTGAGGAAAGGTAGGACCGTGACAGTATTGAAATAATTACATATAATGACCTTTCTAAAAATACACTTATTTCTGTCATTTCTTATACATCTGATCTCTACATTGTAAATGCAAAGCAGTATAATACGACACACACACACAACATCACAACATCTAAGGACAATTAGTACTGGTAACAATGGTGTTGTTATGATCAGTTGTTGCAATGCAAAATATGGCCTTTCGTATTCATTTCTAGTTGTTGGAAACTGCGAAGAAGGGATTTGAATGGCAAGTTGTCTGTTCTTTGTGTTGAATATTTCTGAGTATGTTTGATGGATCGAGACATTGCTTATGCATAGCTGTTGCAATCATGCAGCTACATTATTAAAATTAGATTTCTTATGCTATGTGTACAAGGTATTAAAATGAGAGATTACAGTTCTGAGATCAAATGAGATGCCATTCTAGATTGTGCTCAGTGTTGCAAATACTAGAGACTACATAATAAAAAAACACTTGAAATAAAGAAAGCCAAGAGCTAGCTATCCACGCTGTTATGTTTTTCCAAAATATCAGGCAACTAGCCCAGTGTCATAGCGTGTTACAAGACAAATAAAACCAGCTAATTATCCTAGTAGATGTTGATAAACATAATCCTGGATGTTGGGATATAATCAAGAGTGGTGTCCAGCGCTGGTCTGTGTAAGCCATCAATTTCTCCTCAAAATTAAATATTAAACCACTTAAAATATCCCCAGTAATAACACCCTGGTATTGAGTTTCTGTAGGATGAAAGGCTGTATTACCCACAGAACTTTGTAAATGAAAAAGAGAGCATATCTACAAGTTTCTGGGGACTTCCAGTCAGGTATGCTCATTTTAATCAAATTGGTTACTGTCCTCCACTTTATTACTACTAAAATAAATCATTCTCTCATCCATAACTGTGTAAAAAATTGTTTAAAATTATTATTTGAATGTCATGTATTATAGTGCACAGCACAAGCGGGTGTAACACTTTTGATGATATTCAAAGTATATATGAACTGTATTTTGTGCCGGTTGTATTTTTTTTTTTAATCTATTGTACTGTTGTTACATCAGTTACACCTATTCTTGTTAGAGTAACATCTATTCTCCATTGTATTACAGACTGCTGAACTAGAGTTAGTCAATATATATGCAATATACTGGAAACAACCAAATTTAAATAATTTATGACAAATTAGTAGTGTGTGTGTGTGTCGTCTTACTTCACTCACTCCTGTGGACCTTTAAGTGAACCCATGACAATTATATTGACAGATAGTTTTATATTCATAACAAGCAGTAAATGGGTTTTAAAACAAGACCTCACTGATCTCTGTAGTCACAGGCACTGTGAAGAAATGTATACTCAAACTTCCAGCCAAAGCACTGAAGGTGTTCAAGTTAGTTCTTTTTGCACATAAACCCACCCTGCTCCTGCCTCCACCTCCCAGAGAGATTAGAGATTAAAAGACTAGGAGATTGATGAGCCACTGCTGGGAGGAGCAGGATTTTCTGAACTGCTGAGAGAAGGACTGCAGGATGAGTTTCTTCACTGTGTCTGCAGCTACAAAAGTCAGTAAGGGCCTGTTTTAAAGCTCATTTGCTATTTGCTAAACAGACCTTCACCCTAAAGTAAGTGTCATATTGCCTTGCCACCTCCTTGTCTCACATTCGGATATAAATGTATTTTTTAAAAATTATACTACTTATTTGTGCATTGGCAAGAATGAAGTTTGTGCTCCCTTCTCAAATGTGTCACAGGGCTTCCAGTCCTGACTTTACCTTCTGGGCACATCTGTGTACTCTTGTGTTTCTCCAAACAGGGTTTCATGCGCATTCACAAAGATGGCTATTAGTCCCCAAACCATTGATGTCTTTGTGCATGCCTGGGAAATTCCTGCGCATGAGCAGAAGTGCCAAAGGGCTCTGCCAGAAACCAAAAGCCATGCAGAGGACTTCAGCACATCTGTGCGTCTGCTATAATGGTGGTGCTGGCGTAGGGGACAGAGCCACTGAAAAGGGAACTCTTTAAGAATATGCCAATACCTAAATGTCTGTGGCCTTGCAACAGTTTCAATTTAAGGCCTAACGCCTAGCAGATATTAAACACCAACTAATACAGTCTTAATTCATTAAAAATAATTCAATGTATTTTTCTTGTTCATTATATTTATTGAATACAGTTCACATTGTGTACAGTACATAGATTATAAACATAACAAACAAGGGTCCAAGGAACAAGCCAGGGTACAAAGGTTTCATTTAAACCTGAAAAAATAACCAGACATCATTTTAAGATGAAATGATTGATTATCAATTGCTCAAGCATTGATAGTAAACATGAACAAGGGAGCTTAAATGCTAAGTAGGAATATGGTCTAAGTTCTGGTTGTCTTTGGCAGGTAGAGCGAACCTTATAAAAATGATATTTATGCCCCAGTTGCTGTACTTTCTTCACATCTCACCAGTAATGATTCCACTGAAAACTTTCTCAATCATAAATACTATTTTTCGCGTCTTACTTTGGGGAAACCATCCAAAACGGATACGGATAGAACAGCTACAATGTCCTAAGGATAGAGGGGGGATAGCTTTGCCCAATCCCTGGTTGTATTATCTGGCTAGCCAGGTGCAACATCTGTATAAAGGTATGGCTGAAAGAGATACCACCTTTGCTATGGCTGCTGATTCTACACTACAAGTGATGTTACACTGTACGGCCTCTAGATCATTACTGGAAGGTCTTGAGGGTCAATCTTTTTGTAAACCAAATAAGTCTTTCCCTACCTATCGACTAATACATAAAATTTATGGTCAAGGTCAAGCAATTGCAGCAGGTTTCAGGTCATACCGCATATAGTCCCATATGGAATAATGTGGCATTACCAGAATTAGCCAAGCTACAATAAGCCTCTAAGTGGAAATCCTATGGGATAACTCATTTGAAGCACATATTTGACAATGGTCACCTCATGTTATTTGATACATTGAAGTCCAGGTATAATTTACTATAATGTTATTTTATTACATACAGTTAAAACATGCACTCACCACTGAAAGCCCATCGGCCTTATGGCACTCCTCCCCCAACCCTATTTTTAATTATTTGAACTCAGTTACAACTACTAAGGGGCTTATTTCTCTCTGCTATACCATGCTTCTGACAGATCATTTAGACAAATACCCAAACAGGGCTAGTGGGCAGTGGGAGCGAGATGTGGGGGCTTCTGCACTGCAGTCTATCCATCTTAGCTCGCTGACAGTTTCTCACCGTATATCACAATTATATATTATACTTAGGGCTCTTTATACACCAGCTAAAATGTGTACGATGGGGCTACGTCAGGACCTTTTTTGTGGCAGATGTATGCAGGACCATGGGGATCTTATTCACATGCTATGGTGGTGCCAAAACTTCACCGATATTGGGAGAAAGTGGTCAACACTCTTAACTTAGTGTTCCAAACTGACCTAATTCTAGAGCCTAAACAATGCCTTTTGGGTATTTTAGACAATGTTACCCAAGATGCATTTTTACTAGAAGCCCTCTCCAAGGCCCTGTTCCAGGTGCGCAAGGCTATTCTTGTGCGTTGGAAATCGGAAACTCCCCCTAC
Source organism: Staurois parvus (assembly GCF_062004578.1). Classification (NCBI taxonomy): domain Eukaryota; kingdom Metazoa; phylum Chordata; class Amphibia; order Anura; family Ranidae; genus Staurois; species Staurois parvus. Next base: position 680,077 of record NW_028317821.1, read on the forward strand.
TATGGAGGATTGGAGACAGAACATGTTAACCATCTTACGATATGATCGTTTAATTTACCAAAATCGTGGGTGCCCAGGTAAATTTGAGAACTTTGGAAAGCATGGTTGGCCACTTTGGGTCTAGCCCTATTTGACTTGATAATGCATATGCTGCTATAATTATAAATACATAAAAATATATATGAAAAACCAAATAAGATCAATGGTGATAAATAAGTGGCAAAAAAAGACAAATAGTCCCAAAAAATCTTCTGCACAAAGCCGTGAAAAATCAGTGACCATAAACAAACGGGCGATCCTTTACCACCTAGAGTGTATAGTTTTTATCAGTTTAATAGGTCAGAAATTGACTACTGTTACCATTATCAGGACTATAATTTGTATATTACAATATTTTAATACACAATATGGCAGTCTCCAAACTGCTGTAGTAGCTCAGTGTGACTCAGAAAGAATGCACATACTAATAGGGTTGTCCTGTCAGAATTTGCCTGCTGGTTTCCTCTGCGTTCAGCATGCATGATTTAAGCACGATATAATTAAGCTGTCACTGGTGTGGTGTGGTACTAGGGATGGTCCTACTAATGTAAATTAATTAAGACCTTGCTATAGAGTAAATAAATGAACACAAAAGAATAAAAGAAAATCCCCATATAATAACAGGGGAAAGCGTTGAATAACTTTACTAGCTATAGTATGTATGAGCAAACCTTGCTATGTTTACAGTGATTACCTAGCCCACAAAGCCACCATGATTTTTTCCATGCTCATTTATTATTTTATTAGGTACTGTATATGCTCATTGCAAGGAGCATTGCTCAGTTGAGAAAAATGGAAGCGTAATGACAGATTTCTCTGAGCAAATCTCGTTGTAACATATTTTAAGTCATATCTTTTAATCGTGTAACCAGAACTGGACTATGACTATGCAGCATCTATAATGTATTATAATTATTATCAACAATGCCTGAACGCAGTTCCCACAATATGATGCCCTATGGACTATGAGCATCTGATCCTTTCAAGCATGAAACACTGAATGTTAGGAGATGTAGTTTGCGCTAGGAGCTGTGCCATTATCATTGCAGACAAAGAACCTACAGAATCCAGTGTGCCTGGATGCAGGAGGAGCCTAACAGGAAGAATATAAATGAAAAGATCAATGCTAGTGTGTGGAGAACAGGGGTGAATTTGTCAAGAAAAGTTAGAGAACTTAGGAAGCTGGCTAGAGACTGTGTGCTGTACTGATGGTGGGACCTGTCAGTTCTGGAGAGCTGCTCTATCAGTTTCAGACTGCTAGAGTGAGCCAAAGAGAGGGTGCATCTGGCTGGTGTGGTCGAGTCCAGCACAGAGCCCTGCCAGGGCTAAACCACAGTGCCCATGACAAAAAAAAAATTATATAATGTCTTCATTGGAAGATTTCCCCTTTCTTCCTCTTTTAGTGGTCATCCAAAATGTGGATTTTCTTTCACTTAACAGTCACCAGGACAAGAAGAGGGGGTAAATCTCTGCAATGGGGGCACAGCTGAGAATAAAAACCTTGCAGGTATTTTATTCCCTCTCCACTCTATCTGAAATTAAAAAAGTTTTATCATTAGCTATCCTTTAAAGTGGTCCTAAAGTCTAGGTATTTACCTTGCATTTACCTAAATGCATTTCCTGTATTAAGTTGAAAGTGCTCCATTTATTGACCCCCTTTCCCTAAACACATACCTGACACCTCTCACGTTCCAGCAGTGTCCTCCCCAGCAGCCCTGCTCTCCTCTCTCTCTGAACCCCTGGGCTTCAGCACTCCTACTGCTGCCAGTCAAATACTGTGGGAGGAGGAAACTGGGGGTTGTGGCCAAGCCACGCTCTATGTGTCTATGGATGCACACAGCCCAGCTCGGGAACATGCCTACACAGGTGCCCCTGTAGCACAAGGCTTGCTATGGATGTATTAGGAAGAGAGGAGAAGTGGAGAGGGTGGTCGGGGGACCATCAAAGATGAGGAGGTAAGGAACACTCTGCAATATCATTTTTATTTTAAAAAAAACTTTGACTTTGCAGCACTTTAATTTATGAAAAGAAAAAAGCAATGTAAGTAAACCTTTAAAATACTTAAGTTTTTCTGTTTTTACCTGCAGTTGTTTAAGTTGGTGATAGGGTCTGTTTAACAGCAATCATTAAACTGCTTATATACAAACAAGCTCTTTAACATGGGAAATCAGTATTGTCCTCAGTCTCTTTATACGTAGACAGTCTCTTTATTGTGCCAGGCTTACTATAAGCTGAGAGTGTTTTAGAGACTTTTTTTATACAACAGTATGTTTGTTTCAGGCTAGGTTATGAGTAATAGACTGCAGCAAGAAGTTGCTTCAAAAGCTGATTGCAGGTAGGTTTTCGGAACAAAAGGGAGTGGTGAATAATTTTGTTTTGTATGCAGGCGTATTATTACACAAGAGTGCCAATACCAGCCCTGAGTATGCTTCTTCTTTAGTTCTGATACAAAAATAAAGCTTCCAATTCCACACATCCTCTTTACCATCTGGTTGCACTAACAAAAAATGTATTCTTGTATAGTCCAGGCTGTGCAGCACTCTTGACTGTCTTAGCAAATCATCCCCTTATCTCCCGTGTATGTTCAAATACACACACAAAAAAAATATCCATATACAGTATATATATATATATATTTATACTGTATATACAGTATATATATGTATATATATTTATATATATATAGCAGTACAGTGGCTAAATGGTTAGTACTTGTGCCTGGCAGTACTAGGGTTGTTGGTTCAAATCCCAAAAACAGCACCACCTGCCTGGAGTTTGCATGTTCTGCCTGTGCCTGGGTGGATTTCCTCTGGGTACTCCAGTTTCCCCCCACACTCCAGAGACATGCTATAGGCAAGGACATAGGGGCCCCATGATCCCCTATTGCCCGGGGGCCCCATGAATTGTCAGTCCGCCCCTGGCCTGGAGTTTGCATGTTCTCCCTGTGCCTGCGTGGGTTTCCTCCGGGTACTCCGGTTTCCTCCTACACTCCAAAGACATGCTGGTAGGTTAATTGGACCCTGTCTAAATTGGCCCTAGTATGTGTATGTACTGTATGAATGTAAGTTACAGACTTTAGATTGTAAACCCCTTGAGGGTTAGGGACTGAAGTGAATGTACAATATACTGTATATATGAAAGCGCTGTGTAAATTGACAGCGCTATATAAGTACCTGTAATAATAAGAGAGAGAGAGCTGTGAAAAAGTATTTAATTCTCAAAAATAGTGCAGCGCTAACCAAGGTAAATATCAAAGTAATGTAATCAACTGTGCCACAATAAATAAATAAAATATATATAAAGTACATGAAGTGCCCAAACCAATGTGACCTGTGGTCACATAAGTGACCTATAATCAGTGAAATCCAACTAAACAAATGTGAAATCACTCTAATAAATGAATAATACTAAAACCTATAATGGTACAACAAAGACCCCTATATACAGGGGATATAACACAAAAGTGATTAGTGCCAATGTGACCACACAACACATCACATAAAAATCACACAAACATAAAGTCTCTAACAGTCCATAAATGTTCAAAAAATGGTACTTCAAACAACAGTAAATCATGCAACGTGACAATGGTGGCGATATCCGGGAAAGTGTCAGCACATTTTATCCACAGTGGCTAAATTGCCCTCTCACCTCCTTTTTATATTTTATTTATTGTGGCACAGTTGATTACATTACTTTGATATTTACTTTGGTTAGTGCTGCACTATTTTCAAGAATTATTTCTTATATCACTGTTAAGGTATCAGTTTAGAGTGTCGGCTGCTTTAATATACAGGCATTACTTCCTTTAAGCGCAAGAGGATTTTTTTTATATATGTGAAAGTATTTGCCCCCTTCCTGATTTTGTTTTTGCATATTTGTCAAACTTAAATGATTTAGATCATCAAATTTTAATATTTTAATATTACACAAAGATAACCCACGCAAATACAAAATGCAGTTGATTTAATTTATTGAGGGAAAAAAGCCGTCCAAACGTGAAAAAGTTATAGCCCCCTAAACCTAATAACTGATGGTGCCACCCTTGGCAGCAACAACTGTAATCTACCGTTTGTGATAACTGGCAATCTGTCTATCACATCGCTGTGGAGGAATTTTGGGCCACTTTTCTTTGCAGAATTATTTTAATTCAGTCACATTGGTGGGTTTTTGAGCACGGCCTGTTTAAGGCCATGCCACAACATCATAATTAGATTTAAGTCTGGACTTTGACTAGACCACTCCAAAACCTTAATTCAGAGGCAGGGGCGGACTGACCATTTGGAAACTCGGGCACTGCCCGAGGGCCCGGGGTCAGTAGGGGGCCCCATGAGATGCCTCTGGTACCTTTTTCATTGGCTTTTTTGAGTTTGGGCAAGGACACAGGGGCCCCATGATCCCCTATTGCCCGGGGCCCCATGAGTTGTCAGTCCGCCCCTGTTCAGAAGTGGACTTGCTGGTATGTTTCAGATCATTGTCCTGCTGCATAGCCCAAATGTGCTTGAGCTTGAGGTCATAAACTGATGGCTGGAAATTCAGGATTTCAGGATTTTCTGGCAAAATTCATGGTTCCATCAATTATGGCAAGTCGTCCAGGTCCTGGATTTATAAAGTAATCTCAAACTATTATCAAAAACAAGGTAAAAGTGAGCGCTATAGGTCAAAAGAGCAGCCAATGCACCAAAGGATACCAAACAACCTTTCAGAACATAAATATATAAAGGGTGCGACGCTCAAGCAATAATCAATACAATAAAATATAAATAAGAACTATATAAAATCCATAAAGTGACTTGAGACAAGGTACCAACATATAAAGTGACTTCAGTGATATCATATATTCCGTCACTGTAGAAGTGACTCCTGGTGACCAATAATGAAAATAGATAGTCCAAATGTGACTATAAGAGATCGAATTATCTCCAGCAATAGGTGCTTCATTCAAACCAGATGGTGAGGTGACCGGTATATATGATAAGGCTGTGCACTCACCAGATGCACAGTTAATCTGCGCATGTAGAGACAATGCTCCTGGAGGGGACGCTGCAGGCTCCCGTAATAAATTTGGTCTGGTCAGGTATTCCTCTCACTGCTCTCCTCAGCTGGCAATGTAGCCTTACTTCCTCCTCACTAAGGCTCTGTGGGTTGTTGATGACTCACAAAGAGCCCAGAAAAAGAGGAGGCCAATAGTGTGATACTGTTTAAGCATATGCACTTTTATTCCATCCAAAGGCAGTAGTACAGGGAAAAAACAGTTGCACTGATGTGATGATGACCAAAATGGCCGCCTGGACCCACGTGGTGCCAGCGGTGTATTGTCACAACACCGTTGCTCCTCTCTGATGCGTTTCGTGCTAACCATACATAATCATAGGCGTTGTGCTTCCCCCTATGATTATGTGCGGTTAGCACAAAACGCGTCAGGGAGGAGCAACGGCGTTGTGACAATACGCCGCCGGGACCCACGTGGTGACAGAGCCTTAGTGGGGAGGAAGTGAGGCTACATTGCCAGCTGAGGAGAGCAGTGAGAGGAATACCTGACCAGACCAAATGTATTACGGGAGCCTGCAGCGTCCCCTCCAGGAGCATTGCCTCTACATGCACAGATTAACTGTGCATCTGGTGAGTGCACAGCCTTATCATATATACCGGTCACCTCACCATCTGGTTTGAATGGAGCACCTATTGCTGGAGATAATTCGATCTCTTATAGTCACATTTGGACTATCTGTTTTCATCATTATTGGTCACCAGGAGTCACTTCTACAGTGACGGAATATATGATATCACTGAAGTCACTTTATATGTTGGCACCTTGTCTCAAGTCACTTTATGGATTTTATATAGTTCTTATTTATATTTTATTGTATTGATTATTGCTTGAGCGTCGCACCCTTTATATATTTAGCCTCAAACCATTACACTGCCACTGCCAGGTTTGACTGTTGGTATGATGTTCTTTTTATGTGTCAGTTTCACACTAGATGTAATGTGACTCACACCTTCTAAAAAGTATTGCATTTGGAAAATGTGAGACGAGCCTTTGTGTTCTTTTGGTCAGCCACTGCTGACTTTGGAACACTTCCATGGATGTCATTTTTGCCCAGTGTCTTTCTTATTGTTGAATCATGAACATTGACTTTAACTGAGGCAAGTGAGGCCTGCAGTTCTTTAGATGTTGTTCAGGATTCTTTTATGACCTCCTGGATGAGTCGTCGTTGTGCTCTTGGAGTATTTTTTGTAGGCCAGCCACTCCTGAGAAGGTTCACCAATGTTCCAAGTTTTCTCCATTTGTGGATAATGGTTCTCACTGTGGTTCACTGAAGTCTGAAAGCCATAGAAATGGCTTTGTAACCCTTTCCTAACTGATACATGTCAACTACTTTGTTTTTTTCATCTGTTCTTGAATTTTTTTAGATTGCGTCATGATGTGTTGCTTTTTGAGCTCTTTTAGCGTTATTCTATTTTAGACGCTTCTATTGATTTCTTGATTCAACAATGTAGCAATCATGCACACAGAGATGGATGCAAACCTCCATTTTGATAAAGGCCTCCATCTTCTATCATTCTCTACTCCCAAATCAGCTTCCCTCATCCCCCCTCCCTCTCTATTGAGTGACACGTGGTCCCTGGATGTTGAATTCAAAAAGGCATCAAGGCCCAGCTGGAGAGCTCATGGCTATAAACCCCAATTAGCCTGGCCCCCATATGTCTGCGAGACTCTTGCTGGCAAATGATCGTAAAGCCATAAACCAAGTCCTTCACTGAGTTCAAAGACATTCCAGCTAGCTGTGAAACAGACTTACATTTAAAAACCCAGTTTTCCATATCATTTTATATTTCCAAATAGGAAACAATTACACAAACATGGAGCACATATTCGGATGGCTCACTTTAATACAAATCCTCTGATATATTACATCCCCTAGCTGACATATACAGGAGAGCAGAAAATGATATCTCTGTAACCGTCACAGCAGGTATGTCATATTTCATACCTAGACGTTCAGCAGATGCGTCTGCATATTAATCTTCTAGTGGCAAGGCTGCTAAACGCACCGGGGGTAAGTTATGGGCCACGATATAAGCTAGGAGGGATTTTTGTTCTAGCTTGGGTCTCTGCCTGCAACACCCGCCCAAATGAGGCAATTGGTTCTCCGCTTCAGGGAGACACCCTGCTGAGTTCCTAGAAATGTTAAGCTAAGCTGAGTTGAGCTAAGTTGAAGATTCTCCCTTGTAACATCAGAACCAACTTGGGGAGATAAAGCACCCTTTTGGCTCAGGAAACTTGAAAGCTGCTTAAACCAAGGCTTTTGGCAAGTACTTTATCTCTCTAAATTCCTTTCTGTTATCTCTTTGCTGTGTTATTGCTCTCTGTATATTTATATATATATATATATATATATATATATATATATATATATATATATATATTGGCTACATATTTTTCGGTAAATATTTTTATTGCACCCTTTTGACCTTTTAGTAGTAAATCTTACTTTCTGAAAGTGTTGAACTGTTTCTAAAGCTCTTTAATGCAAACTAAGAACCCCTACCTCTGAAGAGCACTACTGTGTGTGTGTTTTAAACTTCAGTATATCTCTGCCTGCGGTGACAGTGGTATACCGACACTTATGCAAACATCATAGTGTTATTGCTGATATTACCGAGTTTCCCTCTTTCTCTGTACAAAAAGGAGGTGGTGGCAGTGTGAAGGGTTAATTGCGTAATTAACCTGACCCAGTAACAATCGCTCCCAGGCTGCAAGTACACAGATTGTGGTCCATTAGCTGGAAAATCTTTGTGCAGGGTGCAGCTGGGTGTGGCATTGTTATGCACATGACAGAGCGGTTTTAGATTGGCTAGTCCTTCGGTCACGAGTTTGGTGAGAAGGGCTGGGGTCTGACGCCGCAATAATCACAAACAGGTCTGGCAGTAATTGGGCCTGGGTGTGGCAAGTGAAATTTAACTCAGCTATCCAAAAAGTGTGGTTAATCACAGTCCATTCATGATTTAGCTAGAGATGGGGGGGGGGGGAATTACTTTTTTTACATATTCCGCCAGGTAGGTTTGGACAACTTTTTTTCCCTTAATAAATGAAATCATCATTTAAAAACTGCATTTATACTCTTTCAAAGCACTGTGTATATGTATATATATTTATATATATATATATATATATATATATATACTGTATAAATATATATATATATATATATATACATAATGTGTAACTGTAGTTGTTTTTGAGAGAAACCAGACATTTTTCAAAATGCTTATCATCTTGAAAGGAACATGGAGAAGTGCGCGGTGCACTTAAAGTAGTGTAGGAGCAGCAATAAAGTATTACTCCCAAATTTGCTGCAGCGCACTAAAAGGTTGATGTATGCTGGCATGAGAGTAATAACATGTATGAGTGTGACATTACAGACTGGGTAGCTTGTTTGTCTATGTACTTACAACAAGATGATAAATAAGGCATGGGCTTATGCATTTCATTATAGTAGATCCACTCTGAGCTTTTAGCCCTATTAATACACTCCTATGTTCTATAAAGTTTATATATATATATATATATACAGTCATGGCCGAAATTGTTGGCACCCTTGATATTTCTCCAGGAAATCATGTATTTCTCACGAAACGTATTGCATTAACACATGTTTTGCTATACACATGTTTATTCCCTTTGTGTGTATTGGGACAAAACAAAAAAAGGGAGGAAAGAAAGCAAATTCGACATAATGTCACACAAACCTCCAAAAATGGGCTGGACAAAAGTATTGGCACCCTTTCACAACTGCGGATAAATAAGAATGTTACAAGCATGTGATGCTCCTGTAAACTCACCTGGGGCAAGTAACAGGTGTGGGCAATATAGAAATCACACCTGAAAGCAGATAAAAAGGAGAGACGTTCACTTAACCTTTGCATTGTGTGTCTGTCTGTGCCACACTAAGCATGGACAACAGAAAGAGGAGACGAGAACTGTCTGAGGACCTGAGAACCAAAATTGTGGCAAAATATCAACAATCTCAAGGTTACAAGTCCATCTCCAGAGAACTAGATTTGCCTTTGTCCACAGTGCGCAACATTATCAAGAAGTTTGCAACCCATGGCACTGTAGCTAATCTCCCTGGTCGTGGACGGATGAGGAAAATTGATGAAAGATTGCAACGCAGAATAGTCCGGATGGTGGATAAGCAGCCCCAAACATGTTCCAAAGACATTCAAGCTGTCCTGCAGGCTCAGGGAGCATCAGTGTCAGCGCGAACTATCCGTCGACATTTAAATGAAATGAAACGCTATGGCAGGAGACCCAGGAGGACCCCACTGCTGACACAGAGACATAAAAAAGCAAGACTACAGTTTGCCAAAATGTACTTGAGTAAGCCAAAAGCCTTCTGGGAAAACGTCTTGTGGACAGATGAGACCAAGATAGAGCTTTTCGGTAAAGCACATCATTCTACTGTTTACCGAAAACGGAATGAGGCCTACAAAGAACAAAACACAGTACCTACGGTAAAATATGGTGGAGGTTCAATGATGTTTTGGGGTTGTTTTGCTGCCTCTGGCACTGGGTGCCTTGACTGTGTGCAAGGCATCATGAAATCTGAGGATTACCAAAGGATTTTGGGTCGCACTGTAGGGCCCAGTGTCAGAAAGCTGGGTTTGCGTCCAAGATCCTGGGTCTTCCAGCAGGACAATGACCCCAAACATACGTCAAAAAGCACTCAGAAATGGATGGCAAAGAAGCGCTGGAGAGTTCTGAAGTGGCCAGCAATGAGCCCAGATCTAAATCCCATTGAACACCTGTGGAGAGATCTTAAAATTGCTGTTGGGAAAAGGTGTCCTTCCAATAAGAGAGACCTGGAGCTGTTTGCAAAGGAAGAGTGGTCCAAAATTCCGGGTGAGAGGTGTCAGAAGCTTATTGATGGTTATAGGAAGCGACTGATTTCAGTTATGTTTTCCAAAGGGTGTGCAACCAAATATTAAGTTAAGGGTGCCAATACTTTTGTCCAGCCCATTTTTGGGGTTTTGTGTGACATTATGTCATATTTGCTTTTCTGCCTCTGTTTTATATTTGTTCCAATACATACAAAGGGAATAAACATGTGTATAGCAAAACATGTGTTAATGCAATACCTTTTTTGTGTGAAATACTTGATTTTCAGGAAAAATATCAAGGGTGCCAACAATTTCGGCCATGACTGTATATATATTGTTTTTGTTTTTTTGTTTTGCAATCTCCCCTAGTGTCTATTTGTGTTGCTTCTGCTGTAAGTGATAGTGGCACTGGTTATGGCAATTTTCAGATTCCATTCATATTTAGTCTGAAAACCAAAACCAATTTCTCAAGCCCTTATAATAGCCATTGTCCAGAAGTATATTGATGAGTATGTTCTATTTTTGTTGTAAGATTCTTTTCATTTATTATTTTACAACTTACTTATTAAAGACATACCTGATGAGGATGAGGCCTTCCACGAGATATCACCGAATGATCAACTTGTCCAGACACAGGACTATTCAGGGCACCTTGCGCACCAGTGATGCTGTTCTTGATTCTAGCTGTCATGGTATCAGGACATGTTTCATGTGGCAGGAGTTCAGGAAGTGGTAGTTACTTTGTGTTAATATATTTGCTCTGGAAACAGTTCTCTACATTGCCAGGATATATGTAAAATCTAAATCTTAGTTTTTTAGACCTACATTTGGGAACTTTATTACATGAGATCCCTTTAAGGTCTGTACAATGGCCAACAATGGTAAGCTCATTTCTTTCTACTCATAATCTAGTTCCCAATCAAACTCCAATCTATAACATCATCATTTGCTTTTGTTGCTATTGTCCATGCTACAGTAATGAAGAAGAAGGTCACAGCAGTTGGTTGGGGCGATCTCACTTATACAGTTCTTCAGTGTCTGGATGGTAAGTAAAATATTTGACTCATAAGCAATCCTACAACCTTATACTTACCTGATTAGGATGATAGTGGTACAGTCAATGTGACACCATGAAGTCAACTTACTTTTCTTTTAGAAATATAATAAATGCAATTAATCAAGTGAAAGATTCATATTGCTTATATTAATTTTCTCTAACAAGTGGGTCCTTGCATTAATCTACTGCTAATAATGCCAGTAATATGGCTTACTTCCTGGGCGTCTTGTTGTATAGCCACAGGTTCATTGCTGTTAACACATCAAATAGCATGTACTACCAGGAAAATAACTTGTCTTTTATGGGCCATTGGATCAATTTAACTCTTGTAATGATGCATTACAATTGCGGGTATTGGTAACACTGCCACAATGACCAGTTTCTACATGAAACATCTCTTCTTCTTCTACATACCTTCTTTGCAGAAATACCCCCATTTTCAACATCAATAATTATAGCCATTGCTTGTCTTAACAATCATACATGAAACCTAATGTGCAAACTACACCTAATGAGCTTGTGGACAAAAGCCATACAACTGTTGATTTGCTACCAGAAATCTAATAACTAATCATTCAGTTCCCTGCCTTGCCTTGAGCAACTTGGTAGGGAACAATGGCCAGACGATCACTGCTGCATTAGGGTTTGGCATACTGATAAGACTCCTTGGCTTATATAATTAATTTAATGTTGAAAAAATGCTTAATTTAAGTGAAGGATGTGTCCAAGAGGTTCTGCACCCATTTTATCAGATGCTATATTGATTACTTTCACATCTTTACTTCATGATGAGAACATCCCTTAAAAATTGAAAAGTCTATCCAAACATGCAGGCTGGGAGATGGGGTAGGTGGAACGTTCTTCCATGTTTCCCAATAACTTCTTGGGTGCTAAGTCTGGGTCACACAAGAGGATTGCCTCTGCCATGGGTTCTTCTGGGCTACGTTAGGCACCTGTAAAAGGATCACTCTACTTTACACATGGGGTATCTTTACTCTGTGCCATTTTCTTCAATGCCATGGGCGTCTACCCTTAGAGATGAAAGTATACTTGTACAATAACTGTCTTCCATTTAACTCTTGGGTCCCTGTGCAAATGTATACCTTCACTGTTGACTTGTAATTAGGAGGGGCATGCTGAGCCTTGTCCATATCCACCTATCCAGCATTTTCCACTACCTCTGCCGGTAGTAGAACAGGGCCCTGCTATGTACCCAGCGTGGGCTCTGTATATGCACTTGATTTAGACCTTGAGCTTCCTTACCTCTGTACAGGATGGGAAGATCTGCAGTGCCGGTTCGCTCTCATTGCAATGGGAGACATACTGCTGGTTTAAAGAATGCCAACAACATCTCCCTCGCTGCTGGAGGCCATTCCACCTGCAACAGGTACATGCCAACGGCTCATTTCTTTCAGGCTGTTTGATTGACTGTTAGCTTCCATTACCCTTGGTAACCACTTGCTTATACTGCACCATGATGACCCTTTAATTGCTGTCTTCATATCCCAATGTGCCTAGTGACAAACAGCTGTGAACTAAGCGTGAAATGTTCTGGTTACTTGCACTGCACACCTTTAGGAACAGACCAAGCAGAAAACAGCATTTCAATGCTTTACTTAGAAAAGTGCCAGAAACATTACATAATTCAACATTCAAGAACAGTACTTTTCACTACCTTCCTAAACCCTAACTCAGGCTTGTGTGCTGCCCTGACACACCTGCAAAAGGAAAGTTCCATCAGATAAATCCATTGGTATCTGCAGAGTCCATCAGCTGGTGTCTTCGGGGTGCACGCCAGGCTCTGGTAGCTTCCTACATTTCAACGGGTTCCAAGATGACAGGAAGATGTGATGCTATTCTCTCTAGGGCCTAGGATTCATGGCAAGTACCTCAGGCTCCTGACCACTGTCCCTTTTATATATCCCCAGGATTAGTGGATCGGATCAAAAAAGCCCACCAAACAGCAAACCCAGGAACTCAGGTTAACCCTAATCCTCCCATCTAGGGCAGCACCTAGATAGCTGGATTACAACCTGCTTACAAACAAAAAATACATTTAAAAAGCAGTGATAATGGACATGTTTCACCAAATAACAGAATTCAACAGTAGCACAGTGTTTACCCATTATTTTCACCTTTATTTCAGAATTAAGGAAGATTATGTTTAGTGTCTCACGTGCCACCATTTTGGTGTTGGGGCCCGCAAAGGAAGGGTGCAGCAGAAAAAGAAATGGGGAAAGAGGAGAGTTGATGCATAGGATTTTTATTAGAAGTTATTGCTGAGCTTAGGGTTTTTTATGATCCCTGCTCAAACAGATATTTCGACACAGACCATGACAATGGTGGTAAGGAAGGATTGTATTGAACAGCAGCAAGGCCTTAGATTCAATCAGGAACATCAGTCTTCAGATTTAGTAGTTTGTGGATTGACGTGTAGCCCTCTTTTGGGGAGTGGGGTTATGACAAATGGCACTCCCCAAAAAGGATATTGCTCTAAACCTCTAGGTAAATACGAGAATCAGAACCTTCGCTAAGTAAAAGAGTGGCTTTGATAATAACGTTAGCAGTACCTCTGCCCAGGACAGGGTCTTTGTGTACAGAGGGGATTCCCTTTCTGGGAAAGTAACCAGTAATCTAATCAAAGTAATTAGGAGCAGAGGAACTACTGCAACCAGCATATAACTTTAACTGTGAGTATATAGATGCACGCCAGTATGTAAATAATACAAGCTTTATACAAGAAAAGATTAATAATATTACATACAACCAATGCACAAACAGGCAGTATCAGCAAAAGGCCCAACAAGAGTCATGGTGGAATTGTGCACATATACCCAGATATATATAGTTATTAATAAAGATACCTCCAGATGAATTTTGCAATAAAGTTCAGTTGCATCCTGAGGATGATCATGATGCAGCATTCATCTTAGTGGTGGAGACCTGAAGACAAGATCTGTGGCAATAGGGAGACTCCTCAGTTGTTGTCTATCCATCCTGGATGCAGATTCTCACACGAAAACTGCCCTGTGGTACTGGAACTCAAAGTCTGCCATTCTGTTCTGGGCTTTAGTCCCTAGTGGTTTCTAAGCTGACATGCAATTGCCAGGGGATGCCTAACCTGGCTCAAGCCTATGCTGGTCATTGATCCCTAAGCTAAAACTAGCTATAGGAACCCAGACCAGACAGGACAGGGTTAGCTAAAAAACAGGAGCAGCATATAAACTCTATTGCAATAAATATGTTAATCTACTAATACATAGCAAGGTGACCACTACACACATACAGTAGCACAGACCCAGTTACCTGGCACTGTGCATGTGAGATAATAACAATAGGACAGATATAGTACTCCTGTCACAAGGATTTAGATACACACTCAAGAAGTTATGAACAGCTTCACTTAAACTATTAGAACATAGGAATACTTGCCTAATAGTCTCTGCTTCTGGCTTGGGTAAAAATACAGCAGCAGTGGCAGCCCCTCTATGTAAAAGACCATGTGGCTCAGTTCTGTCTCTTGACCCACTTCCTATTTCATGGGTTTCTGATACAGATACACAGAGACAGAAAGGGATGTATATAAATAATCTCTTTGAACAGTTAGCAGCAAAGCCACGTACAGACAGTATAGGGCAGCATATTTCTACACACGGATATTGTTAAAGTGGTTGTAAACCCTTACATTTACCCAGTGAAGAAATGAACCAAATCCTCCTACATAAGTTGCACCTGATTATCTGCAGCATGTCCTCTCTATAGTCATTCAAAGTCCAAAGTTTACAAAGAATCCCTCAGCTCTGAAAAGCATGGGGCGGTGTTCTGAAGTCTCACACTGCAAATCTCAGTGAGGAGAGCTCTGAGCCCTGATTGGAGGGAAGAGACACACCCCCTACACACAGTACATGAGTTCTCCTCCCCTGTCAGAACTAGTGGCTCACGCAGATAACAGAGGAATGAGACAACATCCAATAGGTGCTTTGGATAGAGACAAGTACACAGTACACTGACCAGATCAAAAACGATCTTAACCACATGCCGCCCAGCCACTGTATAAATATGTTGGCAGGGCGGCATGGGCAGGCAAAACCACGTTTTAAAATGTGTGTTTTGTAAACAGGTAGGGGGTACGCACGAGGCGTGCCACCGCCCTACCTGTCCCGCCAATCACAGCCGTGGATGTCAGTCGCCGGGTCACAGTCGGTCCTTACCGGCTATCTCCTGGCGATCGGCGGCAATCAGTGACAGAGAGCACAGCTGCAGTAGCTGTGCTTTCTGTCAGTTCCCTGACAACTCCAGGACAAGCTGGTCAGGACAGAAGAGTTTCTCTCTCCCGATCAGCCTGTCCCCATCCAGCACACACCCCCACCCCCTAGTAAAACACTCCCCCCTCACACAGATAACCCTTCCCTGAAAAATAAAGTTAACCCCTTCCTCCCCAGTGCCATTAGTACAGTGTCAGTGTTTTATTTTTTGCACTGATCACTGTATTGGTGTCACTGGGGATGTCAGTGACCCCAAGTCAGTACCCCCCAATGTCAGAATGTCTGCCGCAGTCCCGCCATAAGTCGCTGATCGCCGCCATAAGTCGCTGATTGCCGCCATAAGTCGCTGATCGCTGCCATTATTAGTATAAAAAAACCTAAAAATCCCAGTATCTTTCCCGCCATTTGTAAACGCTATAACTTTCACATAAACCAATTAATTTACATGTATTGTTTTTTTTTTTTTAGCAAAGACATGTCGCAGAATGCATTTTGGCAGAAATGTATGACTAAATTTGATTTTTACATTTTTTTTTACTGGACATGTTTTATAGCAAAAAGTCCAAAATATTGTTTTTTTCCTCAAAATTGTCAGCCTTTTTTTTTATAGCGCAAAAAATAAAAACCGCACAGGCGATCATATACCACCGAAAGAAAGCTCAATTTGTGGGAAAAAAAGATGTAAATTTCATTTATGTACCATATTGCATGACCGCGTAATTTTCCGTTAAACTAGCACAGCGCTGTATAGCAAAAAAATGGCGTAAATTGCAGTATCTATACCATAGTTTGTAGACGCTATAACTTTCACACAAAGCAATCAATATACACTTATTGGGATTTTTTTTACCAAAAACATGTAGCAGAATACATTTTGGCCTAAATTTATAACCAACTTTGAGTTTACTATATATTTTTTATAGCTGAAAGTAAACAATATTGTTTTTCTTCAAACTTTTTGGCTTTTTTTTGTTTATAGCGTGAAAAATAAAAAGCGCACAGGTGATCAAATACCACCGAAAGAAAATGTGTGAAAAAAAGGATGTAAATTTTGTTTGGGTGCAGCATTGCATGACCGCGCAATTATCAGTTGAATTAGTGCAGTGCCGAATAGCAAAAAGAGGCCTGGTCATTAAGGGGGGTAAATCCTCTGGAGGTCAAGTGGTTAAAGAGACCATCAACGGCAGTAAAATGTGCCTAGAAAAAAACACAAAAAACATAATACACAATTACTATTATAGAAAAGCCACTGATAAATCAATATAAATGAAATTTCAGTCACTCCCAGAAAATATGGAGGTTGCGTATAAATCATAAATTACTGAGTAAACTAAAAAACTCAGATATTTCAAACTCCTAATATAGGAGAAATAGCATGTGCAACAAAAAGGAGAATATCGCCATTTTAGCTATGCAGGAGGGAACAGAAAAATCAAAAAGTCAACATAAACATTAATCATAAAAATGGTTAACATCCCATTCAAAATGTAGACCTTGAGGAATGTGAATCTGTAAATGAAAAATCCTGAAAACTTCTCTCCTGTATAGCTATCAGAACACATCACCTCCAAGGCTTGGAGTCTTTATTTTTTTTTTTACTGCACACTGAGGTTTACAACTGCATGTCTGAGGTTTACAACCACTTCACTTGTATACAGAGATAGGACTTCTAGATAGCCTTATTTGAGCAGAATTTTTTCAAGGCTTTGAATGGGAAGCTAAATTAAGCCATAATCAAGCTCTACTCTGCACAATATTTATTGCTGATTTCAATGGACAGAGAGTTCTGATTTCTGATTCTAAGGAATCTCCATTCTGATTTCCACTACTTGATAATCTCCCCTCCTTTTATAATCTCCTATTAAAGACCTTTGAAGAGGGTCCAGATTTGTCAGAGGAACAACTGTGGCATTGAAAAAAGTCATTCCCTAAATGCTATATTAGTAAAGGACTGTAATTTATACAATGTGGTTGTTAGCAGGTATTAGGACCTCTTAAGATCTACCCCTCCTTCAGTATGTCTTGGGTGGAGCTTGTGCCCATATAGATTACACCTTTGGGTGGGACCCAGAGAGAAGACTATGGGAGCTGGTTAACCCTGGTGTGTTAATATGTAAGCCTGAGCTGTAGCTGCCATAAAGGAAAGGGCAAAACTCGTAGGAAGAGTGGTACAGAACATGTGGGGACCAGCTGGAGTTGCCTTGTCTACCCCTGACTATTTTCTGTGGGGACCTGTAGTTTGGTGCCTATGGCCTTAGGGCCTGGGCAAGAGACCTCTAATGTGTGTGGGAACAGACAATCTGAGAGAAGATAACATCAGAGAGTGTGAATGGCTGGTCTGGAATGTTGATAGAACATTGTGAGAGTAGCACAATGCTAATGGAGGGACCATGCCACCCCTGACCCACAGCTGCAAGTCCCGTTGCTTGGTGTGTTGGGCTCAAGGGCTGTCCCATCTCTTTGGTGATTCCTAGAAGAGGTATAAAGGGAAGATTGTTGGCTGAAGATGTGTAACTGTGTTTTACACCAATAAGACTGCTGTATGATGAATGTGATTGCTGATGATATTTTGCACTAAAGTTACTTCTCGCATGTCGATGGTTTAATTGGAGAAGTATTGATTGCAGTAAAGTGCTGAATACGTATCTGTGAGTGAATATTCCTTTATTTCTATGTGGACCTGCAGTCAGAGAAGTCATGAGAGGGCCTATGGCGGAGAGAAAGGTGTAAAAGATTGTGGACCCAAGGAAAGTATGTGGTAGCTCTATTCAAGATGCAGAAGAGTGGGACCCAGGGACAGCACGGTGCCAAAAACTGCAAAATCCAGGTCCTCTACAAAGTGATGTAGAAGAACAAGTTTGGTGCTTACAATACTGGCCTGTTACTGTTGAGGACTTTTTATGGGGGGCACAACAAGAGAGGAAAAAATGAGTATTAAATCCAAAAACAAACAATTAAGATTTTGCAGTTTACCAATCCTCTGATGTGGTGGCTGTATTAATGATCTTTTTTAGACTTTTTTTCCTTTATTTTCACTTGTGATCCAGCCAGTAACACACTTCTTGCCTTAGGGTGTCTGCATTTTTGATAAGGTAGTAAAGCAGACACCTTTGAGCTGCATCATTGTCAGTCTGGGGAGAGGGTAGTGTTAAACTAGCAGTTTTAGATGGACTTGTAGCTGGCCAGCTAAGACCAGTCCTAGGTTGTTAATATGGTTCACATATATGTGTATACCAAACCTGCCAATAACCTCAGTACAGTATATATGTGCATCATTGCTGTGATTTATGTCTTTGATTGTTATATGACATTATTATATTCATTGTGTTAGCAGAAGCAGAAAAGGAAAATATGCCTTTAAGAGTTAGTATAAGGTGAGCCAATCACAGACAGCCTCACACTGTACAGAGCCTTAACCAATCCCAGCCAGTTTCACATTTGTGCCTGTGTAAAACTCCCTGCTAGGATTTTCTAGAGACACATGCTCACCAGACAGAAGAGGAAACAGACACAGTTCCAATCAGAGAAGCTCCATGGAAGTAGAGAAGGCCAAATATGTATTTAATGCACTTATGTGTTCCTCTATTGTTTAACAGTGCAGGTAGATCTGTGTCTAAAAACTGTTGTATGTGTTTACTTGTAGTTCCACCGAACTTACGAATCAAGTCACTGTAGAGTAATCATAATCGAACGAATCATATCGAATTTATCGAGATAAGCTATCGAATCAACCCAATGTAATACGAATTAAACCATTGTAATATGAAAGAAATAAGCCATTGTAAGCAGTGTTATATGAAGAAGATTGAAGTTATTAAAGAAGTTAACTAAAGTATTCGGTGTGCTCTTTAAACCTACTGCATCCATAGAGCGGCATTGGAGGAATTACAGAGTAAAGTCAGTCTAATCAAACAAAGAAACAGCAATTGCATAATTTTTCTAATGCCACAGCGCACTAGGCACCAAAGGGTGCTGCGCCTGCCACAGTGGAACTATTACCCTCAGAGGTCAAGCAACAGTAAAGAGTACACTAGAGAAATAGAGCGCCAGCATATACCGCCACGCGGAGACACCTCAGCGGAACAACAATACAGGCCATAGCACGTGCGCATTAGTAAGACTGCAGATGACTCTTAAAGTGGCATAACGGCAAAGGCAAGACAGAGAAAGAGCGCCAAACCTCCTGCACCCCTAGAGAGAGAAAGAGATGCATGGGGGGAGGGCCAGGGTCCAGAGCTAGAGTGCCCGCACCGCTATCCATCAAGAGACCATGTGTTGCATTCAGAGAGTTCACGCAGAGCATCGCAAAGTCACCGCAGAGCATCGCAAGTCACCGCAGAGCATCGTATAGTCACCGCAGAGCATTGCAAGTCACCGCAGAGCATCGCAAAGTCACCGCAGAGCATCGCAAGTCACCGCAGAGCATCGCAAGTCACCGCATCAAGAAAAGTCTCCTTTTAAGACTGACATTTGTTTCTACAACCTTCAGATCACGGTATCCTGCTTTTCAATTAAGGTCAGAGCTTTCCTTTATTACTCACTTATGCACATAGGTTTCTGCAAGAGACATTTTTGTGCTCAAGAGAATACAGACTTTTAATAAAAGAGAGACAGTTATAGTATATGACTCTATATACTTCATAGTATATGAAGTATTTAAAGTGAAAGTCATTTATTGCCTATGTTTTGGTGCTATTACATGTGAAGTGAAAGTCATTTATTCTTGCATTTGGTAGTATTGCATTTAAAGTGACAGGTCCTTATTCTAATTAAGTGTTATAGCATTCAGAAATGGCTGAGCCTAGCATTGCCACCCCACTGTTAGCGGATGCAATGATAGATATGGTAGAAGGTGAAGAGCAAGAGAACCTGTCTGAATCTGAAAGGTGCAATGTAACGGTAGTCTCGCCCCAAACAAATATAGCTGAAACAGGTGAACTAAGACGTTCATCACGGGACAGAAAACCGACCCAAAAGGTGCTAGAAAATTTGGAGCAAGAGGCAGTACTGAAAGAAAAAAGGTTCACCCGAATGTATGAGAGGTGGAAAGTATACACCATAGACATTCGCAGAAAGCTAAAACAAGAAAGCATAAAGGAGAATTTGAGTGAAATGATAGAGACAGTAGAAGATTCTGAGTCAGAGCTTATGACAGCATATGTCAACTTACATTCGTCCTTGACACCCTCCCAGGATATTGTAAGGAACATGGATACATGTACCTCAGTCACTAGGGATTTAGTGAAGCTTATGAGAGAACTATCATCTGCAGCAAATTATGATGAAGTCAAGGCACGAAAGGGAATGAATGAGCTCTTCATGAAAGACTACGCTAGGTCCTTAGGAGGAACCACAATCTCAAGTCTGACTTCCATCACTAGCAGAAGTGCCAGCCACATAACAGAGTTCTCAAGAACATCAGCCAAAAGAAAGGAATTAGCTGAACAACTCACTGCCAAAAGAGCAGAATTTGAGATGGAATCTGCCATTGAGGCTCAGCGTCATAAAATGGAAGCTCAGCGCCATAAAATGGAAGCTGAAATGAACAGTCTGGAAAGGCAGAAGGAAATTAAGATTATAGAAGCCAGACTCAGAGTGCACGAAGAGGATACGAATCAGGGTAGTCATAGATCCAAATCAGTACTAAGAGGAGAAGCTGACTCCTACGTTCTTTCATACACCCAGGAAAATGGAAGGAAATCTCCAGCATCTAGTGAAGAAAGAAGTCATAGTCCTTCCATCCGTGCTCAGAGAGAAAAGAAGAGAGACTCACCTGATTCAGAACCAAGAGGAAAAAGAGAACCAGATAATTCAACTCCCATATGTCATGGCAGTGGTCACGAGAATGTTGCAACTGCTGACCCGGCGAAACCTCAGAGAAGCTTTCTCACTAGACTTCCTGTTCCGGAACCTACTATATTCTCTGGAGACGTACTGAAGTTTATAGAATGGAAGGCAAGTTTTGAAATGATCATTGAACATAATTGCTCCCGTCCAGTGGACAAGTTATTCTACCTCCAGCGGTATACTGGCGGTGAAGCAAAAAAGGTTCTTGAAGGTAACTTCTATAGGAAAGATGAAGAAGCCTACAAGCAAGCTTGGGAAAAATTAAATGCAAGACATGGTCATCCTTTCTTAGTGCAAAGAGCTTTCAGAGAGAAGTTAATAAACTGGCCCAAAATAGGTCCTAAAGAACACTTCAAGCTCCAAGAGTATGGCAACTTCCTGCAAGCATGCAGCAATGCTATCCCACATGTTCAAGGACTAGAAGTATTGAACGACTATCTAGAAAACCACAGGATGCTAGCCAAGCTACCAGAACAAGTGGCTTCTAGATGGAATCGCTATGTGACTGAACAGTTAGATAACGGCAAAAACTTCCCAAGTTTCAAAGAGTTCTCTGAATTTGTCAATAAGGAAGCACGAATAGCGTGTAATCCAGTAACAGCATCTTATGTCTTAAAACCCTTAGAAGAAAGGCCTACAAGAGAGATAAGACGTGCAAGAGCAACTAGCTTTGCAACCAATACAGCTACTAAAGGTCCAGATGCCCATGAGAGCAGGTTCAACATCACTACTGGGATCAGTAAAGAGTTTGAACTGACAAGTCTTCAGACTACCTTCAAGTGTATGTTCTGTGAAGAGAATCACTCCATACATAAGTGCCAACGATTGAAGGAAAGGTCTCCAGATGAAAAGAAGAAGTTTGTGTTTGATAATCAGCTGTGTTTTGGATGTTTAAGAAAAGGCCATATTACTAAAGAATGCAAGAAAAAGGCCACTTGCAGCGTTTGTAAAGGACGTCAGCCTACCCCACTACATGAAGAACGTCTAAAGAAAGAGAAATCCTTAATGCCCAAGGACACTGAGGAAGAAAATAAAGCGACAGTATTCTCTTGCAGAGTGAGAGAAAGAGAAATCAATGGCACGTCAATGGTTGTACCAGTGTGTATTTCAAATCCTAAAAGGAAGAACAAGAAGGTATACACCTATGCGCTACTGGATGCCCAGAGTGACGTCACCTTCATTGATCAAGAAATCTGCAAGAAATTACAAGTGGCCACAGAACCAGTGAAACTCAAACTCACCACAATGACGGGAAGAGACACATTGGTGAACAGTCAAAGAGTCAAAGGACTGAGAGTTAGAGGACTCCACTCAAACTGCATATTAGATCTACCTCCAGCTTATACAAAAGACGACATACCTCTGGATTGAGATCGCATACCTACCTGTGAAACAGTCAACAAATGGGAACACCTATCTGTCATATCTCATGAAATGTCCCCGCTGAAGGAATTTGGTGTTGGACTGTTGATAGGCTACGACTGTCCCGAGGCCTTGGTGTCACGAAAGATAATCGCAGGAGGAAAGGGTGAACCCTACGCAGTCCAGACTGATCTAGGATGGGGTGTTGTTGGAGGAAGACGACAGATTGCAGATTCAGGACAGGTGACAGGATTGTGTCATAGAATATCTGTCCAAGAGTTACCAACTGTAAGTCCAGCGAAAGTACTCAAAATCCTAGAATCCGACTTTGCAGACGTACGTTGTACTGAAAAGAGTGTATCCCAAGAGGACATAAAGTTTGTACAAGTTCTAGAAGATAATATTTAGCAAAATCAACACGGTTATCTTGAAATGCCCCTACCTTTTAGAGAACGACCTCATCTGCCAAATAACAGAGATCTTGCCCTGGCAAGATTGAAAAGCTTAAAGAAAAGGATGGGAAGAGATCCCAAACTCAAAGACGATTATTTGAAATTCATGAAAGAAATCCTCAAAGAAGGGCACGCAGAGAAAGTTGATGGTCAGCCTAAAAATGGAGAAGTGTGGTACATCCCACATCAAAGTGTCTATCACCCAAAGAAACCGGATAAGATCAGAGTAGTTTTTGATTGCTCAGCAAGGTACAATGATGTTGCATTGAATGATCATCTACTTAAGGGACCAGATCTTACAAACACTGTACCTGGAGTACTCTGTAGATTCAGAAAGTATCCCATAGCAGTCATGTGCGACATTGAAAAGATGTTCCACCAATTTCATGTGAAGGAAGAAGATAGAAACTTCCTGAGGTTCCTATGGTGGGAAGACGGAGATACAGATACAGAGCCAGCAGAATACAGGATGAAAGTACACTTGTTTGGAGCAGCATCATCCCCAGGTTGTGCTAATTATGGTATGAAGTATCTGGTCAATCAGAATGAAAAGGATTGTCCATCAGCAGCAAATTTTTTGAAGAAAAACTTTTATGTAGATGATGGTCTTATAAGCCTAGAATCCTCAGAATTGGCCATTCAATTGGTGAGAGAGAGCCAAGAGTTATGCGCAAAGGGAAACCTGCGTCTTCACAAATTCATCTAAAACGACAGAGAGGTACTAGAATCCATCAGTGACTCCGAACGTGCATCAACAATGAAGAGTGTGGATCTTAACTATGATCCTCTTCCAGTTCAGAATGTACTCGGATTGGGATGGAATGTAGAAAACGACAATTTTTTCTTTGAAATATCCATGGAAGAGAAAGTTCCAACTAGACGGACCATTCTTTCCACAGTAGCCTCAATATATGATCCGTTGGGATTCTTGGCACCAATAATCCTCAGAGCAAAAGAAATACTGCAAGAATTATGCAGACAGAAGTTGGGATGGGACGAACCCATACCTGCAGGCTTGAGGCCAAGGTGGGAGAGTTGGATAAGAGACTTGCAAAATTTGAAAGAAATTCGGATACCCAGATGTTTTGTACCTCCTGATTTCGGAAAGTACAAGAAAATAGAACTTCATCACTTTTCAGATGCCAGTAGTCATGGTTATGGTCAGTGCTCCTACATCAGAATAATAGGAGAAGAAAAGATACACTGTGCCCTAGTTATGGGAAAGGCCAGAGTCGCACGCAACAATATTCAGACAATACCAAGACTCGAACTAACGGCAGCCGTCGTTTCAGCCTCAGTAAGTCAGTTTCTGAGAGAAGAATTGGAATTGAAAATAGATGAAGAGCATTTTTGGACAGACTCACAAGTTGTCCTAGGTTACATAAACAATGAATCTCGAAGATTCCACACCTTTGTCACTAACAGAGTTCAAAAAATTCGAAAAGCAACGCATCAAGAACATTGGCACTATGTTGACACAAAGCAAAACCCGGCAGATCATGCTTCAAGAGGCCTAAATGTAACAGAATTGAAGAATTCAAACTGGTTCACCGGTCCAGAGTTCCTTTGGGAAAAGGAGATCATACCTAGTGAAGGTTATACGGAACTGTCTATGGGTGATCCAGAAGTAAAGGTAGTTCAAACATTGAGCACTGCTGCCAAGTGTCAAGATGACATACTTGAACGACTAGCCAGATGTTCAAAGTGGAATACAGTCATAAACATTGTAGCTCGAATTCAACGCTTAGCAAAAGGAATCAGAAAGAAAGAATCGTTGAATGTAGAGGAAAGAGTGAAAGCTGAAGAAACGGTTATAAGACTCATTCATCAAAGATTCTACAGTGAAGAATTGAAGAGACTTAGTCAAGAACCTAAGAGACTTCCAAACAACCACCCATTGTACAAGCTTAATCTTATTCTGCAGGATGGTATACTGAAGGTGGGAGGGAGGCTGGAAAATGCGTCGCTACCTAACAGAGTTAAGCATACAGCAATTCTACCCAAAAATTCTACCTTCACAAGATTGATTATCAATCACTACCACAACAAATCCTTACATCAAGGAAGAAGCTTTACTCAAAGCTGTTTGAGAGAAGGTGGTTATTGGATAGTGAAAGGAAGCAAAGTTATAGCAAAGTACATAAGCAAATGTGTAATCTGTAGAAAGACACGTAGACCTACAGAAGAACAAAGAATGGCTGATCTACCAGCTGATCGTGTAAACCCATCACCACCATTTCTTTATAGCGGAATGGATTGCTTCGGCCCATTTATCACCAAACAAAACCGCAAGGAGTACAAGAGATATGGACTGATATTTACGTGTCTAAGCTCCAGAGCAATTCACCTGGAAATGTTGGAAGATATGTCAACCGACGCCTTTATCAACGCCTTAAGATGTTTCATAGCCATTAGAGGTACTGTCAGAGAACTTAGATCTGACCAAGGATCTAATTTTGTTGGAGCAAAGAACGAATTGAACAAGGCTCTAAAAGAGATTGATAAAGAAAAAGTTACTGAGTACTTGTTAGAGAAACAGTGTGATTTTCACATGAATGCTCCACATGCAAGCCATACAGGCGGAGTCTGGGAGAGGCAAATCAGAACTGTAAGAAATGTACTAAGTTCAGTGTTGAAAAAGAACGCCGGAAGATTAGATGATGCTTCACTTAGGACACTATTCTATGAAGTGATGTCTATTGTTAACAGTCGTCCACTTACAGTCAACAACATCAACGACCCAACAAGTTTGGAACCTCTAACTCCCAACCATCTACTTCACCTTAAGTCTGATTACATACAGCCACCGCCTGGCAACTTCACCAAAGAGGATTTATACGCAAGGAAAAGATGGCGAAGAGTTCAATATCTATCAGAGCAGTTTTGGAATAGATGGAGCAAGGAGTACTTAGCTCATCTCATACTAAGAAGTAAATGGCAAACGTCTAGAAGAAATGTTCATGTTGATGACATAGTGTTAGTAAAGGAAGACGACTTACCTAGAAGTCAATGGAAATTGGCCAAAGTCCTAGAAGCTCGAAAGGATGAAGAAGGACTAGTAAGAAGAGTTTTGTTACAAATGGGAGACTCAAAACTGGACAAAAAGGGAAAACGTCTCACAACTCCACCCAAGTTGGAACGTCCAATACAAAAGTTAGTTGTTCTGCTTGAGAGTAACAAAGACACTTGAGAGTTAAGAAACTGATGGAAAATTCCTCAAATTCATGTTCAAAACCTATTACTGAGAACACAGAATTATAGGTAATTTTGGTGGGAGTGTAGCTGGCCAGCTAAGACCAGTCCTAGGTTGTTAATATGGTTCACATATATGTGTATACCAGACCTGCCAATAACCTCAGTACAGTATATATGTGCATATGTTAAAGCCAAAAGCAGAATCATTGCTGTGATTTATGTCTTTGATTGTTATATGACATTATTATATTCATTGTGTTAGCAGAAGCAGAAAAGGAAAATATGCCTTTAAGAGTTAGTATAAGGTGAGCCAATCACAGACAGCCTCACACTGTACAGAGCCTTAACCAATCCCAGCCAGTTTCACATTTGTGCCTGTGTAAAACTCCCTGCTAGGATTTTCTAGAGACACATGCTCACCAGACAGAAGAGGAAACAGACAAAGTTCCAATCAGAGAAGCTCCATGGAAGTAGAGAAGGCCAAATATGTATTTAATGCACTTGTGTGTTCCTCTATTGTTTAACAGTGCAGGTAGATCTGTGTCTAAAAACTGTTGTATGTGTTTACTTGTAGTTCCACCGAACTTACGAATCAAGTCACTGTAGAGTAATCATAATCGAACGAATAATATTGAATTTATCGAGATAAGCTATCGAATCAACCCAATGTAATACGAATTAAACCATTGTAATATGAAAGAAATAAGCCATTGTAAGCAGTTATATGAAGAAGATTGAAGTTATTAAAGAAGTTAACTAAAGTATTCGGTGTACTCTTTAAACCTACTGCATCCATAGAGCGGCATTAGAGGAATTACAGAGTAAAGTCAGTCTAATCAAACAAAGAAACAGCAATTGCATAATTTTTCTAATGCCACAGCGCACTAGGCACCAAAGGGTGCTGCGCCTGCCACAGGACTTTACTAAAAAATTGAACTTGAACTCCAAATAACACCCCTTAAGAAGCCATTGGCCCCAGTTAGAGCACACATATTAGAGCATGGGATACCCCAAAAAAGGTGGTGAACTGAAATCTTTGACTCCTTCTCTATCTTGCTGAGCTGCACAAAATGTCTCACAGAATCTCAAATGCTGACCAGTGACTAGGACTTTTACCATAAAAACAAAAGCTGCACACAGCTTTACTAACTCCCAGCACCAGGGGCATCTACTCACGTGGCCTCAGGATGATCGGTTGTTTCTTTCTGATATCCACTGGGCTCTCTTCAGTGAGGGAAATACAGACTCACACCACCCTAGGACAGCTAGATACCTTTCCCCCAACGTTCTCCTGGTGCTCTCCAGTGAGCTTCTCTAGGGCCCCTGCAGCAGGACCAAACCCAGGAACTCTCTCTATCTCTGCCTCAGGCCTTGGTCTATTTATAGATTCTCCAGTCACCTACTAGGCACACCTCCCCAGGGATTGGCTATACTCCCCATAAATATTCAAACTGCTCACGCAGACCTGAACATTCAACCCCTGCTCCACCTATTACAGAGGGGCCAACTAAATTTAACTAACAACCTGCATTAATCTATGAGGGTGTTACATAAGCAGTTGCTGCAAACTGTTTTTCTCCCTTTTGGATAAAAGTTTTACATAGATTAATAAAAGCTGACTATTGTAAGCACCTCAGTGCTAAATGGTTTGTCTCAACCCTCTAACTAATAACAATGAAAACTCTACGTCACAGGCAAAACCAAAAGAGACCAAAAATAAGGAACCATGGATGAATGTTATTATGGCTCATGCAGTCTTCAAAATGTGTCTAACTTCCACATTAGTGAGTCCTATAAAAGTGTATATAGACCACGCTGCCAAAAAATGTGAATCAAAATTACTAAACAATTTGCCACATGTGGCAATTTGCTTCCTGAAGATTTCCAATTACAGACAAAACTAGTTGAAGCAGTGTTCCCCAACTGATACATCCCATCCCATCCCTGGAGTGCAAGGCAGTTTTTGTGGTCTCGGGACAGCGGCAGCCATCTTAACCACAAGCGCTGTACCTGGTGCTTAGGCACATATACATGTGAGTGTGCAGTTATTTTCAGGTTTTATATGATTTAATAATGTCGGCTGTTTTGCACAATTAACCTTTTCCCTGATACTGTTTTTCGAGTGGTGGTGTGTTGCATGGGAAGGAATCGCATTCCTGGTACATATGATGGTCAAGTTGGGGACAAGACACCCAGTGGGTCCAACCAAAAAAAATGCAGTGAAATCTGTCTAGTAATAGAAGGTTCATCCATTGTGGTGAGTGCAAATCCATGTGGGGTCACCTGGAGCACCTGGAAGTGGTCACCTATTTTTTCTGTTACTAATGGCACCAGCACATGTTCACCTATCTTTTGGTTTTCAAGCAATTATCATTTAAATGGGACTTACTGATACATCGAACCTTATTTGTAATTTCTGGTTTATTTTATTTATTTTTTGCATTTGTGGCAAATTTTTTACCAATTTTGATTCAACCCTCTAACTGCCTCTTTGTCTGGACAGCTTGGTCTGGACAACAGATCATCAGGTGGAAATAAAGGATAAAAATTGCCAAAAAAGAAATATATCTAAGAATTGGTAAACTGCAATGTATTAAATGTTTGTTTTAGGGTTTAATACTGCTTTAATTTTATGTAAGTTGAGGATGAAGAGAAGGAGGTGTTACCAGGACAAACGGTGGCCCCAGATTTAGGCAGGTTCTGAGAATAAAGAACACTTTGCTCTCTAAGCTACCACTTCTGTTACCTATGTCCACAGCACCAGGAGCTACAGCAGCCGTCATTACTGCTTGCTGCACACAGTGGAATTTTTTTCCAGATTCGGGAAGCCTTCAGGAAAAGAAATTGTCAAACAAAATACTCTTTTCACAAAATATTGTCAGCTTGAAACATAGTATTTTGGTCAGAATATAGACATAACTTATACTGTATATATATATATATATATATATACATATATACACACAGTGCTCAGCATAAATGAGTACAGAAAAGAGATTTGTCAGAAAACCTTTACTTTTCTTTTAGAATCAGCATTTTATGCGAGACACTATACTTATACATTTGTATAAAATACTCCCACAAATGCGGGCCATTGATTGCAAACAAGATTTGTTAATTTGCACACACACAAAGAGTATTTTTCCCAGCAAATTCATTCAAGACCATGTTGCAAAAATGAATACACCCCAATGAAAGTCTTAGGAGCAAAGCTACATTTTAGAAAACCAAAACCGAATTAACAAGAATTCAATTATGGGTGAGTCTAATTATTCATTAAACAGGTGTTCAGCAGACAGTTGATTATAAAAGGGCATTACTTAATAAAGAAAACCCCTTCCCATTTCATGCTGTCAGCAACGGCATCACATGGAAGAAAAATGTCACAAGGCCTGAGAAAGAAAATAATTTCTTTATACAAGAAAGGTGAAGGCTACAAGAAGATCAGCAAAGATTTACTTATCAGTCAGAATACTGTAGCAAAAGTGACACAAAAATTCTCACAGAAACGTCTAGGCAGTCCATGGAAGTTAACACCTCCACAGGAGAGTCTTCTGATGAGAAGGGTAGAAGAAAATCACCATGCAAGTTCACTGCAGTCAGATATAGAAGAAGAAAGCCAAACTGGGAGTATTGTTACCTGTGACACAATATGGCGGACACGGCAGAGGAATGGCATGCATGGGTGTCATCCACGAAGGAAGCCTCTCCTAAAGCACAAAAAAGCACAAAAAAGCCCACCTAGAAACTGCCAGGGCCCATGCTGAAAAATAAGAAGACTACTGGGACTCTGTAATCTGGAGTGATGAGACCAAGATAAATGTTTTTGGAACTGATGGCTTTTAAAACTTTATAGCGTCTCAAAGGTGAGGCATACAAAGCAAAATGCATAGTTCCTACAGTGAAACATAGGTGGTGGCAGTATCCTTCTGTGGGGCTGCATGAGTGCTGCTGGTGTTGAGGAGCTGTATTTTATTGATGGTATTGAATTCAGAGATGTACTGCTCTATATATGAAAGAGAAGATGTTACCATCACTTCATGCCCTTGGTCGTCGTGCACTTTTTCAACATGTCAATGATCCAAAATATACATCTAAGGCCACTGTTGCATTTCTGAAGAACAGGGTTAAAGTGATTCAATGGCCAAGTATGTCTCCTGATCTGAACCCAATCAAACACCTATTGGGAATTCTGAAGAGACAAGTTGAGCATCACTCTCCATCCAAGATGCAGGCTCTAAAAGAGGTCGTTCTTGAAGAATGAAAAAAGATAGATGTTGCAATATGTCATCAACTTGTTTATTCCATGCCTAGAAGACTTGATGCTGTCCTTACAAATCATGGAGGTCATACGAAATACTAGAAGTAGTAGTTTTTGTTGTGGGGTGTATTCATTTTTGCATCAACTAAATTTTAGTAAAACTGAAGATTTTGTATTCTAAGTTATATTATTAACCTTACTTTCATGTAATGAGCTAAACAAATGCTCTATAAGGTTCAGTTTTTTCAAAATTTTGGAAGTCATTCTTGTGTTCATTGAGATATTGCTTAAAATCTTATTGTTCAAAAGGGGTGTACTCATTTATGCTGAGAACTGTATGTATATATATATATATATATATTTATATATCGGGTAAAATAAGTATTGAACACACCGCTATTTTTCTCAGTAAGTATATTTCTAAAGGTGCTATTGACATGAAATTTTCATCACATGTCGGTAACAGGGGCGGACTGACCATTTGGAAACTCGGGCATGGCCCGAGGGCCTGGGGTCATTAGGCGGCCCCATGAGATGCCCCTGTTAACTTTTTCATAGGCGTTTTTGAGTTTGGGCAAAGACACAGGGGCCCTATGATCCCCTATTCCCCGGGGGCCCCATGAGTTGCCAGTCCGCCCCTGGTCGGTAACAACCCATGCAATCCATACATACAAAGAAACCCCAACAAGTAATTTCAGAAATTAAGTTATGTGTAATAAAATTTAATGACACAGGGAAAAAGTATTGAACACATGGAGAAAGGGAGGTGCAAAAAAGCAAGGAAAGCCAAGACACCAGCTGAAATCTATTAGTAGTTAGAAAGCAATCCTCCCTCTTGTCAGTGCAAATTAATATCAGCTGTTTCAGTTTCAAATGATGGCCTATAAAAAGGAGTCTCATTACCAAGGTGTTATACCCATAATGGGTAAAAGCAAAGACCTCTCTCAAGACCTTTGAAACCTTATTGTTGCAAAACATACTGATGGCATTGGTTACAGAAGGATTTCTAAACTTCTGAATGTTCCAGTGAATACTGTTGGGCCATAATCCGGAAGTGGAAAGAACATAATTTCATCATAAACCGGCTACGACCAGGTGCTCTTCGCAAGAAAATATTTCTGACAGGGGAGTGAAAAGAATTATCAGAAGAGTTGTCCAAGAGTCAAGGACCACTGGTGGAGAGCTTCAGAAAGATCTGCAATTAGCAGGTACAATTGTTTCAAAGAAAACAATAAGCAATGCACTCAAACTCCATGACCTGTATGCACACTCACCACGCAAGACTCCATTGCTAAAGAAAAAGCATGTTGAAACTTGTTTACAGTTTGTTGTACAACATTTAGATAAGCCAGTGAAACACTGGGAGAATATGAGACCAAAATTTAACTCTTTGGAAGCCATAATACACACCATGTTTGGAGGTGAAATGGCACTGCACATCACCCCAAAAACACCATACCAACAGTGAAGTTTGGAGGTGGGAACATCATGGTGTGGGGCTGTTTTTCAGCATATGGTACTGGTAAACTTCATATCTTTGAGGGAAGGATGAATGGAAAAATGTGCCAAGACATTCTTGATAAAAATCTGCTGCTGCCATCTACTAGGATGATGAAGACAAAATGAGGGTGGACATTTCAGCAAGACAATGATCCCAAACACAAAGCCAAAGAAACTCTTAATTGGTTTCAAGGAAAGAAAATAAAGATGCTAGAATGGCCCAGCCAATCACCTGACTTGAATACAATAGAAAATCTATGGGAAGAACTAAAGATCAGAGTTCATAGAAGAGGCCTATGGAACCTTCAAGTTTTGATGACTGTGTGGATGAATGGGCCAAAATCACACCTGAGAAATGCATGTAACTAATTTCAGCATACAGGTGTCTTGAAGCTGTCATTACCAACAAAGTATTTTGTAAAAAGTGTTAAATAAATTTTAGTTAGTGTGTTCAATACTTTTTCCCTGTGTCATTCCATTTTATTACACATAACTTAATTTCTAAACCTAATTGTTTTGATTTCTTTGTATGTATGTATTGCATGGGTTGCTATCAACATGTGGTGAAAATTTCATGTCAATAGCACCATTAGAAATATATTGACTGAGAAAAATGGTAACATGTTCAATTCTTATTTTACCTGCTGTGTATATATAATATAATATATATATATACACTATATTGCCAAAAGTATTGGGACACCCCTCCAGATAATTAGATTCAGGTGTTCCAATTACCTTCATGGCCACAGGTGTATAAAATCAAGCACCTAGGCATGCAGACTTCTTCTACAACCATTGTGAAAGAATGGGTCGCTCTCAGGAGCTCAGTGGATTCAAGCATGGTACTGTGATAGGTTGCCAGCTGTGCAATAAATCCATCTGTGAAATTTCCTTGCTACTAAATATTCCACGGTCAACTGTTAGTGGTATTATAACAAAATGGAAGCAACTGAGAACAACAGCAACTTAGCCACGAAGTGGTAGACAAAATGACAGAGCGGGGTCAGCACATGTCGAAGTGCACAGTGTGCAGAAGTCGCCAAGTATCTGCAGAATCAATAGATAAAGACCTCCAAACTTCATGTGCCCTTCAGATTAACACAACAACAGTCTGTAGAGAGCTTCATGGAATCCGTTTCTATGGTCAAGCAGCTGCATCCAAGCCTTACATCGCCAAGTGCAATGCAAAGCGTCAGATGCAATGGTGTAAAGCACGCCGCCACTGGACTCTAGAGCAGTGGAGACATGTTCTCCGGAGTGACAAATCACACTTCCCTGTCTGGCAATCTGATGGACATGTCTGGGTTTGGCGGTTGCCAGGAGAAAGGTACTTGCCTGCCTACATTGTGCCAAGTGTAAAGTTTGGTGGAGGGGGGATTATGGCGTGGGGTTGTTTTTCAGGGGTTCAGCTTGGCTCCTTAGTTCCAGTGAAGGAAACTCTTAAGATGTCAGCATACCAAGACATTTTGGACAATTTCATGATCCCAACTTTGTGGGAATAGTTTGGGGAAGGCCCCTTCCTGTTCCAACATGAATGAGCACCAGTGCACAAAGCAAGGTCCATAAAGACATAGATGAGTGAGTTTGGGGTGGGGGAACTGACCTCAACCCGATAGAACACCTTTGGGATTAATTAGAGAGGAGACTGAGACCTTACAAAAGCTCTTCTGGAATAATGGTCAAACATTCCCATGGACACACTCCTAAACCTTGTGGACAGCCTTCCCAAAAGAGCTGAAGCTGGTGTAGCTGTAAAGGGTGGGTCAACTCAATATTGAACCCTACAGACTAAGACTGGGATGCCATTAAAGTTCATGTTCGTGTAAGGGCAGGCGTCCCAATACTTTTGGCAACGTAATGTATATACATACTAAATTGTGGGAATATTTGTGAATTGCAGATCATATTCATAATGCAAA
The DNA here is from genome assembly GCF_062004578.1 of Staurois parvus. Taxonomy (NCBI): domain Eukaryota; kingdom Metazoa; phylum Chordata; class Amphibia; order Anura; family Ranidae; genus Staurois; species Staurois parvus. The sequence goes on from NW_028317821.1 coordinate 713,865, forward strand.
CCAGTCTGAGAGGTGAATTGGGAGAATTGTTGGTAAAGTGGCTGATAAGTGCACTCTTATCTAGCAGTGGCCCTTGTTACAGATAGCCTTCTTGCCAACAGTAACTGCAGACAATGGCAGCAAGTTGAATAGGAAAATGATGGAGAGGAAACAGTATAATAAATGCCACCCTTGGCAGCATAATACAACAGTATATTCCTGCTAAGCTTGCTACCATAATGCGTAATCACACCATATCATTGTAAATGGCCCTCATTTTGTGTTTTGCTTAAGAATGCTATATGGGTTGTGCACTGATTGCAGGATATCTGCTTATCCCAGCAATGTGTACACTTCTGTTTAAATAAATAGTAACACAGTGTATTTGCATTGGCTGGCAGAAAAAGGCTTTGTGTAGCGTACTGAGCTGAGACTTGATATAAATGTCTGTTCGCCATAATCCTGCCACGCTGTGTGTCCCGTGGGAGGGACAGTCTGCCACGCTAACAGGACCTATGAGCTGTGTCACACACAACTCATTGCTTATCAGGATTAGCATGGACACAGACAAAATAGTCAATTAAAAACAGATTAGCATAAATGATACTGATTGGGAATCCACAGCCCTGTTTATCTGCATAACAGAAGAAAGGACTCACTGTCTGCCTGGATACATCAGCCCTTCTGAAACTTGTTCCTGCCTATTTTCTATTTCTTGAATGCTTAAAAATTTAAATAAGTCTCTATTACAGACTGCCATGTAAATTAAACATTTATTTTATATACACTACCCTTTGCCATTTTAAATTTAAAGTAACGTGACTCAGTTTTACCCAGTCCAATAGCCTTAGTACCACCAAGGGCAGACCTATCATCAGATTGATTTATTTTCATGTCAGCTGCATGAATTCTAAGTAATCAAATGGATCATCGTACTCCCCCTGATAATACCTTCACATTCCTTTCTCTGCAGAAGGATGGCAACATATTTGTTTGGATATCATCAAGGGTCAGCATCTACTTACACGGCTTAGATGCTGCCCCAGAGATGACACAATCATGTAAACCCCTTGCTTGAGCAACCACATGTACTTGTATGTTCTTGGCTGTGTGTACACATGTAGCATCTCCTAGATAGATGCTAGGATAAGTAGATCATAGTTGGTTCTTTTGCTTAACAGGAAAACTGCAATTGTTTAGTAATGCCTGATCAGTGTGTTCAAGTGCTACTAGTTCTGCCTCTGGCTTCCTCTGTATCCAAGTAACCTGGGAAGGTTCTGGATGGATAGGAGCAACTCATGCAGGATACAGTATAAATATTAATGTCACTCCAACCAATTCCATGGAGTGTAGCCCTAAAGGATGCTGAGAGAGGGTATTTATTCTTTTGGCACACTGAGCCCTGGGTGTTTCTTGGATATATTTTTTTGCCTTCCCAGGCATTTTCTGCCATGCCGTCTCAGGTGGGTGACCTTAGGGGCTAAACAGGGGCGGGCTGACAACCAATGGGGCCCCCGGGCAATAGGGGATCATGGGGCCCCTGTGTCCTTGCCCCAACTCAAAAAAGCCTATGAAAAGGTACCAGGGGCATCTCGTGGGGCCCCCTACTGACTCTGGGCCCTCGGGCAGTGCCTGAGTTTCCAAATGGTCAGTCTGCCCCTGGAGCTGAAGTAAGAGAGAGAGTGACCTTGGTTCTTCAGAAAACTGACTGAGGGGAGCTGTGTGCCAAAGATCTATCTGGTATTCTTTGGAAGGCATTGCTTGGAAGATTTGAAGAAGGCTACCATTCTGTCCTTGGGCCTTGTGAGTACAGACACTGTGGGATCTCGGGGACTCTGTGTGCTTTTCTACCCCTCTGTTGCTGTATAGTCAGCATGGGTCTGAAAAAGAGGATACTCACTGGTGTCCTGAAAAGCACTCACCATTTAACCCCTTTCTGACATTGGGACTTTGCTCAAGGCTGCTACTTAAGGAAGTTTTGTACTCAGCTGTAACTAGTTCTATTCTTGGGGCATTCTACTAAATTACCCATCCCTATCCAAGTTCTACAACAATAAAACTTCAAAAACAACAACCCCTAGACTGATCATTGGAGAAAAGGAGTGAAAGTATGTGTGCACTTGGCTGTGCATCTTCCTTGTGCCCAGCTGAAAGACAAAGAAAGGGAAGACCTGGACAGTATTACAACAGCTCCTATGGGGTTAGCGCTACACACATAACTCAGATTGCCCTCCCTCCTGCAGCCACTTATCTTTTTAGCTGCCACAAAGTTACACTATATCATCTGAGTGATCAGGCAGACACTGAGAGACTTTCTAGACATTGTCACCTGGCTGAAACTGAAGAATTATGTTTTCACAAAAAAAAAAGATGTTGTATTATGACATATCGAGAATTGAATTGTGCATGCTTGCAGAGTTACTTATACTATTGCTTTAGTGTATATACATGATGTGCATATAGACTCACATAAAGGGCAAAATTAAAGATGGTGCTTATAGATTCTGTAGTTCATATTATTTTTTCTTCTTAGAAACAAGACACCAGAATACAGACTTACATAGAGCAGGAGAGAAATATGCAGTACATCTAATAAAAACCTTCACTCTGAAAAATAAACTGTGACGGTTCCATAAACGTGTGTCACATGATCCTGGTGGTCTACTCTCTATTTAAAAGATGCAGCCTAGTGTTTTTCAGTGCCAATTTGAAATTTTTTTTTTTTTTTTTTTAAAGGCCACAGATAACTGGGCACTGCCGTGGAGGACGTGTACCAATGCTAAAAAAAAAATGTGTAAGATCATTCAGTTTGCTTTCTTAAAAGGCTGCTTAACCCCTTCACACCTAAGGGTAAAACAAATCTTAATGCCTAAGCAAAATTTTGCAACATTGACATGTGTTAGTAAAACTGTACATATCATCACAACTACTTTGTACATCCAGGTGAATTATACCTTGTTTTTTTTCAGGACAAACTGGGCTTTCATTTGGTGGTAAATGTTAATGGATATCTCCTGATTTTTTTTATTATCAAAGGAAAACTGGCCAAAATAGTAAAAAAAAAAATCATTTTTTTTTTTATTTAGCTGTGTGTTTCTTGTTACTATCATAACCTACCACCAAAAACATCCCAAAATAAATTTTCCAGCTCTTGACAATTGCATCAATATCATATATGTGTATGTTATTTGTTGTTTGTACCGACAGTACAGCCCAGAAACAATAGTGCGCGTTTTGTTTTTGTTTTTTTTTTCTTTACCTAAAGCACACTGACACTAACTGACACTGATACCAATTAAAAAAAAAAAAAAATCCTGACCTTTGACCCTGAGCATTTGACCTTGACCTTTGACCCTGACCTTGACCCAAACACTTACCCTGGCACTGAACTAGATCAAACCTTGATCTAGGTATTTTTTCTTTATTTTTTCTTTTATTTTTAATATTTATCTTTTTTTTTTTTTTTTTTTTTTTAACAAAAACATTTTTTTTTTCCTCTATGCCAGGAGTTAGAGAGATATTAGAGAGATACAATGTATCTCTCTCCTCCATTCATAGAGAGAAAATCCAAGGGGGCCGGGCTTTACAGTGACTGATCGGTATGATAGCCAATCAGAGGCTATCACAGCAATCGTGTAACACGGAATAGGGGGTCCCGATCGTTAGAACGGGACCCGGGGCTCTCAGTGACAACGCACTCTTTGTGCTAGGAGCACGCTGTGCGGCGCACTTCCACCACAGAGACAGGTAGGCAAATATGCGGCCTCACAGAACTGTTTTTTTTTCTGTGGGGCCGCATATTTGTGTGATGTCGGCGCAAAAGGGTTAAATATCATGCTTGGGGGATGCCTAAAACCTGAATATGAAATGGTTCATCTGTAGGATGTACTATAGCAAAAGTGGCATATAGAAAAAAAAGTCTATTGCCACTAAATTACATTTCCAGGCTGGCTTTGTTCTCTTTGTAACCAAAGTGGCCAGAGAGTGGCCCCCTCAAATATCTATACATCTATACTAGAACCATGATATTAATGCCCCCAAAACTTACCAAAGCATACATGACAAGTGCTGCCATGGCAATCGTCTCTCACTAATACTACATCACAAATGGCAGCCCCACAGCTTCATTAAGGGTCTGGTATGAATTTTAAAGGAGACCCCAACCTTTTTTCAGTTTTTTTAGCATGTGGCTTCCCAAGAAAACAATACTAGATCTTATCCTGCATGAGTAATGAGTACATAATATTCCTGAATACAAATTCACAAAAAATGTGGTATACAAGCACACTCACATTTTTGAAAAAGTAATTTATTGAAAGAAAAAAAAAGGAAAAACAAAAAGCCCTACGTGTAAATCCAGTGACATCTTCCAGCAATGTAGATGATCCAAGATCAGTCACAATGAATGATGTCAAGTAACACCCTGACACATACATAATGAACTGCAATGACAATCCTGCTCCCAACAGACTCTCACTGTAAATGAAAGCTCGTCAGGCAGTTTCTGAATGTAAACAAGTGAGGTGGTGATGCCGGATGAAGTAATTGACCCAGATGTGGTCAAGAATACATTTGGCCAATCATGTTCCTCAGGATACCCTCTGGCTTACTAAGTCAAACAAGCTGATGGGTGGGCCAGGAAGTCACTCATTTAGTGGTGGTAGTGATACAACCACTAAATAAATCACCCTTGGCTGCAACAGCAATCAGCGGTTAGGGCAGGCTAAAAGGCCAAATTTGGTCATTTATTTTCCTATTCAGCGAACTTCAAACACCTATAGTTTGAGTCAAACTCTCTGTCGACGTGAACCCAAAGCTTATCCCTATTCATCAGGACAGACAGATTGATGGCTATACTCAGTGGGAGCACAGGCAACAATAAGAACTTGAGAGAAGGTCTTACTTTTCTCCATGTCATCCAAAAAAAGGTTTTACAGTCACATATTAGGAGCATACATTTATCTGTGATAACAGACAGGCCCAGTGGTGTGGTAGCCTGTGTCAGGGCTCTGTCCACAGCAGAGGTACTCGGAGACCTGGCATTCCTGCCAGTACCTTGCAAGGCCGCAGAAATGCACGCTGGTGAAAATCTATGCGCATTGGCACACGGACATGAGCCAGAACACACATGCGCACTGGCATATAGTTACGCATGCATTATCCCAGTTTGGTGCTAGATGGCCTTTATAAGGAAGCCCATCACTCCCTCAAATTCCTGGTTGATCTCCGGCTCCCCAGTACTTTTGCCTGTGTTCCCTTGCTACTGTGATCTGCTGTTACCAATTTGGCTTGTTCCTGGATCTGTCTTCTTTGCCTGACTCCTGATCAGACCCTGGCTTGGCTAATGGATATTCTCATCTGCTCTCCTCATCTGACCCTGGCTTGGCTGATAGATATTCTCACTTGCTCTCCTGTGTATGACCCCAGTTATCCTATTGACTACGTCTGATCCAATCTCCACCCGGCATCTGACCTTGGCTTTGAACCGACTACTCTGTGGTCCTCTGCTATCCTGAAGGTTTGCCCTTTCACTGGCACCTCCTGTCTCCAGACACCATTCCAGTGTATCAGCTGTGCTCCTGGGTGTACCTCTGACAAGCACTCCTACAGGCGACCCGTGCTACTTTGGGTCTGACTCCTTCTGTCCCATATCTAGGGGAATCTGGAACTTAGCTGCAAGGGAAGCGCTCTCTTCATTGGCCTTTAACACCAGGTACGTGATAGCCTGACTTGAAATCTTGCATGATTGTCATATGATTGTATCAAATCCAGAAGGATTGTATAATGAAATCTAATGTCTATATGGATAGCTTCAGCCTGCTAACAAATGGGATGAGGGATATAGATCTTTGATGCAGGGAAAGATAGTGATTATTTGATCTCAATCCTCTGGTCTGGAATCATACAGAATATGGTTGTAGGCTATTCTTAATATTGATGAGACAACATAGAGACATACAGTAAATTCTTTAGAATCTCATCATGAAGCTGTAGGTCCCATGATATGAAATGGATTCCCTGGATAGTATTTTAACTGTAATTTTATCCGATTATTGACATTACTTATGAATGATCTTTAAAAAGAGCAATAATACTGATACTAAATTATTTCATGCTTAAACAAAAAGCTCTTTATGCCACCACTGTTAGGAGTGCTTTGTAGCTGCGGTATAATAACATCACAGCTTACAGAATCTGTCTCTCCTCTCTGTCTCTTGTTATTTCTTCCCAACTTGTCTCGTTACCATGCTCTCGTTCTGCATGCTGTGCTACCTAACCATCCATGCCCCATCGTGTCCGTATCGTGCTTACATGTCTGTCACTGCTGCTGTGTCTGCATCTGATGGCACCCTCTCAGTGCTGTATCTTTTTTACTGATGGGTTTATCTGACTTTCCATAAAACTCATAATGCACTCTAATAAGCCTTCCCTTCTTCATTTCCTTTTGCTTTAAATTAGATTTGAAGAATACTGTGTATGATGAATGCATATGTATGTGCTGTTTGTCATGACAATGACATTCTCATGTCAGTGGCAAGATTCGTTTTCTCTTCTCTTGTGACATTTAAAGAGCATGTCTCCCTATCTCCTAGCTTGTTAATGAGTATTGTGGAGGAGCCTTGCTAAAGTGCCTCTGCAAGCTCACCCTTTTCATCCACAAGGAACTAGGTCTCTACTAGCTGCTGCTAGGTCTACGCAAGGCCCCAAATACAATTAATCAGCCGCACAGTAACAAGTCTCTAACCTACTCCCATACCAAGACACAGCAACTCAATTAACCTTAGGGCAGTGTGTTGCCCAGACCCACTAAAATACTGTATACCTTGAACATATCTGCCTTTGTCGATCTTATTATAGGAAAAATACAAATGTTTTGCCTCAACTCGTTTCACATTTGTACTAATAGGGAATGCTTTAAGGGGTTTAAATAACTCCTTTCTTGGTAAAATGTCATGACGATAAAGATATTGTATGTATGTACAATAGCATTGCTGTAAAGAACTTTCCTCTTCTTAACTTTTTTGATTATAGTGAGTTCACAGATGCATTTTTTTCATAAGGAGACATCATAGCTGGCAAAATGGGCTTCACAGGTTGTCAATTGTTGCCTTTAATTACTGAGGAATGTAAATTATACGCATTCTGTACTTGGATTTAGTTTCTACCAGCAGTTAAAAGGATGGAATGAGCTTGCGTTAAAACTTGAAAAATGTGTTTGTTTTCTAAGCCATTTAAAAAAATAATGTTAACCTGAGGAACTTTCCTCAATATTCACTATATATATATATATATATATATATATATATATTTATATATACTGTATATGGCTTTTTTACTTAGAGAATAGGTGCAGTTACTCCCCCCCTTTCTGAGTCACTCCTTGATTCTGCCCCCTACCCACCTCTGAGCACTGTACCTTGGTCCCACCCCCTACCCACCTACCAGTGCTGCCTCTTTTAGAGAATCCAGAACCAGGTATAATATTTGGTGCTAAGTATGGAATTTGTTAATGATAACAAAAAAAATAGATCCCCTGCAGCCAGCAACAATAGATTCTCCTAGCAATAATATAGACCCCCCCAGCAGCAAAAGACCAGCCCAGCAACAATTAATCCACCCAGCAACAATACACCTCCAAGAATCAATAGGCCCTCCCAGCTACAATAGTTCGCCCAGCAACAATAGACCCCCTACAACAAAATACCACAATAAATCTTTCAACAGCATCAAAACTATTTCTAACAGCCAGCAACAATAGATCATCCCCTCAACAGTATATCCTTCCCAGCAAGAATTGACCCCACCTCCAGCAACATAAAACTCCCCAGCAACAATATATCCCCCAGTAATTAGCATTATTAGACCCTCCCGCACCCCTTGCCATTACATAAATTCAGTACTGGAGGTGCCGGAACTGTGTTCCCCCGCGTTCCTGTTGAAAAAAAGCCCTGTGTATGTATATGTATATATATATATATATATGTGTGTGTGTGTGTGTATATATATTTGCACACTGGCAAAGTCAACAGTGGTAAGATAAGCAGAATTCTTGCTTCAATTCAGCCCCCTCCCTTTGCCCTTCTGCTATGTTTTACCCTAATAGGGCTGAACCACCTCAAGACAAGACACTTTCTGCCCAGGCCATTTTTCAACTTTTACCCCTGTTGTCTCTTTTTGAATGACAATTAGTCAGTCATGCAACACTGTGCCCAATTTTCATAATTTTTTTTGACAGGTAGAACTTTCTTTCGGTGTTATTTAATCACTGCTGGATTTTTTTATTTTTTGCTGAGCAAAAAATTCTGAAAATTAAAAAAAAAATGCTTTTCTGAGTTTCTTGTATAAAGTTTTGCAAACAAATAATCTTTCTTCATAAATTTAGGCAACAATGTGTTCTTCTATAATTCTTTGGTAAAAATAACCCAAATGAGTGTATGTTCTTTAGTCTGTGTGAAAGTTATAGAGTCTACAAACTATGGTATACGGTATATCACTCTCCTAGTTAGGCTGTTAATGTTTAGGTACATTTTGTTTTTGTCTTCCCTATAGTAAGGAGTGCAGTGATCATTTGGTTCTGCTGGTACAGGCTCAACTACTTTCCCCTGTATCCCAAGGCTCACCCTTACCCCATCCAAGTTAAACTGGCAAATAAACTGCAAAAATACATGCACAACCTGTTTTCTGACTTGATTGACTGTGTACTACTGTGTGCTTGGATGCCATGTTACTATCAGGGAATGGATCCCGGGATCTAACAGCCAGCCCAGTCTGAGGTCTATGCTATAGGTATACTGTATATACAGTGTATTTGAAAAATGAACAACACTATCTCATTTCCAAAGGCTCTAAAATGCCAGGACAGTGCAAATACCCCCCAAATTACCTATTTTGGGAAAGCAAACAGTCTAAGATATTTTGTAAGAAGCATGGAAAGTTTTCTGAAATTGTAATTTTTTTTTGTCACAATCTTTGGAAAATTATGCTTTTTTCCCACAAAGTTGTCATTTTAACAGATTATTTCTCACACACAGCATAGGCATACTTATAAATACACCACATAACACATTCTGCTATGCCTTCTGAGTATGGAGATACAAAATGTGTGAGATTTTTCCCAGCCTAGAAGCATAGAGGGGCCCAAAATCCAACAAGCTCTTTGAGTTTTCAAGAAGCATAAATTACTCATATAATTTACTGACTGCCTATAACATTTTTTGGAAACCCAGGAGCACCAGGACAATGGAAAAAACACAAAAAGAATCCCATTTTGGAATGCAAACACCCAAGGTATTTCCTGAAAGGCATGGTGAAAACTTTCTCGCCACAAGGTTTTGAAAATGCAGGAAAGAAAATGAAAATGTATTTTTTTTACATAAATTTGTCAATGAATCAGATATTTCTAACACCCATCATAGGTATACTTAGAATTACACCCCAAAACACATTCTGGTACTCCTCCTGATTATGGTGGTACACATTTGTGAGTAATTTTCATAGCCTAGCCACATAGAGAGGTCCAAAATCCAAGGAGCGCCTTCAGGGCATAAATTTTACATCTAATTTTCTGACTACCTATCACAATTTTGGAGACCTGGAGCACCAGGACAGTGGAAACTTCCACAAAATGACCAGATTTTGGAAAACAAAAACCTCAAGGTATTTTTTAAGATGCATGGTGAGTCTATCCACAAGATTTTGGAAAATTCAGAAAGAAAATAAAAATATATTTTTGTTATACAGAATTGCGAATATAATAAGATATTTTGCACACACATCGGCATCCTTAGAATTACAACCCAGAACACATTCTGCTATTCCTCCTGAGTATTCCACCTGTGTAACCCTTTTTCACTTTTTGACTGATTATATGCTGGACATTGGGGTTCATTTACTAAACTTAGAGAGTGCAAAATCAGGTGCAGCTGTGTATGGTAGCCAATCAACTTTGAACTTCAGCTCATTCACTTAAGCTTTGACAATAAAACCTGGAAGCTGATTGCTTTCTATGCAGAGCTGCACCAGTTTTTGCACTCTCTAGTTTTAGTAAACCAACCCCTGTGTATCTTGTGTATCACACAAATCAACCAATTGTATCAAAACCAATGTACTGTAATGGTAACTTCTGTACAAATGGTCAGGGACTTAGTGTAGGATCACATATAGAAGTCCCTGTTCCTGTGAGCCAAGCAAGCCTAGTCTATTGGTACATGGCTGCCCCCAAGAATGCCATGTTCAGTGGCCATGAAGTACATGAGGCTGAATAAAGGAAGAACAGAAGAGTTCCTATGGTTCCAGAAGTGAAGTTGTCTGCAGGGGATGTCTGGGACTGGTGTCTCACAGGAACATAGTCACTTGGACAACCAGATGGGCCAGTTTAGGCTGCAGGCAGAGACATGATCAGCAAACAAGCAAAGGATCGGTTTTGGCAACATTCAGAAACATGATCAATAAATAGGCCAGGGTTAGTAGAGGCAGCAGGCAGAGGTAACATTGCACTGGTGTAGCGGTATACAGGAACACCAGCTTATAGTGGTCTGGTGACACTGGGGGCTAGTGTGGCAGCAATCATTACACTGGTCTGGTGACACTGGGGACTAGTGTGGGGGCAATCAGGGACACAATTTCTGGCTTACACTGGTGTGCTGACACTGACTGCTGTGGCATTGACAAGGAGCATTGTTGCTGCTATACACTGGTCTAGTGACACTGATACTGGTGTGGCAGTGATCAGGGACACTGTAACTGGTGTGGCGGTGATCATGGACAATATTACTGATGTGCCGGAGATCGAGGACACTGTAACTGGTGTGGTAGTGATTAGGGACAATATGTCTGTTGTAGCGGTGATTAGGGACACTGGGACTGGTGTAACGGTGATCATGGGCACTGGAACTGGTGTGGCGGTGATCACAGACAATATTACTAATGTGGTGGAGATCGAGGACACTGTAACTGGTGTGGTAGTGATTAGGGACAATATGTCTGTTGTAGCGGTGATTAGGGACACTGGGACTGGTGTAACGGTGATCATGGACGCTGGAACTGGTGTGGCGGTGATCATGGACAATATTACTGATGTGGCGGAGATAGAGGACACTGTAACTGGTGTGGTAGTGATTAGGGACAATATGTCTGTTGCAGCGGTGATTAGGGACACTGGGACTGGTGTAACGGTGATCATGGACGCTGGAACTGGTGTGGTGGTGATCAGGGACATTGTAACTGATGTGGCAGTGATCACGGACACTGTAACTGGTGTGGCGGTGTTCAGGGACACTGCAGCCAGCCATTGTACATGATCACTTCCTAGCAGTACAATGTCGCTATAGTGACACTACACTTGACAGTATACATTAACAAAATAAATAAATAAAAACTTTTTTTGCTACATACTGTCACCAAAGCAGTGCAATGTTACCATAGTGACACTGTACTACTCTGGGGGGTGACCGGGATTTTTTTTACACTACAATTGTCTATACAGTGATGATCACTGTATAAGCAATCATTTCTCTATGCGTGTATGGCATCCAATCATGATGCCAATATTTACTATTGGGATAGCTGTGATACCCTGTACCATGTGATCACTGTGACCAATCACAGAGATCACAGTAATAAGCAATGGTGTCATGAGTGACAGCCATTATTTACTGCTAGACATGTGATTGTTGTGATTGGTCACAGCAATCACATGGTACCAGGGCAGATCACAGCAGCCTCATACTGTGGTCAGTTATCTGCTGTGTCTAGTAGAAACATTGGTTACAGATTGCATCATTTGGTGCCTCTTGGGGCGCTCACGAAGTATGCTTCTGGGAGGACATACTGGCAGGTCCTCCCAGAATGATCCTTGTCCCACCCAGGCATGTATATGTACATTGGCTGGGCGGGAAGTGGTTAATCTACAATTAATCCTAGCAAGATGAAATGCGTCAGTGGGCATGGCCAATGGGAGGGGACTGAGCTGATGCTGGAACTCTACTCCTCTTATCACAGTTGACTTTGCAAGTGTGAAGCCTCAGTTTCTTAAATTCATACATGTGTGGGGAGAGGCATACTCCTGGGAAGGACTGGCACATGGAGCAGAAGGCTGATGTGGAGTATACACTGTAGCTTAACCACTTGCCAAACATGCTATAGCCGAATGACGGCTACAGTGAAGGTTGTCCAGTTCTGGGAGGGTGCATTATGACGTCCTCCCAGAAAGCTCCCTCCCAAGCACCCCTAGGGGCATGCATCCGGCGATCTCCATGATCGTTGTGTCCTACAGACACAGCTGATCAGGTGATGTGGTAAAAGGCCAATCACAGCAGCCTTTTACCATGTGATCAGTGGTGTGCAATGACACAGCAGATTACCGGTAAATGCAGTTGCCGGTTATAGGCTGCACTTTCCTCATGCTGTCCCAGCGTGAGGAAAGTACTGCTGATAACCGGAAATTGTCAGAGGATGGATCAGCACTGATCATCAGTGCCCTTATGATCAGTGCCCTGCTGATCAATGACCAGCAGTTCCACCCACCAGTGCCACCCACAAGTGCCCAGCAGTGCCACCCACCAATGCCCATGAGTGCCCAGCACTGCCACCCACCTGTTCCCATCAGTGCCTAGTAGTTCCACCCACCTGTGCTCAGCAGTTCCCCCCCTTCAGTGCTGCCCAGCAGTGCCACCAATCAGTGCCCAGCAGTGCAGCCAGTCAGTGCCCAGCAGTGCCACGAGTCAGTGCTGTCAGTCAGTGCCATCAATACCCATCAGTGTGCCTATCAGTGCCCATTTTTGCATATCAGTGCAACATCATCAGTGCCACCTCATCAGTGCCAGATCATCAGTGCTGCCTATCAGTGCCCATCAGTGCTGTCTATCCATGCCACCTCATCAGTGTCGCCTATCAGTGCCCATCAGTGCTGCCTATCAGTGCAGCCTCATCAACGCACCTCAGTAAAAGAGAAAAATTACCTCTTTGCAAAATTGTATAATAGAAAGAAAGAAAAACTTTTTTTTTTAAATGTTTTGCTCTTTTGTTTTTAGCGCAAAAAAATAAAACACCCAGCAGTGATTAAATATCACCAAAAGAAAGCTCTATTTGTGTGAAAAAAAAATATAAAAATGTCATATGGGTACAGTGTTGCATGACCGCGCAATTGTCATTCAAAGTGCGACAGCGCTGAAAGCTGAAAATTGGCCTGGGCAGGAAGGGGGTATAAGTGCCGGTAGGCAAGTGGTTAAGAGCCGTGCCATTTAGCATGATCATTTCTGGGCACGCATTACAATTTTTCCTGCCATCAAATTTTATTGCAAGATTACACAATAGTACCACACATGTATAAAGTGGTACAGTCCCACATAGGAACACACATAAGACTCTTTAACAATATACTGTACATACACAGTTGCTGAGGATGAACTTGCTTAAAGCATTTCACAGTTATGTTACAATGTTTTGTTTTTTATAATCCAAACTTGAAACCAATAATATTGCTACACAAGTACGTTTTATGCGATAACATACAGTATTATGTGTCCTTAGACAATGTGATATTTCCATATTTATTCTCTTTTGTATACATGATTTATTTTTTGGGCACATTCATACCTTAACCTGTCATTATGATGCAAGAAAAGCATGATTACACTGTATCTCATGCAAATACATGTGATTACTGTATGTTTATTACAGCAATAAAAAGGACTATTTGAATATTAAAGAGAATTTTACCAAACATAACACATACCTTACAATTTGTTTAGATTTATTATAACATTTCCAACTAAAACTGACTCTACACGGAGATAATTTCAGCTAGCTTCTGATGAACTGGCCATAATTGTTCAGTGAGCAGCCCTGTCTTCCACCTCCTTTCCAATGTTCCTCAATTGAAAAATCAAAGAAGTAGTGTGGAAAATTGTTGGACGAACAGCACCTGCATTCAATCAGATACATGTACTGTTCAGGCATTTTGACAGCTGGCGGGCCGGCTGTCAAAATAAAATAGCTACCGTGGGAGATTCGGCCATCTGTGCTGTAAAACATGAATGTACTAATCTGATAGATTTTAGAATCTATATGTGTATGACTACCTTTGCTATTTCAAAGAACCTTACTAATTGGAAGTTTACCAACCTGCCTTACTGCGTTCTGCCCAAAGATTTGTCATTTCGTTTTGCAGTTGCCCATAAAACTGAGGTCACCCAAATCATCAGTATCCACGTCATGCCATGTCTGCCAGTATTTTAAAGGATATCAATACTTTTGTAAAGCCTAGTACACACGATCAGAAAAATATTAAGAAAAATACCGCTTTTGAAGCAATCATACGATAATCTGATTATTAGTACACAGCTTTCATCCTTAATTATTTGATGGGATAAGCACAAAAATGTTTCTCGTACGATTCCAGATTGTACGATTTTCATTTAATTAGTACAGTTTTCGTCCAAAAATACAATACAAATACATTACATCACCTCCACATTTTTATTCTGTTGTGCAAGAACTTTAGTAACCTGTTTCCTTTTGATATGAGACATGCAGAAAAAAAAAAAAAGGAAAATAATTTGTCTGATATTCTCAGCTTGTGTACAGTGTTTAAGACTAGCCAGCAAAAGACCCCTCAACACCCTAGCCAAAAAAGAAATAGCAATTCAGACCTCAGATTGCAACTTCACAGGGTTCCTGCTGTGTTAACTATTCTGCCATAGCAGCCTCTGAAGAAACAATCCTGCAGCACAGCTGACATCATTGCAGTGTCAATGAATGGAATACCCTGCAGACAAAGGGTGTTCCATTCATTCCTATTGCACTGATCTTTGCATGTGAGCTAAAAAATGTGATCAAAATTACAGGGAAATAGTAGTACACAAGTAAATGACAACAAATAAATAATTATTTTACAAAATCACCAGATTTGCTGTCAGAAATCTTTCAGCATGCTGGACATTTTAATGCTGCATTTAAAAATAATATTCAGAAGGAGGTGGAATAATTATGGGCCAGGTAGAATTTACAGCACCATTTTACAGCTACAACCTAATAAATCCCTTTTCTTTTTTGTAGGTTAAATTGGATAAAGGATTGACAAAGACATTTTTTTGTTCTCAAGGCTATGAGGGACATTTATCAATGAATTAACTAAAATGAATGCAATTTTGCTCTCTTTTACACTGGTTAACAGTCCAATTACAAGAGCATGAGTGAACTATAGATTTAATGACTGGTCTGGCCCTGTTATGGAAGAGTTAAAAAGGAGGCTCATTCAGTTAGCACCCAAACATATCCCAATGGGCGGGGAATATAGCAACCTGCTCCCAATTGAAGGTGTCAGAGGATAGAAGAGAAGAGGCTGGTTACATAGATGAAAAGAATGCTTTGAATATCAATGACATCAAAAGCTTGGCTGGTATGCAGGATGGGCAGGTGAGGGGTGTAGAGAGATGTGGGGAGCAGTCTGGCATTGTTTGCCTCCCAGCTGCTCCCACCAAGATGTCACATTTAAGGTGCTTCAATTTTCTGGCATTCAGATAGAGAGCAGGTGGTTATGACATCACTGCTCTTGCAAACCAAGAAAAGGACAGAGAATAAAACAGCACCCATTTGCTTTTCTGTATAGCCCAACTCAAGTCATCGTGTCCTCAAAAATAATGCTTTAGCTAGGTCCTGTTTCACCCACTACAAATACTACTTTACAAGACATAGATAACAAAGGGATTATTTTCCCATTACTAGTGATGGGAGGTCTATTAGCAGCCTAAAACTTAGTCAGGCCAAGTTATGTGGGACATGTGCTATGGCACAGGGTACATCTTATATGAGGCTGTTAAACTCTTTTTTTTTATTTCCTTAAAGAGTTACTAAACCCAGGACCCTGCATCCACTATATCTGGTCTCCCACAGTACACAGAACATGGAAATGCAATTATTTTAGTAAAAATAAACTACTAAATACCTTCTTTCATCAGCAGCATATAGCAGTCTTGTGATTTCTATCAGTGTCCAGCAGAGCACTGGTTAAAGCTTGTGGGTGGAGTTTTCATTCTCTTCTTACTGTCCTATGAGGCACAATAACCCCTGACCTTCTGTATGGACAGTGCTGATCGGCCCTGGGCAGATCACATGCACCCTCCCAAAAAGAAAAAAAACTCTATAGCCATACAATTTAAACTGAGCATGTGCAGCTTGCCCCCAAGGCTCTGTTATATCAGGAGTTGGATTGGGGACAGTAGAAGAAGAGGAGGATCAGAGAAGACAGGATCAAACTGCCTTTTTACACAATGCGGAAGATTAAACCCTTTGGTTCCAAAGTAAGTATAACAAGCTTGCTTTTCTGCAATCCTACCAAGATTGATACACTTGAAAAAAATATATGAATTAGTAAGAATGTATACATTGGTGGTGGCCAACTGTACATATTGACCTGTCATGGAATGTCAGACTTCCTTTATGCACAGCCAAATCAGCGGAGTGTAGGAGATTATGGACAAGGATCAGGGCAACATAACACTCAATCTAGTGTATGAATGATTCCCATAATTCGAACAATTTTTCCTCTTGTGGGTTTTTTTTTGTAGGTATTCCCCTATCAATTCTGATTCAACTTCATTATTATAATACAGGGGTCCTCAAACTTTTTAAACAGGGGGCAAGTTCACTGTCCCTCAGACTGTTGGAGGGCCAGACTATAGTTTAAAAAGAAAAACTATGAACAAATGCGGACACAGTACAGGAGATGACCAGAGACTGCGGACACAGTACAGGAGATGACCAGAGACTGCGGACACAGTACAGGAGATGACCAGAGACTGCGGACACAGTACAGGAGATGACCAGAGACTGCGGACACAGTACAGGAGATGGCCAGAGACTGCGGGCACGGTACAGGAGATGACTAGAGACTGCGGACACACTACAGGAGATGGCCAGAGACTGCGGACACGGTACAGGAGATGACCAGAGACTGCGGACACGGTACTGGAGATGACCAGAGACTGCGGACACGGTACAGGAGATGACCAGAGACTGCGGACACGGTACAGGAGATGACCAGAGACTGCGGACACGGTACAGGAGATGACCAGAGACTGCGGACACGGTACAGGGAATGCCCAGAGACTGCAGACACGGTACAGGGGATGACCAGAGACTGCGGACACGGTACAGGAGATGACCAGAGACTGCGGACACAGTACAGGAGATGACCAGAGACTGCGGACACAGTACAGGAGATGACCAGAGACTGCGGACACAGTACAGGAGATGACCAGAGACTGCGGACACAGTACAAGAGATGACTAGAGACTGCGGACATACTACAGGAGATGACCAGAGACTGCGGACATACTACAGGAGATGACCAGAGACTGCGGACATACAACGCCGGCGGAAATACTGGGCCAGCCGCTCCATAAGACACGCAGACATTTCCCCCAAGTGTGTCTTATGGAGCGAAATATACGGTAAATGCAGGACACCTTGTTGGGTCAGATCTGTGTACAATGAAAAGAGAGAGAGGGGAGAGAGAGAGAGAGAGAGAGAGAGAGAGAGAGGAGAGAGAGAGAGAGGGGGGTGGGGGGAATAGAGAAATGGGGGGGGGGAGAGGAGAGGGAGAGGGAGAGAGAGGAGAGGGGGCAGGGGGAGAGAGAGGAGGGGAGAGTGAGGGGGAAGAGAGAGGAGGGGGGAGAGAGAGAGGAAGGGGGGAGAAAGAGGAGGGGGGAGGGAGAGAGGAGACAGGGGGGAAAGAGAGAGGGAGGAGATCGATCATCTATTGCACTTATCTAGGGTTCGTGGCCGTGATACCCGACATGCAGCGATGGAGTCTCCTCTCTTGCTCCCCCTCTTCATGGTCAGCTCTAGGCTCCGCCCTTCGGCCGTGACGGTTGGATGCACTGATCAGAATTGATGGCCGGCTGGCTGCAGAGAGACCAGGTGAGTGGTGCGGGTTCATAAGCCGAGCCCACCTTCCCCTGTTCTAGAATTGCTGATCCCGCCCTAGCCCTGCCGAGCTCTCCCAACCGCAGCAGATACGCCCCTGCCCGGCGGGCCGCATGTGGCCCGCGGGCCGTAGTTTGAGGACCCCTGTTATAATATATGTAGTAGGTACATCTGGCAAACCAAATGCATATAATAAGAGTATCAGAGAAGTTTTTTCATAAATAAAGCTAAAGCTCTGTTAAAGCTGAGCTACAGTCTGCTTTAAAAATTCACATAGCAGTGCCTCCCCTGTACCTACTGCAAGAGTAAATTGCCCTTTTTGGTCAAGGGTAAGGGGCAAGCTGCAATACTTACAATACTTACCTAGACGCATACACCTTACCAACCAATCAGTGACTCTTGCCCCTCTCTGCCAATCCCTTCACTGGCTTCCACTAACCCAACGTATAAAATTCAAAATACTAACCACAACAAACAAAGCCATCCACAACACCTAGCTATATCACCAACGTCATCCGCAGATATCATCCAAATAGCTGCAAGACTGCCCTGGAAACTTCTTTAAAGCTACTTCGTCTCTTGCCGTTTGCATATAGCTCCATAATAAATGAGTACTTACTAAATTCCACCTAGATTGACTATCTTCTTCTAATGGATCACGACAAAAGCAAATATGTGTGTTTCAGAATGTGGACTATGGAATCAGCTAATGGTAGCCTTACATTGTGCTGCGTGTTGTCAGTAAGGGGTTCCTGTCACAAAGTCATTATTAGATCATATGAATACTTGCCTAATAGTCTCTGCTTCTAGTCTGGGTGAAAATACAGTAGCAGTGGCTCAGTGTCCCTCTCTTCACTTCCTCCTTCTTGGATTTCTGACAGACAGAGACAGGGAGTGATATACATAAATAATCTTTATGGACATTAGGCAGCAAAGCCACTTACAGACAGCAGAGGACAGCAAATCCCTACACATGTGTATCATAACAATGGTTGTAAACCCTTACATACACCCAGTGAAGTGACTGTTTATCTGCAGTCTTCTCTTCTTTACAGCCATTCAGAGTCCTTATTTTAAAGCTTGTCTGAGCTTTCTTAAAACAGGGGGTGTAGAGTTGAAATTACACTCTGCAGAGCTTAGTGGGAATTTATTGGATGGAAGGTAAACCCCCCCTTTCAAACAACACACCAAAACAGAGCTGAGTCTGACAATCACAGGATGTGTGCTGGAAAATCCTCCTCTGTCTCTTTTTTTTCTCTTGGTGTCAGGAAAACTTGTCAGAAGTGACCCATGCTGATAGCAGAGAAATGAGGCAGCAGACAGAAATAACACTTACACCTCAATCACATCGGGTGCGACTTGGCATGCAATTTGCATGCCAGGCGACTTGCAAATCGTATGCCAAGTCGCACCCTACTGTCCGCTATTAGAGCGGTCATATCGGTGTGGTTTCCGACTTGGTTTCCAAAGTAGTATATGCACTACTTTTGTTGTGATTTGCATAGACATCTGTGTCAGATGTCTTGCAAATCGCAACTGAAATCGGCAGGTCACCTGATTTTGAAATTGTGTGACTTCACTGTAAGTTGCATGATTTCTAAATTGGCTTTGATGTGACCGGGGGCTTAAGCTGGGTATACACAGTCTAAATATTGGCTGGTTCAGTATAAATGTGGGCTGTGTACAGCTGTCTAAGGACCAGCTTTTGTCGAAAGGACATTCTAGAAAACCAGCATCTGATCAGCGCTTATAGTCAGTGGCAAGCACTGATCAGTATGTTGGGGAGGTCCCCTTATCAGGACTCAAAGACACACCAGTATACTGTAATAACATTGCTTAGTTAGTACAGCAATCTCTCAGCCTGTGTGTACCAGGCTTTAGTGATCCTAATTGAAACATGTATACACTGTAGAGGGATATACTCTGTTCCTATTTCTTGTCTGAGATTTACAATTACTTTAAAGCCAGATCCAATCATTACAATCATTACAAGGATGTAAAGAAAGATTAAAGCTGTGTGAAGGATGATGGGCAGGAGGCGGTTGACAGGGCCAACCACAAAGCTAATTTTGGCAAATTCTTTGAAAACCGGTTTGGGAAAATTTTAGGAAAATTTTCTTTATGGGTGGATCAGTCAGCCCTTTCCAGCCTGACACCCTTTGAGTGGAAAATTGAAGGAATCAGTCAGAAGACTGTCTGCCGAACGACAGCTACATCCAATCAGATGCAACTGTTATTCATGTATTCTGACAGCCACCAGTGAGGGCAGGGGAAATTCACCCACCTATGCTGTTTATCACTGATTTACCCTGAAGGCTGAAGAGAAAAAATATAATAATGTATGGGCTGCTTAAGTGTTCTACTGGAGTGGAAAGTACCATGCTAAACCTGTGCAGAAAGAGCCATATAACCTATGAATGCCCCTGAAGTAAGAATAGTAAAATAAGAATGAAAAACTGTCCTATTAATTTAAAAAAGACTTTAATTAGATCTCATTTTGGCAGGTAGAAGAGGTGAAGGCTGGGAAATACTGCATATATTTCATTCTAGTCATAAGTAATGAGGATTTTTATTAGACATGCACTATTGTGCAATAGTTTTAGGCAGGTGTGCAAAAATGCTGCAAATTAAGAATGCTTTCAGAAACAGAAGTGTTAACAGTTTATTTTTATCAATTAACCACTTCTGGGAAGGTTCACCACTGTTTCAAGTTTTCTCCATTTGTGAGTAATGGCTCTCACCATGGTTCGCTGGAGTCCCAAAGCCTTAGAAATTCCAGACTGATAAATGTCAATTACTTTGTTTCTCATCTGTCCATGAATTTCTTTAGATTGCGTCTTGATGTGTTGAGATCTTTTAGCATGCTTCACTTTGTTAGGCAGCTTCTAAGTGGTTTCTTGATTCAACAGTTCTGGCAGTAATCAGGCCTGGGTGTGGCAAGTGAAATTAAACTTTCAAAAAAAAATGTGGTTAATTGCAGTTCATTCATGATATAGCAAGAAGGGAGGGGGGAAATTACGTTTTCACATAGGGCCTGGCAGGTTTGGACAGCTTATTTCCCTTAATAAATGAAATCAACATTTAAAAACTGCATTTTGTAGTTAATCGGGTTATCTTTGCGTGATATTAGAATTTTTTTGTTGATGATCTGAATCATTTAATTATGACAAATATGCAAAAAATAAAAAAAAAACAATCAAGAAGGAGGCAAATACTTTTTCACAGCACTGTATGTGCAATAATGTACTGAGAAGCTAGTGTCAATGTACATTGCAATAATCTCAAGACAATAATAGAATTTAGCCATAAAAAATACAAGACTAAACAACAAGGGCATAATCAGTTGTTAGTGGTGTTTGCACTAATTTAAAGGAAACCATAAGAGAAGTTTGAACCTATGTAAAAATGATATTGCTGTGTCCTCATTGAGGAGACCCCCACTTTCTATCAAGGTGGCAGAAAAATAAATAAAGAGAATTGACCCTAAAGAGGACACAGGCAGCATTTAAAACTTGACAAAAGTTCTAACCATACCTTATTCTATTTTAAATTTTAAAAATATGTTTTGACTGGTGTTATCAACGGCTTTAAGAATGAACATTTAAAGTCTACCATTTACCCAGAATCTGCAGTAACACATTCTCCAAACTAATTTTAATATTGATATTGGTAAGTGCATAGCAAAAGACTTGTTCCCCTTCCCTGATGAAACATCTCTTCAACTGATTGAGTCTAGAGCTGATTGTGTTATGTGTTACACAAAGGCTGATTATCACTAGTGATGCAGATGATTCCCGCATCAATATTCCAGCATCTGGTCAGTCTAAGCTGATTAAAAAAGTGCCCTTCATTTTATCGAATTCTACATCTGCGCCTACTGAAACCTGTTTTCCAAAGTTGTGCTTTTTCATACTACGCATGCTCAGTTAAAGGATCAGTGCCTTTACTAGAAAATCTCTCTGATATTCCAACTTTCAATGCAACTAAATACTATGTACTTCTAGTTTCATAACCCTTGCATTACTCGATTATTAGTCCACATGCACACTAGGCGTTTTAAAAATTCCATTAGCATTATCTGTATAAAGTCATGTAAACCACGTGTTTTTTTTTTGCAATGTTTAGCATTTTTGCATTAGCATTTAGCCACGTTTTTCCACATTTGTGGTTTTTAGCGTTTTTACACAGAAAAATAAATACAAATTTTGCTAAAAAAGCCCTGGTTTGCCTTGTTTGAACGCGGTTTTCCACATTTACCAGTGTTAGAGTGTTTTTACAGCTAAAAAAACTCCAATAGAAACCTACTAGTACTGCGTTTTTTTTCCCAGCCAAAAAATTCTGATTAAAGCCTGTGGGTGCATGGACACATAGGATAACATACTGGGGCATTTACTGGCTGTACAAAAAAACCACCAAAATCCAAAAACAGCAGCTGCAAAAACATCCAGTATGTATGAGGACTTACTAGCAATGTTTTGGCTGGTCACATCAAAAGGCAGGTATAATACATCAGCTTGGGTAGAGATAAAATACAATATTTTTGTTTACAAACTTTTATTGAATAGAAGTAGAACAGGTATAAATTCCAGGATACAGTCGATATAACCAGTCAAAAAATAACGAAAAGTAATATCTACTTTATCAAATATACCAAATATACAAAAGAGAAAATAAAATAGAAAAACCAAGAAAAAGGCACTTTCAAGTTACAACGGAAATACTAGGTAAACTTCAAGCGCGTCCAGAGAATCCAAGGTGGACAGACATGACAAAAGGTTGCCCAGCATAAGGTAGGTCAGACAGTATCACTATCGCATCATGTGACATCATCCAAAGTAAACAAATGCATTTGTTAATTTTGTTATTACTTTTTTTGGATTCATTGACTTTCATTACTATGTCCATTTGAGGATTCTAATACATCCGAATCTTCGAAAAAAATGGAATTTCCATTTGAAAAACGAATCATAACAAAGCAAAACTCACATGCTTAGACCTGAGGATAGATTGTAGAAAGCTTAAGTGGGGAAATGCAATATTTTTGAATATACAGTGGGGTAAAAAAGTATTTAGTCAGCCACCAATTGTGCAAGTTCTCCCACTTAAAAAGATGAGAGAGGCCTGTAATTGGCATCATAGGTAGACCTCAACTATGAGAGACAAAATGAGAAAAAAAATCCAGACAATCACATTGGCTGATTTGGAAAGAATTTATTTGCAAATTATGGTGGAAAATAAGTATTTGGTCAATATCAAAAGTTCATCTCAATACTTTGTTATATATCCTTTGTTGGCAATGACAGAGGTCAAACGTTTCCTGTAAGTCTTCACAAGGTTGGCACACACTGTTGCTGGTATGTTGGCCCATTCCTCCATGCAGATCTCCTCTAGAGCAATGATGTTTTGGGGCTGTCGCTGGGCAACACGGACTTTCAACTCCCTCCAAAGGTTTTCTATGGGGTTGAGATCTGGAGACTGGCTAGGCCACTCCAGGACCTTGAAATGCTTCTTACGAAGCCACTCCTTCTGTATGTTTGGGATCATTGTCATGTTGGAAGACCCAGCCATGTTTCATCTTCAATGCCCTTGCTGATAGAAGGAGGTTTGCACTCAAAATCTCACGATACATGGCACCATTCATTCTGTCCTGTACATGGATCAGTCGTCCTGGTCCCTTTGCGGAGAAACAGCCCCAAAGCATGATGTTGCCATCCCCATGCTTCACAGTAGGTATGATGTTCTTTGGATGCAACTCAGCATTCTCTCTCCTCCAAACACGACGAGTTGTGTTTCTACCAAACAGTTATATTTTGGTTTCATCTGACCATATGACATTCTCCCAATCCTCTTCTGGATCCTCCAAATACTCTCTAGCAAACTTCAGACGGGCCCGGACATGTACTGGCTTAAGCAGGGGGACACGTCTGGCACTGCAGGATCTGAGTCCCTGATGGCGTAGTGTGTTACTGATGGTAGCTTTTGTTACGTTGGTCCCAGCTCTCTGCAGGTCATTCACTAGGTCCCCCTGTGTGGTCCTGGGATTTTTGCTCACCGTTCTTGTGTTCATTTTGACCCCACGGGGTGAGATCTTGCGTGGAGCCCCAGATCGAGGAGATTATCAGTGGTCTTGTATGTCTGCCATTTTCTAATTATTGCTCCCACAGTTGATTTGTTCACACCAAGCTGCTTGCCTATTGCAGATTCAGTCTTCCCAGCCTGGTGCAGGTCTACAATTTTGTTTCTGGTGTCCTTTGACAGCTCTTTTGTCTTCACCATAGTGGAGTTGTCACTTTTTACTTATGTGTGGGTTTTCTTCACATGATGGAGGGTGTGGGTCCTCGGGCCTGCCCTGAAGTCTAGGGGGAGGATGTGTGGCCTTTTGGCTCCTTCCTCCCCTGTACCTAGGGGGTTTTCTCTTCGGGAGAGCCCCCTGACCAAGTACTGGATGTCCGGCTTCGGCTGGGCATAAGGAACGGTGGTCCACCAGGCCTTTTGGCCAGGAGGACCAAATGGGAACCTTGTCCCTGTCAGGAGCTTTGTGCCCCAGGGGGTCAGGGTAGTGGTCCAACCCCTTCGGGGGTAGGACAAAGCACACCCCTAAGTGCACTTTTTGTGTGGTGTTTTTGCACTTGCACTTTTTTGTGAAACACTTACGGGTTTTTCGTTGTAGTTTGCACGTTTGCGGACTTTGAAAAAAATTAACAAATAGTGGAGTTTGGAGTGTGACTGTTTGAGGTTGTGGACAGGTGTCTTTTATACTGATAACAAGTTCAAACTGGTGCCATTGATACAGGTAATGAGTGCAGGACAGAGGAGCCTCTTAAAGAAGAAGGTACAGGTCTGTGAGAGCCAGAAATCTTGCTTGTTTGTAGGTGACCAAATACTTATTTTCCACCATAATTTGCAAATAAATTCTTTCCAAATCAGCCAATGTGATTGTCTGGATTTTTTTTCTCATTTTGTCTCTCATAGTTGAGGTCTACCTATGATGCCAATTACAGGCCTCTCTCATCTTTTTAAGTGGAAGAACTTGCACAATTGGTGGCTGACTAAATACTTTTTTGCCCCACTGTAGCTAGCAATTAGCATCCAATCTCATTCTGAAATAAGACAGCTCAGCTATTGAAACTGGCACATACAGGGTTACTCTATCCCAACTGTACCCAGAGGCTCATGAATGGTTTACTTTAGGTTTGCAGAAAATGTTGTCATAAAAGCCAATTTATTGTCCTCAATTTATTTACATCTTATAGCTGAAAGCAAAGAAATATTCATTACATTCCAGACAGTGCGTGCAAGCTGCAGATACTTTACAAGATGTTGGGATTAAATCACAACAAGCAGATCTATATCTTGGCTTCTACATGCATGAAGATCCGTGTCTTCCAGTTGCTGGACTGGATATGCCTAGTGACCGTGGATGGGTCACATTAACCTGTCACCGTGTCCTTATGCTATGCTAGGCACTCCAGGTATAAACAAATATTTACAACAAGAGTAATTGCCTTGGGCAGCCATAGAATACAGGACGCACAGCAATAGACAGTTAATATAATAAAAATGTCCAGTACATGGAAAACTTTCCATGACCTTGATGTAGAGGTGGATGGTAATCATTGTGAACCTTGCAGAGATCTCGTAGATAGCTGCTTGCTATGACATTCATATGGCCTTCCTTTAATGTCCCTAAGGCTTTGCAGCATTTATTTGGTTAATCTGCACATTGCAGCAATTACTTTTCATCTCTTTTTGACCTGTCGCTGTTCAGTGTTTAGGATTGCAGCCAAAGCTGTCCAGCTGCAGAATGGCAGACGAGAAGGAACCTGAGTGCAGGCTGGGCATGTATTACCTAGCATTGATGCCTCTTGGCAAATGTCCGACTAGTGTCTAAAGTACTGTATTGTTAGCTGGCAAATGAGCTTCTGTTGGTCCAAATCGCAGTCCACCACAACCTCCGTTTTCTCACCGGTATTGCAGGCAGCAGTGTGCGAGAGGAAGGAGGCAAGACAAAGAACCTTTCTATCCTCTCCTAGAAAATTCATTGATGTACAAAAGACATTACATTCTGCAGCTGTTACTGGGTATATATGTACAGTACAGTGCTGCCTCACTGAAAGAGCAGAGGAATTAACTCATTCATATACCTCTTTGCATGGTCTCTGAGCAACACAGGGGCTGGATTATGTGCCAATTACTCCTTTGAAGAATGAATAGAAAAGCTTCACCTGCTGATAATTGAACCCATGCGGTGTGTTAGCACCATTAAAGCCACGTACACCTGTCACTGTCTTGTGAAAGATTATTTGGGAGATGACAGAATGTGAATATATGCTGTTATCCAGCAGTTTGGCAATGTAGGGTCAGGAAAATGGTTAATTAATAACAAGTTGAATATGGTTGCAATTTTCCCTTATCCACGGGCTACCATACATGAGTGGATCTCTCACTGAGAATGGGCATACCTGCATGACATATGAATGGGGCATACAGTACTGTGCAAAAGTTGTAGGCAGGTGTGAAGAAATGTTGTAAAGTAAGAATGCTTTCAAAAATGTTTATTTTATTTGTTTAGTTTTAGCAATTTGCAAAATTCAATGTGAGCTTATAGATGAAAAATCTAAATTGAATCAATATTTTGTGTGACAACCCTTTGACTTCAAACCAGCATTAATTCTTACACTTACACACTTTGTAGGATTAGTGTCAGGTGTATGACTATCCAATTATAACAAGTAGGTGCTAATGATCATCAATTTCATGTCTTGTTGGTTGAAACACAGACATTAACTGAAACAAAAACAGCTGTGTAATAGACTTAAAACTGGGTGAGGTACAGCCAAGCTCTGCTACTAAGGTGAGGTTGTGGAAGATAGTTTCATGTCATAGGTCATACCCCATGGCAAGACTGAGCACAGCAACAAGGCACAAGGTAGTTATACTGCATCAATAATGTTTCTCCCAGGCAAAGATTTCAAAGAACACCGGTTTCAAGATGTGCTGTTCAAGCTCTTTTGAAGAAGCACAAAGAAATGGGCAACATTGAGGACCGTAGACACAGTGGTCAACCAAGGAAACTTAATGCAGCAGATGAAAGACATCATGCTTGCTTCCCTCCGACATCAGAAGATGTCCAGCAGTGCCATCAGCACAGCCATACGTAGCACTGGACTACTTGTTCTAGCCAAGAAGAACAAGGAGTCCTGGGAGTGATGGTTTGGCCTCACAGAGCCCTGACCTCAACATCATCAAGTCTGTCTGGGATTACATGAAGAGACAGAAGGATTTGAAGCAACCTGAATCCACAGAAGATCTGAGATGTTTAGAACAACCTACCTGCTGAGTTTCTTCAAAAACTATGTGCAAGTGTACCTAGAAGCATTGATGATGTTTTGAAGATAAAGGGTGGTCGCACCAAGTATTGATTTGATCTGGATTTCTGTTCTGTTCATTTACTTTACATTTTGTTAATTGATAAAAATAAACTATTAACACTTCTATTTCTGAAAGCATTCTTAATTTACAGCATTTTTTCACACCTGCCTAAAACTTTACAGTAGTGTAGTTGGAGTTAAAAGAAATGTGATACAGAAAACATTAAAACCAGAGACAGGCATCTAGCATTTTTAGAAAAAGGTTAGCAATGATGGTCCCTTTTTTCACTGTTTTGTAACGAGTTCTTAAAAACTTTGGGCACTCAACAAACCCTGCAATATAGAGGTACAGCCTTGGTAACTGATTCAGATAAGACTTAAAGCTGAAGCATGTATAAGAAACACTGTATAATCCAGATTTGTATTAAGCAACTAGTGCATTCATAAACACACATAAACATAATTGCCTGATTTCATGGTTGAAGTGCGTTCTGCTAAAGCAGCCCATTCATTTTAAATGGGCCATCAAAGGCACCCTAATGCACAAAAAACACACATATACTGTTTTTGCCCATGCAGCGCAACTTTGTATAGCAATCATATCTGTGTTATTGTGCACTATAACACAAGTGAAAAGAAATTTGTTGTGTATGTGCATTTGGGATGCCATTCTAAATGAATGCACACATACCTGTTCAAATGGGATTCGTGGGCAAGCAAGATTCGTGAGAACTCTTCATGTTTGCAGTTCAGTGAACAGGCTGTCCCAGCAGCTGAATGTAAACAAAGTGGAGGGGTATCCCATGTGACACATTTTGTCTGTGATGTCAACCAAGATCACCTACCACTTTGTTTACATATACAGCTATGGGGCCAATAGCTGTCATTTGCAGCAAGCAGTCTATAGGGAATGTATGTGTCAGCTTTTCTTTTTCTCTCACAATGATTTTATTGAGATTTAACTGAAAAAATAATACAATATTAATACACTGAAGCCAACCATAAAAGAACAAAAACAAAATACTAGATTGAGGCGACAAAGATTCCCAAGTAGAAATTGAGCTAGAGTTCTAAATTAAATAATAATATAAAAAGGAATGTACGGCAGAAAAATTAAAAACTGCTCAGTATAGGGTTACAGTAACATGGAGGTGGCCATAACGGAACAAATAGCTCAAGAACCAGACTCCTGACATTGTTTACTGGTGAAGCAGTTCAGAATGGGAGAATTCATAGCAGTGGGTCCTTGGGATGAAATTGTCAAAAAAAGTGTGCGCGTGTGGGGAGGCAAGGAAAGTTTGAGGAGAGGGAGGAGGGGATAGTAAGTCAAAGGCATAGGTATGAGCCCTCCACCGTTCTTGGAGCTGGATTACGAAAGAACATACTTAGTGTTTTTTTTTTTTGGTGGGTTAGTGGACATTGTTCATCATGAATGACATGGATCTACATCACTGGCTGACAAGATAGAGGTTGGATTTCGGGACCTTAGAAAAAAAAAAAAAAAACACCTTTTGCTCATTAACATGTGGGTTCCATTATTTTAAAGGGGGCTTCCAGATTCTGATATGTTCCCCCTGCAGGCCCTCACAACCATTGAGTGGGGAAGAATCCCTTTTCCTCATCAGCATGGAGACCAGATGCTTCACCGGGTGGGTCCCCCCTGGCAAGGTTCCCTTTCCATGTTGAAGGCATATGGCCTGATATAGTTCAGGAGGGGAAGGACCATGCTCACTGCCCCCCCCCCTTTTCCTGTCCAGTTACAGTAGGTTGCATGCTCGGATAAGGGTCTGATGTGAAAAATAATGTAGCAAACTATATTGCAGATTTTCACCTGTTACTGGTTTGAAGATATTGTTGTAAGCCTTGCCAACCCCTTTTATGAAACTAACTGCTAACTAGTTATTAAAACTTCTCTCATTATCGCTACCTGATGCGTCTTGTGTTCTAGCAACATAAGCTGCAACCCTGGAACACCCCTCCACCTTAGGTGTGCAATGGACTTAGAAAGTCCTAGTTCACATGCACGTGAGAGAGCCAGCCAGGAAACTGTCATCTGCATTGGGTCAATCATCTGTGGCCAGGGCATTCTCAGCTCCACACCTGCATGCATGGATACAAGGGGCATGTATATATAAGGCTACAAAGCAGAGAATGCAGATAATTGACCCAGTACAGTGGCAGCTTTCTGGTGGGCTTGCTCAAGTGAGTTTGGATTTGGACCCAAAATGCCTGAGCGCATCTTTGTGCACCAACATTACAATGCTAATTGCAATAGATGCCCATAATTTGACTTAAAGCTCTGACTTCATTTTTTCACAATGCCCTCAGGATAGCATTACTGCAAGAAAGTGATATTATAAGTTTAGAAAATGCATACAACTGCATATTGAAATGGAAAGGTAATGTGTAATAACATTAAATTACAAAAGTGCTTGTATAGAATTTTTCTTTTTTGTTTTGTTAAAATTTCAGCAAAAGTGCAGTTTTTCATTAAAGCCATTAAACCCAAAAACAAACCTTTATTAGCTTACCAATTAGATGTTATGGCTACAATAGGTTTCTTCCCTTTTGATTTCACCCAATCATCCAGTCAGTATGTCTTTTGTTGTTCAACAGCACAAGCTATCCTGTAGATTTAGTAGTTAGAGGGGTTGAGGCAAACCATTTACCACTAACAGGAGTGCTTACAATAATCTGCTTTTATGAAAAAAATGTTTTTGTAACTGCTTTACCACTTGCCCTCCTGAGGATTTACCCCCCTTTCTGACCAGGCCATTTTTTCATTACAGCACTGTGTTACTTTAACTGACAATTGTGCAGTCATGCAATACTGCACCCAAATCAACATTATGTCCTTTTTTCCCCACAAACTTAGCTTTCTTTCGGTGGTATTTGATCGCTTGTGCGGTTTTTATTTTTTGTGCTATAAGCAAAAAAAGACTGACAATTTTGAGAAAAAAACCTATATTTTGGACTTTTTACTATTAAACATGTCCAGTAGAAAAATTTTAAAAATCTAATTTTGTCATAAATTTACGCCAAAATGTATTCTGTTAAATGTTGTCTCTAAAAAAAATCCCAATTGGTTTACGTGAATGTTATAGCGTTTACAAATGTTGGTATAGATAATGGGATTTTTTTATTTTTCTACTAGTAATGACGGCGATCAGTAACTTATAGCAGGACTGTGGGACTGCAGCGGGCATTCTGACACTGGGGGAGGGGGAACTAACTTGGTGTCACTGACATCCCAGTGGCACCAATACAGTGATCAGTGCTAAAAAAAAAGCACTGACACTGTACTATTGGCACTGGGCAGGAAGGAGTGTGAAGGGTGATCAAAGGGTTAACTATGTGCTTGGAGTGTTTTACTAGGGGCAGGGGTGTTCTTCACTTTAAGCACACTGATCGGGATGTCTGTACTGTGCACAGCCATATCGAGTAGTGTGCTCAAGCTGACAGGGATGAAGATTGTAAACAAAACAATCTTGCTCCCCGTCAGAGATGCTTGGTAATCAGCAGGTGCCGGTGGGTAATTACTGTCCGGGACCCGGTGATTGACATCTGCGACCGCAAATGGCGGCGCGGGTAGGGCGAGCGCGTGCCCCCTACCATGAAATGCAGAATGACGTATATATACGTGATCCTGCGCACTGACCCGGCTCTCCCTTTGACTATCCCAGGGGTGGGCAATCTTTTTGACTTGAGGGCCGCAATGGGTTCATATATTGGACCCGGGGGCCGGACCAAGAGTAGATGAATGATGTGTATGTGTCATCCATAGTAAGTATAGTAATATTCCCCCATAGTAAGCATAGTAATTAATCCCCCATATAGTAATTCATCCCCCATAGTAATTCATCCCCCATAGTAATTAATCTCCCATATAGTAATTCATCCCCCATATAGTAATTCATCCCCCATAGTAATTCATCCCCCATAGTAATTCATCCCCCATAGTAATTAATCCCCCATATAGTAATTCATCCCCCATAGTAATTCATCCCCCATAGTAATTCATCCCCCATATAGTAATTCATCCACCATATAGTAATTCATCCCCCATAGTAATTCATCCCCCATATAGTAATTCATCCCCCATAGTAATTCATCCCCCATAGTAATTCATCCCCCATATAGTAATTCATCCCCCATAGTAATTCATCCCCCATATAGTAATTCATCCCCCATAGTAATTCATCCCCCATAGTAATTCATTCCCCATAGTAATTCATCCCCCATATATTAATTCATCCACTATAGTAATTCATCCCCCATATAGTAATTCATCCCCCATAGTAATTCATCCCCCATAGTAATTCATTCACTTACCTTTGCTCCGCGCGTTCCTCTCGCCGTGTTCCCACGCCGTTCCGGTCTTCAGGGCGGACTGTGAGAGGAGCCTAGCTCCCCTCACGTTCGTCACGCTGCCCCGCCTACACACATCCTGACAGACATCCTGACAGTATCACCACGGGCCGGATTAAAAGGTCCGCCGGGCCGTAGTTTGCCCATTGCTGGACTATCCACTTTCCTGCTCCTCTGTATCTGATCCGTCCGATCGATCCTGACCTGGTCTGCCTGACTATTCTATACTGCCTGTGACTATCCTTGGCTACCAGCTGACACGGTCATCTGCATCTCAGCTTCACCTCTCTGCTGCACCTGCTCACCTGCATCCTGCTACCTGCATCCTGGTATTCCGGGTCTTCACCTGCCAGCTGTCACCGCAGACCTGTCAGGCACTCGTGCCCCTCCCAGCTCGTTACTTCCTGTCTACCCTATCAGGGGTCCCGAACGGGAGTGGTAAGAGGACGCCCTCTCTCCACATCAGGCTCCACCACCAGGTACATTACAAATACAGGAAGTGTATTATTGGCAGGATCCTAAAAAAATCTAATGCAGCCACCATATCTAATGATTGGTAAGTTGCAACATATTAATGTTTTGGTTTTTGGTTTAATGCTGCTTTAAGCCATTGACAAACAGGCAGATCTGTCGGCAAGTATGAAAGATGGAAGGTCTTTGCCAGGCTGCTGAACGTGCAATTACCTTTTTCATTCCGTCTATTCGGTTTTCCAGTACATGTGCAGTAAAAGGCTTGTCCCTTTAACTATGGAGAAAAGCAAACAATCCTTAATTGGTCACAGAGATTTTTCAGCATGCCAGAAGATCTCTGTGACCAAGGCAGCATTTGCGTGTCCTTGCCATTGCTTGGTCATTAACCCCTACACTATCTATTTCTAGCAATTCAAACAAGGTTGGGAAAACTACCCTAGGAGAACAGCGAATGAAGCAATAGTGCTCTATTTATTTTACAGATAACATTATATATATATATATATATATATATATATATATATATGACCGCAGTGGGATGCTCATTCATTATTGATGAAATACAACACGAGCTAAATTAAAACAAAAAAAAGACACTTTTTTTTATACCCTTTGAACTATCGTCATTCTAATGAATGGATCTCTGAAAGGATGCCTGCAATAGACAGCCTATAGCAATCCCAGCCGTGGCTTTGTCTTGTTTACAATGCTATGCCTGTTCTT
Source organism: Staurois parvus (assembly GCF_062004578.1). Lineage (NCBI taxonomy): Eukaryota > Metazoa > Chordata > Amphibia > Anura > Ranidae > Staurois > Staurois parvus. The sequence goes on from NW_028317821.1 coordinate 746,705, forward strand.
TACACTCCTGTACACACATCCACCTGCATCTCATTTTCCAGGATGTTCTTGATTTAGGTTAAAAACGTATTACTATTGATCCAAAATGTGCTGCTGTCTGTGCAAAAAAAATCGAAGATGAAAATAGCAGAAAATAATATTAGTTTCCAAAATAATAAATGTTTTTTGTGCTGGATTTTGAATCCAGAATTTATGGATTATCTAAATTCTAGGGGACTTGGTAGGTACTAGACAGTATTATGAATGTGCCTGCAGTGGAGAAAACTGTATTAGAGGCTTGGCTGATATTTCCATACGCTAACAGGAAATGACGCTTCATTTAAACTTTTCACATCTGTAATCACAGCTATGGCAGGGTGCCCAGGGTTGTCTTATAGTTATTGTTCCTTTTCATAAATCAGTTATGAAAAGTCACTTATCAATCTAAATTGTAGAAGGCAATAGAAAGCCTGCTTATTCAATTTTATGGTCACATTGAAAATACTATTGATAACGTATAATGTAGCCCAATTATATAGAGGAGACCTACCAGAAAGCTGCAGCTGGCATTGCCCACTGGGGTGGACAATGCCCCTGGCTACTAGGCAATCAAATTAGCCAAATTGCAGCAGCAGTGCAGTGTATAGAAGGACAGTGAGTGGTACCCATGCTATAAAATACCTTTATTTTTCCTTTTTTCCATATTCTTGCTTTGATTGGTAACTGCATTCATCACCACCCACCAAGCCCAGGGGAGAGCTAACTATTCTGCCTCACTTTTATGTAATTTTTTTTCTGTGTTGTATTAAACTGCATGAGGTTATTATGCAGTATGCTGACATCCAGCAGAGGTTTTGGGCCACTACAACTTGTTCACTATGCAACTTGGTTTCCTTCTCTATCCAACTCTCCTGTTTAGTGATAGTTCGGTTTTAGCTAGACTCTCCAAGTTTCTTCCATATTCCCTGAGTCAATGTCAGTATTTCACATAGACAGGACATAGGAGAATCATTATCTACTTAAACTTCAAAAGACTGGAAATCCATCTTTTAAGCTGCAACTGTCTAAAGTAAAATTGTGATGAATTCAACTTCTTATTAAAGAGTCAAGCTGTCTGTGGATGGTGCCTAGTCAGCAAGTGACCATATTTTTCAGACAGACTCAGACTGAGAGGGGAAGGTGGCATTTGAAACAGAACAATAACAAGGTTTACTAGATGGCAGGCTGCAGCAGGGCTGGGCTGGGGGGGGGGGGGTGCCATTGCAGAGAGGAGAAGTGACAGCAGTATCAGAACTTCTGTGGCTGGCATGCGTGGAGAGATGCCAGGGATGCCAATACAGTGACAGCTCAGCCAAGTAAAGAAAACGCTACAGCAAAAGAAGACTTCCACCACTGGCTTACCCTGCTGGGCTCTGCATTAGATGTGTCATCATGGCCGGATCTAGGGGGGTTCTGGGGTGAGCTATGCCCCCCAGATTTAAATTGCCCCCCTCGAAGCTAACCCTAACCTGCCATTATTATACTCTAACCTGCTACTACACAACCCTAACCTGCCACTAATCTGACACTATACCACCCTAATCTGATACTTTCCCACCCTAGTTTGACACTATACTGCCCTAGTCTGACATTATACTGTTCTTGATTGACACTATACTGATCTCAGTTATGTGTTGTGTGGGGAGGAGGAGCCCTGCTGCCTGTGCCTAGGCTGTGTGCAGTGGAGGGATAGGAGAAAGAGCTGTACTCCTGTCATCTGCCCTGCCAGAAGTGACTCCTGTCTTCTGCTCTGCCAGAATTGACCCCTATCCTCTGCCCTGCTGACCTCTAAACCCCTGCCCCCCTGACATTTTTTACTGCACCCCCACAATGGACAATCTAGACCTGGCCCTGTGAGTCATCAGTTATAGCTGAGCCGATAAGTGGGTAGAGGAAGTCTTCTTTTGCTTTCAGATCTTTGTTCACAAGCGGCAGCAGTGATAGTCTGAGCTATCACTGCACTGGCATCCCTGGCATCCCTGCAAAGGAGCCAGGGCCTGTCATTGCATCTCTCTGGAGAAAGATCAACAGACAAGACCAGTGAGAAAGGGGATAATTATGCTACAGGGTTCCAGATGGATCAAGCAGCCAGGTACTGAGCACCAGTTCCCCCCTCCCCCACTGTTTGGCAGTGCCCCCAATGTGCCACTACTAAGCACCAAGACACCCATCTCCCTCCACTAAGCACCCGTTTCCTCCTCCACTGACTAGCAGTGGCCCCTATATGCCCCCACTAAGCACTAAGACACCCATCTCCCACTACTAGGCACTAGGACCCCCCATTTTCCCTCACTAAGCACAGGAGCCCCATGTATCCACACTAAGCACCAGGACCCCCCCATCACCCCCCACTGAGCACCAGTGCCCCCCTACACTGACTGGCAGTGCCCCCAGTCTGCCCCCACTTGGCACCAGAACCCCCATCTCCCCTTACTAAGCTCCAGAACCCCCCATCTCTGCCCACTAAGAACCAGGACCCCTCATCTCTCCCATCTAATCACCAGGTTTCCCCATCTTCCCCAACTGGGCACTAGTGTCACCTTTTGTCCCCACTGAGCACCAGTACCTTCCATCTTTTCCCACTGAGCACCACTGTCCCCCTTGTTCCCCAAGTGATCACCAGTGCCCCCTTGTCTCCCCACTGGGCACCATTGCCCCCCTTGTCCCCCCACCAAGCACCAATGCCCCCCAACCCCCAGTTGAGCACCACTGCCCCCTTGTCCCCCCACTGAGCACCACTGCCCTCCTCAGTACCGATCACTCACTGAGTGCATTCACAGCTGAAGCAGAGTAAGCTACGTTTATGAATGAAAAGCTCTCAGCACAGAACATATCCCATTCATTCACTGTCCAGTGTAGTTGATGCTGCAGATAAAGGGACTGGGGAATCTCTGTCCTCAGTTCCTATATCAGTCTCAAAAGTGAGATAACAGAGTTCTTTTTAGAGCCCCCCCCCCCCCAACAGAGCTCCTAAAAAATTGTAAAAAATAATAGAATTGTAAAAAATTATAAAAAAAATGATAAAGGTAAAAAAACTGCTGACACCAACCTCTGCCCTGCTGACACTGTCCTCTCTGGGGGGAATTGGGAAGGGGGGGGGCGGCGAACTACTGTAAGTCTTTGCCCTGGTGAAAGAATGTTTAGCTTTGCCATTGGTCGGCTGATTTAAAATGTGGGGTACAGTAGCAAAAACAGAAAAGGTATTATTAAGAATTAATTAAACCTCTATTACTATAGATGTGGGTTCAAATCTAAAATAGTTTTATTCTGCTTTGGGGTTAAAGGCTGGGTTGAGATTAAAGGTTAGACTTAAGTGCTCAGGTGAATTAAAGATTAGGTTTAGGTGCTAGGTTAAAGTTGTATTGAAGTCTAAATTTTCTTATCTTCCTAAATCAGATAAAAATAACACAACTCACGTTCATTTGAATTTTTTCTTTTAAATTTTCTCTTCCGAGCTTTTTTAATTGTTCCCTGCCCCAGAGCCGCTGTCAATCACTGCTGTGGAGGAGAAGCATGGCTTTTGCTCTTTGTCCCTCTCCCGCTGGCTGTGTATGTGAATGACTGCATATTGTAGAGTTGTAGTATTGAGTGGGAGTGTACATGTTCTAGAAACTCACAGAGGACTACTTAGGTCCAGGTCCCACAGGGGGCACAGAGAGAATGGGAATATAGAGGAGCAAGTGGGGACAAGTGAAAAAGAAGTTCTGAAGAGGAAATTAAAAATTTAAAAAATGGGCTCAGTATAAAGTCCACTTGAATTTTCAGTTTAAATGACCGAAACAATTGAATACTGACGTGATACTTTTTTTATTTGCACTAACATACAATTTTGAGGACAAGCTTTCGGGTATGTCCCCTTCTTCAAGGTCCAGGCAGTACTACTACAAAGTTTTAGCAGAATGTTAGAAGAGATGTTGAAAGGGGGAGGAAAAAAAAAATTAAAAAAACAGAAAGAAACACACACAAACAGATGTACACAGCAATGGTTAAAAGGCTAGGATTAGACTAGAGATAAGACACAGCACAAGCAAAGACTGGGAAGGGGGGGGGGGTTGGGGACAACACTCACAGAGGGGGTCATAAAACTGTTGGATAATGAGTGAGGAATCCCATGTCCAAATTCAGGCCGTTATCTCTTGTGTCAAATAGAATTATCATTCTTAGTTAAAAAGTTTTCCTTTCCTGAATAGATTTGAAATTTCCTTTAAGAACTAAAATATTGAGGTCTCCCATAATGTGGTCTGGTTGTGCAAAATGGTGTCCCACTGGTGTGCAGAAGTCATCTTCTTTATGTTCCTTGATGGTATGTCTGTGCAAATTCATCCTTGTTTGCAACTTCTGTCCTGTTTCGCCAACATAAGATCCTTTGCTACATTTTCTGCACTGGATAAGGTACACAACATTACTGGAGGTGCAGCTGTATGATCCGGAGATAGTGAAGATCCCTTTTGAGTGTCTGACACTTTTTGATGGATTGATTTTCATGGATTGATTTAACATTCTGCTAAAACTTTGTAGTAGTACTGCCTGGACCTTGAAGAAGGGGACATTCCCCGAAAGCTTGTCCTCAAAATTGTATGTTAGTGCAAATAAAAAAAGTATCACATTGCAAGTGCACTAATACGGCTACAATCACCTCAATCACAGCCAGCACTCTGCAGAGTGGGACCTTTGTTCTTGGAGCGGAAAGTGGGACCCTTGTTCTTGGTGCAGAACTTTTGGTCACTACTGGTCTGCCTTGCCCCCTGCTAAATCAGAGCCACCCATATGGAAGAAAAATATATTTGAAATATATTTTAAAAATATTCTTCCCAAACATATTGATATATATTTGAAATGCTACAATTTTGGTCATATTCTATATATATATATATATATATATATATATATATATATATATACTTAATGTTGAAATGCATTTTTTACATATTACAAAATATATGAAAAATACTTTTAAAAATACTATTTAAATATATTCTTCAGATTTTGTGTAACATATAAAAAAGTCATTGTAACATATATTTTCACATATATTTATAAATGCATTCTAAAAATGTAGATCTGTATTTTTTAAAAATATTTTTCATATATATTTTGTAATGAAAACACATTTCAACATGCAGAGTATATGTGTGTGTGTGTGTATATATATATATATATATATATATATATATATAGTTGAAATATATTGAATATGGCCAAAATTGTAGCATTTCAAATATATGTCAATATATTTGGGTAACATATTTTTAAAATATATTTCAAATATATATTTCTTCCATGTGGGCAGGGAATGGAGCATGCTTTGTTGACTATAGCACTAACAATATAATTCAGTAAGGTCAGTGTGTCATGCCTCTGCAAAGAGACCTCATACAGTAGAGATCAAGGGTCCCACTCTGTAGCATGTTGGCTGGGGACAGGCCTTTTTCCTCAAGCTGTGGCTGCTTCAGGATGAAAACGTACTGTAAGACATTGAACAACTTTTGTTTTGTTGTACCTGAAATGTATGTAGCTGATTTAAATAGAAGGTATATTTGGGCTTTAACCAATTTGTTTCTAGAGCAACTTTTTTCATATTTTTCATACATGTAACAATATTTCTATTTGGCAATAAACCCACAGAGCCTTATATATTTTCTGAAAGCAGAGGCTCTGTAGAATAAAAAAGATGTTAGTTGCAAATGTTTAAGTCACATGATATTGGCGCAACTGTTTATTAAACGCAAATTAGTTTTTTTAGTGCAAACATACACAATATAATGCCCATTTTTTGGTAAATAAAAAAATAAGGGTGCGTTGAGTTCATAGATACCAAACATGCCAAATCTTAAAATTGTTTGCACCTTTGATATTGCAAAAAAACTTATTTTATGTATTTATTTGTTTTTACTTGGTTGTTATCACAAATGGCTAATAAACCTCCATGTGACAGCCATGGGCAGGTGACAGATACTCTTTATGAAGACACCAGGGGGTTTATTTACTAAAGCTGGAGAGTCCAAAATCAGACTCCCTTCTGCATAGAAACCAATCAGCTTCTAACCTCAGCTTGTTCAATGAAGCTTTGGCAATGAAACCTGGAAGCTGATTGCTTTCTATGCAGAAGTGAGTCTGATTTTGCACTCTCCAGCTTTAGTAAATAAACCCCCAGGGGTCTAATAGACCTCAGTATCTCCTCTGCCCTACCCAGCATCTAACCAAACACAGATCGGCTTGGTTAGATGTGTCCCCTGTCTATACCAGCCAGGAGATGGTGGATATTAAACCAGAAGTGACAAAATCATCGTTGCTTTGGGGTTTTTTTTTACAGGTGAGATTTAGGCATGGATTTGAGTCGCTCTCCATCCTGAAGCTGGCAGTTGTGGTCCCAGGCTCCATGTAAGAGCAGGAAGTGAGGGTAGGGCACCACACCGCCCACCTTGTGAAAATGCTCAGTGGCTATACAGCCATCACATCACTCACTTTCACTTTGCAGCCAGGAGCCGGCTGAACAAGCCTAGCTCAAGCTGACAGCTGCAGTAGTAGGCACGTAGTATGTCCAAGGAACTGAACTGGTTAAAGAATTGGTTAAGGAGTTAGGTTGACATTAAAAGTTTGCATGTCTTAGCACTGACCAGGCAGGGTGTCATTGGATGCTGGAAACTAGGAGCATGACTAGGGCTCATGGATAGTTACAATGGGAAAGGAAGAAGAGAGGGTCCAGCAGTAGCCACCAATCCACATCTAGTATAAAGAGACCTCAAAGTGGTTCTAAAGGCTGACGTTTTTTTTTACCTTCGTGCATTAATTTCATTCATTTGATGCATGATAATATAAGTATAATAAACTGTGCTTAATTGAGAAAACTATACCACTAGGGGGCACCAACATCCAATATTGATATAGAAAAATGACACCAAAAAAAAAACCCCATCATGGACTTTTACGGTACCCAAGGAATATGAGATTAAGACACAAATTTTTATTTTATAAAATATATATACATTTTATAACTAGAAATTTTAAATGGAACCATATTAGGCTCTATTGAATCACACTGCTTTCTTAGGTGACATTACAAGACATCCAACAGTGGAATGTGACTTCTAGAACAGGTATTTGGGAAACAAGATGTGTGGAGCCCTCTACATGTTTCGTTACAAGTGTCGCTTCATCAGGAGGAATGAGCCTGTAGGTTATCGACAATAAAAAATTAGAAAAGGGTTATCTACATTTTATGAATGAAAGTTAAAACACTTCTGTATCCAGCTCTCCCGCAAAGCGCCCCCTTATACTTAGCTGAGCTGACCTCGATCCAAAGATGTGCATGGGGGCCTTGGCTCTCCTGGGTATCTCTTTCTTCATTGGTTGAGACATAGCAGTGGGAGCCATTGGCTCCTACTGCTGTCAATCACAGCCAGTGAGGAGGGAAAAGGGGGTGGGTGCCGAGTCCCTCTGTCTATGTCTATGGAAGTGGTTTCCTATCGGGACACTCGCTGAAGAGGAGGAGCTAGGAGCACCTGCGTGGGACCTGAGAAGAAGAGGATCGGGGCCGGTCTGTGCAAAACCACTGCACAGCGCAAGTAAGTATCATATGTTTGTTATTCTTCTTTTTAATTTTACCATTAGATTCACTTTAGGTTCCAGAGGGCTTTTTTGCAGCAATACAGTCTTTACTCCTGAATTCCCTAATATGTTTTTTAATTGGTGGCTGCTGCTTGCATTATTGTACTATTCACAGTGCTATTTTCCAGGGCCAAATTATGTTAGCATCCCTGGTTTTTAATATAAATAAAAAATGTATATATTGAATTATGCAATCCACCATCATTCACCCATGACTGAAAGATCTTACAGAAAAGGTCATAAACACAAATGCATGCTACTAAGTCAGTGATGCCAAACTAGATAGATTTGTAGTCACAGATGAACCTCAAATTCTTTTTAAAGTGTTATTAAACCCATGACCCTGCATTCACTATATCTGGTCTCCCACAGTACACAGAACATGGGAATGCAATTATTTTAGTAAATATAAATTGCTAAATATCTTTTCTCATCAGCAGTTAGAGCAGTCTTGTGACTTCTATCAGTGTCCAGCAGAGCACTGGTTAAAGCTTGTGGGATGAGTTTTCATTCTCCTCTCACTGCCCTAGGAGATTGCATAACCCCTGACCCTGTGTCTGGACAGTGCTGATTGGCCCAGTGCTGATCACATGCACCCTCTCAAGAAAAATAAAAAACTCTCTTGCCATACACACCAAACTAAGCATGTGCAGAGTGTCACCAAGGCTCTGTTCCATGAGGAGATGAAATGGGGAAAGTAGAAGAAGCGGATCAGAGAAGACTAGATCAAACATCCTTTATACACAATGCAGAGGATTAACCCCTAACTTCCACAGTGAGTATAACAAGCATGGTTTACTGCATATACAGACTGATTTTTACTGTTGTGGGTTTAGTAACACTTGAAGAGTTGCAGATTATATTTCTACTCATCCATGTCAAAATGCAAATGGAAACAATTTTGTTCAGTCTTACTGTTTAAACCCTATTTGATCTGGGACTTTAAAAATTCATCCATGAGCCCTAGGCATTTCAAATATATATGCCTCTAAAGCACCATACAACCAGCTGTGCCAAGTTTGCCATCAGTAATAGCCGGCAATGCATTGCTTTTACAGGTTATGATTTCATTCTGTTTCACCCTCACAAAAGTCTGTGTTCAATGGGAAAGAATCAAATTCTTTTTAACAAAACAACCATTCCTCATCAGGCCTGGAGGGCCACCAAGAGAGCACTGAAGAGCCTCATGTGGCACGAAGGCCATCAACTCAGTACTAGCAGTATAACTGCTTATGCAGTCATTACGATTACAGATTACGGTTAAGAAAAATAAGGAATATATATATATGTGTTTGTGTGTGTGTGTGTGTCGCTACCCTCAAGGGCCGCTGGGTTTGGTTGGGTCCCCCTCTGCACGGCCTGGCAACGCACATTTTCCACTTGCACACTTGAAGTCAGTAATACAGTCCTTGAGCTGGTTTTTAGTTGTTTCTATTAAGGGGTTAACAACTTGGATGGGCTCTAGGGTTATATGGGATGTCCAAGGAAATGTAAACTTGAGGACAAACTTCTTAGCAACCTGTACACTGTACGAGAAAAAATGTGGACCCGCAACAATAGCACTGTCTCTTTAAGGAGCCCTAAAGTCCCCTTGGTGTACCTCCTTAGACACTAGATGAATACTTCCTCTTCACTCGGCTAAACTGAGGGTATCCCTGGGCAAGGGATTCCAAGATCTAGCAATAAAGTAATCATGGATGAGAACTAACCATCCACCACCTCCCTTTGCTTGGCCAAGGGGGTGTAAACATACTCAAACTGCCCTGTCCTGTCAGTGTGGTGGGTTGTTAGATGCTTTCAGGCTTTTCGCTGGGCTGGCTCCTTCCCTGCTGCTCAAGACGTCCTATGAGACCTTGGGCAGTGGATATCCTCCTTTACAGCATCCTGCCTGTTGGTAGGCTCCCCTCCCTGGGGCCCCTTCCCAGGCTCCACACTCCAGCCTTCTCTCAATCCATCTTCCATCCGACTCCCCTTCTGACCATGTCTGTCACATTTAACCACTTCCCGACCGGCCGTTGTATATAAACGGCCGGACGGTGGCACTGCAGAGTCGGGTGGCTGTTTATAAACAGCCTCCCCGCACCCTGCTTGTGCGCGCTCCCTGGGAGCGCCCCCTGTGCCTGCTGATCGTCGGACGGGACCTCTACACGAGGTCCCGATCATGTAATCACTGATTGGCCAATCAGTGATCACATGCAAAGTAGTAAGCAAGATGTCACTTCTGACATCATTGCTTACTACGTGTGAAATTTGTGAATGATCACAGAGGTCACATGGTACAAGGCTATTCACAACAGCCTTGCACCATGTGACAAGCTGTGACCAATCACAGCTCACTCAGTAGTTCTCAATGGCTGCAAGAATGCAGACAGAGAGAAAGAGAAATGATCCTATATGGGTGTGAAAGCAATCAGTGTAAAAAAAAAAATAAATAAATCTTCATCACCCCCCAAAAGTAGTACAGTGTCACCATGGTGACACTGTACTGCTAGGGTGACAGTCTGTAAAAAAATAAATAAATAAATAAATAATAATATAAAAAAAAAATAAAAATGTAAAAAAAAAGTTTAAAAATTTATAATTTTTGGTTATAAACTAATTTGGCTTTTTTTTTTTTTTACTAAAAATATAATGGAATAAATTTTGGCCAAGATTTATGATGAAATATTATATATTTGCAAAATTTTATAAGAACAACACTTTTTTTCAAAATTTTTGGACAATTTCATTTACATAGCAAACAAAAAAAAAAATCCCAGTGGTGAATAAATACCACCAAAATAAAGTTTTATCTGTCTCAAAAAAATGGTAAAAAATTCATATGGGTACAGTGTTGCATGACCACGCAATTGTCATTCAAAGTGTGATAGCACTGAAAGCTGAAAATTGCCCTGGTCAGGAAGGGGGTAAAAGTGGAAGTGGTTAAGGGTTTCTTTGTTCACCATGCCCATCCTGTCTGGGGATTGGCCAAGTGTCCTCAAACATGCAGATCTGGGCCTCCTCCTCCCCTCTTCCAGAAAGTTTTCTAAGTTTCTGGAAGGGTGGGAGTGATTTACAAGCTCTGACTTGTAGAGTCTCCTAGCCTGTCCTTAAATGTACTCCTGCCTCACTTCCAGACTGACTTATCCCAGGCTGCTACTCAGCCTCTAGCTAACAAAAAACAATAAACCTAGCTACCTAGAGGGCGATATACAGGTGAAACTAAAAAAATTAGAATATCGTGCAAAAGTTCATTTATTTCAGTAATGCAACTTAAAAGGTGAAACTAATATATGAGATAGACTCATTACATGCAAAGCAAGATAGTTTAATCCGTGATTTGTCATAATTGTGATGATTATAGTTTACAGCTCATGAAAACCTCAAATCCACAATCTCAGAAAATTAGAATATTACATGCAATCAATAAAACAAGGATTGTACATAGAACAATATCAGACCTCTGAAAAGTAGAAGCATGCATATGTACTCAGTACTTGGCTTGGGCCCCTTTTGCAGCAATTACTGCCTCAATGCGGTGTGGCATGGAAGCTATCAGCCTGTGGCACTGCTGAGGTGTTATGGAAGACCAGGATGCTTCAATAGCAGCCTTCAGCTCTTCTGCATTGTTCGGTCTCATGTCTCTCATCTTTCTCTTGGCAATGCCCCATAGATTCTCTATGGGGTTCAGGTCAGGCGAGTTTGCTGGCCATTAATAAACAGAAGATGCTATAAAATAAATCCTCAATGATAAATATGTGCAGTCCAAAACCCTATAGGTCCAACATTAAATCAAATCAAGTTCTTCTCAAGTAATAACATGTTAAAAAATCTTTCAGAAACTTTCCCCGATAATATTCCTCAAAAAAAAGAAAATATCACATAGTGTATTATCCTTTTAAATCAAATAATTAAAAATTATAGTGACTTAATTCAAGTGAATACCCAATCACATTAATAATCCGTGAAAAAGTCAACAAAGTGCTTCATTAAGTCCAGTTTGCTGGCCAATCAAGCACAGTAATCCCACGGTCATTGAACCGTGCTTTTGGCAGGGTGGGCAGGTGCCAAGTCCTGCTGGAAAATGAAGTCAGCATCCCCATAAAGCTCATCTGCGGAAGGAAGCATGAAGTGCTCCAAAATCTCCTGGTAGACGGCTGCGTTGACCCTAGACTTAATGAAGCACAGTGGACCAACACCAGCAGATGACATGGATCCCCAAATCAACACAGACTGTGGAAACTTCACACTGGACTTCAAGCATCTTGTAGTGTGTGCCTCTCCATTCTTCCTCCATACTCTGGGTCCTTGGTTTCCAAATGAGATGCAAAAGTTGCTCTCATCAGAAGAGAGGACTTTGGTCCACTGAGCACTTGACAAGAGGAATATGACATTTGAAGCCCATGTCCAGGATCCGTCTGTGTGTGGTGGCTCTTGATACACTGACTCCAGCCTCAGTCCACTCCTTGTGAAAGTCCCCAACACTTTTGAATGGCCTTTTCCTGACAATCCTCTCCAGGCTGCGGTCATCCATGCTGCTTGTGCACCTTTTTCTTCCACACTTTTCCCTTCCACATAACTTTCTATTAATGTGCTTTGATACAGCACTTTGGGAACATCCAACTTCTTTTGCAATTACCTTCTGCGGCTTTCCCTCCTTATGGAGGGTGTCAATGATGGTTTTCTGCACAGCTGTCAGGTCAGCAGTCTTTCCCATGATTGTGATTTCTACTGAACCGGACTGAGAGACCATTTAAAGGCTCAGGAACTCTTTGCAGGTGTTATGGCTTAATTAGCTGATTAGAGTGGGACACGTTGAGCCTAGAATATTGCACCTTTTCACAATATTCTCATTTTCTGAGATTGTGGATTTGGGGTTTTCATGAGCTGTAAGCCATAATCATCACAAATATGACAAATCACGGCTTGAACTATCTTGCTTTGCATGTAATGAGTCTATCTCATATATTAGTTTCATCTTTTAAGTTGCATTACTGAAATAAATGAACTTTTGCACGATATTCTAATTATTCAAGTTTCACCTGTATATTTTTATTAGAGCATAGCATCAAGTCAATGAAACTCCTGAGATATTGATTTGGTCAGTTAAGTAGCAGAGGGGGTTGTTAATCAGTTTCAAATGCTTTGGTGTTAATACAATTAACAACAGGTGCTCTAGATGGGCAACAATGAGACGACCCCCAAAACAGAAATTATTTTACAGGTGAAGTCAACTGACATTTTTTCCCTACTCATCTTTTCTGACTTATTTTCTCTAGTTTTGCATTTGGCTAGGGTCAGTGTCACTACTGGTAGCATGAGGCGATACCTGGACCCTACAGAAGTTGCACAAGCAGTACAACTTCTCCAGGATGGCACATCAATACCTGCCATTGTCAGAAGGTTTGCTGTGTCTCCCAGCACAGTCTCAAGAGCATAGAGGAGATTCCAGGAGACATGCAGTTACACTAGAAGAGCTGGAGAGGGCCATAGAAGGTCCTTAACCCATGAGCAGGACTGGTATCTGCTCCTTTGTGCAAGGAGGAACAGAATGAGCACTGCCAAAGCCCTACAAAATGACCTCCAGCAGGCCTCTGGTGTGAATGTCTCTGACCAAACAATCAGAAATGGACTTCATGAGGGTGGCCTGAGGGCCCGACGTCCTCTAGTGGGCTCTGTGCTCATACCTGGCACCATAGAGCTTGATTGGCATTTGCCATTGAACACCAAAATTGGCAGGTCCACCACTGGCACTCTGTGCTTTTCACAGATGAGAGCAGGTTCACCCTGACCACATGTGACAGACGTGAAAGTATCTGGAGAAGCCATGGAGAATGTTATGCTGCCTATAACATCATTCAGCATTACTGTTTTGGTAGTGGGTCAGTGATGGTCTGGGGAGGTATAACCATGGAGGAACGTACAGACCTCTGCAGGCTAGACAATGGCACCCTGACTGATTAGGTATAGGGATGAAATCCTTGGACCCATTGTCAGACCCTACGCTGGTGCAGTGGGTCCTGGGTTCTTCCTGGTGCACGACAATGTCCAGCCTCATGTGGCAAGAGTATGCAGGCAGTTCCTGGTGGATGAAGGAATTGATACCATTGAATGGCCCCCACACTCGCCTGACCTAATCCAATAGAACATCTCTGGAATATCATATTTCAGTCCATCTGACACCACCAGGTTGCACCTCAGACTGTCCAGGAGCTCAGTGATGCCCTGGTCCAGATCTGAGAGGAAATACCCCAGGACACCATCCATTGTCTCAGTAGGAGCATGCCCTGACATTCTCAGGCATGTATACAAGTACACAGGGCCGTACAAACTACTGAGTACAATTTTGAGTTGCTGCAATGACATTTCAGCAAAATGGTCTAGTCTGCTGCATAATTTTTTCACCTTGATTTTCGGGGTCTTTGAATTTAGTTCTCTGTAGGTTGATCATTTTCATTTCCATCAAATGATGGGGCATCCTTATGTTCCTAACACATTACCCAGTCCATATCAGTATAGATATCCAGCATAAGATTTTTCCCTATTGAGATCTGATGTGTTTTCAAAGTGTTCCTTTATTTTTTTTTGAGCAGTGTGTGTGTGTGTGTATATATATATATCAGAGTTAGGTGATTTTTAAAAGATGTTAGGAGTATGTTCAGTTTATCTTTCATAGATACATAACTTTTTTCTGGGGTTTTTTGGTCATGTTGTCCTTAAATCTTCTTTTTTTTGCCCTGTGGCAGCACTGGGTTGCCTTCATCACCACAGCTCTTTATACTGCCCAAGATGATATGATGAACCCACTACACATGACTTCCACGATGGTCTGGACACACAGGGGTTTATTTACTAAAGCTGGAGAGTCCAAAATCAGACTCCCTTCTGCATAGAAACCAATCAGCTTCCAGGTTTCATTGCCAAAGCTTCATTGAACAAGCTGAGGTTAGAAGCTGATTGGTTTCTATGCAGAAGGGAGTCTGATTTTGGACTCTCCAGCTTTAGTAAATAAACCCCACAGGGTCTGAGTTAATTGATGCTTACCTTCATTTAGCTAGTAGCAAGATTACTTTAGGGGATATCATTGTAGGCAAGGTGAGTATTGTAACAAGAGCTGCATATTTTTTAGATTTTACAACTCCTCTGTATTTAATAATGTTTTTTTCTAATGTAAAAGTTTAGATGTGCTTAAAGTTACTTTTACATCACCTAAAAATGTCATACACTATTTTAGGGCCTTTCTACATCAGGTGGGAAGTTAATGGGTTTCAAGCAAGCTTAGCTGACACACTCAGAGCACCAGATTGATAATAATGGTCAATCCAGTAGTTTAACACTGAAGATTCTGAATTAACCCTCTGTATATTGAGGCCCCCTCCTAGATAGATTAGAAAATGGATAGGAAAATGTAGTTTTGAATATTTCTATTTCCCAACAGCCATCCCAGTAGAAGGGAGAGGGTATAAATGTTTTTGGACACCTAGCATGTGTTGAGTGAACTGCCCTACACACATGGCCTAAGAGATTCACCATCTGGGGAAGCGTCCGTCTCTTAAACTGTTACTAAACCAACAACAGTAAAATACGTCTGTATATGCAGTAAAGCATGCTTGTTATACTCACTGTGGAACCTAAGGAGTTAATCCTCTGCATTGTTTAAAAACACTGTTTGATCCTGACTTCTCTGATACTCCCCTTCTTCCAGTGTCCTCCTCTTATCTCCTGATAAGACATATGTGTGAAGTCACTTTGCACATGCTCAGTTTGGTGTGTATTGCTAGAGAGTTTTTTTTTCCTTGGGAGAGTGAATGTGATCAGCACAGGGCCAATCAGCACTGTCCAGACAGATGTCAGGGGTCCAGCATCCTCCTGGAGCAGAATGAAAACTCCTCCTACAAGTGTTAACCAGCGCTCTGCTGAATACTGATAGAAGTCACAAGACTGCTCTAACTGCTGTCGAGAAAAGGTATTTAGTTTATAATTACTAAAATAATTGCACTTCCATGTTGTATGTACTATGGGAGACCAGATTTAGTGAATGCAGGGTTCTGGGTTTAGTAACACTCTAAGGCACCAATGTCAAACTGGCGGCCCTCCAGCTGTTGCCAAACTACATGTCCCATGAGGCATTGCAAGACTGACAGTTACAAGCATGACTCCCAAAGGCAGAGGCATGATGGGACTTGTAGTTTCGCAACAGCTGGAGGGCCACCAGTTTGATACCCCCTGCTCGTAGACTTGTATGCTGATTTATATTAATGCTCATCAGGGTCCCAGCTGTGGCAGAGCCTTGGGGCCCATACCTGTGTAACATTGTCCTAGGCAGCTAGGGGGAGCTAGAGTTCAATTGATAGACAGTAGCTGAGTAGTGACCCAGTTGTGATATTCAGGGGGGTCAAATTGTGGTCAGGAGCTGAGAGGCTCTGCAGATCAGTTCTCTGAGACTTTTCCCTGCTCTAGAACTTTGGAGAAAGATCCACAAGCAGTGGGCGGGGGTAATGAGTGGCTGATCTGCACTTTTAAGGGAACCCAGCAGGAGGCTTAGCATGGGGCCAGGACAGCCCTTAAAAGTGTGAGAGCGTGCCCAGCAGCAGGAAAGTTTGGGTGGAAGATGAGCAAGTGAAGCTGGAGAGCAGGAGGGACAGACTAAAACATTTAATGTGAAAATGGCTTAATGTAGCTTAACGTGTAATAAACTGCCTAAATCTCAATCAATTGACTTAAAACTTTGCACAGCCCAAGTTCTCAACATCCCAAACATGTCCTAGAAGTTTCATAGATTTCAGCCTTCCACAAAGAAAATGGGGGACATTAAGCTTGTTTTTTGGGGTGCTTAATGTAGCTTAACGTACAAAAAAAAGCTTAGATGTTGACCAATTTCCCCCAAACTTCACACAATAGAAGACCCTATCTATGGCAATGTATTCTGAAAATTTTAGATCATTTAGTAAATCATACCAAAAATTATTCACATTAAGCTATATTAAACAGTGCTAAAACATTTAATGTGAACAGCTTAATGTAAAAAGAGCTTAACGTACCATAATGTGCCTAAACCTCAATCAATTGACTTGAAACTTTGCACAGCCCAAGTTCTCAACATCCCAAACATGTCCTAGAAGTTTCATAGATTTCAGCCTTCCACAAAGAAAATGGGGGACATTAAGCTTGTTTTTTGGGGAGCTTAATGTACACAAAAGAGCTTAGATGTTGACCAATCTCCCCCAAACTTCACACATTAGAAGACTTTATCTGTGACAACATATACTGAACATTTTAGATCATTTGGTAAATCACACCAAACGTTATTCACATTAAGCTATATTTTACAGTGTTAAAACATTTAATGTGAATAGCTTAATGTAAAAAGAGCTTAACGTACCATAATGTGCCTAAATCTCAATCAATTGACTTGAAACTTTGCACAGCCCAAGTTCTCAACATCCCAAACATGTCCTAGAAGTTTCATGGGTTTTGATCTCCCACAAAGCAAGTGAGTGACATTAAGCTTGTGTAGACCCTACCACATTGTGTTGTGGCCGTAGCGTGGGACAGCCAATGAGGGAATATCATGAATGTGTGTTTGTAGCTCACCAGCCAACCACTGGGGAATTTTTGGGTTGTGGTGCATGCTTGGGAAGTGCATTCTTCCAAGTTCCAAATACCAGTCAATATTGGCACAAAACCTTCTGGCTTCTGCTAGAAAGCTGAACATGAAGAGGAACTTCATCTTTCGGCATGACAACGACCCAAGCATACATCCAAATCAACAAAGGAATGGCTTCACCAGAAGATGATTAAAGTTTTAGAATGGCCCAGCCAGAGCCCAGACCTGAATCCGATTGAAAATCTGTGGGGTGATCTGAAGAGGGCTGTGCACAGGAGATGAATTCACAATCTGACAGGTTTGGAGTGTTGTTGCAAGGAAGAGTGGGCAAATATTGCCAAGTCAAGATGTGTCATGCTGATACTCATACCCAAAACGACTGAGTGCTGTAATAACATGAAAAGTGCTTCAACAGAGTATTAGTTTAAGGGTGTGCACACTTATGCAACCATATTATTTTAGTTTTTATTTTTACTTCCCTCCACCGAAAATATTTCAGTATGTTTTTCAACTGAGTTGTACAGTTTATAGGTCACATTAAAGGTGGAAATTTTTCTGAAATAGTTTTTCTTTGTCTCATTTTCTTACATCACAGAATCCTGACTTTTTTAATAGTGGTATGTCGACTTTTTATATCCACTGTATATATTCATGAGAATTGCTATGTGCTCAATCTTAGTACAGTCTACCTCCAGGCTTGGCCTGGGGAGGTAATGCTTAAGTGCGGGAAAGGTTTGACTAGGCCTCAAGCCTAGAAGGGGACTCACATGCTGATTGAGGAGGAGAATGAGAGAAACTGGATGGCTACTGGAGGTACCTGGTACTAGAATGTACCTAAGGGGCAAGTCTGTCTGACCTATTGAAGATCACATGACTATCCATATTTAGCTGTTCCTCTAATAACCAGTGCCAGCTTGTGCTCCTATTGATTCTGCACTGTGAAATACTGAAAGGGTCTGGTGAGTCTGGAGTTCTTTTCTAATATAGTTTTGACATGAATGTTCTGAACCCTATGTCCTATCTCCCAGTTATGAAGTTCCCCAATAAAGAATTCAAAGATGTACTTAAACTGACTGGCGCCCAACTTTTCTTTGATTGCACATCTCTTTACTGGCCTAGGATCTGCACAAAAACAAAATGTCAGCCTTCCCTGCCTTTAAGGGTCCACGCTACGCCTCTGGGGGTCAGGGAGGTTCTGTACTTATTTTTAGGGGAACTAATTGTGGCTTAAAGTACAAAAGAGAGCTTGGATGTTTTCCAATTTCTTCAAAATGTATACAATAGAAGACTCTATCTATGCCAACATATTATAAAAATCTCAGGTTGTTTGGTAAAACAGACTAAAGATTATTAACATTTAAAAGAGAACTCTGGGCAAAAACTTTTTTACATGTTCTTGTTGCTTATCTCCTGTCTTCCCTGAATATGTAATCCATATTCTTGTTATCTGAGTAGTTGTTCTGAAATAGCCTGGGTATTTTTAAATCAAACCCTTAATTCCTATTGGTTTCCTTCTAGTAAGACCGATCACTGCTATGCCTCCTATTCCCACAGACACCGGTCTTGGTACATCCCATCTGTAGTTCTGTTCTCCAGCAAGCGGGAATGTATTTCCATCCCTGCTTGTTGCAGTGGGCGGACCAGGATACACAGACTGCCGGTCTGTACCGTCCATGGAGGTGGTGTCCTACGAATGACAGCTCCCCTGGGCTGCTCTGAAAGGCTACATCCAAGGGAGTCTGTAACCCATGCTGCCTGCACATTGGGGTAGCATCACAGCTGGCTCAGAATCCTCTGTTTGCTGTACCATCCAAAGACCAGCTTTCGGAAGACCAGCTTTCCGGTTCTGGTAGCGGCTGCCCAATGTCCCCCAGTGAAATCACTAGTTGCTAGGACCGCCTGGTTATTTTCAGAATATGTTGCCATTGATAGAGTCTTCTAATGTGTGACGTTTGAGGGAAATTGGTCAACATCTAAGCTTTTTTTTATACGTTAAGACACATTAAGCTCCCCAAAAAACAAGCTTAATGTCCCCCATTTTCTTTGTGGAAGGCTGAAATCTATGAAACTTTTAGGACATGTTCGGTAAGTTGAGAACTTAAGCTGTGCAAAGTTTTAAGTCAATTGATTGAGGTTTAGGCACATTATGGTACGTTAAGCTCTTTTTACATTAAGCTGTTCACATTAAATGTTTTAGCACTGTAAAATTATTATTATTATTATACAGTATTTATATAGCCCCAAAGGGTATGCTCAGCACTGTACAGTAGCAAGGGGGACAGAACATGAGACTAGACAGTAACAATACAATACACAAGGGGTTCGAGGGCCCTGCTCTTTCGAGCTTACAATCTAGGAGGGAGGGGAAGGTGGTACAGGAGGAGATGGCTGTGGGGGATGGAGTGGTGGGAGGAGTGGAGGAGGTTAGTTGTTAGATGAGGTCAGGTGCTAGGTGAGGTTGGGGTAGGCTTCCCTGAAGAGGAGGGGTTTCAGGGTGCGCCTGAAGGTGAGGAGGGTAGGTGACAGTCTGATGGATTGGGGTAGGGAGTTCCAGAGGATGGGGGAAGTCCTGGAGAAGTCCTGCATTTGGGCGTGGGAGGAGGAGACCAGGGAACTAGAGAGTAGGAGGTCCTGTGAGGAGGGGAGGGCATGGGTAGGGTAGTAGTTGGGTATCAGGTCAGTTATGTAGTTTGGGGCGGCGTTATGAATGGCTTTGTAGGTCAGAGTTAGCAGTTTGAATTTGATGCGTTGGGAAATCGGGAGCCAATGAAGGGATTGGCAGAGGGGGGAGGCAGATGTGGAGCGGTTGGTGAGGTGGATGAGTCTAGCCGTTGAGTTTAGGATCGACTGGAGTGGGGATAGCGTTCGTTTGGGTAGGCCAGTGAAAAGGGAGTTGCAATAGTCCATGCGTGAGATGATGAGGGAGTGTACGAGTTGTTTGGTGGTGTCTGGGGTGAGGAATGTGCGTATCTTGGAGATGTTGCGGAGGCGGAGCCTGCAAGATCTAGATAGCAGTTGGATGTGGGGTAGGAAGGAGAGGTGGGAGTTCAGGGTGACACCCAGGAATTTGGCGTGTGGGGTGGGAGAGATGGTGGCGTTGTTAGTAGTGATGGAGAGGATGGGGGGGGGGCATGGGGTGGGGGGAAGACCAGGAGCTCGGTTTTGGATAGGTTAAGTTTGAGGAAATGGAGCGACATCCAGTCTGATATGTCGTTTAGGAGGTGGGCGATGCGGGCAGAGAGTGAGGGGGTGAGGTGGGGGGTGGAGAGGTAAATTTGGGTGTCGTCGGCATAGAGGTGGTAATTGAAGCCGTGGGAGTGAATAAGTTTGCCAAGGGAGGAGGTATAGATGGAGAAGTTGAGGGGCCCGAGGACAGAGCCTTGGGGGACCCCGACAGAGAGGGGGAGGGAGGGGGAGGTGGCAGTGTTGTAGGTGACGCTGAAGGAGCGTTGGGAAAGGTAGGAGGAGAACCAGGAGAGAGCAGCATCCTTGATGCCAAGGGAGTGCAGTTTGGCAAGTTTGTCGAATGCCACGGAGAGGTCGAGGAGCAGGAGGATAGAATAATGGCCATTGGCTTTGGCGGTTAGGAGGTCATTGGCGATTTTAAGTAGGGCGGTTTCGGTGGAGTGCAGGGGACGGAGGCCAGACTGTAGGGGGTCAAGGAGGTTGCTATCAGTGAGGTGGGTGCTTAGGAGATTGTAGGCCAGGCGCTCAAGGAGCTTGGAAGTGAAGGGCAACAAGGAGATGGGTCTAAGGTTGTTAAGGTTAGTGGGGTCAAGGGAAGGTTTTTTGAGTATGGGGGTGATGTGTGCGTGCTTTAGAGGGGAGGGGAAGGTGCCGGTGGAGAGGGAGAGATTGAAGATGTAGGTGAGGGAGTGAATGATGGAGGGGGGGTGTGGCTGGAGGAGCTGTGAGGGGATAGGGTCCAGGGGGCAGGTTATGAGGCGGGCTTCAGTGAAGACCTTAGAGACCTCCTCGGGGGTAGTTGGGCTGAAGGAGCGGAGTGTTGGGGAGGTGATGATGTGCGGGGCATTAGGTATAGTGGGGGGTAGTGCGGCTATGAGGTCAGGGGAGGGGATGGTTGAGGGGTTGAAGGAGGGCGGGAGGCTGGGTGGAGAGGTGGATTGTGAGTTGACAATGTCCTTATGGATATAAAATATAGCTTAATGTGAATAACTGTTGGTGTGATTTACCAAATGACCCAAAATTTTCAGAATATGTTGCCATAGATAGAGTATTCTATTGTGTGAAGTTTGGGGAAATTGGTCAACATCTAAGTTATTTTTTGTACGTTAAGCCACATTAAGCTCCCCAAAAAACAAGCTTAATGTCCCCCATTTTCTTTGTGGAAGGCTGAAATCTATGAAACTTCTAGGACATATTTGGTAAGTTGGGAACTTAGGCTGTGCAAATTTTCAAGTCAATTGATTGAGGTTTAGGCACATTATGGTACGTTAAGCTCTTTTTACATTAAGCTGTTCACATTAAATGTTTTAGCACTGTAAAATATAGCTTAATGTGAGTAACTTTTGGTGTGATTTACCAAATGATCTGAAATTTTCAGAATATATTGCCATTGATAGAGTCTTCTAATGTGTGAAGTTTGGGGGAGATTGGTCAACATCTAAGCTCTTTTGTGTACGTTAAGATACATTAAGCTCCCCAAAAAACAAGCTTAATGTCCCCCATTTTCTTTGTGGAAGGCTGAAATCTATGAAACTTCTAGGACTTGTTTCGGATGTCGAGAACTTGGGCTGTGCAAAGTGTCAAGTGTCAAGTGATTGAGATTTAGGCAGTTTATTATATGTTAAGCTACATTAAGCCATTTTCACATTAAATGTTTTAGTCTGTCCCAGAGCAGGAGCTTGGGAGGGGGCCCAGATGGAGAAAGGCTCACCTACAGGCAGAGGAGCTTGGAAGGAGGAAAGCTCAGGACTTCACTTGCTCCCAGAACAAGGACCACCTGTGCAGCAGGGAAGGAGCAGCCCAGCTAGAAAGCCTGGTAGCAGCCACCAACCCACCAGCATCACAGGAGATGGACAGAGTGAGTAAACCTGCACCCCCTGGGCCAGTAAGGGGAAAGAGGAACTCGGGTGAGAAACCAGTTTAGCTTTTTACCCTGGACTGTTCACACTGCAGTGGCAGGCACTGAATCTCCTGCCCAGGAAATCACCCAGTACAGCTGGATGAGGGGTCTGGGGTGGTATTACTTGAGATGCTGGCTAGCTCTCCAAAAGAGCCTTTTTGCTGTAAAGACTTATACATAGTTGCTAAGGAGTTTGTCCTCTGTTGCCATTTCCTTGGGCATCCCATGCACCCCTTACCCTATCCAAGTTCAAATCCCCTCAAAGACAAGCTCTAGGACAAGCTCAAGGACTGCTTACTGTCTCCTGGATGCAAGCATGCGTGGAAAATGTGTGTTGCCTGGCTGTGCAGGACTATAGGATGACCCAAACTTCAGAGACTCCTAAGGTGGTAGTAGTACACATGCAACTACAGAGACACCCCTGAAACTTCACCCTTGAGAATCCAGTCTGCTAACACTAGAAGGCAACTAACACTAGAAGGCAACAGGAAGTCTGGGCAGATATTCGGTGGCCTTGTAATTAAAGACTGTTTGCTTAAAGATGTTTGGTGCTTAAAAGATATAAGAACTAGAGTAGCTTCACAGGGTAAAACTCCCAGAGTGTCCTTGATTTGGCCATTCCTTCCAGTCTCAGAGGTCAAGGTCAATAGGTTCTAATTACAGGATAGTGAAGTTAGTGTCCTCTTCTTTGGAGCTAGCATTGATCAGCGTATCCTATGCCCCACACCTCTCCCCAGTTTCAAGTTTCTCAGCATTAAAAACTTAAAATACATCCCCTAGACTGGTTACTGGGTCATTGTGCATGGAGTCAATATTGGGAGTGTGCTGGAAGCCTCTGCACAAACAGGAAATAAAACCTGGTAATCATCATTATTTGTGCTGACACCATCAGGAAGTGCACAATGTGTTTTTACTACATTCAATCACCAATCAGAGGCCCTGAATGGACACACAGAGAAGCCACTTGGGAGCGTGCCTGCTTGAGCAAGCTGTTTGCTATGGGGGCAACCAATAGGATGGAGGAGCCAGGAGCACTGGCAGGGGACCAGAGAAGAGGAGGATCTTGGCTGATCTATGCAAAACCACCGCACACAGCAGGTAAGTATAGACATCTTTGCTATTTTCAAGAAAAAAAAAACCAAGACTTTAGTATCACTTTAATATTTAAAGCAATTCTGAAGACTTGAGATTCTATGCATTAAGTAAAAAAAATTACAATATCAGTTCCCCTCAGCCCCCCAACCTCAAATATTTACCTGCTCTCTCTCTTTTCACGTGTTAGAAAGTGGTCACTGCATTTGGCAAGCTGGTGCCTGCATAGCAACCTATGAAAATCAAGAATCCCTGCTTTTATGCAAAAGATTTCTAGATATACAGTTGCAAGAAAAAGTATGTGAACCCCTTGGGATTACGTGGAGTTTTGCATGAATTGGGCATAAAATGTGCTCTGAACGTCATCTAAGTCACAACAATAGAAGAACACAGTCTGCTGAACATAATACTACACAAACATTAGATGTTGCCATGGTTTAATTGCACATAACATGTAAACATTCACAGTGCAGGGAGGAAAAAGTATGTGAACCTTTGATTTAATAACTGATTGACCCTCCTTTGGCAGGAATAACCTCAACCAAACATTTCCTGTAGTTGCAGATCAGACCTGCACAACGATCTGGAGTCATTTTGGACCACTCCTCTTCACAAAATTGTTTCAGTGTAGAAATATTCTTGGGATGTCTGGTGTGAATCGCTCTCTTAAGGTCATGCCACAGCATTTCAATCGGGTTGAGGTCAGGACTCTGACTGGGCCACTCCAGAAGGCGTATTCTGTGCTGTGGCAGCCATTGTTTTGAAGAATTACTTGTATGCTTTGGGTCATTGTCCTGTTGCATCACCCATCCTCTGCGGAGCTTCAGTTGGCGGACAGATGGTCGTACGTTTTCCTGCAAAATGTCTTGATAAACTCTGGAATTCATTTTCCCATCAATGACAACAATCCGTCCAGGCCCTGAGGCAGCAAAGCAGCCCCAAACCATGATGCTCCCTCCGCCATGTTTTACAGTGGGGATGAGGTTTTGATGTTGGTGTGCTGTGCCTTTTTTCTCCACACATAGTGTTGTGTGTTCTTCCCAAACAACTCAATCTTGGTTTCATCTGTCCATAGTATATTTTGCCAGTAGTGCTGTGGAACATCCAGGTGCTCTTTTGCAAACTTCAAACGTGCTACAATATTCTTTTTGGACAGCAATGGCTTCCTCCGTGGTGTCCTCCCATGTACTCCATTCTTGTTTAATGTTTTCCTTATTGTAGATGTGTCAACAAAAATGTTAGCATGTGCCAGAGATTTCTGTAGGTCTTTAGCTGACACTCTGGTATTCTTCTTTACCTCATGCAGCATTCTGCACTGTGCTCTTGCAGTCATTTTTACAGGACGACCACGCCTAGGGAGAGTAGCAACAGTGCTAAACTTTCTCCATTTGTAGACAGTCTGTCTTACCGTGGACACATGAACATCAAGGCTTTTGGAGATACTTTTGTAACCCTTTCCAGCTTCATGCAAGTCAACAATTCTTGATCATAGGTCTTCTGAGAGCTCTTTTCTGCGAGGCATGGTTCACATCAGAGAGTGCTTTTTGAAACCAGTAAACCCAAAACAGGTGTGTGTTTTTTAAGGGCAGGACAGCTGTCAGCAACACATCCAATATCATCACACTGATTGGAGTCAAGGTTGGCTCACTCCTGGCTCCATTTAGCTCTGGGAGAAGTCATTAAGCTAGGGACTCACATACTTTTTCCTCCCTGCACTGTGAATGTTTACATGTTATGTGCAAATAAACCATGGGAACATCTAATGTTTGTGTAGTATTATGTTCAGCAGACTGTGTTCTTCTATTGTTGTGACTTAGATGACGTTCAGAGCACATTTTATGCCCAATTCATGCAAAACTCCACGTAATCCCAAGGGGTTCACATACTTTTTCTTGCAACTGTATGTGAGGGTGTATAGCAGTGTGCAGGGGCGGACTGACCATTTGGAAACTCGGGCACTGCCCGAGGGCCCGGGGTCAGTAGGGGGCCCCATGAGATGCTCCTGGTACCTTTTTCATAGGCTTTTGTGAGTTTGGGCAAGGACACAGGGGCCCCATGATCCCCTATTGCCCCGGGGCCCCATGAGTTGTCAATCCGCCCCTGGCAGTGTGCAAAGGGTTAAATTCAGAATATTCAGTGTTAACCTGTGATCACACCTTTTTAGCTTCATATATACATTTACAGCACCCAAGGTCAGGCAACAGGAATTTTCACACTTTCTTCCTAGGCTCAATAATCAATAGAACTTGGATAGGGAATAGGGATGCGTGGGATGCCCAGAACTGAAAAACTTTGATAACTCTTGAGGACTTGCTAATGTATCTGGCTCCTGCAAACTGACTTGAAATGTCCTCTCCACCTGTGGGAGTGATGGTGCAGCAAGTAAAAAATTTCAAAACGGAATATGGAGGTGCTGCTCCTTGCAGGAATGCCAAAGCACCTGGCTACTGCTGTCACAAACTCTCTCCCTCTCTCTCTCTCTCCCCCTCCCCCCCTTCTGAACTTTGCCAACACATGGATTGGTGGGAACTCCATAATGTTTCAGGATGCAGTCTCTGCTCTTCCGCCCACTAGATTGTAGAACTATTCACCAAGTTCCAGAAAACAGGGGGGGGTAACAGAGCCTCAGCCCCTGAAACACTGCACAGTCAAAACACAAATTAAGCACTGCTCCTCTGCCTACAGAGGAGCCAAACTAAGTTTTACCAACACTTAGGCCCCATGTACACGTGACACTTGAACGATGGAAACTGACTGTTTAGTAGCGTTTGCATAATGCATTTATGCACATTTATGAGAGTTTGTGTTTAGAAGCGTTTTTTAAAGAGAAGCACAGGAGAACCTCCCAAATGCCCAGAATGCACTGAAAAGTGGTAAATTATTAACTATTTCAGACTGTTTCAGAGAAATGCAGAGAGTAGAAGCAGAGACAGCAGTATGTGTTGAGATTAGCTTAGGTGTGAGTTGCTCATTAACAGTTCTTTTGTTTCCAAGGGTGGGATAGGGGTCTGGTGGAGTGAGTCATTAAGGCTACCTGGCAGGGGGTCTTCATGAGGAATTTGAGGTGTGAATGGTCATTAGGATATCTTTTGTTTCCAAGGGTGGGAGAGGTCTGAGATGTGAATTGGTCATTACAATGTGTGACAAGCTTGGTAGGAACATCCTGTTTTCAGTGTTTTGTCCATCTGAGTACCTCGGAAACGCTTTGAATGCATTTTTCATGATGAAAAAAGGCTCTGGACAGCATCGGGAACTGGAAGAGTTAAAAAAAATTTCAGACGCAAACGCTTATAAATGCGATTTGCCACGTTTACAAGCTTTTATAAGCATTTTGCATTTGAAACGCTGAAAAAATCGACTGTGAACGCACGTTTTCTGCGTTCAAAAAAACAACTGTAAACTCAAATGCCTGTAAACGAAGATGTGTAGATGGACACAGGAAAACATTAGCGAGAGTTCAGGGGCTGCTGAAAAAAACGCTGAACCCTAAACGTGAGTTTATCAGCTGCAGTGTACATGAGCCCTTAGTAACACTGAGGGTGAGATGGATGGATGGATAGATGGATGGATGCACAATATAAAAATCCAAAACTGGTGTAGAGGCACTCATGGGTCTTGCAGAGGAGGTAGATCAAAAATAACAGTGTGTTTATTGCCAGCATTTCGATGAAGCTCAGCCCATCTTTCTCAAGATGCTACAATATGGAAGTGAAGTGACTGGTAAACCCAAAGTCCACCCCCCTTAGTGATGACATCACACAGTGCAAGGGATAAAAGACACATACAGGGTAGAGGTCAAAGAATGATTACAAAAGGAGCAAATCACAAAAGTCCATTATGAAAAAAAACAAAATATACAAAATCCTAGCTTAATCACTTGCCATCTAGAGGATGTACCCCCCTTCCTGACCAGGCCATTTTTTGCAATACGGCACTGCATTACTTTAACTGACAATTGCGCAGTCATGCAATGCTGCACCCAAATTAAATTTACATCCTTTTTTCCCACAAATAGAGCTTTCTTTTGGTGGTATTTGATCGCCTGTGAATATTTAATGTTTTGCGCTATTAACAAAAAAAGGCCGACAATTTTGAAAAATAACTATATTTTTTACTTTTTGCTATTAATCATGTCCAGTAAAAAAATTTAAAAATCAAATTGTGTTATAAATTTAGGCCAATATATATTCTGCTATATGTCTTTGCTAAAACAAATCTCAATATGTGCAAATTAATTGGTTTACGTGAAAGTTATAGCATCTACAAATGGAGGTATACATACTGGAATTTTACATTTTTTTGTAATTTTTTTTTCACTAGTAATGGCGGCAATCAGCGACTTATAGTGGGATTGCGGCGGGCATTCTCACACTGGGGGGAACTGACTTGGTGTCACTGACATCTCCAGTGACACCAATACCATGATCAGTGCTAATGAAAAGCACTGACACTGTACTAATGGCACTGGGCAGGAAGGGGTTAACATGTAGGGCAACCAAAGGGTTAACTGTCTGCTGTTTTACTGTATGCTGTGTGTGCTTTACACTGTAAGCACACTGCATTGCATGGCTCTGGTATGCAGAGCCATACAAAGCAGTGTGCAAGAGCTGACAGGGGAGAGATCTGTATTGTTTACATACAGGTCTCTCCCCTCTTCGGTAATACTCAGTGATCACTGGGTGCTGGCGGGGAATCCCCGGCCGGGACCCAGTGATTCCCCGACCCAGACCCAGTGATTGACAGCCGAGGCCGCAAATGGCGGCGCGGGTAGGTAAGTGATGTGCTAGGACAACATATCGAGAAATGAAAAATGACCAAATAGCTTAAAAAATACTACCCAAGACCAAACACCCCACATGTGCTAAATGTAAATAATTGTAGGAGGGTGAGTAGCACCCAACAAAAGACAAAGACAAAACATCCACAGGAAACACTGACAGTGCGCAAAGATAGGAATACATACAGATATACATATAAATCAATACTCCACAACCAGATAGAAGTAACCTGAGGACTCAGTGATATGAAAAGCTGCAGTGGAGGAATAAAGGTGAGAACCCCAAGACCAGCACCACTAGGAAAATAACATGCCATCACAAGCAGAAGGACTGGGCATGGAAACTTAGTGAGGTTTCCATTAAAGAAAAATGGTCTGGACATCTGGAACATCACAGAGAAGAATCAGTCTAGTATAGCACCTACAGTAAATGGCAAAAAATAACAATATATCCACAGAAAACAGTGTCTGTGCACAAAGATAGGAATACATACAAATACATGTAATATAAATCTATACCCCACAACCAGATAGAGGTAAGCTGAGAACTCAGACATATGAACAGTTGCAGAGGAGGAATGAAGGTGAGAACCCCAAGACTTGCACCACTAGGAAAATGACATGCCATCCCAAGCCATGGCTATGGAAACCTAGTGAGACTTCCATTGAAGAAAAAGAAGTCTGAACACCCAGAACACCACACAGAAGAAGCAGTCTATTATAGAAACTAAATGGCAAAACATTTTTAAAACATAGTAATTAGCACTATATTTTAAAAAGTGTGCCAAAGAGATCAGGGTCAGAACACATATGTTTAAAAAAGGCCACCAGCTGGATATCCATCCAGTCAGGGAGCATGTGACAGACCCAACCAGGACAGTGGCT
Source organism: Staurois parvus (assembly GCF_062004578.1). Lineage (NCBI taxonomy): Eukaryota > Metazoa > Chordata > Amphibia > Anura > Ranidae > Staurois > Staurois parvus. The sequence continues at coordinate 775,757 of NW_028317821.1, forward strand.
TTTGGAGGGGACTGCAGGCTAGCCTCTTGCCTACTAACTACTGTATGAGCATTTGAGGGGGCTCTGTTCATTGGGAGGTGTGTGTCTGGGGGACCTTTGAAATAGTTTTACTAAAGATTCAAATCTATGTCTCCCCGAAACACACAGACTCTGAGAATTCGAGGACCCGAATATAGTTTTCGGGTCTTTGTGTTTTGTTGGGGTATACAATCAACCGCCCAAACCAGCACTGACTGCCCCTCCTGGACTCAGAGACTCAAACCAGAAGAATATAATCAGCTCAAAACAACCTGATGCTGGGGTCTCCTGCTGTTATTTGTAATCTGTTTATTAAGGTGTTATGTGTTTATTGTTATAATGTGTACCTGTGTTTGCCTATCCTGTCCAGGTGTGAAGTTTCTTTCTCCCATTGCGCAATTTCCCCATTGTGTGCCTTCTAGATGTGCATTCCCATTGTTGATTGAGCAACCCAATGTTTCTGTCAGGATGTGATTAGTCTTGTGTCAACTTTACCTCGTTATCTAACCATTGTGGGATGCTTACCTCATTGTGTAATATTTGTTTTTATTGTTCATGTGGTGACTGCCCCTATTTGTGAAGTGTGTAAAAACCTGTATTTCTGTTCAATAGAGTTATTCCTTTGGTTTTTACCTCAACATCTTGTCTGAGTACAATGCTTTGATTAAAGGGCTGGTATTAGCTATCAGTCTGCTGGACGGTTTTGGAGGGCACAAGGAACTTTTTTGTGTGGTGCAAGGTGGTCCATCACAGAGCATATATAACACCAATGTACTGTAATACAGTTCACACCACATGCAGTCCAGTTTTTTTATCCATCAAAAATGCATGCACAGTGTTTTCCATGTATTCCAATGGCCCTAGTTTACACCAGTGTAGTCAATTCCAGTCAGTTTCCAGTGAAGATAAAAAAGTAAAACATGCTGCTTTTTGTTTGCACAGAACTGTTTTGAAACATGTAAAACTGCATCAAAACTGCACTGGAATGAAGTGTGGTGTGAATTGTAAGCAAAAACATATCTGGAATGCATCCAGAGTGCGTTTTTGTGGTGTGAACTGGCCCTAACTGTTCTGCCCATCATTTATCCTTCAATCAGGATGCTAAAAGCACCAACAGGTAGTCAACCAGACGTTCCAAAGGATCATAAAAAGCAATTGAGGCTTATGCAGGCCATAGATGGGGAGAAAAACTGCAGATTTTTCTTTTAAAAAACGAAAAATCGGTTGTTCAAGTGGCCGACGTTACCATCAATGGTAAAAAAAATCGGCCGATTTTCTACCCGTCTAGAGCCGGCAAAAAGTGTCCCTGCAGAGAGCTCTGCTATTTCTTTGACAGTTCTCTGACAGTTCCTTGACATTTATAGAAGTTGCAACAATGTATCTATTTGTTTCCATTTAGGATACAGATGGTTTTATTCGGAAACAAATAGATACAATGTTTCAACCGCTGTAAATGTCAAGGAACTGTCAGAGAACTGTCAGAAATAGCGGAGCTCTCTGCAGAGACACTTTTTGCTGGACTGGAATTCTTCTTATTTTCATCCTACTTCTTCTTCTTCTTCTTCTTCTTCTTCTTCTTCTTCATCCTCATCCTCTTCTTTTTCTTCTTCTTCTTCATCCTCATCCTCTTCTTCATCCTCATCCTCTTCTTCTTCATCATCCTCATCCTCTTCTTCTTCATCCTCATCCTCTTCTTCTTCATCATCCTCATCCTCTTCTTCTTCTGCATCCTCATCCTATTCTTCTTCATCATCATCATCCTCATCCTCTTCTTCTTCATCATCATCCTCATCCTCTTCTTCTGCATCCTCATCCTCCTCTTCTTCTTCTTCTTCTTCTTCTTCATCCTCATCCTCTTCTTCATCCTCATCCTCTTCTTCTTCATCATCATCATCCTCATCCTCTTCTTCTTCTTCTTCTTCTTCATCCTCATCCTCTTCTTCATCTTCTTCTTCTTCGTCCTCATCCTCTTCTTCTTCCTCATCCTCTTCTTCTTCCTCATCCTCATCCTCTTCTTCTTCCTCATCCTCATCTTCATCCTCATCCTCTTCTTCTTCATCATCCTCATCCTCTTCTTCTTCTTCATCCTCATCCTCTTCTTCTTCTTCTTCATCCTCTTCTTCTTCTTCTTCTTCATCCTTATCCTCTTCTTCTTCTTCATCCTCTTCTTCTTCCTCTTCTTCATCCTCTTCTTCATCGTCTTCCTCTTCTTCTTTTTCTTCTTTTTGTCTTCCTCTTGCAGGTCACTGCTCATGCGCAGATTTTTTATCGGTAAAAAATCGGCTGATTTGCCCACTAATTGCCGCGAAAATCGGCCGATCGGCAAAATCGGCCGATTTTTTTCCAACTTTACCGAAAAAAAAAACGGCCAAAATACCGAAAAACGGCCGACCAAATCGCCCACTAACGATCCGAAAATCGGCCGATTTTATTTTCGGCCGAAAAATCGGCCGATTTTCGACCCATCTATGGCCTGCATTAGCTGCAAATTTAGCCCCTAGGGGCCAAAGTTTGTGATTCATGGATTCATCGGCTTTCCCTTTGTAACAGCAGGTGATGGTGGTCACCCCTAAGGAACTATCTGGCAGCAAGCCAGCAATAGAAGATCCTTGTGATTACAGAAATCTTTGGATTCCTCCACATTAAGTTGTGAGGTAGGGCTTCCAGGGATCGGACCTGTTTTTTTCCAGCATATCCCACAAATGCTTGATTAGATTGAGATCTGGAGAATTTCAAGACCACACCTCAAGTCAACACCTCAAACACATTGTTGTGTTCCTCAAACTGCTCTTGAACCATTTTTACAGTGTGTGAGGGAGCATTATCCTGCTGAAAGAGGCCACTGCCATCATCAATGGGAATACCATTTCCATGAAGGGGTATACTTAGTCAGCAACAATGTTTAGGTAGGTGGTACATGCCAAGTAACATCCACATGCATGGCAGGTCCCAAGGTTTCCCAGTAGAACATTGCCCAAAGCATCACACTGCCTCAACCAGCTTGCCTTGGTCTCATATCGCATCCTGGTTCCACCCACACAGTGTAAAATAAAATGTAATTCATCAGACTAGGCCATCTTCTTTCATTGTTCCTTTGGTCCCGTTCTGATGCCCATGTGCCAATTGTAGGTGCTTTGGCTGTGAACTCAGGTCAACATGAGCACCCTGACCGGTCTGTGGCTACGCAGCCCCATATACAACAAACTGCAATGCCCATTTTTTGTGCTTTCAACACATCAACTTCAAGGACATGCTTACTTGTTGCCTAATATATCCCATCCACTGTCAGATGCCATTGTACTGAGATAATCAATGTTTTTCACCTAACCTGTCAGTGGGGCATAAAGTAATGACTGACTAGTGTATATAGCCTGTGGCTGGATAGTGAAACAACAAACTGCACACTGATAAGCTAATTTCTCAGTCAATCTACTTTCTCTTCTTGAGAAACTGATTGGCTCCTTGTACTGCTTCTTCAACTCCCAGACGGAACATTGCTATACAAGGACTGCAAATGGCAAATACCAGGCCAACTTCAGGTACAAACACTGCCTATATTTAAAAAATACATTTACTGATATGTTCATGATAACCCATGTAGCCAAGTGCTTGGCTAGGAGTGGAGATTAAGAGAATCACTGGCTGCAGCTGCTCTCTGTGGCTGCTGTCTTGTGGTATTGACCTGGTTAACAGCGGTATTAGAGAGAGAGCGGAGCTGCTGAGTAGGAAGAGTTCAATGGACTCAGTCAGGCAGCACTGCACTGTGGGTACTGTATTCCAGAGGAGAGAGACTCTGTTGTAATCTAGAGCTTTGTAACTGAGTTTCCCAGAGGGAGATTGCCAGGAGCCGTATTTTCACAGGTTGTACAGGACACAGATGGCTTTGGCCATGAGGGAGATCAGCAAGTGCACATCGCTGTCCAGTGGTCACCACCTCCGCTGCATAATGGCAGCCAGAACAGGATCTGCAGTTATGAGTTCAGGTGTGCTGACAGACAGAATCACCACAGAGAGGAGTAATCACTGTATGTGACCAGATGGTGAGCTGCAATATCACTGGACTTGTGAACTGCTGCTGTGGGGACTTACTATTTGCTGCTAGAGAGAATGAGCTCTTAGGAACTGACCATACAGCCCTCTAGTAGCCTTATTGCTGCCTGCAGATTTACTGGTACTATTCTCATTGGCACCAACAGTACAATTGGATCCCATCGCTAGCCGGTTGAAGAATTAGGACTGCAGACTGCCTCTTCCCAGCTGCTATATGGAGACCTTTACTTATTGCCCATGTTAAGAGGTTCCCCTCAGCAGACATTGCACTATATCCTAGCTATCCTCCTAGAGTGCACTCTAGACTAGTTATAGTATTACTATTGACACTGAAGTGAATGCTTAAATGCAAATGAGTAAATTCCAGTGCAGTGTTATAGGACGTGTTACGGTACATTGGTATAGTGATGATACTCTTTAGCAATCTATGTCTGAACTTGCCTTCTGTATGCCCATTTATGCTCAAACCACCATTTTCTCTAACCCATACCAATACATTGAGTTCATTTACCACTAAAGGTTCTTGTGCCTATTTCCTGGTGCTAATTCTCAGCGGAGTCAAAACATATTTATGCTCGTGTTCTTAGAAGTGCTTGCAGTAACTTTCACTCAACCAGGAGTGCCAGGGGGGCTGAGGTTGTTCTTGGAGTTGAGGCACAGAACTGAGAACCCAAATTACCAAGTGAATCCTTCAGGTGCAACGCTACTCCAAGCTGCATTAATTTGTGTATTTTACATCTGTGCAGATTTCAGGTTTAAAGGCTAAGTTCCCTTTTTTTTAAGAAAATAAAATCCAGCTCCCCTATGCACCAATATATCATTAACATAGCTCAGTTGCAAAAATATATAAGCTCTCTTTGATCTGTAGAGGAAGGCCTTACCTTAGCACTTGATATATTTCTTAGAAAGCTTTTTCAATTCCTGAAATGTAGAAAGAGGACAGAGGAGCCAGAAAAGCCAGGAAGCAGATTACCAGCTGATCTCATTATCACACACATCCTGCACTGACCTCATTCGTACAAACCCTTCACCCATCAACTATTTTTTCACAGCATCCTTGGGATCTTTTCCCACGTGCATTTGCCTGGCAAACCCAGCATCCCTTCAGATGGGCTCAGGCGGCATGCAGCCCACAGGACACCCCTGATATAGTGCAAGGGCCTGCTTGATTGGATATAGAGTGATAGTATAGATGTTGTGTCCTCCTATTATATAGTTATGGTAAATCTAAAGGAGATTGTACAATCAGATAGTATAGTATAACCACATTCATACACGTGAACTTACCTAGTTGCATTTTGAGTGTCATTAATTGTTAACGGCACACATGGCAATATGCAGAGAAAATAGATGCTTTGCCATGCATTTCAGAAACATGTTACAAATGTGCATCATGTTTGTGTTGACATTACATGTTATAGGCACCCCAAGTGCAGCAAACACACCAAAAACATCAATAACGGACCGTGCTCTGCTCCAAAAAAAAGTTCTGGGGCAGTTCTTGTGTGTATAGCAGCCCGTTCAATGAATGGGCTGCCCTATGCGTGACAAGTGAAAACGTTCCAAAACACTCAAAACAAACATGTGGGAATGCGAGTCTTCACAACATGGAGACGTGAACGGGGCCTGACAACTGACCGTCTCCATCCACTCCCTCCTATGTACTTGTATAAAGATGGCCATACACTATGCAATCTGATTGTACAATCTCTGTACAATTTCCTTTAGATTTACCAGAACTAAGGAATAGGTGGTAACTAGAGATGAGCGAATCGAACTAGGTGAAGTGGAATTTGTTTCGAATATTAGAAAAATTTCGATTCGCGACGAATCCAAAAATTAGCATACTTCGGATGCGCGAATCGAAATTTTTCCTAAAATGGCGGCGACATGTGCGGCGACGGAGCGGGGATGTCTGGGAAGGCACGCAGACAAGGCGCGCTGACCCATAATGCATTCATTCATGACATGTGATCGCATTAGCCAATCAGCAGCCAGCCAGCCAGGACTGTGTAATGGTCGAGCTATAAATGGAGGCCATTTTAGAATTCTCCATTTGCCTCCAGTCATTCAAGAGAGGCAGACCTGGCTGTATTGAGGGAGAGAGTTAGGGACACAGAAACGTTACTTAGGGCCAGAGAAACGTTACTTAGGGACACAGAAACGTTACTTAGGGCCAGAGAAACGTTACTTAGGGCCACAGAAACGTTACGTAGGGCCACAGAAACGTTACTTAGGGCCACAGAATCGTTACTTAGGGACACAGAAACGTTACTTAGGGCCACAGAAACGTTACTTAGGGCCACAGAAACGTTACTTAGGGCCACAGAATCGTTACTTAGGGCCACAGAAACGTTACTTAGGGCCACAGAATCGTTACTTAGGGCCACAGAAACGTTACTTAGGGCCACAGAATCGTTACTTAGGGCCACAGAATCGTTACCTAGGGCCACAGAAACGTTACTTAGGGCCACAGAATCGTTACTTAGGGCCACAGAAACGTTACTTAGGGCCACAGAAACGATACTTAGGGCCACAGAAACGTTACTTAGGGCCACAGAAACTTTACTTAGGGCCACAGAATCGTTACTTAGGGCCACAGAAACGTTACTTAGGGCCACAGAATTGTTACTTAGGGCCACAGAATTGTTACTGAGGGACACAGAATTGTTACTCAGGGACACAGAATTGTTACTCAGGGACACAGAATTGTTACTCAGGGACAGACACAGAATTGTTACTCAGGGACAGACACAGAATTGTTACTGAGGGACACAGAATTGTTACTGAGGGACACAGAATTGTTACTCAGGGACACAGAATTGTTACTCAGGGACACAGAATTGTTACTGAGGGACACAGAATTGTTACTCAGGGACACAGAATTGTTACTCAGGGACAGACACAGAATTGTTACTCAGGGACAGACACAGAATTGTTACTGAGGGACACAGAATTGTTACTCAGGGACACAGAATTGTTACTCAGGGACACAGAATTGTTACTCAGGGACACAGAATTGTTACTCAGGGACAGACACAGAATTGTTACTGAGGGACAGACACAGAATTGTTACTGAGGGACACAGAATTGTTACTGAGGGACACAGAATTGTTACTCAGGGACACAGAATTGTTACTGAGGGACACGGAATTGTTACTCAGGGACACAGAATTGTTACTCAGGGACAGACACAGAATTGTTACTGAGGGACACAGAATTGTTACTGAGGGACACAGAATTGTTACTCAGGGACACTGAATTGTTACTCAGGGACACAGAATTGTTACTCAGGGACAGACACAGAATTGTTACTGAGGGACAGACACAGAATTGTTACTGAGGGACAGACACAGAATTGTTACTGAGGGACACAGAATTGTTACTGAGGGACACAGAATTGTTACTCAGGGACACAGAATTGTTACTGAGGGACACAGAATTGTTACTCAGGGACAGACACAGAATTGTTACTGAGGGACACAGAATTGTTACTCAGGGACACAGAATTGTTACTCAGGGACACAGAATTGTTACTCAGGGACACAGAATTGTTACTCAGGGACAGACACAGAATTGTTACTGAGGGACACAGAATTGTTACTCAGGGACACAGAATTGTTACTGAGGGACACAGAATTGTTACTCAGGGACAGACAGAATTGTTACTCAGGGACACAGAATTGTTACTGAGGGACACAGATTTGTTACTGAGGGACACAGAATTGTTACTCAGGGACAGACACAGAATTGTTACTCAGGGACACAGAATTGTTACTCAGGGACAGACACAGAATTGTTACTCAGGGACACAGAATTGTTACTGAGGGACACAGAATTGTTACTGAGGGACACAGAATTGTTACTCAGGGACAGACACAGAATTGTTACTCAGGGACGGACACAGAATTGTTACATAGGGACACAGAATTGTTACTGAGGGACACAGAATTGTTACTCAGGGACAGACACAGAATTGTTACTGAGGGACACAGAATTGTTACTGAGGGACACAGAAGTGTTACTGAGGGACACAGAATTGTTACTCAGGGACACAGAATTTTTACTCAGGGACAGACACAGAATTGTTACTCAGGGACACAGAATTGTTACTCAGGGACACATAATTGTTGAATTAAAGAGTATGTCAGACAACATGCAGAGGAGTGGCAGAGGAGGCAATGTTTTAGGAGCGAGCAGACGTGGCAGCAGAGGAAGGGGTCGAGGCAGCACTAGTCGCAGCCAGAGGCCATTGCTCCCGGTGTCATCCAGTGGTCGTGTCTCCACCGACAACCCTGCCGTCATCGATTGGTTGGCTCGGTCGTCTTCCTCTTCCCAGGTCACCTCTGACACCTACAGCCAACGGTCGGTGGGTACGTCAGACACAACCGTTAGTTGGCATGGCCCGGGAGCAAGCCCACTGAAATCACGTGTCCTCTACCTGCCCCTGTCCTTTGGTGTTCCCTCACCAAGTGAAGTATCGCATGCTGTGGGCTCAGCCCCACTGTACAGTGAGGAAGAGCTAACAGAGGGCGGTCAGGAACGGGGGGAGACATCCGCCTCTTCAGCAGCCAGGCGAAGAAGTAGTGGCAAGGAGAGTGGCTCAGTAGCCGGTCTAGAGACAGGTCTGTCTCCTGACCCACACGCAGCCGAGGGGGCTAGTAGTGAGGCGGAGACCCTAATTGATGATGATGAGGCTGATCGCACTTGGCAGCCTCGTCGTCATCAGGCAATTTCTTCCGCATCATCAGGAGAAGAGGGTGGCAGCTTGGCAGCGAGCAAAACAGTCGGTGGGTTGCCCAGGAGGCAGCAGGGTCGCAGCAGTGTCAGTGGAGGCAAACGGCCACGGAGTAGAGCACCAGCTCCACTGCAGCCTACCACCACAGCCAGTAGTGGTGCCGGTGTGCACGGAGGAAGTAGCAGTCAGCCAGTGAGGAGTATCGGGGGCAAAGTTTCCTACTCGGCGGTGTGGCAATTTTTCGTCAAGCCGCCCGAGGAAGTAAACGTAGCCGTATGTCGACTATGTGGCCAGAAAGTCAAGCGTGGCCAGGGGGCCCATGTTGGGACTACAGCGTTGCGGCAGCATATGCAGCGTCGCCATTTGGTGGCCTGGGAAAACCGTGATAAAGATACGGCGGTTCTGCCTGCCCCAGCCCCCGCTCCATCACCCGCTCCGTTACTTGCTCCGTCACCCGACGTCAATCGCCCTCTATCAGCCAGTCAAGGCTCCAACACCTCTGCTGAGGGGAGTTGTCGCTCGTTGGCATCTTCCGCTCGTTCAGATGCTCCTTCTCCTGCTACTCCTCTTCACGGATTCTGTCAGCAGTCTTTCTTGGAATCCGTTTCCAAGAGACAACAGTTTGCGAGCACGCACCCGACGGTGCAAAAGCTGAACGTACTCCTGTCCAAGTTGCTGGTGCTGCAGTCCCTCCCTTTCCAAGTGGTGGACTCAGCACCTTTCCGAGAAATGATGGCTTGTGCCGCGCCGCGGTGGAGAGTGCCAAGCCGTCATTTCTTCGCCAAAAAGGCAGTGCCAGCCCTGCATTCACATGTAGAAGAGATGGTGGGCCAGTCTTTGAGCATGTCGGTCTCTGCCAAAGTGCACGGCAGCGCCGACGTGTGGAGCTGTAACTACGGTCAGGGACAGTACATGTCATTTACGGCCCACTGGGTGAACGTGGTGCCGGCACAGCCGCACCAGCAACTTGGACAGGTCACGCCGCTTTTGCCTCCACGTTTGCACGTCCTTGGTCCACAAAAGATGTCCGCCTCTACCACCTCTTCTTCCGCCGTGTCCTCAGCCGCCACCCCCGTGCCAAGTCCCATTACCCGACCGGCATATCACATGTGCAGGGCGCAACGGTGTCACGCTGTGCTGCACCTGGTATGCCTTGGCGAACGTAGTCACACAGGGGAGAAACTTCTCAGTGTAGTGAACAGAGAAATCGACAGATGGCTGTCTCCGCGCAAACTGAAAATCGGAACCATGTTGACCGACAACGGAAAGAACATGGTGTCTGCTCTGCGTCAAGGAAGGTTGTGCCATGCGCCATGCATGGCTCACGTGTTCAATCTGGTTGTCAAGCGGTTCCTAAAATCCACCATCCCACTGCAAGACATCCTTAAAATGTCACGTAAACTTTGCATGCATTTCAGCCATTCCTACACCGCAAAGCACACCCTCCTTGAGCTGCAGCGGCAGAACGGAATTCCACAGCATCGCCTGATCTGCGACGTTGCAACAAGGTGGAATTCAACCCTACACATGTTAGACCGCCTTTACGAACAGCGAAAGGCCATCACCGATTTCCTGATGTTACAAGCGGATAAAGGTACTCCCCTGTGTAACTTCGATGTCAGCCATTGGCAGCTCATGCGTGACACCTGCCGCTTGCTCAGGCCCTTTGAGGAGGCCACGCTATTCGTGAGTCGGCAGGACTATGGGATGAACGACGTCATTCCTCTGTTGCATGTCCTGGAACAAATGCTGTTAACAATGGCTGGTCAGGGTGCGGTAGACGTGGCGCACAGATCTCTACGCCACATGACCCCTGTGGGGACAGGACAGGAAGAAGAGGAGGAGGTAGAGGAGGACATTTGTGCTCAGGAATTATTGAGTGAAATGGGTGGTTTTTCCACTCAGCGGACAGGAGTGGAGGAGCAGGAGCATCTGGTAGAGGAGGAGGAGGAGGAGACAGAGGACCCAGACGCACCGTGGCAGTATGCTGTGGAGATGGAGGCAGGGAGTCCCTCGCATTCCTTGGCACAAATGGCCCATAGCATGCTCGGTTGCTTGCGTAGCGACAGCCGAATAATAACATTCAGACAGAGGGATGACTTTTGGCTGTCCACCTTGTTGGACCCTCGCTACCGTTCAAAAATGGTGGCCTTTTTCACACCTGCTGAGAGGGAGGCCAAAATAACGTACTATAAAAACCACCTATGTAGTCAGTTGGTCTCTGCCTTTGTGCGCCAACGTCCATCCTCAGACACTGTGGGCCCTGTGCGCTCGCGTTCCGCTGCCATGGCAGCAGGGGAGGGGTGGGGTGGTAGGAGCAGTGGTAGCTCCACCAGCAGCGGCTGCCTCAGTCTGCAGTCGATGATGAGTAGCTTTCTTCACCAGCGCAGTGAGGAAACTACTAACCAGCCGCAGCAGCAGCAGCATCAGGTGGACCTGGAGCAGGACCTCAAACAACAGGCTTGGGCCTACTTGGACAGCACCCTGCCAACCGAGGTAGACAATCCCCTTGACTACTGGGCAACGAAACTTGACCTTTGGCCCCAACTAGCTGAATTTGCCCTTGAAAGGCTGTCATGCCCGGCCAGTAGCGTGGCATCTGAGCGCGTGTTTAGTGCGGCAGGAGGTATTGTAACTCCGCGGAGGACACGACTGTCCACCCAAAGTGTGGAGAGACTCACGTTTGTGAAAATGAATCAGGCGTGGATTAGTCTGGATTTCAAACCACCAGTTCCTGACACAACTGACTAAATCCGCCATGAATCATGCCCCAAACATGTGCCACTTTCAGGTCTCCTCACACTGCTGGTGTGTTCCATTTTTTGTCATAGGGTGCTGGCAGATTACGGGCCTCCCATTGCTGCTGCCAGGCCCGTAATCTGCCGTGGGCCCCTGTACCGCCTCTTCATGCTGCTGCCAGGTCCGCAGTGTCTCATGGGTCCCTGTACGGCCTCCCATTGCTGCTGTCTCCATCACCACACTCTGCCATGTGCCACTTTCAGGTCTCCTCACACACTGCTGGTGTGTTCCATTTTTTGTCATAGGGTGCTGGCAGATTACGGGCCTCCCATAGCTGCTGCCAGGCCCCTAATCTGCCATGGGCCGCTATACCGCCTCCTCATACTGCTGCCAGGTCCAGAGTCTCTCATGGGTCCCTGTACGGCCTCCCATTGCTGCTGTCTCCATCGCCACACTCTGCCATGTGCCACTTTCAGGTCTCCTCACACACTGCTGGTGTGTTCCATTTTTTGTCATAGGGTGCTGGCAGATTACGGGCCTCCCATAGCTGCTGCCAGGCCCCTAATCTGCCATGGGCCCCTGTACCGCCTCCTCATGCTGCTGCCAGGTCCACAGTGTGTCATGCCATGTGCCACTTTCAGGTCTCCTCACACTGCTGGTGTGTTCCATTTTGTCATAGGGTGCTGGCAGATTACGGGCCTCCCATAGCTGCTGCCAGGCCCCTAATCTGCCATGGGCCCCTGTACCGCCTCCTCATACTGCTGCCAGGTCCAGAGTCTCTCATGGGTCCCTGTACGGCCTCCCATTGCTGCTGTCTCCATCGCCACTCTCTGCCATGTGCCACTTTCAGGTCTCCTCACACTGCTGGTGTGTTCCATTTTTTGTCATAGGGTGCTGGCAGATTACGGGCCTCCCATAGCTGCTGCCAGGCCCCTAATCTGCCATGGGCCCCTGTACCGCCTCCTCATGCTGCTGCCAGGTCCACAGTGTGTCATGCCATGTGCCACTTTCAGGTCTCCTCACACTGCTGGTGTGTTCCATTTTGTCATAGGGTGCTGGCAGATTACGGGCCTCCCATAGCTGCTGCCAGGCCCCTAATCTGCCATGGGCCCCTATATACCGCCTCCTCATGCTGCTGCCAGGTCCAGAGTCTCTCATGGGTCCCTGTACGGCCTCCCATTGCTGCTGTCTCCATCGCCACACTCTGCCATGTGCCACTTTCAGGTCTCCTCACACACTGCTGGTGTGTTCCATTTTTTGTCATAGGGTGCTGGCAGATTACGGGCCTCCCATAGCTGCTGCCAGGCCCCTAATCTGCCATGGGCCCCTGTACCGCCTCCTCATGCTGCTGCCAGGTCCACAGTGTGTCATGCCATGTGCCACTTTCAGGTCTCCTCACACTGCTGGTGTGTTCCATTTTGTCATAGGGTGCTGGCAGATTACGGGCCTCCCATAGCTGCTGCCAGGCCCCTAATCTGCCATGGGCCCCTGTACCGCCTCCTCCTCCCCATTGCTGCTGCCAGGAGGCAGCAGGGTCGCAGCAGTGTCAGTGGAGGCAAACGGCCACGTAGAGTAGAGCACCAGCTCCACTGCAGCCTACCACCACGGCCAGTAGTGGTGCCGGTGTGCACAGAGGAAGTAGCAGTCAGCCAGTGAGGAGTAGCGGGGGCAAAGTTTCCTACTCGGCGGTGTGGCAATTTTTCGTCAAGCCGCCCGAGGAAGTAAAAGTAGCCGTACGTCGACTATGTGGCCAGAAAGTCAAGCGTGGCCAGGGGGCCCATGTTGGGACTACAGCGTTGCGTCAGCATATGTAGCGTCGCCATTCGGTGGCCTGGGAAAACCGTGATAAAGATACGGCGGTTCTGCCTGCCCCAGCCCAGGGTTCCATTTTGTCATAGGGTGCTGGCAGATTACGGGCCTCCCATTGCTGCTGCCAGGCCTTAATCTGCCATGGGCCCCTGTACCGCCTCCTCATGCTGCTGCCAGGTCCACAGTTTCTCATGGGTTCCTGTACCGCCTCCCATTGCTGCTGTCTCCATCGCCACACTCTGCCATGTTCCACTTTCAGGTCTCCTCACACTGCTGGTGGGTTTCCATTTTGTCATAGGGTGCTGTATGGCCTCCCATTGCTGCTGCCAGGCCCGTAATCTGCCATGGGCCCCCGTACCGACTCCTCATGCTGCTGCCAGGCCCGTAATCTGTCATGGGCCCTTGTTGTCGCTTGTTGGCATATTCCGCTCGTTCAGATGCTCTTTCTCCTGCTACTCCTCTTCACGGATTCCGTCAGCAGTCTTTCTTGGAATCCGTTTCCAAGAGACAACAGTTTGCGAGCACGCACCCGACGGTGCAGAAGCTGAACGTCCTCCTGTCCAAGTTGCTGCTGCCAGGCTCGTAATCTGTCATGCGCCCCTGTACCGCCTCCTCATGCTGCTGCCAGATCCAGAGTGTGTCATGGGCCCCCGTACCGACTCCTCATGCTGCTGCCAGGCCCGTAATCTGTCATGGGCCCCTGTACCGCCTCCTCATGCTGCTGCCAGTTCCAGAGTGTGTCATGGGTCCCTGTACGGCCTCCCATTGCTGCTGCCAGGCCCGTAATCTGCCATGGGCCCCCGTACCACCTCCTCATGCTGCTGCCAGGTCCAGAGTGTCTCATGGGTCCCTGTACGGCCTCCCATTGCTGCTGTCTCCATCGCCACACTCTGCCATGTGCCACTTTCAGGTCTCCTCACACTGCTGGTGGGTTCCATTTTGTCATAGGGTGCTGTATGGCCTCCCATTGCTGCTGCCTCCACCGCCACACTGTGGCTCCACACTCTGGTTTTGGTCCCGTGACTGCCCAAATGAGTGAAGTGTGTGGTGATTCTAAGATCGACGGCACTCATCTGCATGTCATACTGACTGATAGTATTATTTCTCTTCCCCAGCAGACTCCAAGGGCATTTAAATTAAAGGTACAGTGTTCTGCACTAATATAAAGGCTCTCTGAAGCCTAGAAACACCCTTTTATAAGTTAAATTCGCAGCGAATATATTCGACTCGAATCAAAATTTTTTCACGAATTCGCCGAATCAGTCGAATCGAATTTTTGAATAATTCGCTCATCTCTAGTGGTAACACCTAAACAATTCATTCAATTGGTATCAAATCAGGCAGGCCCTTGTACTACATAGCTGATGGGAGGAAGGTAATATTGTAACGAGAGAGGTGTGGTCCAGAGTGGTGAACACACCCTTTCACCCCCTTTTCTGTGATGCAACAAGGAAGTGAAGGCTTCTGGGAAGTGACCTACAGAAAGTGAATGCTGAGAGACCATCTACAGGAAATGATGCAACCTTAAAATCTGTTCAAAATCTCACAGAAACCGACGAAAAAATTAAACATCCTGTGGATGAGGTACGTGAGAGAAAAGCACATTGGGATGGCTGGGCCAGAAATGGCATTGGAAAACGCTTCTATTTATTCTGAAAAGTGAAATTTTGACCGAAAGATTGAATTTATCCTTTAAGATTTATACGTCTAGGAGATTGTGTTATTTAGAAGCTTTTCACCATTTCGGTTAACAGGAACTTTATAAGGTAAATGAATTTTATATTGATATCCAGAAAAAGGGTTAAATGGCCCGGGTGATCCTGCGTGCATATTTTGAAGGGCATGCATGAATGTGTACACATGATCAGAGTCAGGCATATTGCTTGTTCAGCTTCTGCTGCTCCACAGGGACCTCAGGGGACTGCAGGGGCTATAAGGAAAGGCTGTGCCAGATAGATGCTTGCCTCTGCTTTCATTGAGAAGCTTTGCCTCAAAAGGCAGGTACATTGCAGCTCTGCTGTGAGCCTGGCACTGTATAGCTGGCACCCTCTTTAACCACTTGCCTACCAGGCACTTACACCAACTTCTTTACCAGGCCAATTTTCAGCTTTCAGCGCTGTCACACTTTGACAATTGCATGGTCATGCAAGATTGTACCCATATGACATTTTTAGAATTTTTTTCTCACAAATAGAGTTTTCTTTTGGTGGTATTTAATTGCCGCTGGGTGTTTTACGTTTTGCGCTATAAACAAAAAAAGTGCAAAAAATTTGAAAAAAAATTTTTTTCTTTGTTTCTATTATAAAATTTTTCAAACAGGTAATTTTTCTCCTTCACTGATGTGCGTTGATGAGGCAGCATGGATGGGCACTGATAGGCAGCACGGATGGGCACTGGTAGGCAGCACGGATGGGCACTGATAGGCAGCACTAATGAGGTGGCAGGGATAGGCGACACTGATAGGCAGCACTGAGGTGTCATGGATAGGTGGCACTGATAGGCAGCACTGATAGGTGGCACTGATAGGTGGCACTGATGATGGGTACTGATAGACAGCACTGATAGGTGGCACTGACTGGCATCACTGCTAGGCATTGACTGGTGCAACTGCTGGGCACTGACTGGCACAACCGCTGGGCACTGACTGGTGGCACTGACTGGCAGCACTGCATTGATGGGCACTGATGGGCCCATGTGGGTGGCACTGGTTGGTGGGCACAGGGGGGTGGGCACATGTGGGTGGCACTGCTGGACACAGGTATGTGACACTTCTGGGCACAGGTAGGTGGCACTGCCGGGCACAGGTGGGTGGCACTGCTGGGCACCGATCATCAGGGCACTGATAATCAGTGGCCTGATGATCGGTGCCGATCCCCGCTCTGCCAACTGCCGGTTCTCGGCAGCACTTTCCTCGCGCTCTGACAGCGTGAGGAAAGTGCAGCCGAGAACCGGCAATTGCATTTCCCGGAGATCAGCGTGTCATTGGACACGGCTGATCACGTGGTAAAAGGCCGCTGTGATTGGCCTTTTACCACATCATGTGATCATCTGTGTCCGTAGGACACAGCGATCACGGAGATCGCTGGGTGCGCGCCCCCGGGGGCACGCAGGAGAGCGCGTTCTGGGAGGACGTCATATGACGCCCTCCCAGAACTGGCCGACCAGAGTGTAGCCGTCATTGGCAAGTAGTTAAAGGCAACATGTGGGTGAAAGCATTTACACTGCAGAGCATAGGCATTTAAAGAGAACCAGTCAACACTGCAAGGATCTGAACATTTTGTTTTAAATTAGAATTATGCAGGATTAAACTGCATCTAAAGCCTTTAGTTTTATTCTCTTAGAGTGCTGTTTCGATGCAAGCTGGCATGTACAATATCTGTAGCACTACCCCTTATGGGTTGCTGTTGATATTTTGGCTATATAAATATAAAGGCTAACTGACTGGCTGTGCAGGGCTATAGGGGGGCTATAGCCCTGCACAGCCAGTCAGTTAGCCTTTTTCACACAGACAGAAATCAGGCCTTGAGCATTGGTACTGTTGTTTTATTGAGGGGTTTAACCACTTCAAGTACAGACACTTTTACCCCCTTAGTGCCCAGGCCAATTTTCAGCTTACAGTGCTATCACACTTGAATGACAATTGCGCGGTCATGCAACACTGTACCCATATGAATTTTTTTAGCATTTTTTTGAGACAGATACAACTTTATTTTGGTAGTATTTATTCACCACTGGGATTTTTTTTTTTTTGCTATGTAAATGAAAATGTCCAAAAATTTTGAAAAAAAGTGTTTTTCTTATAACATTTTGCAAATAAATAATTTTTCTTCATAAATCTTGGCAAAAATGTATTCGGTTATCTTTTTAGCAAAAAAAAAAAAATAACCCAAATTAGTTTATAACCAAAAATTATAATTTTTCAATTTTTTTTTACATTTCTTTATATTATTATTTATCTTTGTTTTTTTTTACATATTGTCACCCTAGCAGTACAGTGTCATCATAGTGACACTGTACTACTTGTGGTGGATGATGAAGATTTTTTTTTTTTTTTACACTGATTGCTTTTACACCCATAAAGGCTGTAAAAACAATAATTTCTCCTTCTCTCTGGCTGCATTCTTGCAGCCATTGAGAAATACTGTTCACAGCTTGTCACATGGTACAAGGCTGTTGTGAATAACCTTGTACCATGTGACCTCTGTGATCATTTACAGATTTCACTAGTAGTAAGCAATGATGTCAAAAGTGACATCTTGCTAACTACTCTTCATATGATCACTCATTGGCCAATCAGTGATCACATGATCACGACCTCACACAGAGGTCCCGTACAGAGGAGGACACAGCGGGCACCGGATCGTGGTGCTGCATGCTCACCTTTAAAATGCGAGCGCCATTTATGTACGGCAACCCGCTCCTGCACTGCTCCCGTCTGGCCATTTATGTACATGGGCCGGACGGGAAATGATTAAACATGGATAGGATTAAGGGATGTATAGGATGCAAGGGAACTGAAATCTGAGGGCAACTTTCTGAACTATTCACAGCTTCTTTTCTCTGGCACAGTCTCTATTGGAGTGCCAGTCAGTAGCTCCAGTTGTACCACCCCAGACTCTAGATGAATTCCTCTTCACCCATCAATCTGAAAGTATTCTTCCTGAGCAGGGGAGTGCTCCTTTCCCTATTCACCCAGGGGGTTTATGTGTACTCACTCAGATCATCTCCTGTACAGCTTGTGGAATGGCTGCTGCTACCAGGCTTGTCAGCTAGACCACTCCTTCCTTGCCACACAGGTGGTCCTCTCTCAGGGGACCAGTGAGTCCCAAGGTTTCCTCCTTTCCAGCTCCAGGCTCGCAGGCAGGCCCCATCCCAACAGGCCTCCTGGCAGCCTTCTTCCTCCAGCCTCACATCTTCCTGACTCACACTTCTTTCCCACCACCACTCTCCAACTCCTGCCACTGAGCAGACTATAACACCTCTTAAGAGAGTCCAGCCTCTTGCCAAGCCTCCTGTTGGGGATTAGCTGAGGTCCCTCAAAGGTGTAGCCAACCACACCTCAGATCCACCCACTGCCTCCAAAGCCCCCTCCAAAAGCCCCAGAGCAAGACGACATTCCAGAGGGGCTGGCCTGCAGAGTATTTCAGTCCTGATGCGAATTTGACCCCTCTGGCTATTGCACTTGAGCTCTTATTCAGCTCCTGTCTAACCATTAGGGATCTAGATCCACCTAGTGTAACTAGTGTAAACAAATTTCATTTCCTGTGTTTTAGATATCATTCACACAGTAGTTTAGCTGCAGCTTGTTTGCCTCTGTTCAGCCATGGATACTGTTGTTTAGAGGACCATAATACTATATGACTGAATCTCATGTAGACCTGTCAATTTTAAAACACAGAACTGTTTGGCTGTGGCACACAATGTATTTTGATTGTAAACCACCTCATCATGATGTTACCCTTCCCTTTCCATACCTTTCATCTCACCACAATCCCCTCCTCGTCAACTTTGCTTTATTATTTAGTATATGTACTATTCATTTTCTGACAAAGTGTTTATTTTTATGATGAATTTGCTTTTATTTATAAGGGTCTGGCAAAATATTTGGGGAAGGGGGGACCCACCCCTGGCTGACATCTGAATGGACCAGGTAGGGATATGTCAGTGGTTGCTAGGGAGCCAGCAATTGCTGGCTTTCCTTCAATCAGCCCTAGCAGGAAGCTCTCACATTTAGCAGTAGTAACAATAGCTGTGCAAAATGTTTTATCGCCTGCTGTAGCCAGAGGTTTGGCTTGGCTAAACATCTCATTTAGTTTGGCTATTTGCCGAACGCCAAACATGTAAAATTTAGACTAAACATGGTCTGAACCTGAGTCTCATCTCTTTTTAACACTTTTTGAAGGAGGCATGTTACAGACACTACTAGCTATAGAGAATGAGGGAGGAAACAGAGATAGGAGATTTTACAGCCTTTCTGAGCACTACAGTGCCTTGAAAAAGTATTCATACCCCTTGAAATTTTCCCCATTTTGTGATGTTACAACCAAAAACGTAAATGTATTTTATTGGGATTTTATGTGATAGACCAACACAAAGTGGCACATAACTGTGAAGTGGAAGGAAAATGATAAATTGTTTTCAAATTTGTTACAAATAAATATCTGAAAAGTGTGGTGTGCATTTGTATTCAGCCCCCTTTACTCTGATACCTCTAACTAAAATTTAGTAAAACCAATTGCTTCCTATGTGTAATTTAATCTCAGTATAAATACAGCTGTTCTGTGAATCCCTCAGAGGTTTTGTTAGAGAATATTAGTGAACAAACAGCATAAAAAAGGCCAAGGAACACACCAGACAAGTCAGGGATAAAGTTGTGGAGACGTTTAAAGCTGGGTTAGGTTATAAAAAATATCCCAAGCTTTGAACATCTCACTGAGCACTGTTCAATCCATCATCCGAAAATGGAAATAGTATGGTAAAACTGTAAACCTACCAAGACATGGCCATCCACCTAATCTGACAAGCCTAGCAAGGAGAGCATTAATCAGAGAAGCAGCCAAGAGGCCCATGTTAACTCTGGAGGAGCTGCAGAGATCCACAGCTCAGGTGAGAGAATCTGTCCACAGTACAACTATTAGACGTGCACGCCACAAATCTGGCCTTTATGGAAGAGTGGCAAGAAGAAAGCCATTGTTGAAAGCCATGAGAAGTCCTGTTTGCAGTCATGTGGGGGACTCAGAAAACATGTGGAAGAAAGTGCTCTGGTCAGATGAGACCAAAATTGACCTTTTTGGCCTAAACGCAAACCCTGAACACACCATCCCCACCGTGAAACATGGTGGTGGCAGGATCATGTTTTGGGATGCTTTCCTTCAACAGGGACAGAGAATGTGGTCAGAGTTGATGGGAAGATGGGTGAAGCCAAATACAGGGCAATCTTAGTTGAAAACCTGTTAGAGTCTGCAAAAGACTTGAGACTGGGGTGGAGGTTCACCTTCCAGCAGGACAATGATCCTAAACATACAGCCAGAGCTACAATGGAATGGTTTAGATCAAAGCATATTCATGTGTTAGAATGGCCAAGTCAAAGTCCAGACCTAAATCCAATTGAGAATCTGTGGCAAGACGTGGAAATTTCTGTTCACAGAATCTCTCCATCTAATCTGACAGAGCTTGAGCTATTCTGCAAAGAAGAATGGGTAAAAATGTCACTCTCTAGATGTGCAAAGCTGGTAGAGACATCCCCAAAAAGACTTGCAGCTGTAATTGCAGTGAAAGGTGGTTCTACAAAGTATTGATTCAGGGAGGCTGAATACAAATGCACGCCACACTTTTCAGATATTTGTTTATAAAAAATATTGAAAACCATTTATCATTTTCCTTCCACTTCACAATTATGTGCCACTTTGTGTTGGTCTATCATATAAAATCCCAATAAAATACATTTACGTTTTTGGTTGTAACATGACAAAATATGCAACATTTCAAGGGGTACAAATACTTTTTCAAGGTACTGCATTTCCTCCATGATCCTCAGTTAAGGAGAGAAGGGTTATCTACTTTGTCATATTCAAATTAGTAATAATGATTAGTAATAAATTATAATAATTAGTAATACAATTTACTGCAGACAGGCAGCCTGTACAGGCACAGTGATGTATCTGTACGTCTCTGGCCCTTCTGGGTACAGGGCACGCGTGTGTGTCCCTGCTCACCAACTCCTGCTGTGATTAGACACAGCAGGGTTTTGTCTGCAGGTCCCAGCCAATGATTTATGGCCAGGACTTGCTCATTGGCTGTGTCCAATCAACACAGGGCTCTGTACAGAGGGAACAACATCTGTGTTTCTACTCCCTGTAAAGCAGGGAGGAGGAACAAAGAGATTTTTAGTAAAAAGCAGCACGCAATACACACATTAACACTTGTTAGGCACACACTTAACCCCTTGATTACCCTGAGCTGTTAACCCCTTCCCAATTAATATCATTAGAACCGTGACTATGTAAATTATCACTGATCACTGTATTAGTGTATGAGTGTCACTGTGATGTCAGTGTCACTTAGTCAGTCAGTTCCCACCCAGTGTCAGTTAGTGTCAGATTGCTTGGTGCACCATCACAGTTTCACTATAAGTCGCTGATCACTACCATTAGTAATATAAAAAGAAAATAAAGAAAAATTCCAGTATATATTGTTGGTAGACGCTATGAGAGAGAGAGAAGGGAAAAAAAAACACAAAGCAGCACACTGTTTACATATGTCCTTTACTTAGCTGCCTGCAACAACTATACTAGTATTCTTTATGTTTCAATAATTTTTATTGAAGTTTTAATAACAAGACATTGTAGGTAAATACGGTTCATTTCGAGATATTGCAGTACAGGATAGTAAACAATATTTTCCCCACCAATTGGCTGGGGGTAATAATATAGTATGTGGTGATGGCATATACTAGTATTCTTTGATGGTGATTAAAAGCAATGTAAACTGGTCACCTGATGGCGATCACTAATGGTTGAAAACGTTTGGTTACAAAGCCATAAATGAACCCAGCACAAGACAGGGTTAATAAATAGAGAATTCTTTGCAGTTTTGAGCAGTATAACAATTGTACTAAAATGATCGACTTATGTTGTAATTTTATTTTGATATACACTGTATATTTTTTTTCATATATTGTAGACTGCTCTGCGGTTGAAATACTTTTTCCCCTGAGGAAGCCCTTGTTGGGTGAAACATGTAGGGAAATTATATTTCTCCAAACCACAGTTATACAGCCAAGCTCTCTCCATTCTTTTAACAGTATTGTCTCAATTTATATTTTTATATAGTGACTAATAAAAGTTGTAAAAATATTTTTAATATATGTTCTCTGTTGTACTTGTGCACCTTTTTTAAAATCCCACATTTTTCAATTCTATATTTCAAACTACAGGGATGTGGTGCTATGTGCACATTTGGTAACCCACTCGTCATGTTTCTATATAGGGTTAATAAATAATTGAATACATATATAAAAATCAGTTCAAAACAGCAGTTTATAAAAACACCATATTACAAAACATCCATGCTGTGAAGTCCAGATGTGTATGACTACATGACGCAAGGTGCAAAGATACACAAAGGAAAAATGTGTGTACCAGGCGGCCTGGCAAGGATATATTAAAACAAACAGAAATCTAGATAAATGTCAGTAGACCCTCCATAAATCCAGGTCACTGACAGACGTAGTAGATGGAGTAGTGCACTGGGGGGTTGTTTCTAATATTAAGATATTAATAATTCGAACATGTACACTTCCTCCTCTACACCTGCTCCTAATGCAGCTATGTAATTATAAATCAACTATAATTATGTATCAAATATATCATGCAGTTTCTTTGTTTACTCTTTCCCTCCCCTTTCTCGCTGTTACATCTCTCTAGTGTTTATTAATGGGGCTCGCATTTGTTTGTGCCTGTTCATTTTTCCTGACTTTCATTACAGTTTAGGCTTGAGATATATATGTCCCTCTGTCTTTAATTATTACACATGCCCATTAAAATTAACTGGATATGCCTCTTAGGAAATTTAAATACACAATACTATAATTCTATTAAAGTTTATCAGAGTAAGCAGCCGTAGAACCAGATAAGTTTGCTCTCTCTTTTTTTTTTTTCTAACAAGTGTGCTTTTCAGTCCTGATTTACAAGGTAACTGACTAAAGAAAATAAAAGCTGTTTCACTTTCATGGAACACACACAAAGAAAAATGAAAGGCAAATTCACAAATGAGCCACAGAGGAAATTAAACAGCATGCAAGGACCTCCTTGTTGAATCCGGCGCAGACATTGCAAAGCTTCTGCCATATAAACACTAAGCACTTAAACTGTTATATTTACAATAATTACCTTTATCTTTAATGTTCGTTCTGTTCAGAGGTTGGCACGCTTCCCTGCTCTGTGTTTAAATGGATACATATGGCATTATCACCAAGCCTGTTCTATGCGTGTACCGTCTGAACAACTTATGATGACCTAAACGTATTCTTAACACAGGGAAGGTCATTTACTTAGCAATATGTAGGCAGATGAACTTGTACAACTCTGGTTGCTAGGTTACTTTCTGTACACATTTCTTAAAGTTAATCTATCTTGAGAACAAAAATGTATATATACACAGTACATTATATATACATTATACACTACAGCTTACCAGTCCTTACAGTTGGTGGGTGCATTCCTATTCTTGATTCAGGCTTTTTATTCTTTCATTTTCATCTTTATTTGATTCACTTTTTATTTTTAATTTTCACAGCACTCACTTAGTCCCCTTTCACACGTAAGGCCCAATCAAACCCGCCTGTCAGTTTTTCAGATGGACCTAATCTGAACCTCCATTCACCTATAGACCTGCGGACACAACTCCATTTACACCCACCTACATCCAATCCGATCCAGTCCACTAAAAGAAACCCCAAAAACCTAAGAGAATCCAGCCTCCTCTGTTTATGCGGATCGGACTGGAGGGCAGTTGGGTGTAAATGGACAGCGGAGTCCATTTATACCCAGCTGGCCATAGAGCAGAGCGGGCTCTGTCCATGTCTACTTTGCAGAAACTGAGCGGACATGGATTTGTCATTTGCCTGTTCTGCTCTGATCAGCAAAGGTTTAGCAAACAAATCCCCTGCTGATCAAATTGGAGTCCACCCCGTGTGAAAGGGACCTTACTGTACTGTATCTTCGGAGAAGCAGTGTTGTGACTCTAGAACAGGAAGTGTTTAAAGACTCCAAAACACTTTCTTCTATGCAATAGCATAGGAGGGAGGTTTTCTGTTATACTCACATACAGTTGGGAACAATGCTTTTACATATTTATGCAGTTTCATAGTTAGCCAGGTTAAAAAAGACAACATATTTATCTAGTTCAACCAATAGAAAAAAAAATAAATCCAATAAGTAATGTGGCAGTGTGGTACCCTACCAAGGTCTAAATGAAGGCAGGTTGAGGTGCTCCGGGGGGTTGTCTAATGCAGAGGAAACTTGCTTTTCAGTTTCCTCATCATTTTCTAAAGTTCGTTTTGGTAACTAGAGCCTGGAGATTTCTAAGAGATCTGGGTGGGATGAAATCTTCTGTCTTGGTTCCAGATTTTGTGAGCAGCCAGCACACTGATTGCACAAGTGTATGCAGGTCTTTTAGTAGTAACCTGACCATAGTTTTGGGCTCCACCACGGCAGACAGGACGTTGGGTCCAGGAGTCATGAGGCTCCACCTAGGAGAGAGGTGGGAGCCAGAGTGGCAAGGGGTTGCTAAGTGTATGGTCCAAAAGCGAGCAGTCTGTAGAAGACAGAAAATGGTCTGGAGGGTAAGGCCAGGGCAGCAGCACTGCAAGTGCAAGCCAGAAGGGCTGAATATTTGTGTTTTTTTGGATGGACGACAAATGCTGTATACCCCTGTGTGGTAAACTCATGTTATGGTGTTTTTCTGAGCTTTTATTTTAATAAAATTGGGCAAGAGTCCTTAAAGCTCTACCTTTTGATGCTCGTTCTCACAGTAAATAAATAGAAATTCTCCATATACAGAATCCTATGCTATAGTTGATACAGGGAAAGGCAAAAACCTATGAAGCATGGTCCAATTTGCTTCAGCAGGAGGAGAAAAATACATTCCATCCTGATGCCCCAGAAGGCAATTGGATATTCCCTGGATCAAAAACCTTTGGTGTTATTGCCTTTTATACAGTATGTTATTATCCAGTTTCATTTTGGGCATTTAGGAATACATCCAGCTTTAAAAAAAAAGAAAAAAAATCTACTGAGCTGGCCAGAGTCAGTCAGTACAGGAAGGCATTTTATTTAAGTTATGCTATGTGAATGTAACAAATATAATAAAGTAGCATGTAACAACTCATAAGGTAACATATACTATATATAAAGTTAGTGTTATCCCAATTTGGTTGCAAAAGTGGAAATACTTTTTTTTTGTCCCAAATGGTGTGAAGCTACTGTATCAACACAAGATTAATCTGGTGAAATCTAGGGCAAACAATTAGTTACCAATATCACCTGTAGGCTTCCATCAGCTGATCTTTTCCCCACTACTGAATTATTATTATTATACAGGATTTTTATAGCGCCAACAGTTTGCTCACAATATAACGGGAGACAATACAGCAACAATACAGTTCAATACAAGAGGGATAGGAGGGCTCTGCTCCTTGGAGCTTACAATCTAGGACTGAATGTTATGTGCCTACTGTGTTTCTTGAGGGGGTGGCCATATTAGTAGAGGAGCAGAGCTTTGCTTACTTACACCAGGGCTGCCCCATCGATGACTGGACATATATGATGACTGAATGTTATGTGCCTACTGTGTTTCTTGAGGGGGTGGCCATATTAGTAGAGGAGCAGAGCTTTGCTTACTTACACAAGGGCTGCCCCATCGATGAATGGACATATATGATGACTGAATGTTATGTGCCTACTGTGTTTCTTGAGGGGGTGGCCATATTAGTAGAGGAGCAGAGCTTTGCTTACTTACATCAGGGCTGCCCCATCGATGGCTGGACATATATGATGACTGACCAATATTAAAGAAGCAGCAGCTGTAGGATGCTCATATCCACATAACAAATTAAGGAATGGCAACCCTTTCTCAATCTGGTATCTAAAGTTGAAATGTTCATCCACTCAAAGCTAATATTTCTTTTTTCAGTTGCTACTGAAGAGCTAAATCACCCAATGGTTTCTTACCTTTCCAGTGATGAGCTTTTTGTGCCCACTGTGCCTGGTCTCTACGCTAGGAACCATTACAAAATGGTCTTACTTTTTTTGTAGGATCTTCAATTTATGATATATTATTCAGGATACAAAATCAAAAATACAAACATTTAGAGGCAAGGACACCTAAAACTCAAGAGTGGGAGGAAACAGCTCCAGAAACTTTGCCAAGGATCTGAACTTTCCATTGTGTGGGCAGGAACAACTAAACTCTGAGAGGAGGGAACAGTGACAGAAACAATCTCCTTAGTGGGAACATCCTAGGTGAGTGGGAAGAATACTTAAAATCTTAGCCAAACTTTCCAAACAAGACCAATCATTATTTAAAAAAAAGAAATGTTATTGATCAAACCACTTAAAATCAATGAAAGAGGCTATTATGTCAAAGATCTTATTGTTATGACTATAACCAGTATAAAAGACATAAGAAGCTAGTAGTCCAACGGATACCCCCTATATCTGAGATATCACTGTTAGAAGGACATACGTTTTAACAGTAGATAAGTTAAATTACATTGTAATGTAATCCAACAAACAGGGCCATTGGCAGGGACTAAACAAACCCCAGAGACCAATAAATGCACTGACTCTCATGGAAATCACTGACAGTCAAGACATTGCTCTTCATTTTAGATGAAATCAATACATTTCTTGAAAGGTTCTGATTAACTGTATGGGTCAACAAGAGTCAACTGTGCATTGACTGTGTACAGAGTCTATTCAGATTAATT
This sequence comes from Staurois parvus, assembly GCF_062004578.1. NCBI lineage: Eukaryota > Metazoa > Chordata > Amphibia > Anura > Ranidae > Staurois > Staurois parvus. Next base: position 802,600 of record NW_028317821.1, read on the forward strand.
GTACAGATATAAGACAGGTGATATCTCAGCAGTTACCCAAGGTGCAGAAAGTAAAGATAGTATATAAAGCCATCCATTAAAGGAAAGTAATTAGTCATTCAAAGCATAAAGGTACTTTTAAAACACATTCATGTTTTTAATATATCTGGGAATACCAATAGCTTTGCAAGTTTAACAATAATATATGCAATCATTAAAATGGCTTGGACTCATAGCTGCAGCTTTGAAAGTATAGGGAAAGAAAAGGCACAGGCAATTAGTTATTTTTGCAAAGTGGTTTGTTGCAGATAACAATGCTTTGATAATTATGTTTCAGTGTAAAGGTTTGACACAGGATCGAGTGAACACAAAGAACAAGGGTTCTGTTTCTCATTAGGAGTTATGTTAGGTTAGTGTTAAGGTCAGGGGTTAGGGGTTCATCTTGCATTTGAGGATTAAAGTTAGGGTTAAGTTTTGTGTTAGGTTTGAGTTAGTGTTAGGGTTTACTAAATAAGGGGGGGGTTAATCAGTAAGGGCGGTTTGTGGTTAGTAAGTGTTAAGACAGAGATTACATTTAAAAGCCAATCCACGTTTCCTTTATTTTATGTATATTCAACCAAATGGGGTTGCTGACATAAGTATGATTTTGGTCCCATTTTTCGGGCTTACCTATATTGAGCTGCTGTTGGATGTTCAGCCTAACTCCAATCAATGTATCTAACATGGATTTTACCTGTTATTCTGAGCCTTTTGTATTATTACTCCTTTTATCTTTTGCTGGCATGTGCCCTAAATACTCTCCTGTTATTTGTATGTTCTTGAAAATCTCAATTAAAAAAAAATATATAAACTCCGGGGACGAGTAAATATTATTTAAATACAAGATGCAAGATAATATTCTTACTTGAGTCTGTAAAGTGGATTTAGTTTGTGACTATTGCAGGATATATTTACATTAAAGATTTTGTGCCCAGAGTTCAGGTTTAATTGTTGGAGGGTTTGTGTCAATGGTTATGTGTTAGTAATGGTTTAATGCTGAACATAGGGCACTTTAGGGAGCTGAAGGGCATTTTTTCTTGGCACTAAAAAATGACGGTTATGTGTTTTTTAAATTATAATTTTCCTTTAAGAAAGGTTACCAAATATGCTGCCATAAGTATATCTTTGTAACAAAAGACAGAATATTATAAGTATGTTTTTGTGATGAAAGGAAACAATAGGCACACAATTTTATCTGGCCGACCCCATAAAGTACATAATCATTTCTGACAATAGTCCATAACACTCATGGCAGCTGTCTCCAGAGTAGAAACAGTATCTGTAAGCAGAGCCAGTGGTTCCACTAAGCAAACTAGGCAGCCGCTTAGGGCACAGTGCCAACTAGGGGGGCCTGGGCATAGCACAGGCTGGCACTCTCTCTGTGTGGGATGCCGCCATGTCATGAATTATCCTTCAGCTAAGGGGAGGGGCGGCAGAGGGAAGGAATAAAAGACAGAGGATGATGCTGGGTGTCTGGGCCCAGTGTAGTAGCTGAGCTGCTGCTCCTTTCAGTGTTCCTCTCAGACTTAGTCCCTTACTGCAAGTCAACTGGCAGCTGCTGATCACTGTGATCTCTTCTCTTCCTATTCATCAGCAAAGGTGGAGCTGTGCCTGCGGAGGAAGGCAATGTCTGACTCTGATGTCTCGTGTCTATGTGAATGTGACCCAGCCGGCATTCCATCACTTGTGCAATGTGTCAGTGAGTGATGACATCATCATATTCCCACAGCCTGCTCTTCTAGTGCCTGCTGGGCCTGCTGATCTGTGTCAGTGTTGGTGGTGGTGTGTTGTGTTAGATCTGTCACCGAGTGTTTTAAGAACATTTTATTTATTTTGAGGTGGGGGGCGCAAGTAGCTGGTCTTGCCTAGAGCACAAAATAGTCTAGCACCAACCCTGTCTGTAAGTAAACAAACAAGGGAGAGAGAGAAAAGCCTTCTAAGTGTAACAAAAGGGCTGTTTAATAAAAACACAAAATTGTAAACCAACATTGTTAAAAGTCAACAGGCTCATCAATAAAGAAGACTTCTGTTCTGTGTGTGATGTCAGAAAGAAGGCACCTTGAACATCTGACTTCCGGGATCCATGTTGAGATTTACACTGGTAGAGGTGAAGTCACAGCAGTGGGATATAATTGTTTACACATTTGCACTCCTTTTTCAATCCAATATGTGTGTCAGGGAAAGTGCTAGCGCACATAGTGGCGAGACATCACACACAGTACAGTGGTCTTCTTTATTAATAAGCCTATTGACTTTTAACAATGTGAGTTGCCAATTTTGTGTTTTTAATAAACAGTCCTTATGCTACAGTTAGTAGGTGCTTCCCTCTCCTTTATTTGTTTTGAGATGCTACTAGGGATAAAAGAAAATGGGCAATTTTGCTTTGCTGAAATTTCAGTGAAAGTTGCACATTTTTGGTGAAATTTTGCCAATAGGCAAAATCAATAGGAATCAATAGGAAAGCTGAAATGATGGTGATTTAGGAGCTTTGAATGGCTCCTTACTGTCTTTGGTCTATTTTTAAAAATGTTTTATTGTATGTTTTGTGGACATGGTTGTTAGCTTAGGTGTTTTCAAACAATAGATTTGAAAAAGGTGTGAAATTAGCAGCTTGAAAAATTGAAACAGACAGTACAGAAGGAATAAAAAATATTATTTTTTTGTATTTTTATTAGCTGATTTCTTAATCTTATTAATGCCTTACAGCCAGCCATATGCATATAAGTGGTAGCAAAGCAAGTGCGCCCCCACATACATGTATGTGTGTGGAAAATGCAGCGCTGTTTTGGGCAGGGAGCACTCTCAATCCTGTTCGCCCTCAGCATTGTGATTGCACTGTCACTAACATCGCCAAGTCAATCAGGGTCAGTGTTTACAATCAGGAGATAGCTCCCGCTCATGTGATCACTGTTACAACCAGTCAGAGTGATTATATGATCAGGAAGCCCAATACATTTCTTTGGCATAAAGATTCTCTAAAAGGGGTGTAAGGCTGGAGGAAAGGGGTTAAATGGGTTTTGTTCAGCAACGGAAATTCATTATTTGTTTTCTGTGTGAACTTATTACATGATGAGTCATTGTGTCTTTATTTCACTTTCTCTGTTTCATTAATGGCCCAGTGGGTTGAATACAAATCATTGATATAAAAACAGTATGTACAGTAAACCCCACATTTCATATTCCTGATATGTGCCTGTTGTACCATGTACTTGTATGAAAACGTATCCTGTTCTCTTTGTATTGCTTCCTTTGTGTGAAATCCCTGGCGTTCCTGCCAGTCCCTCTGCTTTCCTATTAAAAACTGACCCCACCAGGCATAAAAGCACAGCGTGGTCAGTTTTCTGGCTGTGCTGGGAACTCAGTCTTCTCTCCTCAAATGATCAGACTTCTGCTCACATATCCCCCCCCCTTTCACTGGGAAGACCAGCGTGCTGCTATTTCTCTTCCACCAGCTCTTATGTAGCTGAGAGTAAAGGGAATGTGATCACGAGAATAAAGGGAATGTGATCACTTACAAAAAAAGGGAACAAGGAATATTTATAACGTTTTTATATCTCTACACAAATGCTTTGCCTTTTATTTATATTTCAAACTGAATGGGTTGTTTTACAGGGTGATGGTTTACATATACTTTAACACTTTGAGTTTACTAATGGGTATTCTTTTTCATTGGGCTGTATTGTACACACATCACATAGCATAGCAAATGGGAAATTAGGGTTGATGGCATTGTGAAAATTGTACAGCCATTGCCTTAAAGTGACTGGGAATGCCTGGGCTATATAAATGATAAGTACAGTGCATGAAGCTATCAGATTTTTTTTTCTAAAAAAAGGTTTATGCTTATCGCAGATAGCAGTCAAATACTCCAAGTTTTACGAAGAAGGCACAGCTATTGATTGTGTAGCAATGAAGCTTAGATCCCCCTATAGTCCTGTACAGCCAGGCAACACGCATTTCCTTCACTCAGACTTGCATCAGGAGACAGTAATCAGTCCTTGAGGTTTGTTTTGAAGTTTTATTAGGGAAATTAGTACATGTATATGGTAAGGGTGTATAGGATGCCGAAGGATAATGGCAACAGAAGAAAAACTCCTTGGCAACTATGTACAAGTCTTTATAAGCAAAAATTATTCTAGAGAGCTAGCCAGCATCTCCTATAGTACCACCTCAGATGCCAGATGAATCCTTTCCTCATCCAGCTGTACTGGGTGAATCCCTGGGCAAGGGATCCAGTACCTGTCACTGCAGTGTGAACAGTCCCGAGTAAAAAGCTAATCCAGTTTCCCACCAGAGTGCCTCTTTCCCCTTACTGGCCCAGGGGTTGCAGGTTTACTCACCCAGTGCTTCTCCTATGATGCTGATGGGTTGGTGGCTGCTACCAGGCCTTCTAGCTGCTCCTTCCCTGCTGCACAGATGGTCCTTGCACTGGGGGCTGATGAAATCCTGAGCTTTCCTCCCTCCAAGGTTCTCTGCCTGTAGGTGAGCCCCTCTCCATCTGGGCCTCCTCCCAGGATCCTGCTCTCCAGCCTCACTTCCTCTCCATCTTTCACCCAAACTCCCCTGCTGCTGAGCAGGCTCAGTTACTCTTAAAGGCTGTGCTGGCCCTTGCCAAGCCTCCTGCTGGGGATTGGCCAGGATCTTCTAAGAGTAAAGACCAGCCACTTCTCACCTCCGTCCACTGCTTCTAGATCTTTCTTCAAAGTTCCAGAGCAGGGGGAAGTCTCAGAGAGCAGGTCTGCAGAGCCTCTCAGCCCTGACTGAAATTTGACCTCCCTCTGACTATTGCATAGGCTGCTACAATTAGAGTTAGAGCTCCCCCTAGCTGACTAAGAGGGTGTTACATTTGTATGGTGAAACTAGTGTTTTATATTTTCAGATTTCACAGGACAATGTTACATATAATCAGGTAGATCAGACATGTCATTGGCCACATGGGATCTTTGATTGGTGATCATTTTAAAGCATTTAAAAGCACTGTAAAATCCATTTACATTGTTTAAAACACTTTGAATCCCCTTTACAAAGTTACAAATGTGTAAAAACTTTATTATAGTGTTTTATACCTAGAGATAACACAGACCCATGGTTATAAATGACGATTTCTACTGCCACAAGTATCTGTTAAAGCATAATGGTCTATACTATAGGGTACTGTAGAATAATATAGGTGTGGAACAACTTCAGAGATAGCAAGCAATTTGCAACTTTTTCATTATCGCCCTAACAACATGAAATGTCTCAGTGGTATGATGAGGGACATCTGGGAAGGAACATCCAAGGCCATACAAACTGCCACTGACTGTATCGTGCTTTTCATCAAACCAATACTGGAGGAATAATTCAAGGCTCTGCACATATCATCCAAATGTGATGTGTTACTCCCATTTTTTTTATCCTGGCAAAAAATGGCAACAACACCTGTATATCTCATGCATCCCATGTTAGTCAAGTTGCAGCTATTTATTACACTACATAGCTTTTGTATATTAATTCACAATCAAATATGTGGAAACATTTTCAGTTATTTATTTTTTCCTGTTTGATAATGCAAAGGTTCTCATTGATAGACAGAACCCAGGAGGCATTTCTGCTTGTGGAGAAAATGTAATAAAACAGTTTAGCACATAAGGAAATGAAAAACTAATACAAGGAGTTTCAGTTCTTTCAAAACATAATTAATTATTTGGAAACAATTTTAACAGTCACTTTACGTTTATAAGCTGTTAAAGTGTTACGAAATCCACAACAGTAAAATCAGTCTGTATACGCAGTAAAGCATGCTCACTTATACTCACTGTGGAATCTTAGGGGTTAATCCTCTGCATTGTGTAAAAAGGCTGACTTCTCTGATCTCCCCTTCTTCTAGTGTCCACCTCTTATCTCCTGATAAGACATATTGTGTGGAGTCACTCTGCACATGCTCAGTTTGGTGTGTATTGATAGAGAGGTTTATTTTTTTCTTGGGAGAGTGCATGTGATTAGCACAGGTCCAATCAGCACTGTCCAGACAGATGTCAGGGGTTTTGCATCCTCCTGGAGCAGAAAGAAAACTCCTCCTGCAAGCTTTAACCAGTGCTCTGCTGAACACTGATAGAAATCATAAGACTGCTCTAACTACTGATGAGAAAAGGTATTTAGTAGTTTATATTTACTAAAATAATAACATTTCCATGTTCTGTGTACTGTAGGAGATCAGATATAGTAAATGCAGGGTCTTAGGTTTAGCAACACTTTAAACTAATGTTTTATATCTGTGTTTTCAAATGTCACAAACATACTGTTTTACAAGCAAACATTTAATACAGCAGATTCTTGGCGCTAACGGGTTAGCTTTGTGACAGACACTGTGTCAGACTGCGGCCACCTTCACCAAATTGTGGCAAGTGGCTGGTCAAACTCATATTGATGTCACAGATATGGAACAATATCACTCTGAACAATGATTTTCCAGCTCTCAGGACCAAGGTTTAAATGCCAGCAGACTGATAGCGATCGTCCTTAGGTTTCATTAAAGTGATACTAAAGGTTCAGCTTTAAAAAAAAAATGTCATATTTACCTGCTATTTGCAATGGTTTGGCACTCTTCCCTCCTGCTGAGTGTGTCAGGATAGACTGCTTGCTCTGGGGGCACTCGTACATGCTTGCTCCCGAGCTGCTTCTGTGTGTCATAAGACACACAGAGCACAGCGCTACCTCCTCACTGGCAGTGATTGACAGCAGTGGGATCCAATGTCTCTTGCTGCTGTGTCTCAGCCAATGAGAAGAGAGAGCCCTTGGAGAATTGCTGCTATTGTGCACATGGCTGGATCGGGATCTGGCTCAGGTAAGTATTAGGGGCGGCTGAGGAGGGAGCTGCACACTGAAGGTTTTTTACCTTCATGCATAGAATGCATGAAGGTGAAAAAAACCTTCAGCTTTTGCAACCACTTTAACTATGCAGTTAGCTCTTTACTCTCCCACAAGGTATTTATTATAAATACAAATGTTTACAATAACAATTATGCCTTTTAATAAATATCTGTAATATTCACTGTCACCACAAACAAGAGATTTACGGTACAGTAGCCCTCTTCAAAGAGAAAAGGAATCTTTAAGTTCTGCTTTAATGCATTAGAGACAATATTAATAAATTAAAAATATTGTTTAATAATACCAGGTAAAAATGGCGCAAAAAAAATATTTATAGAAAAATAGGTATTACAAAGAGACAATATTACAACACAAAAAAACCCAAAAAAGTTTAAAGAAAGAATATATTTGTTTTCTAACAAATTCTACATTTTCAGAACAATTTGAATCGGTCGAAAATTGATTGACAATCCAAATTCTATTTTGAAGAATAGCTGGTTGCTAAGGAGTGGGCTGGCATGCCAGCTGCTGCATCCTTTACAACTGGTGTAAAACAAACAATTGCAGGTAATTAAACATTCTGGTGGGGAGGGCCCCACCTATCCATACCAAGCTCTTTGGATCTGGTATGGATTTTTAAAAATTAAATGCCAAAATTAAAAAAATGTGTTTCTGTGTGTATCCCTTAAAATCCATTCCAGACCCTTACCCAAGCATGCAGGCTAGGAAAGGGGGGATGAGCAAGAGCGCCCCCCCCCCGAACCATGCCAGACTACATACAGCCAACCTGGGGGTGCTTTGGGGTGGGGGGATCCCCCCAAAGCACCTTGTCCCCATGTTAATGAGGACAAGGGCCTCCTCTTCACAACTCTGGCCTGTTGGTTTTAGGGGTGGGGGGGTGACTTATCGGAATATGGAAGCCCCATACTCATTCACAAAAAAATTGTAAAAAATGAATAAAAACACAATGGTATTAGACAAGTCCTTTGTTAAAACACAAAAAATAAATGTCCCCCAAAGTAGATTCAATGGCAGTCACGTTGAACACCAGCCACTGACCCCCCCCCCCAAAAAAAAAAGAGCTCTGCACCCAATGAAGGCTCCGCTGTCAGACAGTTCTTAAATTGACAAGGGGCAGGGCCACCCAGTGATATCACCAGGTGACCCCCACCCCCTTGTTACATCACCAACCCAGCATATCCCCGGTCGGTGACATCACAAGAGGGATTTTACATTAGAAATATGTGCTTTGAAAATTTTTGTTTCAGTTTGGATGCATTCATTCCTTGAAGAATTTCATTTTGTCATATTCGACTGCTAAACCGATTTATTTTCAGGATTTGTTTTGTATTCTCAGCTTTCATTTTATATATTTGTTGGTTCTGGCGAAAAATTTAGCAGTTTTTCCAGAAGATTGCTATATATTTAATATATTCTCGAATCATACAGATTTGAATCAGAAGGACTCAATAATTTTGGTTGCTAGTCCAACCCTCCAAGAGAAATGGCACGAGCTGATTGGATAATATCGTATGGTATCATGTGCATCAGAATTAATGAAAGGAATCTGGATGCTTTTGTTATCCTAATCTGAATTATCGAACATATTGAAAATTTTATTAATTTCCGCATGGGCACAAACTACTATTGCATCATGTGACGTCATCAAAATGAAACAAATGCTTTTGTTAATTTTGTTGTAACTTCTTTTTTGATTTATTGACATTCGTTACTATGTCCATTTGGAGATGTTTATACATCCAAATCTCTGAAAATGAAATTTCTCTCCGAAAAATGATTCAAAATGAAATGCACATGTCTACTTTCCATATACTTTGTACAAGCAGAATGCACATGACCACCAAACATTTGTATCCTAACACTGCTCTAACTCGTACTCTTCTACTTGTATATTCATTTTACTAAAGTGTTTTGTTTGCTAAACGGTTCCTCCTAGTAAATGCACTTTTGTGCCAAATGTTGATTTAAAGTAGGGAACTCTGTTAAGTGCATGTGTTAAAAAAAACACATAAGTCAAAGTCTGTGCCAGCTAATAAATATTGTTCGGTCCCGGCTTTGGTGTTCACTATTCACTAGCATATAAAGAGGGGAGCAGGTGCATTTTTGGAGTCCATTACTTATTAAACTCCTTTAGTGTTAGTTTCCTTTGAACATACACATGTAGACTTATTCTTCTGATCAAACAACACATGAATGCACCACGGTTATTTTTTCTACAATAAAAATGTTGCCAAATACATCTGCATCTCAGTCACTGAATGATCTGTGGACCTGTTTCCCTATTTTTATAGTTTGTGTCTATTATTAGACTAAGGTATTTTGCAGCTGGTTGAATAAATCAATCAAACATCACAGTATCACTATGGTGATTACTTAGAACCAATCTAAAGGTCTGATCTTTTCCTTCTATTTTCTATAATGATAGAAAACTGATATGTGCAGTCAAGTCCATATTTTTGCTCTAATAAATGATATATAAACATGATTAGCCTCATGTTTAAAAGTGCTATTGTTTTTACCTGGGCTTTCACAGTAACAGGCTGATGTCTTCTGACACTTAATTTCTGTAAGAACCAGAGCTGGGTAACCCACAAGGCAACCTAGATGTGTGCTGATGGGTTTGCCAGTAGAAGTAAGCAGGAAGGATTACAACTGTGTGAATCACATTTTCTAAACATAGAAAAGCCGGTGATTATAACGTATTAGCAGGCTCTACAATGTTTAGTAGAAGGGTTTTGAGCAGCTATAAAGCATCTCAATTACTTCCACCTGTGGACATTGTTGTGCCCCCTACCAGCCCCAGTATTTATGGAGCTCCTTTGAGAGCCTGGGAGTACTGTAGGCCAGTTTGGGATTGAGACTAGTGTGTAAAAAATAGAAAAAAAAATGGTCCAGCTTTGAAATTAGTAGTTAGTTCACCTTTAATGGCCATTTTCCCCCCAAAAAAATCCCCCGTGCAGCCTGACATCCCCAGCATTTACCACTCTTCCACTGTTCAAATATTTCTGCGTGTCCCCCTATACATTTAGACTGTGTGTAGCCTGTGATAAGAAACTACTTAGTAGTTACCCCCCCCTTCTTAGACGTGTGCCCCCAGTAGCCTCTCTGGCTCATTCTAAACACTGCATATGTGCAGTGCATTCTCTCAGCCATCCTAAGTGTAGCACTACAGAAGTTGCTTGTTGTACTGATTCCTCTGTTCTTACCATAACCTCAACCAAGACCTTGGCACCTTCTGTCCCTTAGGGTATACATGTCAATAGACAAAGACTGATAACTTTTGGTTAGTACCTGAAAAGAGACTTGAGACCTTGGAGTAGAATAGAAAAATGTATTGATAATATGAATACTAAAAAAGTACAAAATATTGCGATGAGAAACACTTGACATACACAGTTTCAACGTCAAACAATATAGTAGGAGTGCTACTTTAAGTTCTGGTAAGGTCAACATAAACCGTAGCTTACTTTATTTATATGACCCCTGCTGCATTCAGACACATTGGGCTTTATAGTTTCCTGCGTCTGTCCTAATAATGGGACTCCTTCCAATTCGGACTACATTACAGAATGAAAAGGCTTACAGACAGTTAAAGTACAAAAGAGTAACACAAAAAGTGAAGTATTTTACAGGTCTTTAGAGAACATAATAATATAGACTCCTTGAGGTAAGAGCATCTGTGTGTTATTTTTCTTATATTATTGGAATATGTGAACAAGGCACACGTATGAAATTTTATGTGAAAAAAAGAGTAGAGCTACAAATTAAACCAATCACAATAAATACATATAAGAGCAAATCAATATAAAAAAATCATAAATAATAATCCACACATATCTGTTCTCAAAAACCAGCATAAATGGTTAAAATAGTATTTGAATTGTGAAAATAATATTAATCCAGAGTATTTATCCACTCCACAAATGCAAATATAAAGTTCAGTGAATTCCAATGGCAGCATATAATGACACTGGGGTGTTGCTTTGGGGTTGGAAGGCTATGGGGTTGCTTTTGGAGCCTTTATCTTAGTGAGTGTACTACTGTTTGACTCATAATGGTTCCTGCTAGGGATGAGCTTTTGGGTTTGTGTCAACCATGAGTTTGAGCCAATCCCAAACTGTTTGCAATCTGCAGAATGGGCCAAATATGGCACCTGAACCTCTGACTGTTACAGCTGGAAGTCATTCATTTAGTGGTGGTATTAATACTTCCACTTCCAGCTGCCCACCAGTTTATCTCAAATTTTATTGAGATAAGGTGATTTTATTTTCCCACTCTTTCCTGGTCAGCAAAGCTCTGTCCTTGGATAGGGGTCTGGAGTAGATTTTGGAAGGGTAAGGGATCCGTGCCATTTTTTTTTTCATATGGCCCCTCTCAAAATTCCATACAAGAACCTCATCTATGGTATGACCACATATAGGCATGACCATATGTGGTCAATGATGTCACCTGGGATCCCCCACTCCCTTTGTTTACAAAAAGAGATGGTCAACTGTTATTTAAAGTGAAAATGCACTGCATCTGAGCACCACAAACCAAAAATGCCATTTAAAAAATTTTTAATAATCAAAGCAAACTCACACATCCAACTATGTGTCCATACTTTATTTTGCCGAGAAATCACTTTGAAAAACACCCCCCGGCATTTTTGGCAGTGGCCATCTGGCCAGTAAGAGTAGATGATTCATGTATCATTTACTTTCTGGAATCCATCTGCCCTTAGCTCAGGCATAGGCTGAGCTGAGAACTCTCCCCTCCTGAAGACTCCTGGGATGTATGACATAATTTTCCTCAGCACAGAAACCAGAAAGTACCTTAAAAAATGTAAAAAAAAAAAGTTTAAACAAATAAATATAATATACACTGCACAAAAAAATTAAATGAACACTTTTTAATCAGAGTATAGTATCAAGTCAATTAAACTCCTGGGATATTGATCTGGTCACTTAAGTAGCAGAGAGGGTTGTTAATCAGCTTAAGCTGCTTTGGTGTTAATGAAATTAACAACAGGTGCACTAGATGGGCAACAATGAGACAACCCTCAAAACAGGAATGGTTTTACAGGTGGAGACCACTGACATTTTTTTCCTTACTCATCTTTCTGACTGTTTTTCACCAGTTTTGCATTTGGCTAGGGTCAATGTCACTACTGGTAATATGAGGCGATACCTGGACCCTCCTCCACGATGGCACATCAATATATGCCATTGCTATAAGATTTGCTGTGTCTCCCAGCACAGTCACAAAAGCATGGAGGAGATTCCAGGAGACAGGCAGTTACTCTAGGAAAGCTGGACAGGGCTGTAGAAGGTCCTTAATCCATTAGCAGGACTGGTATCTGCTCCTTTAAGGAAGGAGGAACAGGATGAGCACTGCCTGAGACCCATACAAAATGACCTCCAGCAGGCCACTGGTGTGAATATCTCTGACCAAACAATCAGAAACAGACTTCATGAGGGTGGTCTGAGGGCCCGATGTCCTGTAGTGGGCCCTGTGCTCACTGCCCAGCACCATACAGCTTAATTGGTATTTGCCATTGAATTGATACCATTGAATGGCCCCCACGCTTGCCTGATCCAATAGAACACCTCTGAAATATCATGTTTCAATCCATCCGACGCCGCTGCAGTGCACTTCAGACTGTCCAGGAGCTTGGTGATGCCCTGGCCCTGATCTGGGAGGAAATACCCCAGGACACCATCCGTTGTCTTATTAGGACCATGCCCCGACATTTTCAGGCATGCATACAAGCACGTGGTGGCCAAACAAGCTCCTGAGTACCATTTTGAGTTGCTGCAATGAAGTTTCAGCAAAATAGACTAGCCTGCTTCTAATTTTCATTTCCATCAAATGAATGGGCATCATTATATTCCTAACACATTGCCCAGTCCATATCAGTATAGATATTCAGCATGAGATTTTTCCTCATTGAGATATGATGTGTTTTCAAAGTGTTCCTTTAATTTTTTTGACCAGTGTAGAACACTATATTGTGTTTATATCTGAGAAAATAGCTACTCTTTAGTATTTACTAGATAGCCGCATAAGGATTACAAATATCTCATGTTGATTGAGAGAGTGAAGTTTTACTGTAATGTCAATAGTTTTTGACACTTTTGCTGGAGTACATCCTGTAGATGCAACAGTTTGGGGTTGATTTACTAAAACTGGAGAGTGCAAAATCTGGTGAAGCTGTGCATGGTAGCCAATCAACTTATAACTTCAGCCTGTTCATTTAAGCTTTGACAATAAAACCTGGAAGCTGATTGGTTTCTATGCAGAGCTGCACCAGATTTTGCACGCTCCAGATTTAGTAAATTAACCCCTTATGTTCAGGTCATTTTATAAAGAATTATAAGCATGTTATTTTGCCCATGCAGTTGCATAAAAGACACACTCCCCACTGAACTGTATTTTATTTGAGCATTAGTACCTTGTGGCAGTGTCTATCTATCCTTGTCCATTTTTTAATCAGAATCTTGCAAACTGGCTTGGAGAAAGGATAAAACAAAACATAACAAGATTTGGCTCCTATAGACTTCAGTGGGGTTCAGATGTTATGTTTGATATTTGTGAATTTCAGACTGGGTTTGCGAATTCTTCCACAAACCAAACACAGGCCAGCTTGCTTATCAGTAATGTCTTCTACTTTTTAGTACATTTAGAGGTGGTATGAAATGTTATACAGCCATCACCACCAACCCCTCCCTCCCCCTCCCCCTTTTTTTTCCTTTTTTATTCTTCTTTCCTTCCTCTTCTCCTACACCTTAGCCCGCCTTCTCCATATCTCCCCTGCAAGGGCCCACTTACTTTGCCCACAAGGGCTCTACTCCATCTTCTCAGACAGACCTATATGTGGCACTAGCTCTCCCAAGATCACCAGACCCCCACATCCTTCCCAATATGCCTGATCCCAAAGTCCCCTCCGCATATACAGCTCCCTGTGAGAAATCTAAGCTATCTCTTCCTCTGATGCTTCTCACACCTCCTCCCCCCTCCTTCCAGGTTCATATTCCCTCTTTTCCCTCCACACCCCTTCCCATAGGGGCAGAACCCCAATAGTTCACTACTGTTTTTGTTCAATGTTATGACCAGTACTTGTTGTACTTGCAAGTTAATCCTCATTATACATTGTACTTTCCTCATTTCTCATGTCTGTATGGCTTTTACTCTTTCAATAAAACTTTTTGAGGAAAAAAAAAGAAATTTTACAAGTAAGTGGTAACACCTTTCCTCCTTTGTTCCACCACTTTCTACTCATTGGCAGAACAGAAAAAGACTGATGAGTATGAATCCACACAGTTATGAATGCCTGTTTATAAAAGCTAAAACAATGACTGAAAAGTCTAGAAATCAATTTAACAGCTTAGAATTGTTTTTGAGAACAGCCAGCAAAGTTATTATATCATTCAATGAAACTGATCAAAGCAATTAGCACTGTTAGCAGGTCATGCCCTGATATCGGCAAAACAAACAGTGACTTGTAATATGACAGAAATAGAATATTGGTCTGAATGTAAAACAGCCATATACCACTTGTCAGCCATGTTCTACAAAGACAAACAGCAGTGGCAAATGTTATTCCACATTTTCAGAAGGGGGACCTGTCACCTAGAGACAAAACATGACCACTGATCTGTCCAGGTTATTGGAAAAAATAGCATAATGGTGCTTTCCTTCTATAAATGTATTTTTTTACAATTTATTTATCAATTATTATTATTATACAGGATTTATATGGCGCCAACAGTTTGCGCAGAGCTTTACAAAATGAAGGTAGACATTACAGTTGCAATACAATTTGGTACAAGAGGAAACAGAGGATTCTTGTATAATTCCAAACTTTTTATATTTAGGGATCTTGCTCCAGAATATCTCATTAATTATGAGATAGTTAGTTATCACAGGGAATCTATTCACAAAAAGCCACATGAGCAGTAAACTAAAAATATAAAATAGCATGTTTTTGCTTTAGTGTGCAATATTATTTTACAATATAGTACTAAATGCAGAATCATTTTCTCCAGTGCTTGGGTGCAGCATCATGAACTCCCAAATACATGCGGCTTGGAGCCATATAAGGGAAAACAGAGGGTGCAGAAATTGCTGATTTTCTTTGCTAATTTCTCATCAATGGAAATGTGAATTTGAAATGTAAAATTGACTTTTGCATTGCTTTAGTCTACATTACGATATTGATTTGTATTACAGATTCATTTTAAAATCTAGACTATTTAAAAATTGTAAAGGCACATCAGTAATTGAAAATTAAGCTATGTAATGGAGACAAGTAATGCAGCCTGCAATGAAAGTTGTTGATGTTTCTTTTTAATCTAAGCACATCTGCAGTACACCAAGCTACTACACTCCCTTTCTGGGTTTTCTAGTGATCAGAGAGCATCTTTTGCTTTCCAGCCTGCAGTAGTGGATCTACATAGGGCAGGGATTGGCTGCCTAGGACCAAATGGTCACAGGGGAGCCCATACCAGCCTGCAACCCCTACTCCTTTACCAAATATGTACCCCACCCCAAATGTATGTGGTGTAGAAGACATCTGTAGTGGAATGCCACATGACTCACCATTATCAGGTGCAGGTACAAACTTCTTTAACTCCTTTTCCCACCGTTACCTGGGTTCCCACAATCCCTTTGGTTCCCAAAAGCTCCTAGGCTTCTGGATAATACCATGGAAAATATATTCCCAATTCCCCTGCTTTTAGCAGCTCAGTGACACCACACCTGATGAAGCAGAGGTGTCTAGACATGTGATCAGCAGCCATGTATATGGTCCTCTACTGTTAGTCCCAGCTGATCTGCAACTGGAGGACTTGGAGGACCGATCCAATTGCCTAACAGAGTACATTGCTTCATGTGGGGTGGCCCTGCATCTGTAGTATCAGCCCTGGGACTCCTCCAGCTGCTAGCTTATGGTGCCAACCTAGAGATCCCTCCAGCTGTAGGCCTGTGTACCCAGACTTGCTCTGGACTTAACTGTTATAGATGCTGTCAGAGAGGCTAGATACAAGCAGATGTATATTAACCAGGGGGGGACTGATAACTCATGGGGCCCCCGGGCAATAGGGGATCTTGGGGCCCCTGTGTCCTCGCCCACACACAAAAAAGCCTATGAAAAAGCCAAGGAAAGGTACCAGGGGCATCTCAAGGGGCCCCCTACTGACCCCGGGCCCTCGGGCAGTGCCCGAGTGCTCGAATGGTCAGTCCGCCCCTGTTATTAACTGTTTATTGAAATAATGGTTGTGCTCTGGTCTCTGTGGCTACAGGTCCTTATTGGGACAGTGATGTACTGTCATCTAGTGTCCTTAATCAGTCACACAGACAGTGTTCTTATGAACTCCTGTTTATAAAGCTTCATATTCATTTTAACATTGTTATATACTGTATACTGTATGCACACCTTTTTGCCATTTTAACCCTGTTTGAATTGTTAATCCTACTCTTCACGTGTTTAGTAAAGTTCCAGTTAAAGCTACATTCTGTTTGCTCATTTGGGCAATTCCCCTACCTGTTATACATCTTACTACTCCACTTCTGGCTTTATTGCATTATATTATATTGGGACAGTGGGCATTGTTTAAATGGCGGAGGTGGGGAGGGAGCAAAGAGGTAGATTAAGTATATAATTGTATATTGGGTTAGGGATGAGGTTCTTGTTCACATCTTCCATGGGTTTGTAGTTGATCTCTGGGGTTTGTAGAATTTGCAAATTGTGAATTTTTGTCTAAAAACTTTGCCACCAGAGAGGAAGGAACAAGCTATATTGCAGTGCATGGCAGTTTCCCTTGGTAAGCTGAATCACAATAGCCAATCATTTAAAGGAGAGGATAACTTGGTCCTATTTCTATAAAATGGTGGGCTCGCAGCAGCCATATTGTTAGTGGGTGTTAGAGTGAGATACTGTTTTTTATTTTCGTTTTTATATTAATGGCAGTTCCTGGCCTCCCATGCCTTCTGTTTGACAATAACTTTCTGTTTAGCCCTACAAGTGGTCAGAACTGAATACAAAAGATTTGCCCCTTTCCCTATAGATGTTAGTGATGTTTGATTTAAAGTTTGCAAACTTTGAACATGATTCACAAAACTGCTTGCAAACTGAACCCAGGCAGATTCACTCATCCCTAATCAAAACTTTTCTGGAACACAATATGAGGCTGGGTTCATACCTTTGCATTGTATATCAAGAAATGTCTGAACTGCACCACTGGTTCCAATTTTTCTTAAAATCAGTAAAACTATAGATTAGCTGAGACTGAGTTTTATATATACTTTTACTCATCGGTATGGTGCTTGAAAGGAATGAAGAGAACGACAACTGACTTGTAGACCTTTTTAAAGCTATGGTCTCAGATTTATCATTCTTTTGTAACTGCAAAGATGAATAAGCCATCTGGTCTACAGTAGATTTGTAGTTATTGTACTACATATACAATATGCTTCATCACAGATGTCTAAAAATAATAACGATGACAAGCCAAGGCATTTTTGGGGCTATAAGGTTCCCTCTCTCAGCAAGACAAAAATTGCTGGTTTAGTTGGATTTATTGTACCTATTCATATAATTCCTGAGGAGGGGACTTTAACTGCCTCCCGCCCGCCATATAGTAATACAACAGACGCAAGGTGGTTCTCTCATTCTGGGAGGACGTCATATGACGTCCTCCCATTCTTACCACGCATGCGCGGCTCCCAAAGTGCACAGCGCAGCGATCGGTGGTGCGCTGTGTCCCTCGGACACAGCGGATCACCGATCCACAGAAAGAGCCGAAGATGTCGGCTCGGTCATGTGATCAGCTGTGTCCAATTACAGCTGATCACATGTAAACAGGGAAATGCTGGTTATCGGCATTTCTCTCCTCTTGAGCTGTCACGCTGACAGCTCGTGAGGAGAGGAGAGCCGGTAATCGGCATTCCTCAGAGGGGACATGTACACTGATCATCAGAGCACTGATGATCAGTGTGCCCTGATGATCTGTGTAGCCCCAGCACCTGTCAGTGTCCATCAGTGCCAGCTCTGTGCTCATCCATGCCACCTGCCAGTGCCCATCAGTGCCACATTTCAGTGCCCATCAGTGCCACATCAATGCCACATATCAGTGCCCATCTGAGCTGCCTTTCTGTGTCACCCATCAGTGCCAGTCAGTGCCACCTATCAATGCCAGTCAGTGCCACCTATCAGTGCCACCAATCAGTGCCACCTATCAGTGCCAGTCAGTGCCGCCTATCAGTGCCAGTCAGTGTCGCCTATCAGTGCCAGTCAGTGCCGCCTATCAGTGTGCATCAGTGCTGCCTATCAGTGCCAGTCGGTGCCGCCTATCAGTGCCAGTCAGTGCCGCCTATCAGTGCTGCCTATCAGTGCCATATATGAGTGCTGCCTTTCAGTGCCCATCAGTGATGCCTGTCAATGCCCATCAGTGCCACCTATCAGTGCCCATCACTGCAGCCTCATTAGCACACATCACTTATTTACAAAATTTTATAACAAAAACTAAGAAAAAACTTTTGTTTTCAAAATTTTCAGTGGTTTTTGGTTTGTTTAAAAAAAATAAAAAACCCAGAGGTGATTAAATACCACCAAAATAAAGCTCTATCTGTCACAAAAAAATGATAAAAATTTCATATGAGTACATTGTTGCATGACCGCGCAATTGTCATTCAAAGTGCAACAGCACTGAAAGCTGGAAATTGGCCTTGGCAGAAAGGGGGTATAAGTGCCCTGTAGGCTAGTGGTTAAAGCACCAAAAGCTTGGATTCTTAACATTTTAGTTAGCCACTAAAAGGTATCGCTTTGACATCTTTTTTGCCTTCCCAACCTCTGAACTTATCTAAGAACCATCATTAGAAGAAATAGTGTTGTATGAGCACACAGACATTATTTCTTAAGCATCTTGTGCACAAAAAACACTGTGCTAATTGCTCT
The DNA here is from genome assembly GCF_062004578.1 of Staurois parvus. Lineage (NCBI taxonomy): Eukaryota > Metazoa > Chordata > Amphibia > Anura > Ranidae > Staurois > Staurois parvus. Next base: position 821,426 of record NW_028317821.1, read on the forward strand.
TTATTTCTTTTTTTAAAAATTTTAAATAGACTCACTGGAAAAACTTTTAGAAAAAATTAAATGCACTCAAACATTTTCTTGGCCCAAAATTGTCTATACATATAAATATACCTTATATTATATTTTTTATTTTACCAGTTGTTGCCAAATGTTCACTGGAGCCTGCAGGATGTAGTTCAAAGGAAATGGAATAGCATATAAAGGAAGATACAACAAGAATTACTGTACATTGGAGCTTCTCCCATTTTAATAAAAAACTGTCTCGTGAGATCCTCAGGATGTGAGTCTTGAAAATATAACAGGATATTTGCTATGAGGCTGACCATCACCTTTTTTTTTTTACTTTACTGTACAAAATTACAACTTCCAGAAAATGCATACTGTTGTGGTGTCTGGCCTAACTGAATCCAATGAGTTATTTTTGTCTAGAAATTAAATGAACACTTTCTACACTGTTATCTGCACTCCAGCTTTACTGTATTCCTAAAGTTTTATAGTATACATTGAAAGATACAATGTTTTACAAGTTATTGGAATTCCATTTTTATAATGATCCTTTTATTAGATATAATGTATATCTATATAAGATGATAACATGTGAAAAGAATAAAGACTGTGGGGAAGATTTACTAAAACCAGAGCACTCAGAATCCAGTGCATGGTGGCAGCCAATCAGCTTCTAACTTTGACTTGTTCAATTAAGCTTTGACAATGAAACCTAGAAGCTAATTGGTTTCTATGCAGAGCTGCACCCATTTTGCACTCTCCAGTTTTAGTAAATATCCCGTGTGTGTGTTTGTCCCTTAACCTCCCTGGCGGTATTCCCGAGTGTAGCTCGGGGTTAACTTTCAGTACCAGAAGCGGTATCCCTGAGTTACATTTGGGATTGCACTGCAGCATTGCTCTGGGATCCCTCGAGCACTTACCTTGTCTTGTGGTCCCGCGATATCCCCCCTGCAGAGTCCCCGGCCATGTCCTCTGGCCGATGCCGGCATCCATCTTCCGGGTTCCATTCCCTGCGAGCGTTGGGACGTACAGGACGTACAGGGTACGGCACCTGTGGGAATTTCAAAAATGTAAAAATTTGACATTCACTCAATACACTAAAATCTGATAGTATTCCATTACTGTATCAAAGCATTTCACATACATGTTGTCCCTAATGCTTTGTCCTGTGCCCTGCCAGCATTTTTACTGTTCTTTCTGCCTGGAAACTGAGAAACGTCCATGGCGTCCAAAAAGTGTCCCTTTAGTTCAAAAGCGGTTTTAGACCAGATAGAGAACAGCGATAGTAAATTAGAACCACTTGCAGAATTGAGTGATAATGATTCGTGGGGGAAATTTGTCATCAGACACTGAAAACGATTTTGCGACTGAGCTCAGTGATGTGCGAACTTGGCTCTGTTTTTCAAATTTCAGTGTTTTTGGTTTGATTACATTATTGAATTTAATGTGTTATTATTATTTTTTCTGATTATTTATTCTATTATAATTTATGATTTCATGTTTCAAATTTTATCATACCCGGGATGTTTACTAGACTCTTGTTCGGACAGATTTCAGTGAGTTATTCCTAAGAATTACAGGCCTACAATAAAAAAAACAACATATTTCTATTGAAAACAATGTACCGCTTTGAGCACAGAAATACTGACATAATCAGACCGCTACAGAGGTTAAAGAATACCTCTTTTTCTTGTTGAAATACAGTAAAGTATTGTAATGTGTTGCTTATGTTTAAAGAAACTCTGTGCTTTGCCCATGCAAGGCAAAGCACTAGGTTTATTACATTGCTTATACTCACCTTCCTTTTATTCTCTTACTGCTTAGTTTAACTCCATTGAGTGAAAAGAAACTCCTATGTAAGCAATGAATCACCAAAGTCGTAGTTTATACAGAGCTATGCACTCTCTATGTTACAATACTGATCGGCTCAGATCTGTAACTAGGACTGAATCAAATGCTTCTCCAACCCCATCTGGCTGTCATCTGCAGCACCAAATTAAGCAGCAGGGGAGTGAATGAAAGGTAAGTACTGTATATGCTGATGAGCATGAGGGGAGTAAAGCAGACCTTTAGCTTTGCCTCAATGTGTTGTAACTATTAATAAATCTAGTTATACTGGTTTGCATGCCAAATGGCAATTCTAATATGCCTAATTTTTGCTAATGTACTTATTTGGTTTGCAAGAAAGGTCGATAACTAAACCCCTTTTAGTCTACTTTAATTGTTTTGCTTTCAGGTAATGCCATGGGGTTAATACAGGGTTAAGGAAATCATTAGTGCATTCTCACATGTTAATTCTGTGCCATTTAAAGAAAGCATACAGAACCAAGGAGACTAGAGTTGTAAGCTTCTTAGATTACTTCTTCCAGGTATTCTAAGCATGTATGTGTGCGTAAATGGCTAAACGCTAGGCAATAATCTTGAGAGCCTTAGGGGCTAGTTGATCATAGTGCTTTAGAACATAGAGAGAGTTCTTCCTGAGAACGGTTGAGAGTTTGCCCAAGAAATGTAATTTCCTCCAAAGAGTTGTTGATTTGTCTGCTGCGTGGAAAAAAACTTCCAAAACCAATAATGTAATTCAAGCAAGGCCTCTGTGAAACTTACATTCTTTGTTGTTACTTCAGGAACACACAGTTTGTGTATATGTTTGCAGAAATATATGTTTTTGGGCCTTTCCAAGTCAATAAAAATAAAATTTTTTGCTCTCAGCCAGAAAAAATTAAATTATCAAGGAACCCACATAGAATTTGGGTGAACATTTTAAGCCCAGCTGGAATCCCAGCTTAAATCACCTAAAATATGATCCAGGTGCATAAAAACAAAATGTGTTCAAGGTTTTTTTTTTATGTATACACCTTGCATATAACTACTTGTTGGCCATTATTACTTTATTGGATAATATTTATAAGGATGGTTTGTTTCCACCTAGTAGTGTGGAGTTTAGTGTGTGGTGTAGAGTAATGCTTGATAGGGTACAAAAATTATATGTGGTTGAGCTATTCTACAGCCCCTCAACCGCCACCCTTAAAGAGGAGGTCCAGGTTCCTCCCAAAAAATTAGAAGTCAGCAGCTACAAATAATGAAGCTGCTGACTTTTAATCTAAGGACACTTACCTGTCCAGGGTTCCAGCGCTGTCGTCACACGGGTTAGTTCTTCACTAGCCTCCAGGTTCCTGGCGCCGGCATTTCAAGTAAGGGAAACTGGAAGTGATGCCTTGTGGCTTCACAGCCGGTTTCATACTGCACATACGCGAGTCTCCCTGCGATTTGAGATTGGTCCCACAGTCTTCTGGCACCTATAAAGTGTCCTAGAAGACTGAGAGGGGAAGGAGGGGGGGGGGGCAAACTTCAGGCTAAGTTCACCTATCAAAACAAGGTCCCCTCCCCAAAAAGTGCCAAATGTGGCAGTGGAGGGGGGGAGGAGGCAGACAAGCGGAGCCTCCCCTTTTGGGTGGAGCTCCACTTTAAGCTGCAACAGCAGCCAGATGGAGTTGTATGCATGCTGCAGCAAAAGTATAACGTAATTAGCTCCTGGGCTTTTGATTCTTGTACAAATCTACAGAAGTGTGCTGTAGAGGGGATTGAAAACACAATGGGAATAGTTACTAAAACTGGAGCTCTCAGAATCTGGTGCAGCTGTGCATGGTAACCAATCAGCTTTTAACTTAAGCTTCTTTAATTAATCTTTGACAATAAAAGCTGGTAGCTGATTGGTTTCTATGCAGAGTTGCACCAGATTCTGAGTGCTCCAGTTTTAGTAAATACCCCGCAATGCTTCTGCATTGTGTTTAACCTCCCTGGCAGTATTCCCGAGTGTAGCTCGGGTAAAGTTTCAGTACCAGCAAAAAGTACGAGTAGTGAGCGCTCCTATAAATAGCTGCTAAAACACCAAGAGGTACCAATCACTCTACGGTAATAAATATATATAAAAGAGGTGTAGCGCTAAAAATCCATATAAAACAACAAACATATGCCAATATGGCCACATATATTGTAAACGTATGTAAGTCCATAAACGGATATATAGTCTGATAATACAGCAGATGAATTTGTGACTCCAGCCAAAAGTGAAAAATGCACACTCACCGGAAGCGCATAGATAATGCGCATATGTAATAATCCTCAAGGTATACTGGTCTCTCCGGTGAACTTTTCCTCATGGTACAGTCATCAAGCCGTTAAGAAAGCGTTAGAATCCACTGGTTCCAGAGGTCCTCCTTAAGATTAGTGGGGTAATCAGCCTGGATAGGATCTCTTATTCCTCCGGATATGCTGGGTACTCACTGCTGCCTGTGGGCTTAATAGCTCCAAATAGGAGCCACAAAAGAAGTGCCCATAGTGTAGTATATTAAATGACTTTTATTTGTAGTACCGCATGAAACAGACAGGGTATAGTGATGAGCAACAAGTAATAACACTATACCTTTATTAAAATGGCCGCCTGGGCTTCCTTCTAGCTCCAGGTGGCAGTAGTGTCATGTGCTGTCTGGTTCCTCCTGAGGCCTTTCGTGCAATGGCACTTCTTCAGAAGGAGAACCTAAATGCATTGCACTTGAGTTGCTGCCATGTGAGTGGCTGATTAGCATTTGTGTTACTAAGAAATTGAACAGGGGTACTTAACCTCCCTGGTGGTATTACCGAGTGTAGCTCGGGGTAAAGTTTCAGTACCACAAGCGGTAGCTCCGCGATCCCTCGATCACTTACCTTGTCCTGCGCTCCAGCAATGTCCCTCCTGCAGTGTCCCCAGCAATGTAATCCGGCGGATGCCAGCATCTGTCATCTGGGTTCTGTCCCCTGCGAGTGTCGGGACGTACGGGGGACGGAACAGCGGGAAATTTGAAAATGACAAAAAGTGACATTCACTAAAATCACTAAAATCACATAGTAAAACATTACTGTATCAAACCATTTCACATGCATTTTGTCCCTACTGCTTTGTCCTGTGCCCTGCCTACATTTTTACTGTTCTTTCTGCCTGGAAACTAAGAAACGTCCATGGGGTCCAAAAAAGCGGCCCTTTAGGTCAAAATCGGTTTTAGACCAGCTAGAGAACAGCAATAGTAAATCAGAACCACTTGCAGAATTGAGTGATAATGATTCGTGGGGAAATTCGTCATCAGACACTGAAAGCAATTTTGCGACTTTGCTCAGTGATGTGTGAACTTGGCGCTATATTTCAAATTTCTGTGTTTTTGGTTTGATTATATTATTGAATTACATTTATTATTTTTATATTATTATTTTTTATGATTATTTATTAAATTATAATTTATGATTTCGTGTTTCAAGTTTTATCCTACCCGGGATGTTTACTAGACTCTTGTTCGGACAGATTTCAGTGAGTTATTCCTAAAAATTACAGGCCTACAATAAAAAAAAACATATTTCCATGCAAAAAAATGTACCGCTTTGAGCACAGAAATATGGACATAATCATACCGCTAGGGAGGTTAAATCTGCAGTGTAGTGACATTATGAGTGACATCACTGCACTTCCTGTTAGTACAGATGCAGCACTGTCCAGCTTCCCACTAAAATGGTAGATCACTGCTATAGTGATCTAATGCCAGCTTATTACAGTCAGCAATAGATCACTATTAGATGTGATCTGTTGTTGAACAGCTGCATAGGGATATAGGGATTGTGGGATATGGATTGGTTCAGTGCCTGTATGTATATATGTGTAGATTTTGTGGGACTTAGTTCCAAATGGAGAACTGAACCCCTTCAGATAAGAATGTTTTAGGAATTACAATTGCAGGGGTTCATTTGTGTCACCATATTGACCCAAACAATAATCAGTCTCCGGGCTACAAAGTTGCCCAGCAATAGACTGTGCCAGACCATTCATCTGTTGCAACCTGGGGTTAATTTAGGGGAATTAATATTTTTATATAATTGTAAGAGATATGTACTTGTTGGGTAGGTACCGCGTGGTGTAGAGGGCAGTAAGTACACAGAGTTCCGATTTGACAAAGACAATGTAATGTAAAAGTAATTCAACAGTACAAGCAGGCTCAGTGGGGAGGCTCACCCGACTGGGAGCACTCACAACAGTGCAGTGTAGATACAGTGGTATGAAGACTCAGTACAACCAGCAGCATCTGCCACGAGAAGCAGAGTGCAGCCTGGCTGGTCCTACTCAAAGGGGAAGCATTCTTAGAAGGTAGACGTAGTCCCTGTTCTCTCCCTATTCCACTAGAACCTTTCTCTGTCGCTAGTGCTCTCCCTACACTAGCCATTCACATAAAGTGCACCAAAACCTGGGGTCAGTGTCTTAAATAGGCTCTGCTTGACCCAAGATGACCACCAGGATCAAATAGGACAAAAGCATCCAACCAGATCACTGTCTTGTGTGACCAAGAAAGTCAAAGAGCATTCAAGTTTCCCTCCACTTCCTCTTCCCTCTGTTGTGTTCCATCGCCACCCACAATGGAGAAGACACACTTCACCTACCTACATACTGTATATATCTCCTTAAAGATATAATGTTCCTTGTCCAAAAATAATCCCAGATTGCAACAGCAGGAGGATCTAGTTGGCATTTTCTTTCACTATGTATGAAATGGTCATCCAATTTTTAGCGATTAGGGAAGAAAAAAAGCTGTTGTACTGTTTTACCCTAATCAATTTGACTTAATCTCAGGACCCATACACACTTGAGTATTGTGCAATGCACACTAAAACGCATGTGTTGGTGCTCATTTTCACAGCACATGGCAATACAGCAAGTATGGTGCTTTGTGATGCCATTCATTGTAAACAGCATACCTATGTACTGAACAGTAGGTTGCAACATAAGATACATCACAGTGTGCCACATACCATGTTTTGTGGTGCACTACATTGCTATAAAAATGGGTCATTTCCATTCTTTCATCTCTTGTGATACATTGACAGGTCATTAATAAGAAAAGAGCTGCCTTAATGCAACACACCACTTAAGTTTTAATGGGCCATTGTCTTAGGACAAATTGTCAATTCGATCTTAAGTGATATATTGTATCTATACTATTGTGTGAATGGGCTACCAACAAACCACAATGGATTAAAAATGCAGATGACCCTTTTTTAGCAATACAGCACACCACCATGTATGGTGTGAATGCCAGCATAATGCACTGCACATAGATAAGGTGCATTGACATGCATTGTGGTAACCCACATTGCCACAACATACAAGTGTGAATAGGCTCTTAATGTTACACTAACAATTTACACAAACTGTTTCTTTTACCTCTGCATGTATCACAATTTAGCGTTGAATGTTAAATAAAGCTCTCTTAAAACACATAAGTTCACTTTACTGTTTCACTACATTACATAAATCTCATTCTAATATGATATCACTTCCCACCCAGGCCAGTTCCGACATTTATAGGTTATCCAATTAGAGTTACAGAGTGGTCTAGCACTAGAATGATTGCTCTCTCTATAACGTTTGCAATGATACCTCACATGGGTGGTGCTAACACTATTTACATATGCGGGCGCGACCTATGTATGCATTCGCCACTACTCATGAGCATGGGGGAACAGGGGTACTTTAAAACTTTTTTTAAAATTTATTTTTACACTGTCCATTTACTTTTTTTCACTTTTATTTCTATCATAAGAAATGTAAATATCCTTTGTGAGAGAAATTGGGTTAAAAAAGAAAAGAGAGAATTCCTGATAAACTGCCACCATCCCAATATGACTCGATAAATTATGGAAAAAAAACCCCTGTACTAAATGGGACTTTGAAGGCCTCATACATAAAATGTGTAAACTCTTTATTTGTCAAAATCTCCTTAACATTATGGCACAACATGCCATTGTTACAAAACAGTTATATTGTACATTTTACCATATCACCATTGAAGGATATTATATACAAGTTAAACAGTGATCCTAGTTGATTACATAGATGTTTTTGCAAAATTCCAGCACGTTTCTGAGCCATATAGCTCCTTTCTCAGGGATATCAGACACTCTTTATAAAGGTGATATAGTCATATGAAAGACTCAAAATTTAATTTAATTTTTAATCATAAAAACCAGCTCCAGAATTGTCAGCACCTCCCGGCCAGGGCACCTATGGGCTCCAGGCACTTAAAAATCCCATCTAGACAGAACACAAGGGCCACCTAGATCACATTATACTTGTGGGAAATCTCAATATCCTCAGAATGGATATATTGGCACCTACATAGATAAGCCATAGACCATATAGTTGTATGGGTCTAAATTAATCTCTTTCCAATCATACCTTGTGCCCCATCAGACAGAATCAAAGCATACTCATGAGAAATCACTGTTGGCACCTCGGAGTGCAGGCATCATCCCGGTACAGCCACTGAAAATCCAGGATGTCATATGACGTCCTACGGGCGGGAAGAGGTTTTAATCAGCAAGTTATATATTACATTATGACGTTCAAAGTATTCCCAATAAAAACCAAATGAATAGAATATACTGTATGTACCCAGATTGGCTACCAAATTAAAGCCATATCTGTTCCCAAAAAATTATGAATAAGCTGTTGAATTAGACTAAAATGGCTAAAAGGTATTATGTGTGGAACCTAGGTATTGATTGCCAAATAAAAACATAAACCTTCTGGGACTCAAGAACATTTATGGAGAAAAAGGCCTGGTGATTCAATTGGTTATTTCTCAGGTTTACATTAAGGTGCCCATAGACATTGGATGACAAGCACCTGATTCAAGATTTCTAGAACACCAAATATTTAAAAAATCCTTTTAGAAAGCTGTTGCTTCCTTCAGGTTAGGTTGGGACTATCTACTCAATGTTAAACTACCCATCCTTTCTCACCTCCAAAGCTTCAATAGGAATTTGTACCACCAGAGCATTCCTGTTTTCTTTGACCACCTTTAGAAATGGTTAGATCCCCACAGATTTGGAACTGATCCCGATAACTACAATTCACAAATGGGAAAATCAAAAGAGTAATTACATTTTTTTAAGTTTTCCAGCTAATAATAATAGAAACAATATCACTTTCATTCCTTTTCTGTCTTTAAAAAGATTTGACTTTCTGAAGGAAGCATCACAGGAATATATTTATATAATGAGTAATAAAATCTGAATTGATCTTTGTTTAGGTAGAAAGAGCCAATGACATCCAAATTAGCTGCCATTCAGTGTCACTATGCTATCTCTCTGGCTGCAGACAGAATAGATCAGAATGGGGCCGAGTTAATATGCAATCCAGATTGCCAGGATGAAAACACATTGATGAAACTATAGAAAAGGCTGTGCTTAAAAGCTTAAATGGGAAATCTATGGGGAAAGCTCAGCTTAGTTGGACATAGAATGTTGCACACAAGACATTGCTTATGGAAAGAGCTTTTTGTTGTACACCTTAAAAAACAGACCTAGCAAAAATAAATATTATAAGCATATGATTAAATACTGAAGAAACATAGTGTGGATCATAGGATATTTATTTTAACAATGCTATCTTTCTTGGCTTGAACATTTGCTCTGAGAATTTTTGAACAGTCTTACAATGCAGTGGAACATATTATTGTGATATAGTAACTGTGCCAGTTCAGGCTTTTTTAATGCTGCACTTGTAGTTGATTATTATTGGCTGGCACTATGTTTTATCAGCAGTTGATAAGAGAAGTTGAGAAGACGTGCTGTTGTTGCCTCATTTAAATCTAAACAATTTCATCACCGAAACAGTGGGGTTTGGCATATTCCTTCTTCCTACAAGCAGTGGCTACTCCATGTAATACAATGACCTAATTTTATAAATTAAAGCACTAATAAATCTAAAATACGATTCAGACATTTATAAACAAGAAAAGCATTAAATAGTTTTCAAATGTGTATGGCGTACACAAGGTACACAGCTCTCCTAATGATCTCCACAGTTTATAGCCACACGGGCATGCTACAGCAGCAGCACTTGGCTCCACCTGGCTGGTAAACTTTGCCAGTTGTGGTGGAGTTAGTGAGAAGTGGGTCCATCCTGCGTTTTTGTTAACAAGGGGTTTTTTTTGTTTATTTTTTTATTTTAAATGTACCTATTATTTTCCAAATTTCCCACTCTCAATTTAAGACTGTTAGGGCCATGAAAAAAAAAATTGAAAAATGGCCCCAAGGGATTGTTACTTCTATCACTCATTTGTTTTTAAATTACTCTATTCATAACAAAGGACTATGGTTTCTGTTAAGATGGTATTAAACCCTGATTTTTCACTGGCACCTACGGTAAGCTTATATTAAATCTATTGTGAATATCTTCTAAGGTATATTGCAATATATTAAAGGTATAGGTGTATATATAAAGGTATATTAAAGGTTTTGCGAATATCTTCTAAATGTGCACTCTTTAGGAGAGGTACACATTGGCTACAGCACTGGGCATGCTCAGTGCGTGCAGTAATCTGTGCATTTAGGGTACCCTGAGTGTGCCCTGATTGCAGGGAGTGACGTAGTGATGTCATTGTGGCCCTGGCCATTAAAAAGGCCAAAGAGTGCAAAAACAGAAGGAAGAGTGGGCAAAGATGGTCTCTGTTTGAAAAGGTAAGTCTGCCATAATGTGCTAGTATACAGTGCATACTAGCACACTATAACTTTAACCTGCATAGGGCCCAGCTATGTTTTCTCCACAGTTTACTACTACTTTAAATACATGTCAGCTGTTTTGCTAGTTCTTTTTGTTTTGTCTTTCGGGTACAAGCTCCCTGTTGTTGCTAGGATGATTTACTTCAGTGTCCAGACAAATCTTCAGTCAACTAAGCTTTGGATTAGTGACAAGTCCTTTGCTGGGAAAACAGCTGGTCAATAAGTGTTTGGTAAGAAAGGTTAAAGCCAAGCGTATGTGCTATGTTGCTCATGTAGCATTTAAACCAGAGCCAGATTCATAGGATGATATGCAAAGACTTCCAACCCACAAGAAACAAAAGTGGATCAGATCTTTTGGCAAAACCACTTGCAAGAAACAGATTTATAGAGAGTGGGGGTGTTGAATACATTGTTCATGTATTTTGTGCAACAACTACATCAACCAGCAGATGGCAGTGTGTATACATTTTTAGATGGTTCAAATTGGGGGCTTTTCCATTCCACAGTTCATATGGAGTTTTCTTAGGTGATTTTCCTGGTAGTCGATTTTGGAGATAGTATGTACTGGTAATTGCCTCTCCCCCAGTACGTGGTTGGCATATCTGCATCAAACATCATGGTTCTTCCACTCTCACATAGAGTACGATTCATTCTTTCTGCAACCCCATTTTGTTCTGGATTGTATGGTACAGTAGTTTGAAATATTATGCACTTTCTGAGAATCACCTGTGCATCACCCTGTATATTCAGTGCCATTGTCTGTGCATTTTGCCAAATTTGTTTGCAGTTGCTCTAGACCTGAGGGGAAGCTCTGAAATGAAGGTAAGCTCTGCTGGTTTCTATCATTCAATCATTTGCAAGCAAAAATGCTGTTTTTTTCTTTTCCTTGCATGTAATTGGGTATTCTTTGCAAAGTGAAGCTTTACCTCATTTACTAAGTTCTGGAGCAACAGCACTTGCAGTGCACATTATATTTGCCTTTAGCAAATCAACCCTATAGTGTAGTACACCTGGAGTAATCATCTATAAAAGTGAGAAAATATCTCTTCTTTTCTGGAATCAGTTTTTCCATTGAACAGATGTGAATGAAGTCTGGGGTTGTTTTTTAGCTCTGCTGTTAAGCTTCTTTGGAAAGGCTTTTCTTGTAATATATCCTTTTGTACAGCTGGTGCATGTTATTGTTTGGTCACATGGACTAATTTTTGTTCCACTTGCATAGTCATTCTCAGTTAATTTCTTTATTATGTTAGGACTTCTGTGCCTAAGTTGTCTGTGCCATGTGTGAATTCAGTTTGAATGTTTTTCCTCCTTGACAGTATCACCACTTCATTGCAGTTCAGCTGATACAGTTCATCTGTAATTTTAGCCTTTGCAAGTAAGATATCCCTTTTCTGACGGCACAACTGTCATCTTGAAAGGTCACTACATTGCCTTGTTGTGTGAGCTTCTTCACTGACAAAAGATTAGTTTCAAGAGCAGGGACATACAGGACATTTTTAACAGGTACCTTTCTGGTGACACTGTAGGAAATAGGACAGTAAACAAAACCATCTCCTATTCCTTCTGATTCCATTATTTGACAATTCGCTGTGGTAATTTTTTCTGTTTTACTCTGGTCAAGGCGAATAAAGAAATTTCTTTCATTTGCCATATGACTTGTAGCTCCAGAATCAACACACCATGTCTGCAAAGAGGAGGTGCGACTTTTGGATTGAAAAATACATTCATTATCTGAAAAAAAATCAGTTCCTTCCGTCACACTTTTGGCCTTTTGTAGTTTAGTTTGTTTTTGGATTCTAGCTTTCCAGATTCTGCAATCTGCTTTTAACCACTTTACAATCGTGCTAAAGCCGAATGATGCATGGTTGTCCATTTCTGGGAGGGCATCATATGACATCCTCCCAGAACACACCTCCATGCACACGGCGCTGTCAGTGATCACTGTGTTCTACGGACACAGCTGATCACATGACTAGGTAAGAGGCCAGCTACAGCAGACTTTTACCACATGATCAGCTGTGTCCAATGACAGCACTTTCATGCTGTGACAGCGTGAAGAAAGTGCTGCCAATAAAGTACTTCCGATAACTGGCAAATATCAAAAAGAACATCCACATCCTGATCATCAGTGCCCACCAGTGCCACCCAGTAGTGCCACCCATCAGTGCTGCCCATCAGTGCCACCAGTCAGTGCTGTCAGTCAGTGCCACCCATCAATATCGCCTGTCAGTGCCCATCAGTGCTGCATATCGGTACAGCATCATCAGTGCGTCCTCATCAATGCCCACCAGTGCCTCCTCATCAGTGCCACCTCATCAGTACAGCCTATCAGTGCTCATCAGTGCTGCCTATTCATGCCACCTCATCAGTGCCCATCAGTGCTGCCTTTCAGTGCCCATCAGTGCTGCCTATCAGTGCAGCCTCATCAATGCACATCAGTAAAGGAGAAAAATTACCTTTTTGCGAAATGTTATAATAGAAACAAAGAAAAACTTTTAAAAAAAAAATTTTTCCAGCTTTTTTGTTTATAGTGCAAAAAATAAAAACCCCAGTGGCAATTACATACCGCCAAAAGAAAGCTCTATTTTGTGTGAAAAAAATGATAAAAATGTCATATGGGTACAATGTTATATGACTGCACAATTGTCATTCAAAGTGCAACAGCACTGAAAGCTTAATATTGGCCTGGGCACAAAGGGGGTAAAAGTGCCCGGTAGGCAAGTGGTTAAATTACCTTGTTTCTTGCACACAAAACATTCACGTGTTGCACGTTACTGTTTTTATTCCTATTTTTGGTCTTTAAAGCAGACTCTGTGACAAAAGCACCGTCACTATTAATGCTTTCTGGTTTATGGTTATATTCATCTTTAAGCTTACCCTTAACATATTCCAATGTCAGTTCATCATGTGGATGTGCATCAAGTGCTGTGACAAGTGTTTCATAACTTTAAAAGTAATAGTGCTGCTACATGAAAATACAGTATATAACCCTATACCTCTCAGGCAATCATTTCCAAGGTGTGTCTTATGTATTCCTGCATATCCTAGCCTTTCATCATCTTGGTTTGGTATATCCAACACAGTTTATTGCTGAGATTAGCTCTTTCATGCTCCTTTTGTAATCCTTCCCACATTTCTTTAGCAGTTTCACACTTACATATATTGTATGGAGTCGGACTATATGATTTGATTATCATCAATGCTAAGAGAGATTGTTCTCTGAGCTTTCTAGTCTTTCTCTACCCACTCATCTGAAGGGTGTTCTGGCCTGACTTCATTTATACATTTCCAAATACCTTCTCTTTTTTAGCAGCATCTTTATTTAATTTCAAAGACTGGTAGTTCTGGTTTGTTAGGTTTGCAAATGAAAGCTCTGTTGCAGCTGTGTTACTGGCCATTTTCTCTTGTTCTGTTCCAGCCTTCTTTCTGTTGCTGTATCTTGCACTTCTTTTACTGTTGCAGGCTATGACTGGGTGTCTGGGCCTATAACATGTTAGAGATTCTGTATATAGCCCTATAGAATAAACTGTGCACAGTCCACATGTCTTTATCTGCTGCTTCTCTGCTAACCGGAAACAAGGACTTTGTTCAAGAAGAAGACATAGAGTATAGTCATAGATGCAGCTAAAAAATTATAAACACTGCCATCTACTAGTTGATGTAGCTGTTGCAAAAAATAAATGAACAATGTATTCCAACAATTTCATAATTAAAACTTATTTAAACCCAATAAAGGGGCCACAGCCTGAAGTTTTTTTTTTCAGATGTCCTGATATAGCCGGCTAGCCCACTGTTATCCTATGACATTGTATATGTGTGCATTTTTCATCGATGAGTCTTTTTCTCTCTTCCTTTGCTTGTTTTGCGATGTATGTTACTGATGTCTTGCAATGCTATGCAACTACTTGCCTGTTGTATGTTTAAAAAAAAAAAAAAACTCAATAAAAACAAAATTATAAAAAAAAATTAAAAAAACTTACATTTCTACTACTACTGTATAACAAATGTGTCCCCAAATTGGTTTTAAAAAACAATATTTTGTTAAACAAACCAGAATTACTAATGAGGAATACCTTTGTAAGACACTAAAAGCAGATGCTACTCAGAGTTTTGACAGCCTGCCATGGCTGATAATCAGCTACATAGAAAATGTTAACAATGTAAAATCTGTTACAGCCATTGACGTCTTTGACAATTTACTGTTGTTAAGCAAGCTTGTATTTTAGATTTATTGGTCATTCAATGGCTTATGAACAGAGCAATATTTAGAGTTCATGTTGCCCTAGGCACAACTGAATTATGATGCCCATTCATAACAGCATTACCTCCAACTCTTTCTTTCCTCAACTGAATAGCATGATTATTAAAGGAATCTGTCCATAGGCAAAACACCAAGTAAAAAGGAAGCAGTCATTCTCTGATATACAGAATACAGAGATGTACTGTATGTGCATTGTAATTTGAGCTACTAAGAGCCATGTGACTCCTCTTAACAGCAGCTGCACCCTCCTTACAATTCTACTGCTAAATTTATGCAAAAAAAACCCTGATGTGGTTAGACAAAGGGAAATAAAAAGAATAACAACAAAAAACAAATGATAAATATTATATTTAGACAGTTTTACACTGTGGGACTGTGTTGCAACTGCTAGCAAAGCGTTTGACTGATGTTTGTGGTGCAGCCCCATTGATCTCAATGGGCACATTTGACAGGTGGTACCTGATATACTGGTATCTGATATTCTGCGGCCAAAACTAAAATTGCTACAACAGCAAAGTCAACCATTGTGACCATGGCATGTGTACAGCATTATCAGGCTGTGATGTTAAAATTCAGGTATGCAGCTGGTGGGGGGCGAGAACACTGCAGCTCAGCAATCTGGGTGCCTGTGTGATAAGTCCCTTGGGGACTTGTTGCAAAGCTACACTGGGGGAGAGGTGACTAAGGAAATGTTTTCTTCTGCCTGCAGCAGACTTATATTTTCTCAGGCCGGAGAAAGTCATTAGACTGGAACTCTAGAATTGCTTTTAATGATAAAAGAAGTGCCATTTCTGAAAGAAATTATTAATTTATGCAGACTGATAAAGGTAATGAAAGTTCCATTTTACCATAACAATAACAGCACAATATGCAGATACTATTCCCTCTACTGAAATTATGAACATGTCATGGGGAAAATGGTACATTAAATGTTATAGCCAATATTAATTTTTTTAATTGCTTTTATTTATGCAAGACACATTATGCTTTGCATACGCCAGTTACTACATTTTCTGTACTGTGTTAAAGGTCAACTGTAATCACAGTGATAACACAGTATGCAAATGTATGCAAGTGCTGCAGCAATAATTGTGATTTAGGCAGATCATGGTGTCAAAGTAATATTGCATTTAATTATTTCCAGTTTACAATGAGAGTTACTTAATGCTGAAAACTCTGAACCAAAAAGTTGTTCACTTTCTATTTTCCCATCTGTAGAATATGTCACATAAATGAAAGTGGTAAGATGGGCAGATTGATTGCAGAAAGATAAATTATGCAATGCTAGGCTTACCTGGTGCAATATTTAACATGCCAGTACACAGACACTATGTAAGTGGAGGC
Organism: Staurois parvus; assembly: GCF_062004578.1. NCBI lineage: Eukaryota > Metazoa > Chordata > Amphibia > Anura > Ranidae > Staurois > Staurois parvus. The sequence continues at coordinate 837,618 of NW_028317821.1, forward strand.
TTTCTATCCCAAAGGATTAGCAGGTTTGTGTAGCTGTCCAAAAGGGAGTATGTAATGTAACAGGATTCATGATCGGATCAAAAGTCTACACACAAAGGACCAGTTTGTTTGTCTTCAGAATTTATGGGAGGTGGATTGGGGCAATGGGAATGGAACTTTTTCTGCATCAGTGGGAGTAAACATTGCCACATTTGGCAATAGAGGGAGCAATGGGAGAAATGGTGCCTCACTGTTGATATCATATGGCAGAATAGGGTCTTGTATCTGTGGGAGGAATAGTTCACCAAGGGTTGAAAAAGGCAGGATAAGGGCTGCATCCAGCCCCCAGGCTGCAGTTTGGAGACCACTGGGCTGGATGATCATCCAGAGGGTGACTTTAACATGAACTTTATTGAATAGACGCAGAGTAGAAACAGACTATGCCAACACAGTGTGGCAAAGATATATGCATGTAACACAATACAACATAAAACAGGGAATGAAGAGATGCAATAGCAAAGCTGCCTGGAAGCAGTTTCCTTGAAGGTGGCAACACAGTTTATGAGACACTTAGTAGAGACAGGTAAGCAGTCATTACACCTGGATTAAAATAGGAGGACCAGTCACCTAGCGACAGATCACTTGCACAGTTGTACTGTCTCATCAGGTGCGGTCTTTATGAGCAGCAGAGTGTGGGAGAGTGCGCAATTTATATCCCCTTGGCGTGTCTAAGAGCCCAGCAGCTTGTAGGAGCCCAGTGTGCATTGTGGAAGACAAAGGTAAGAAAGACAGAACCTGCATCTGCGCATGATGTGTAAAAGGACACTCCACTACCTGGAAACATCCCTACATCTGCTTTTCTTTATTACCTAACTGCTAATCTGTTATTTTTTAAATTCTTTATAGTTCAAGACCATTTCTGGGCAAAATTAACCCCCCAACTCTTTCCTTCCAAATCTTTCCTCCACCCTCTGCTCCCATGATGTTCCAAACATTTCTTATATGAAAAAAAGCACACCAAAGCAGTGTTTGTCTTACATTCCCTTATCTGCCCACACTTTACCCTTGTCAGTGCCTCTTCAAAGATGAGGCCCGATGATCCACCAATGCAGTCCATCCACCCTGCTGACTGGTCTGGTCTAGTTGCCTTAAAATATCATCACATTGCTTAAGTCTTCAGGACCTTGGCAATGGTCATCCATAGATAGAGCTCACCTTACTAAGTAGCTATGTGGGCACCCGAAGAAGGACTCTTTCATTTTACAGACAAAAGTCCCAGAACCGGGCATCATGTAACCACACATTCAGGTCACAGCCCTTGGGGCTTTTCATTATATACAATGATTGGGGAAGGGGAGGGACAGGTCTGGCCACAGATAGCACAGATAGACTTTTAGAGCCCTTTCAAATGGGTGTTCCATTTGTATCCACCTACATCCCTGTCCGTTCAGGTCTGCTTTTTTTTTTTAACAGAACAAAGCTGCCTCCTTTTGCACAGATCCAAACAGATGTAAATGGATGTTGTCCATTCATGTCCATTCCGTTTATGTACATTTTTAGGCAAGAGACATACTTTTTCTTTTGCCACCTATGATAAGTTTCTTCAACAACTAAAAAAAGTTTTTACATTCACTACCAATGCAAAAACTGATGCAAAAACTGACTGTTTGTCCATTTACATTAGTTTTTTGCCTGTTCCGTTTTTTAACAGAACACAAATAGGGCTTTGATCCGTTTAAAAAAACCCCAGATATTTATCGATGCAGATGTGAACGGATGATCATCTGTTTTTCCATAGAGGAGCATTAATGTCCGTTTTTTCGTCTGTTAACGGATGGGTGAAAAACGGACAAATGGCTGAAAGGGCCCTAAGGAGGTAATGTGCTATTACTGACCTCTTAGCTGTAACATTAATCCAATGGTTTTATTAGTTTTACTCACTGGAACTAATACTTTATTTTTAATAACTATATAGCTTTCATGTGGTTTTTACAGCAAACATGTTATGTATCATATATTGATAACTACTTAATGGAGGCCAGTAAGTGGCTTTTTTCATAGCTTTAGAACACTGAATGCTACCACAAGGAGGTACAGTATATAGTGCAACTGTAGTGCAATTCTGAATGGTAGCCATCTACCGTTACTAGTTTGTATCCTTATTTCTTTAGTAGTTTAGCCCTGCTGTATTTATTCTATTCGGTTTTTACTACAGCTGCCATGTAAAAAATGCAGATGGCCTGATTTCTAAGCTACCTATACACACTACAATCTAATTTTACTATTTGTTTTAGTGTTACCAGCGTCTATGTAGAATAAAGGCCTAAAAAATCTGTTACATTTATATCCAATCAGATATGCCCTCTCACTACATAGTTGTGAGTACATCTAAGGGAGATCAGTGCTGTTCAATCCAATTATAATGTGTGTGGTCAGCTTAACATTAAAAGTTAAACAAAATGAATCAAGGCAACCTAACACTAACTGTTCTGACCAGGTCAGCAGCGAACACGTTCACCTAAATGCTGTGGCCAGTATCAGAAGGACTTTAGTGTCTTCTTGGATTTAATTATTTAATTGCATGAAATACCCAGTGACTGTATTGGATTTCATATTATATGCGTGCGTGTTCAGTGGTGTCATTATCTGGCGTATTGATTTCCATCTCTTCTAAATATCAGCCTTTTTTATATAAATTTTTAAATGCTTTTTTTTGGAAGTAATGAACACCTCATTTTGGCTGTGGGAAGCTAAATTACATTTTTCAACAGTTGAATTGGTTTACAGAATAGATTTCAGCATTGGTTTAACACCTTGATTTTCCAGTGCACAGCATGCACTTTCTTTGCCTGTATTTGTCATGCAGGACTGACTTTAACTCTTTCTTGGCAGATAAATGATGCACATGTACGTCCATCAGAATCTAGCTTGGTGATTAATACAATAGAATTAGAGATTGCAGGGGCTATATGAATTGGGATCTTCCCATTTGCCGTAGAAAATCTATTTTAGGCTTAGATTAATTCCCGTCATAAAGCAAGGTAAGAGTGAGCAGCATGAGATCAAATTCACATTTTGTCTGATGTGCCTCAACTGGCTCTTGCTACTATGGACCCTAGGGAAACAGTACAGGGATACAAAATGTGAATTCCCATACCATGTTTACTGTAGAAAATGCATCTGCAGTCTTCAAAGCCAGGGCTAAATGGACACTAAGGAGCAATATATTCCTGCCTGTGATTAGTTTAGTTGTCCAAGATGGCAGTGTTGATCATAGGAGCTTTATCATTATGTGTATTAGAAAATTAAACCATCAGTGTAGCCTGGACATGAAAAGCATCTAGGCCATACATAATTAAGACTTTTTAAGATTATATTTATTGAGCATATAAGAAAATATATAGTGGATGCTCACATTTATTAGAATGCAGTATGATTTAAAATTACAACATAAATGTTGCACGGAGTGTATTTATCAATAATTCACTGGTGAAATTTACCCAGAGAAATAAAATAGGTATATTCTCCTTTTTGATAGGATTCACCCAACATTTTTCTGTGGATGAATTTAATTACAGTAGCAGTTCTTTGTTTAATGGGAATTTTTGAAGGAATTGTTTGGGTGAATCTTGTTAAATAGCAGGGCTGTCCTTTCTTTTATATGTAGACATGCTTTTCATGGTACTAATAAATGCTATTTCTAAAATTAAAAATAAAATAAAATACAAGCAGTGTGCGTCAGCCATATTGTCCCCTACACTGGATAGGGAAAGTGAAAAGGTTAGGGGGTAGTTATAGAAAAAAACATGCTGCTTAAAAAAAAAATGCACATTTATAAAGCACAATCATGTGCTTTAGCAGGGTTCTTAGTGTTTTGTTTGCTTCAGCATTTTGTTTGTTTCAATGAATGAAATAAAAAAATAAAAGTGTCAAGAGGAAGAGAAACTGGTCAGAAGACCTGTCAAGATCCAGTGCAGGACACTGGAAACTTTACAACACAGCCTGTAATTTAGGAATGACACTTTAAAGGTCAGTTTTCTAAGTCTGACACTTCTGGAAGTGTCAATCACCTGTCTCCTCTGCAGTACTTTATGGTTCTTCCTGTCAACCGTCATGTCTCTCTAGTAGCCTTTCTCAACCTTTTTACCCCAGAGGAACCCTTGTAATTATTTTCAGGTCTCAGGGAACTTCAACAAAAGTTAATTAATCAGAGTCAGTGGGAAGTATGTCCCTTGCATTAGTAGTCAGTGGGAATAGTGTCCCCTTTACAGTGGTAGTCAGAAAGAAAACCTTCAGACAGTTAAAAAGATAATTGGTGTAATGCTGCTAGCTGTGCCAAGTGGTGATGAACTTGGAATTATGTAGATACTGTCAAATAGGAGGTCAATAAGCTACAGTACAAGAAACCCCTTGTAAACTCTGGAGAAACCCTACGGTGCCACAGATCCCTGATTAAGAATGGCTTTTCTATATGAAACAGTATTGACATGGTGGTCGGGTGAAAGGAGATGGACTCTGCAAGTGTTGGTTTCAGAAGAGACTTCAACTCTGCAGTGAAGCACTAATCAGCTGTGCGAGCAACAGAATTAATAAGTATTCCTATGCTGCCTTGCAAGTTTTTTTTTTCTAATAAGGATGCATTTTAATGAATCTAAGTAATCCCCACAGCAAGTCCAAACTACTTTCCACAACAGTAACCTGCAGAGAAGGACCACCGCTATTTATAAGGAAGCAGCAGTCTCTCTAAAGTGGCCAGACATGCCCTTTGCTGGGTCAGAGAGAAAGCCATGGGTTTTTTTTCCCGCCTGTCAGTAGAAAACAGTCATTTCACATCACCATATTTTTACATTGCTACAACATTCTAAAGCAGGTTAGGACCAGTAAAAGACGGAAATATTCTGTATAAATGAAGTGATGCTAGCATAGGTGTATTGCTTGGGGCATCTGCCTTGCTTGCATGCAGTCTACAGTAATGAAAATCCAGGCCTGGTTATGCTTCAGACTGGCATCTCACCTGTCTGCATCTATATGCAGTGTTAATGCTCATTATTTTATGCAATAACGGCCGTTGTGTTAACACACTAGATCACACGAAAAAAAGGTATCTTCATACCTCCCAACTTTCTGAGAAGGGAAAAAGGGGCGCCCTTTAGCACAAAGTGTGTAGGCCAAGTGTACACTCTCCATCACTCCCCCGGTTATGTGGCCCATGAAGAAGTTATAAGCAAAAATGGACTGTCTAAACCCAAAAATGCTTTTTCATCACCGTGTGTGCTTTATTTACCTTTAACCACTTCCTGTCCGGACACTTTTACCGCCTTCCAGTCCAGGCCAATTTTCAGCTTTCAGCGCTATCACACTTTGAATGACAATTGGGCGGTCATGCAACACTGTACCCATATGAATTTTTTACCATTTTTTTGAGACAGATAAAGCTTTATTTTGGTGGTATTTATTCACCCCTGGGATTTTTAATTTTTTTGCTATGTAAATGAAAAAGTCCAAAATTCTGAAAAAATCTTGGCCGAAATGTATTCCGTTATCTTTTTAGTAAAAAAAAAATAAGCCAAATTAGTTTATAACCACAAATTATAATTTTTAAACATTTCTTTTACATTTTTATTTTATTTTTTTATATTATTATTTGTTGTTTTTTTGTTTTTTTTTAACACCCTAGCACCCTAGCAGTACAGTGTCACCATGGTGACATTGTACTACTTGTGGGGGGGTGATGAAGATTTTTTTATTTTTTTTTTACAGTGATTGCTTTTACACCCATATAGGATGTAAAAGCAATCATTTCTCCTTCTCTCTGTCTGCATTCTTGCAGCCATTGATAAATACTGAGTGAGCTGTGATTGGTCACAGCTTGTCACATGGTACAAGGCTGTTGTGAATAGCCTTGTAACATGTGACCGCTGTGATCATTCACAGATTTCACACGTAGTAAGCAATGATGTCACAAGTGACATCTTGCTTACTACTTTGCCTGTGATCACTGATTGGCCAATCAGTGATCACATGATCGGGATCCGTCCGACGATCGGTGTTTCACTGTGTCCGGAGGACACAGCGGGCACCGGATCGCTGTGCTGATCACTCCCAGGGAGCGTGCACAGCTAGAAATGGCAGGTGCCGTTTATGAACGGCAACCAGCCCCTGGAGTGCAACCGCCCTGCTGTTTATAAACAGCAGGCAGACGGGAAGTGGTTAAATACAGTATTGTGATAATAAAAAGGTTTGTGTGAAAGGTTTAGTGTAGTGTAACATTTCTAGCCTTGTAGAGGCCTAAACATCTATCCAAAATGAGAGAACTGAGAAAGAAAGTGGGATTTTGTTCTAAAAGAAGAACAGTCCTTCCAAATGAAGGATAGTGGGGAGAAATATATCTACAGTATTTTTTCCAATGCAGCACACCACATTGCATGGCAGTACATAGCCTGCCTTGTGCCCCTATACAGGTGAATTCTGAAGAAGCCTTGGAGTGGCGTTCAAACTGAACGATGTTCCAACCCCTGTAATGTTATTAACCACTTGCCGCCTGGCCATGGCAGCTGCGGCAGGGTGGCAGGGGCAGGCTAGATCATGTATATGTACGTCATCCAACCTCTCCTATAGTGATGCTGTGATTGGTCCACAGCTACCTGGGCCAATTACAGAAATCTGTACCATGTGATAGCTGTGGGCTAATCACAGCGCACAATAGTAAATGGAGAAACAGAAAAAGGGCGCACCGACCTAGTGCATTATCGTTTAAAATAATTTATTAAAGAAACAAAAATAGGTATCATACTCACAATAATAACACAGGCATGTCAAACTGAACAAGATGTATGATCCAAACAACATCTGAGTCCATACGATGGAACCCTGGATGATCAACTGGCTAACGCGTTTCGAGGACACAACCTCTTCCTCAGAGCCCATTTTTCTGTTTCTCCATTTGTATCCAGTGTATTCGGACCACCCCGGTCTGTTGAGGGCAGCAAGCAGTGCATATTCCAGAAAATTCCAGAACATTCCTATTGGGTCTACTGAGTCCTTTCCTAGCGCAGGAGTAAAGTGTTTGTTGTGTTGCACAATAGTAAATCACAGCTGTTTTGAATGTAACCCATTCATGTCAGTTCAAATCATTGCTGTTACAGTGATCAGCACTGTAACAGCAATCAAAGTGTACAAAAAAACAAAAAAAAACCCTTACCCCCCTTGTAGTACAGTGTCTCTATGGTGATGCTGAACTATTCTAATTAAAGTATGTAAAAAAAGAAAAAAATTTAAAAAAGGTTTTAAAAAAATTGAGTACAAATTATTTAATTTTTTAACTTACTGTTATCAGTCAGTATCCCTGATCACGGCCACAGCAGCCATATGATGATGCTGTAACGCACAGGTGACCGGAAAAAAATAGTTAAATTTTTTTTTTACCAAAGACATGTAGCAGAATACATTTTGGCCTACACTTATGAAGAAATTTGATTTCATTGGATATATTTTATAACATAAAATAGAAAATATGTTTTTTTTTTTCATAATTTTCAGGCTTTTTTTTAATTATACAACAAAAAATAAAAAACTCAGTGATCAAATACCATCAAAAGAAAGTGTGTGAAAAAAATATAAATGTCATTTGTGGACAGTGTTGCATAACACACAATTGCCAGTTAAAAAAACAAAAAATGGTTCGGTCATGAAGTGGGTAAAACCTTCCGGTGTGCAACTGATGGACACATGTTGAGGTAACAAAAGCATTTCCACAACACAATTGTGTGGAAGAGAGTTCCCAGGTTTCCAATGTTAACTTCTAGGGCACCTTCACACTGATCCGCCACAAAACCCAGCAAAACCGCATATGCATTTTTACAGCGCTTTTGCCATGCTTGCGATGCATTTTTTACAGGACGTGATTTAAAAACTGCACTAAAAAACTAATCTCGGGTGCATTTTCCATTGATTTCAATGGGGAGTTGTGTTTTTGCGTTTTTTTTTTTTTAACTGAACAAACATGCTCCAAAAATTCTGCAAGCAGAGTTTTTTTTAGACTGCAATGAAAGTGCAACCCTCCAGTGTGAAAACATACATAGACATACATTAGGGAAGCATTTTTCATAAGCTTTTCTTTTTTTTTTTTTTAAAACAAAAGTGCTTCAAAAAATTTTCAGTGTGAAAGGGCCCTTATGGATAGGTTGGAAATCAGAACTTTTTTTGTTTTGCTTTGTTTTCATTGTTACAGAGATGACCCAAGAACAACTGCTCTGGATTCCCAGTTCAGAAAAGTAATATAGCAGTTAATCGTTATTGTGAAACAAAGCAATATGATCAGAGGGTTGTTTGGCTAGAGTTGTGCTTTATGCACATTGGACACTTTATTTTAAGGATCAATATGATACATGATAGCAAGTCTAGAATATATTATGGGGCATACATGATCCTGTCAGACATACAGCATTTTTAGGATGCAGATTTTTTTTGCCTGACAAGATCATCAACAAGAAATCATGACAATGTGTGAGTCTTGCCATATGTGTTTTTTTATTTCTCATATAGCATTTACATAATTGCTTACTGTGTTCATGTTTATAAATGCCTTCCTGAGCAGTCTTCTAAAATCTATAGTCACATTGTAATGGTGTTAGAATCTCTCAGGCTAGGTTCACACCTATGCAGTTTGCGTTTGATCCATGCTTTTTGCCATCCGTTTTGCGTTTTTGCACATGCGTTTTTGATGTGGTTTTGATACGTTTTGCATACTGCATACTTTTGATGCGTTTTGCATACTGTGTTCATTTTTATAAATGCCTTCCTGAGCAGTCTTCTAAAATGTATATTCACATTCTAATGGTGTTAGAATCTCTCAGGCTAGGTTCACACCTATGCAGTTTGCGTTTGATCCGTTTCTGGAGTGCTTTTTGCGGTCCGTTTGCACATGCGGTTTTGATGCGTTTTTTTGCTTGTTGCTAGGCAGATTAAAACACAAAACGCATCAAAAATGCATCAAACATGCACTACATGCTTGTCTGCAGCATTTTCATTGAAGTCTATAGAACCAAAAACACAAGTTTTTGCATTTAAAAAAGTCCCTGACCCTTTCCAAAAAACACACCTGTTGAAAACGTGGAGATGTGAACGTGTCCCATAGGAAATTGTGTTAAATGGACTGCAGTGCATTTGTACAAAACGCTGCGGAAAATGCTTAGGTGTGAACCTAGGGTCAACTAAAAAATATTAATAAATGTTTATTTTAAAGGGACAACATTTATCATTTAAGCACCAATCTTAGAGATTTTTTTTTTCTCCTGGCTAAGCATTAGTTAAATGTCAAAAAAATCTTCTGCATGCGTCTGAATTTGCTGATCGATAGTGCAGAACAATGAATAGCTGGCTGAAAATTTAAAGGTATGAAGTAATAGCCTTCACATTAACCAAAGGGACCTCCTGTATTGTTAATGCATGAAGACTTCAAGCTTCTGCTTCAGCAACGGCATTGCTAAGGCACCGTTACTTAAGAAACATAGTCCAATTAGAGCTTCCATTTTCCTTGACCAGACCTGTGATCATTATACGCAGACATTTTTGTACCTGCGTGGTGCCAATTCTTTTCTGTGTTCACCAGCTGCAGTATTAAGCTGACGTACAGCAATGACATTTCAATCACACATCCCAGTATGCTACACCAAAGGCTGTCGCTGTATGTAGTGGCAAATAGGCTATAGGAAAAAATAATTAATTATTCATTAAAAATGACATTGTTCTCCAGTCCAGCCTGCGTATCCTATGGCCGGCTGTGTGCAGTGCGTGTTTTTTCATTGGCTGCTGCTGCAGAGATGATTATTCTAAAAAAAAAAGGAAAAAAAAAAACCTCTCCAAGTCGGCATGATAATAGCATCCTGTTCTGTAATACTCTTGGAGGAAACAAACTTCAAACAATGAAGCAAGAAACAAAATCATTCCAAGTTTACTCTCTTTTCAGGTGCAAATGAGGTGCAGCTGGTAGCGGGTGCGGTGGGGGGTTTCTTGTATTGTCAAGACGGCCCTAGAGCCTGTGGGTGGACACTTCAAGCAGTTATTTTCATTTCCCAACCTGGTTTCTTTGCATCTTTTGCTTCATCTTCAGTGCCATGTGGAACATCACATGCCCTGGCTCACAATGCCTCCGTACACATTACCATATGGGTTTGCTGTGTCCCTGTATCTTTCCCTCCCTGGTTCCCTACACCTACACATCACAGCAGACAGGCAGCAGCTGCTGGCGAGATTAATTAAAAGCTACAGGTGGTCATCCGACAAAGGGAAAAGAGCAAGGTGGGGAGAGAAGGAGGAAAGGGAGCCATGAGTGAATTTCTAGTGTATCCAATGTAGAAGATGATTACTTCTGTGGCTGAAATGGCACAAGTGACTGCTGCGTGAGAGCAATTAAAAAAGAACACTTCAGCATGAAATCTGCCCAATGTCTCAGGGAGGAAACCTACTTGGCACCAATTTACAGCCATGATCTGTGCACCTGTGCAGGAAGAATGTCGACAAAAGAGTTGCTGCTTTCAGGACTCCGCGGGGAGTTCCATTTAACAGCAATTTGGGCTGCTCGCTTTCTCTTTTCTGTAGCAGAAAAACTGCAGGCTCCAACCTTCAAATGCGTTTCTCTGACCATTACTTGGCAGCTGTGGCTATGTCTATGTACATGCATTGGGGGGTAGATAATGATTCTGGGTAGGTGGCTTTAAATTTGGGGTGCTGAATGGCACTCCTACGGGGCAATGTTCCTATTGCATGACGGACTCTTGATGTGTTAAATTGGTCTTTTTCTGGTTAAATGTATTGGATCTGGTCAATTTGTCAGTGGGCATCCTTTGAATGCCTGCTTAGGAGAATTAGAGCACCAATCAGTCCTTTTCTAGTTAGTAAAAATAAACTGACCATGTGAAAATAGGTCTTTTGTCCTTTAGTTAACTTGGTTTTAAAGTCTTAGACTATCTAAAGCCTGTGTGACTATGAGCAGCTTTTTATGCACACCAGCTCCGAAGTGTTCTTCTGAAGGTGGTGGGGGGGTCTGCAGATTGGAGGAGTCTGACATGGATCATATATTGCATGCAGTGTTTGGGGCCATAGTATGCACTGAATCATTTGACTATTTACATAATTTTGATCAGCAAGTCAGGGGTAAGCTGAGTGTGCCAAAAATGCCCTCTGAACACACCCTTTTACATGCAAGAACATGGCCTTTCTGCTTGGGTTGTCAAATGAAGTGGAAAGATGGCAATGCCCTATACAATTTGATGTATTTGACAGACTGGAATGGGTTGTTTAGGTATGTCCTCCTATTACACATAGGAATTGTACAATTAGATTGTAGTGTATATAGCTACCGTTTGTGTTCAGTGATAGTGTTTGCTGCAGAATGTTATGAGATTGGTACAGAAATTATTAGGACTGTGCTGTCTATTTCCTGAGAGATTCATGATTGTTAGATATACTAGATGGCTAACAGGCAGTTATAGCAATTTCATTGCCAGAAGACTAGTCTTACACAGGGGCGGACTGACAACTCATGGGGCCCCCGGGCAATAGGGGATCATGGGGCCACTGTGTCCTTGCCTAAGCTCAAAAAAGCCTATGAAAAAGGTACCAGGGGCATCTCATGGGGCCCCCTACTAACCCCGGGCCCTCGGGCAGTGCCTGAGTTTCCAAATGGTCAGTCCGCCCCTGGTCTTACACTATTGTGTCTATTTAGTAAGACAGTTTTACTAATTCTGTATCTCATGACCGCTAATCACAAACCATCTTCTGATTTGTAAATGGCAAACCTTAAATCTGATTACTTGCTATGGGTTACAGCACTTGGTACCTCATCACTGCACTCAGTATAATCTTATTAAAAGAGCATATATAGGATTTTGCTGATGATGTTTTCTTTAATTGCACCACATAATACAGCATTGTATGAATTCACAAATATAGATGATTGGTAATGGTATTAGTTTAAACTTGATAGTAGGAAGGTATAACTAAACCACAGCAGTCCATATGACTGTTTTGGGGTCAGGAATCAATAGAGTCCTATACAGTCTAAATGGATTGGATTTGTATCTGAATGCATTTGGTAAGTATTTTTGAACCTCTATGATTTGTTTTTCCAAGCAGAACATGCCTACCTTTTCTAAACTTTTTTAAAGCAAGTGAGATTTTTTATCTATTTTATTAATTAGGTTGTCCAATGGGCTTCAGTATGCAATCATAATAACCAGATGGCTTTATCTTCCCTTTTATACAGGTAAAAAAATGTGCTTATTTTTGTAGCTTTTTATTAAGTGTTGCTTCTTAGATTTCTATTAACTATTCACAAATATTCCAACTATGTTTTCAAATTTGTATTACATTTCATGTAGTAATGTTACAATGACCTTGCTGCTTTACACCACATTTTTCTGATACATTCACTCCAGTAATGTATATCAATGCTCATAGTTTTTGGCACTAGCACATATTACTTTGTTAATAAAAATGGGATCTGACTTTAAGACCAGAGTTTGCAACAGCCAATAGCCGCTTCAGAATCTTAGGTGTTTTGCAGGAAAGTTTCTAAAGCACATTCCTATGCACGCTCGTCTCCTCTGCTGCTATTATTGGCAAGTCCAAGCTGTCAAAATGACAGGCAGGAATTGCTATGTATTACAGAATGATAGCAGCTGTCACAATGCAGCCGCTCCTGTGTAAATTACATTTGTAGGTAGTCTGCGAGGGTCACTGAATAATACAGAGTATAACAGTGTATTGTAACATTGCATCTACTACTACATTTATATGTAGATTCAAGATGTGACCTTTGATCTGCTATATAAGCTAGTTAAAGAAACTTACAATTAAAAAAATGTATCCCTATGTAACCCATTATTTACCCACTAGTTAACCCTAAGCAGTCTTAATGCAATTATTTAGTACATAAAATAACTGTAATTAAATGACACAAAAATGATGGAGGGGGGGGGTGGTGGATGAAAAAAGGAGTCATGTGGGGTGGCTTTGAGAAGAGAAAGGAGGAAGTAAATGGTTACTAATAGGAAACTGGTGGAGCATGCACTCTTAGAATGGCAATACCACAGCAGGAAGATCTGCAGCTATAGCATTGCCACTAACCACTTAAATAGCAAGTCTTTTGAAATGACAGGATACACCATGTAAATTCTAAAAATGAAAATAAGCAGTAATGAAGGTATAGGCACCCAGGTAGAGATCACCTTTTAAATGATAATGACACAGAAAGTGTTTTATTTACTGACACTTTAAACCCCCTTTAGGCTACAAGGCAGCGTTTACTTCTAATTCTAGGGGCCCTATTATTATTATTCAGGATTTATATAGCGCCAATTGTTTGCTCAGCCCTTTACAATATAAAGGAGGACAATTGTTAGGGACCAGCCGGTGGTAGCCTCTAGCGGCCCACAGACCAGAATTCCCCAGGGCGCGGAATCTAAGTTCCGACCTGCTTGTTCACCAGAGCCCCTGATGGTGGGGATGGACTTGGAGCAAGCCGAGACCAGGTCGTGACCCCTGGGTGCAACCAGCTGTGTTAGAGGCACCTGTCGGTGGTACGCAGCAGGTGAGAGTCTGATGTGAGGAGGTAGAGTAAGCGAGGTCAGACAGGCCGGGTCGGTAACAGCGGAGCAGGTCGGTACAAAACAGCAGGCAGAAGAATAAACGGGTCACGGTCCGGGTTTGGCAACAGGAGATCAAAAGTGCAGGAGCAGGCAGGAGAATGGTCAGGCAAGCCAGGGGTCAGAGCAGGAGAAGTCAGCAGATCAGGATCAGGCAGGGTCAGCAGCAAAGTAAACTCACAGGAAAGACCATACGGCACTTGAGCATTGCAAGAGCTGGGTTTAAATAGCCCGCCCGACTCCTGACAGGCGCTCCTGGGTCCCAATGCTTGCCCGGCGCCGTCATTGGTGACAGGCGCGCCTGGGCCCTAGTGCCCGCCTGCCTGTACGTTTTGTCAGGACTCTACGCATGTGCGGATTCGATCGCCGCAGCGATCTTCCCATTCCCTGACAACAATACAGCAATGATATAGTTCAATACAAGAAGGTTAAGAGTGCTCTGCTTCTAGTAGCTTACAATCTAACAGGAAGGGGCTGGTGGAACAAAAGGTAATAACTATGGGGGATAACCTGATGGGGGAAATTAAATATTTGGTTATTAGCTGAAAAGCAGGATAGGCTTCCCTGTAGAGATTGGTTTTCAGGGATCACCTAAAAGTGGACAGAGTAGGTGATAGATGGACATATTTGGGTAGAGAGTTCCAGAGGATGGGAGAGGCTCTGGAGAAATCCTGCAGACAAGCATGAAAGGAGGAGACAAAAGAGGTAGAGAGCAGGAGGTCTTGGGAGGAGCAGAGAGGATGGTTTGGGTGATATTTGAAGACAAAATTGGCAATATAATTTGGGGCAGAATTGTAAATTGCTTTATATGTTATTTTTAATGTTTTTAATTTAATTTGTTGGGCAATGGGAAGCCAGTTGAGGGATTGGCAGAGAGGGGTGACAGACATGGAGCAGTTGGTAAGGTGGAGGAGTCTGGCAGCAGCATTCATGATGGACTGAAGAGGAGATAGCCTGCGAGGAGGGAGTTGCAATAGTCAATGTGAGAGATAACAAGGGAGTGAATACGTTGCTTAGTGGTTTCAGTGGGTAAAAGGAGCATATTCTGGAGATATTATGGAGGTGAAGTCTGCAAGATTTGGAAAGTGATTGGATTTGGGGCTGAAAGGACAGGTCGGAGTCCAGGATTACACCTAGCACCCTGGCATGAGGGGAGGGACTGATGGTTGTATTATTGATCTTGATGGAGAAGTCAAGGGAGAGGGCACAGGCTCGAGGTTATATTATGAGCTCAGTTTTAGAAAGACTGAGTTTGTGGAAGTGATGTGACATCCATGCTGATATGCCAGTTAGTAAGTTAGTATTGCAAGAGGAGACTGAAGGAGTGAGATACATTTGTGTGTCTTCAACATAGAGATTGTACTTGAAGCCATGGGTATTTATCAAGTGACAAATAGAGGAGGTGTAGATGGAGAAGAGAAGGGGTCCGAGGATAGAACCTTGGGGGACTCCTACAGCAAGAGGAAGTGGAAAGGAGGAGACAGAGTTGTAGGCAACACTAAAGGAGTGCTGTGATACTGTAGGTAGAAGGAGAACCGGGAGAGAGCAGAGTCTCAAAGAGCCAAGAGAGTGGAGTTTTTGGAGGAGGAGGGGATTGTCAACAGTATCAAAAGCCTCACAGAGGTCAAGTAGTAAGAGTATAGAGTAGTGGACATTGGTCTTAGCAGTTAGTAAATCATTAGTGAGTTTTAGTAGGGCAGTTTCAGTGGAGTATAGTAAGCGAAATCCAGACTGTAAAGGGTCAAGAAGGTTGTTGTCAGTCAGGTAGGAACTCAGACGATTGTAGACTAAGTGTTCTCAGAGTTTAGAGGTAAACTGGAGCAGGGAGATGGGTCTTAAGTTGTTCAGGTTGGTGGGGTCCAGTGAGGGCTTTTTAAGTATGGGGGTTATCAGGACAAGTTTTAGAGGGGAGTGGAAGGTGCCAGTACAGAGGGAGAGATTGAAGAAGTGAGTGAGAGAGCATAGGATAGAAGAAGAGGTTGACTGTAGTAGTTGGGAGGGAACAAGATCCTGGGGAGAGGTGGTAAGATAGGCTTCTGAGAAACAGAAGCCTGGTAGTAACGACAAAAGAGGAAAGTGTTGAGGGTGATTTTGTATAAGGTTTGCTAAGTGGGATAGATATCTGTTCAGTGGAGAAGCCCCCACGAACTGCATCAGTCTTGTTTTTGAAATGATTGGGAATCTTGTGAGCAGTGAGTTACTGGGTGGCAGTGGTGGTGGAGAAAGTAGAGAGTTAGGAGGAGGGAGGAGGAGATCAAGGAGCTAAAAAGTAGGAGGTCTTGTGAGGAGCAAAGAGTACGAGTTGGGTGGTATTTGGGTATCAGGTCGGTGAGGTAGTTTGGGGCAGCGTTATGAATGGCTTTGTATGTCAGTGTTAGTATTTTGAATTTAATGCGTAAGATCTACAATTACACTTGTAGACAAAAGATTTTTGTGTCTGATTTAAAGTGTTACTAAACACAAGACCCTGCATTCACTATATCTGGTCTCCCACAGTACACAGAACATGGAAGTGCAATTATTTTTGTAAATATAAACTGCTAAATACATTTTCTCATCAGCAGTTAGAGCAGTCTTGTGACCTCAGCTGAGCACTGATTAAAGCTTATAGGAGAAGTTTTCTTTCTGCTCTAGGAGGATGCAAAACCCCTGACCTCTGTCTGGACAGTGCTGATTGGCCCTGCGCTGATCACATGCACTCTCCCAAGAAAAAAAAAAACTTCTCTAGCAATACACATTAAACTGAGCATGTGCAGAAGGGCTATGGGTGCAGTCTGTCTTGTCAGCATGGACATTTTAACAAGAGGAGGGGCAGAGAAGTCAGGATCAAACAGCCTTTTTACACAATGCAGAGGATTAACCCCTTAGGTTTCACGGTGAGTATAACAAGCTTGCTTTACTGCATATACAGACTGATTTTACTGGGTTTAGTATCACTTTAAATCATTTAACAGAGAGCCGTGCCTATGGCTTTAAAGAATACATTCCATTTATTACAGGATACATGGTACCTCCCAAGCTGGAATTTGACCCTGTATAAATGGTATTTTTATCAAAGTTTCCGCTAAGGAAAAACATGAACCTAAAACATGGAGCAACCTTACAGTACATATCCCCTTTAGTCATGTTTAGTGGTTGTTACATTATTTAAGATCAATAGTAATTATATTTGTTATAATCTAAGCAATACATTGCCGCAACAGGAAAGCAAAGCAACCTTTTCAAATGCAGCATGATCATGTTTTCTTAATGGGTCCAAAAACCAAAGCATAAAAATGGACCATAAAACCGTGCAGGTTGTTGTTTTTAGAATTAATAGTATTTTTAAAAACCAAGAACATGACTAAAAGCTTTGCTAAAAATCCAGCATTTAATAAGGGCTCCTGCATTTTTTGTCCGTCTTTTTAAAGTGGAACTTGCATACAAAATTAAATCAGCCTGTAGAGTTGAAGCTGTGAGGTCATGCTTATTTACTTTTGTATGTGCTCTTCATGAGAAATACCAGATGCTAAGTTTTCTTCACTATTCTTGCTTTTGCATGAAGATGCATGATCTAATACACCAAACTACCTGTGGCCATTAGTGGAAAATGATTTGGGAACTCGGCAGCAACAGGTGTAACAGAATAGAGATACAAAGGTGCTATATATACTTGATAAACATGCTTTGACCCAGAAGATAACAGAGTACTTTAATGTCTAAGGAAGGAATCTGTAGTGACACTACTATGATACGTTACATAATAGTCGGCAACTCATATCCTTATCATATATTCTTTATTGGCACACAGTAGAGGACAAATAATCCATAAAAGCTGACGTGTTTCAGCAACAACCTTTGTCAAAGCTTCACTAGTGTTCACTAGTCACACTACTATATTCCTTAATATAGATCCAGTCTATACATGTACATCGGGGTAGGAGGGGTCCGTGCTGACATCATCATCGCTGACTGGAGCCAGCACCAACAGCGTCTTTTATATGCAGTTTGATTATATGATTTTGTAAGTAGCAATTTTTGCGGTTTTAATCAATAAATCTTTGGTGGTATTACACTATGGAGGGTTTCTTTTATATGTAAGCACTTCTTGTAGCAAAGAAAAGGAATAAGCCATCGCAGCATTGGAACATCTACGTACATGGTTGTAATCATACTATCGAGATACATGCAGATTCATGCCAAATAGACCTCCTATAATTTGGGGTCTAGGAATTCTGTAACCGGCCAGTTAAGGTAGGCAAAAAAAAAAAAAAAAAAGGGACTACTTGACTATGGGAATAGAGGGACAACCTAATAGGGTTAAAAGAAGGGTAGAAATTTGGGATTGCGGCTTACTTGATTGGATGGTGTAAGTTGGGGAGGGTTCACAGGGAGGAAGCAGAGTTTGGTCCTGGGAAGTCCAGTGAGGAAGTTTGAAGTAGGAAAAACTTCCCACCCTCGCTCCCTTTCTTGCTTTGGTTTGGATTGTCACAGCAGCCTTGGCGGTGGTTGGTCGTTGGAGGAGGAAAGAATTCTGTATGGAGAAAGATTCGGACCCATCGATGGTATGGGGACCTCGGTACATTTCGGTTAAAAAGGGGTTAACTCGGAATAGGTAAAATGGTGTCACTGTGGATAAGTAGAGATATATCTGAGCCGGTGTGGTGCAGCTGGGGATAAGTAGGATTGTCCCCGAGCCAGGAGCCAGTTGGTTGCGGCTGGGGGCTTAAGTTTAAGGAAAGTTTTCTGCAGAAGATAAGTCGGGTTTATTGCCCTTGAATGACCACCATGATTTTTCCTTGGTTTCTATTTTGGAATGTTATGTTATTTATTTGAAATAATTTATTGGTTAATAAATGGCTGCTATGGCCATTTGACTCCAAAACTTGGTTGGTGTAGTTTGTACATCTGGGTTGGTGGAGAGGTATGTCCTAGCGGGCTTGGTTAGGTTGGAAGGCATATATTCCACCCTTGTCATGATGGTGGTGGACACACTCTTCACAACGAATTGAATGTTTATGTTGATGGACACTTTCTTCACGGGAGAACCTTTAAACTTAAAAATTTCTTTTGGACTTTAATTTATATGTTACATTGGAATTTATCACTTTTTTTGAGTATTATTAGTAACTCACTTATTTATTCATTAATTTAAAGCGCAACTTATTTGTATGATTACAAGTGCAAATGTCAATGGTTAACTAAATTCAGCGTATTTCCTAACATACTTAAAAAGAACCTGTCACGTACCAACATAAACATACATGAAAAGGGCACAGAAAAAATGTAAAAAAGTAGTTTAAATGCTTATTTGCTTTTTTTTCCTTTCCATTGAGGATTTTTATCTACTTGAAATGTACCTTTTAGATTGCTATAAAAATTGACTAGTCAATTCCCTGGCACAGCCCTCTTTCTCCTTGCACATCATAGCCCTCTCTTTGGAGTGCCCAATTTTTCTGTGTTGGCCCAGCTCCTTCAACCCTCCCTTCGCCTTCCTACATAACATTTTATGGGGAGGAGTGAAGAGGAACACTATAGCTTGTCATTTAGAGTGGCAGCGAAGTTTCCTAGGGCTGCTGACATCACATCCAGCGAGAAAGGCAGTAGCAGTCTTGAGGCTTTTGAATGTCTACACAAGGCAGGCTTTTACAGGTAAATGGCATGCATACATTACAATAAATGTTGATATAATCTCAAGGAAAGATTTTTGAATAAATGGACTGGGGACAGGATCTTTTTAAAGGGAATCTGTCTTGAAAAAAACAATGGAGACTACCATTGCAAATGTTTCTTTTGTGAGTGCTAATTCTCCAGTTGTCATACCAATACTTTGCTAATACTTTGGCTTCTGTGCTGACTGCTTTCCTGACTCCCCCCCCCCCAAAAAAGAAAGAAATAAGGAGTTCTGACATTTTCTGATGCTCATTTACAGCATGCTTGTTCTGGGTCTCTGACTCAGAAAATACTAACGTATGACACAGAAGGGGATCTAGCATTTTCAGAAAGAGGTCAGCAATTGCAACCCCTGTACTTCTTTCATGACAGAGTAACATAAAGTAGTACTGACCCTTTCTCTGCCAGAGCAGTATTTGCATTTTTTTGCACACATGTAAAAAAATCATTTTCGGCCTTAAGATTACACTAAACCCCCAAACATTATATATTGTATGAAATCAGATATCCTAAAGAATAAAATAGTGGTAATTCCAATTTTTTTATGTTACATGATATCACCACAAAGGTCTATGAAATGCAAAATTGCAGTAAAAAAAACACATTAAATAAATTTTAGGGCAAACAAACCCAATAAATTACTCAAATATTTGGTAACATATAAAAGATGAGGTTGCACTGAGTAAATAGATACCAAACATGTCAAACCTTAAATTTGTGTGCACCCGTGAAATGGCCACAATTTCAGTGCCCTATATTTTCTATAGGTGACACTCCAAAAGCCCCACAGGTCGTCAGTTTAGCATTAGAGAGGAGGTATTGTGCTAGAAATATTGCTCTCACTTCAGGCGACATGTAACATGCAATTGAAGTTTTAATGCATAGGTGCCCCTGACGCATGCATTTACATTTGTACATGTGTATACGTTGGAATGGGGGGGGGGGGGCTAAACATTTTTTGGGGGGAGTTGTTGTGTGCTTAAGTGTAACATTTAAATTTTTTGCAATTAAAATTTATTTTTTTTTGCTTAACTTCTTTTTTTCATCACATAGGGAACATAGAGTCACCTATGTGATATTTTTAGTGACATGTTCTCTTTATTGAGACATGCAGGGTCTAAAAGACCCTGCATGTCCTCTATGTGCTCCACTGAATGTATTGCAATGCAGCTCACATTGCACTACATTCCTGACAGGGGTGACCAGGAAGTGACGTCATACACATCAGTTATCGGGTCACAACAAGAAGCAGCACATGCGTCCGCTCTCCTCTCTCACCTGAAACCGCAGGCACCCACTATGTTGACCTTGGACCCCAGATAGTCAAGCGGAGCCCGGATTACATACTGGGGGCGCACGGGGGGGGCACCCTTACGGGGGGCTGTGGAAGCATTTGGACTGCATCCACCTGACAGGCAGGAGCCACTCTCTCTAACCTAAGGCCCTTGGGTTGACCCACCTGAGGCCACATGGCAGCAGTTGCCAGGCGAGGCAGCCTGCCTTCAGCCTGGCTGGTGCAATCCACTCCTGGGAAAGACCCTGAGCCCATGTGCTCCCCAAACATAAATACCACTCCCAGCATGCAATGGGACTGCCTTCCATTACAATTGGCCAGGGCTGTATCCATATTCATGCTGTTCATTTGCCTAGCCCCTTCCCATGTTCTGGAAGGCTCTCATAGCTTCCTGAAAGCAAGCAGAACTCAGACAAACTCCAACAGCACCAGAGCAGCATAAGCAGACCTAACTAATCAATCACAGCACTCTTTTAAGCAGAATACCACACTGAATTTACCTGATAGCCTCTCTGCTAAGCAGAGAAACACAGCTATGCTTAATCTATACACATCCTAGCACCTAACTAGGAGGGTGCTACAAGTTTTAACATGACAAAATGTGGAAAGTTTCAAGGGCTATGAATACTTTTTCTTTCAATTTGTTTTTATTAAAGTTTTTTCAAAGATAATAACAAAAGAATGAATGACTGTGACATTAGCAGAAATACAATCACATTCATGTCAAAATTATTCCGGCTAGACACAGCAAAATTAATACAAAAAGAAAATATTATGCTGATAACACGCCAAAAACATAACAATGCACGGTTGTTGCCCAGCAAAACACAAGTTAAACATAAAAAGAAGTAAAGAGTATACAGGGAGAAAACAATCCAAAAGAAATTGGACAGAGGAGAGACGATGGGGTAGCAAGAAAGCTGTAACTCCATAAAAAAAAAAAGAGAAAGAGTTAGAACAGAAAATTACAGCATAACCATCTAGTATCAAAAACCTGTAGAGTATGATTTGAAATTGCATAGGACCTTTCATACAGGTAATGAGAATGTACTCTATGGATAACCTCCGAAACAAAAGGAGATATAGTGGATTTCCATGCTTTAGTAAGAGTTAATCGGGCAGCAATTAGGATGTGAGCGACCACTGTGTGGGATTGGACTGGAAATAAATTCAACGTAAGATTTAATAACGCCAAGTGGGGATTGGGATTCGTATGTATCCTGGACACTCGAGAAATCAAATTAAACACATCTTTCCAAAAATTCTGGCTTCACCCAAAATCCAACAGTACATGTAGTAAAGTTCCAGTACCACCACAATTCCTCCAACATGAAGATGATGCATCCGAATAAATTTTTGAAAGTGTAAATGGGGTAAGATAACTGTGGTGTAGGATTTTTAGGGAGCTGTCCCAATGATTAGTACACTTTGACATATTACAGGACCAAGCCGCCCGCCACTCCTCTGGAGTAAAAGATCTATTCAGATCACGTTCCCATTTTTCCACACATGTTAATACAGAATGATCTGGATCATGTTGCAAAAATCTGTAGAACCACGATATACCCTTTTTCAGTCCCAACGGGTTCGTCAGAGCTTGCCAGATCTTTGAGTCCACCTCCACCCATGCATTGGGAGTGGCACCAAGATAAGCCTGGATTTGAAGGTATGGATAAAAGCTTCCCCTGGAGTACAGAGTAGGGATATCCAAGAAATTAAAAAATCCTGCCTCTCTCAAAGGCTTCATATTAAGATTGGGAATGATGTGGTCATAAGTTGCCAATGGTATGTCCAGCCTTATTTTAGGGATAGCGAGAGTAGATTTAGATAAACCCATTAGCCAGGCACCCAAGGTAGCCAGGATCGAAGAAAGATAGGTATGTATTAACTTCGGAGAGATAACTTTGTATTAATGCCTGGAGGTCCTGAGCCGGAAATGTACTCCGCTCTATTTGTTCCCATAACTTATCCGAGTGAATGAACCAATGTTGGAGTTGACCCAGTAATGCCGCGTAGTAATAGATGGATATTACAGGGAGACCTACACCCCCCTTAGATTTATGTTTAACGAGAGTGGAGAACGGAATTCTAGGTTTTCTCCCTTTCCAAAGATATTTTTTCAATGCAATATCTAATTTATTAAAGTAGGAATGGAAAATGAGGATTGGAATCGTCTGGAAAAAGTATAAGAGTTTAGGCAGGATCAACATCTTAAAGGCCGCTAATCTACCCAACCAGGAGAGCTCAGTTTTTCCAATTGCCAACAACTCCTTCAAAAGTGCCTGAAACAATGACTCGTAATTATCTTTAAACACGTTGGAAGAGGGAAAGGACACACGAATGCCTAAGTAGTCTAGACTTTTAGTGGACCAGCTGTACGGGAACTTATCCTTAAGGCCTTGCAAAAATTTCTTTGAAATACCTATAGGAAGCGCACAAGATTTAGTAATATTGAGTTTATAGTAAGAAACCATGCTAAACGTATACAGGGTAGAGGAAATTGCTGTCAGGGAAGTCAAAGGGTCCGTTCAAGTAAGAATGACATGATCCGCAAATAGACCAATCTTGTGGGACATATGTGCAGTCGTTATACCAGAAATCAAGGGATTCAATCTAATTGAGGTCGCCAAGGGTTCCATCACTAATGAAAAAATGATAGGAGAAAGAGGACATCCCTGTCTAGTCCCATTTGTAATTGAAAAAGGTTCCGACAGAGCTTTGGATGTACAAACGTGGGCTGTGGGCACAGCATATAGCTCTGTAATAGCTGATCTAATGTACTCATGCATACCAAAATAGCCAAGAGTAGAGTCGAGATATTGCCAATGAACTCTGTCGAAAGCCTTCTCGGCATCCAAAGCCAGAAATACAGTCTGCGAGTTACGGAGTTCAGCAATCCGTAACAAATTAAGCACTCTACGCGTGCCATCCGCTGCCTGCCTACGTTTAACGAAACCTACTTGATCTGATTGGATAAGAGAAGGGGTCACCGTTAACAATCTAGTGGCAAGGATTTTAGCATAGAGTTTAAGATCCGTATTAAGTAAGGATATGGGGCGAAAGTTTTGAGGACAATCTGGGGATTTGCCTGGTTTGGGTAAAGTAACTATAATTGCTTTCAACATTTCAGGGGGAAAGGTCGCCATACCGGCTGCCTCCAGGAACACTCTTAAAGTGGGGCAATAAGATGTCTTGAAATTCCTTATAGTATTCTGCCGTGAACCCGTCCGCCCCAGGCAATTTCCCCTTTGGTAACGCTTTAATGGCTGCTCTCACCTCATAATCTGATATAGGTTGGTTCAGAATCTCCAACCTAGACTGATCCAGTCTAGGCAGAGAGAGACCCTCAAAAAAACTCTCAATAAGAGCAGGGGTAGGCTGATGCGTGTTGGGATCATCTTGGAGATTATACAATTGAGCATAGTAGGCCCAAAATGCCTCAGCAATTTTGTTAGGATGAAAGACCTTTTTCAGTGATATGGGATCTATAAGTGAAGGGATTTTGGCTTTCGCCTGCTTAGTGTTGAGGTAGTGTTGACCTTGGGTGTAATAATTAGTTTTGGTCCTTTGAAGGTATTTTTCTTGCTGGAACAAGAAAAGTTCCCTAAGAGCTAATCTATGAGTCTGTAAATCCTGTAATACCTTAGCAGACAAACTCCATTTGTGTTGGGATTCCAAACAAGCGATCTTAGATAAGATGTCAGACATAGCACTTTGTCTACGTTTTTCCTCCCTGGAAGCTAACTGAAGTAGCACACCTCAGCAAACGGCCTTATGTGCACACCACACGTTAAATATATCCATTTCTGAGAATGCATTCATAGTAAAATACTCCTGCAATGCTTTAGAAATATGTGAGCGACTACTAGGATTGAGGAACATAGAAGCATCATTGCGCCACAGGAACACTGGTGAAAACTTTAAATTCTCTTTGATGCTGCGGGATATGAGCGCGTGGTCTGACCACGTCATAGGATGGATGGCTGCTTTGGTCACATGTTGAAGAAGTTGTAAATCAGTCAGGAAATAATCGATTCTTGAGTAGGATTTATGCGGGGACGAGTATTATGTGAAGTCTTTCTCTGAATCATGGAGACACCTCCAAGGATCATAGAGATTGGACTCCCGAAGAGTCGACGCCATTGAACACCGTATCCCCCGCGACTGCCCTGAAACATCCAAGGATTTATGGATAATAGCATTAAAGTCACCGCAGTAAAGTAAATAACCTTTCTGAATTTTTGAAACCTTTTTCCTCAGTGAGTTGAAAAACGAAATTTGGTTAGTGTTAGGAGCATATATGTTCACAATCAAATAAAGAATGTTATTAAGTTCACACACCATTATTAAGAACCTACCCTTCCGGTCTCTCTCCAGGGAGAGAAGAGAGAACGCTACGGACTGTTTTATGGCAATCAGGACGCCACATTTTTTCTGAGGGGCATTAGCTGTAAACACGTGGGGAAACAATTTATGGGAACAGCGGGGGGGCTTTAAGAGCTGAGAAGTGGGTTTCTTGCACACAAATAATGTCCCCATGGAGGTTTTTTGCCTCCTTCCACGACATGCCACGTTTGTACGGGTTGTTAAGTCCATGAGCATTAATAGATACAACATTCAGTACCATTTTAAAGTATACCAAATAGATAGTACATGGTCGCCATCTAGTGGCCCAAAAATTATTAGCAGCACAGCAATGTTAGCGTTTATAAAACCACTCACAATAACCAGCTCTCCGTGGAGCAGATACACAGACAACCCCATCATCAGAGACAGTTCAGTGACCCATGAGAATTCCTGAGATAAAGCAGTTGCTGATACTCTGTTAGAAAAATCAGAAATAATAGAAAAGAGAGAAAATTGGGAAAGAACAAAATAAAGAACACATATTAAGTAAGAGCAGGTGAACCAAATCACTTCAAAAGGTTGGGGATAAATTCTGGGACCCGCGAGCAAACGCGCCCGCCAACTGAACATGGTACAGTCCGCCACTTTGTCCCAATCAGAGGAAACTTTCCTAGGGGATGATTTAGCGGACGGCATATCTCCTTCTGCAGGTATAATCCCCCATTTCTTCGCAAGCTGAAATCCTTTTTCTTCTGAGGTGACAGTCTGTAAACGGTTATCCTTTGTAATCAACAATTTAGTGGGGAAGCCTCACTGATAATTTATGTTGTTATTTCGGAGCAATTTTGTAAAGGAGAGTAATTTTTTACGGGCAAGAATGGCATACTGGGAGAGGTCAGCGAACAACAATATTCCATTATATGGCACGGGTAATGGATTGTGCGTTCTCGCAAAGACCATCAGTGACTCCTTCACATGGTAGAAGTGGATTCTAGCAATGACGTCCCTGGGGACATGGTCAGGAAGAAAGGAAGGTTTCGGCAGTCTGTGCGCTCTGTCCACAATCACATCCCTCTCAGACAGACTTGGCAGCATAGCTGTAATCAATTGCTGAATATACCTTCTAAGATCTGCGGCGAGAACTGTTTCGCTCAGCCCCCTGAATTTAATATTATTTCTACATGAGTGATCTTCCAGATCCGCCATTTTTTATTTTAGCGCCTTCAATTCCTCTTCCGCATCATTGTGTGTGTCCACTAATTCGTTGTGGGCAGTCGCAAACTCTCCCATTTTAGTTTCCACATGATTGACCCGCTCTCCCAGATTCCAACCTCTGCATTCACCCGTGTCACAAAACTCATCATGTCTTTGTGCAAAGAACCTTTAAGAGTAACAAGCATATCTTTCATAACAGAAGTGGTCAAAGGCAGATTTTCAGCAGGGTAATCTTCCAAACGCTCAGCAAACGCTTAACAAACGAATCGATAATATGCTCACCAGGCAGCTGTGGATCAGAAGAGCAGCGCTGTTTTGCCTTTTGAGGGCTGCTGGCAGGTGTACAGGGCTAGGAAGCTGAGACTGCTGAGAGTGAGGACTCTCCTCTGCTTATATGGCTGTAGGGAAGGAGAGGTGCTGGGACCGGCGCCATCTTGGGAGGAGGAGGGGCCGCCCGCTGGAGTAAAAAACTCAGTTAGTTTTCGGAGCCCCTCTTTGATTTTTCTCTTCCCCATATGCAGGGATCGGTTCCCACACTGTTCGGGTAGGTGCTAGGTAAGGAAGGGTCACACTACCTTGTCCCTCGTCGCTAAGAGCCGCGATGATTGGGGGCAGATCCCGGAGCTCCTGCACTAAGCCGCCATCCCCATCGGCAGCCGGCCACGCCCCCTATGAATACTTTTTCAAGGCAATGTACAGGAGGTGTGTTACTGGCCAGATCAGCAGGTGAAAACAGAGGGGAAAAGCCTAAAAAAAACTAATGCAGTCAACATATTCAAGGATTGGTAAGCTGTAATATATTACATTTTTGGTTTTGGGTTTAATCCCCGCTTTGAAAACTGAGCTTCAGGCAGAAATAAAAGAAGCTAAATCAATGCAGCTCTGTAATTAACAATGCATAAATAAATTAAATGAAAGTAAAGTACTTGAATTTGACTCAGTATTAGCCTGTTATACAGTCTGTCCTGCAGAGTTTAGAGTGGTGGAGAGAGAAGCAGCACAAGCAGCAGAATCATGCTAATAGAAGGTAAGAGCAAAGTGACAGACAGATGAGCTGTTTCTTTTTACACTGTGCAGTCACAGGATGGGGGTCACGAGCAGACCTGTAAATAAAAGTGAAACTTAGTGATTCTAATGGGTCAAGGTTTTTTCCTTTACCTTAATGCATTCTATGCAGCTCCCCTTAGGCCCCTCTTATATTTACCTGAGCCCGATCTCGATCCAGTAGTGTGCATGAGAGGAGCAGCTCTCTTGGCTCTCTCTTGCCACACTGAACAGAGAGGTAGCAGCAGAAGCCAATCACAACCAGTGAGGAGGCAGTGGGGGGCGGGGTTGAGCTGTGTGTGTCAATGGACACACAGAGCCAGCTTGGAAGCGAGCACGCACATGTGCAACCATAGCAAGCGGCTTGGGAGCTTGGCAGGGAGGAGAAGCTAGGAGCTCCGGTGCAGCTCTCGGAAGAGGAGGATTGGGGCTGTTCTGTACAAAACCATTGCACAGAGCAGGTAAGTATACCATGTTTGTTATCTATAAAAAAATGCATTTACATTTTAATTCGTGAACTACCAGTTTCCTGCTAGACTAAGATTTGGGACTGTAAAAATCTCAGGACTGGGTAGACAGAAATACTAATCCTTTGGCAGGTAAAACAACTCTCATCTATATTTCAGCTATGTATTTAGATGTTTACTTGGAGTTAAGCTTTAAATATGCAATACTTACCATCTTCCCCAGCCTACCATTCCTCAACCTAGATGATGAGCAATGTGAGTAAGATACAATAATTATTTAGTTTTCATTCCTGAATGAGAAAAACAGGAACATAATTAGAATAGAACATATGTCATTTATAAAAAGAAAAGCTCAATGTCTCCTTTGTGCCTTTTAGAGTTATGCAGCAAGATTTGTGTATTCTCTGTGCTTCACTTGTAGCATACATTTGCTGTCTTTTCCACCCCTGCTATATACATGACTAAAAGATTTGTCAACCTCTATTCTTAAACTTTTACAATAAAGACACAAACTGCGAGACATGGGTTTAAATGGCCACAGCAGATCTTTTATTAACTATTTCCCCCCCCAGCGGATTTACCTCCCTTCCTGACCAGGCCATTTTTTGTGTTACAGCGTTACATTACTTTAACTGTCAATTGCGCGGTCATGCAACGTTGCACCCTAATGAAATTTCTGTCCTTTTTTCCCACACATAGGGGTTTTTTTTCACTAGTAATGGCGGCAATCATCGACTTACAGCCGGACTGCGGTGGACATTCTGACACAGGGGGGAACTGACTTGGTGTCACTGACTTCCACAGTGACACCAATACAGTGATCAGTGCTAATTAAAAGCACTGACACTGTACTGATGGCACTAGGCAGGAAGGGGTTAACATGTGAAGCGATCCAAGGGTTAACGGTGTGCTATTTTACTGTAAGCTGTGTCTGTGCTTTCCACTGTAAGCACACTGCTTTGTATGGCTCTGCTATGCAGAGCCATACAAAGCAGTGTGCAGGAGCTGACAGGGGAGAGAACTGTATTGTTTACGTACAGTTCTCTCCCCCATCAGTAATGTTCGGCAATCACCGGGTGCTGGCTAGTAATCACCAGGCTGGGACCCGGACATTGACAGCTGAGGCCGCGAATAGCGGCGCCGGTAGGGACACGCGCGCCCCCTACCTGGAGATGCAAAATCACGTATATATATGTGATTTTCCGCACCCCTGCTACCCTATAGCAGTATATCTGCTATAGGGCGGGAAAGCAGTTAACAAACGAATAAATAACATCAATTAGAACAATTGTAACAATGCAAATACAACAATGCAACCAGGAAAGGGGTCTTTGGGTGTCCTTAAGGCACACTTTATCACTGTAACCGCCCATGTCCTCAGCTGCACCCCGACCGGCTTGAAGACTTTACGACCTCACACATTCTTACATTTTCCCCCAGGGGACCTAGCTCTGGGGATGACCACCAATAACTAACCAGGTGGAAGTGCCATACCCTAGATGGGCCCCCAAGCTGTTTGCTACAATATAGTTAAACACTGACCCCCAAAGACCCCATGACCTGCTAAGCTGATGTGACAATGTTCCCTACGTTAATTTCCTGTAGGTTTGGTACAATTATCTGTCTACAAATGCACACCCACAAAATCGGACCCTACAACCCCAAGAACACCAGGCACCAGGAATTTTGGGCGGGAGGGAGGGGAAGTTTCCAAATCTTTCCAGAATTAATATCCACTATCCCTTGCATGAACCACCCTTGTGGCTCCACCCTGCCGATATGTCCTTAGGCCTCCAATCAGGTAAAACCTATGCCCCTTCACCACTAAATGACCCAGATCTTTAACCTCTCTCTAACCTGTTCCTTCCTTTAGTCATGCCATCCGATTCTAGCTCTCTGGGTCGCACTATACTAGAACATGACAAACATGCCACTTCGAGAGGTCTTCAAGTATTTCCAAAGATTTGGTATACTGCATACCAATATTACAAACGTCATCTTTCACTCTCATCCCACTCTCAAAAGCCTGTTTATGTTTATATTTTGCTATACACAAGTATGCATCGCGTAATGTTCAAATTATCTGTTTTATTTATTTAATGGATGTTCATGGATGCAAAGGATGGTGGAAGTGGTGTAAATACTGAAGTCATTGACAGCAGCAACTATGAGAATCAGCATGTGACATCTAGGGAACACAAAGCTTCTTGGAAATGCCATTAGCTAGTAATTGGGCTGTTCATGCTTGCTTGCATCTTCACCCAACTCATCAACAGTTCCACTTTATCTATAGACAAAAAAAGACAAAAATTCTTCTGACTAATTTTGCTGTAGAGCAGTAGCTTACTAAATTTGTATAAAACCCAAAAGCAAACATTTGTTATATTGCAGCAAAAAAATCTTACATGTGATGGCTCTATTATTTTTCTTTTTTAGGGTTTCTTTCCTTTATTTTCATCTGCTGATTTAGCCAGTCATTTTGTTGTTTTTCAACAGAAATCGCTGTCCTCCAGATGTTGCAATTAGAGGGTTGAGACAAACAATTTACCACTGACAAGGATGCTTACAATGATCATCTTTTATTTATTCATGTAAAACCTCAAAAGAAAATAAAGTTGTTGCTGTAACATCTTGTGTAACTGCAGTGTGCCCTGGAGTTTGGCTTCAATTTGTTCATGTATCTAAATCTGCTAGTACATCTAACACTCCCCTTCCCCCAAGACTGACAATGCTGCTGTCCAACGGTGCCCCTGTGCTTTTTCCTCCAGAGTGGGGGCACTCTATTACAGGAGGTGTATTACTGGCTAGATCACCAGGTGAAAACAGAGGGAAAAACGCCCAAAAGAAAACTAATGCAGCCACTGAATCTAATCATTGGTAAGCTGCAATATATTACATTTTTGGTTTTGGGTTTAATGCCTTTTTAAGTACAGTATATTTAACAGAAAGAATTCATCATGCAATAATACAGATGTAGTCAGGTGCCGGCTATATCAGTATGCTTTTAACGGACATTTACAGATCAGGCTATAATTAATAGTTTTCCGCCTAGTGCCTGTACTGGGACTGCTACATCACTTCCTGTTAGCAGAGTGGATCCAGTTCTTCTGACAGTAGAGGATCTTGGGACCTGTAGTCTTATAGACAATACATATTGTATTCCTGAGTGCTGATCGAACTAAAACTATCAGAGAGCTGGCGGGACAGAGGGATGCTAGGAGAGAAGATGTATTCTACAGCTAGGGACTGTCTCTCTTTCTTAGCACAGGATTCAGAGCTAAACACAAGGGGACTGTCGTTCTCTTCCAGAGACAGATTGGTGGCTTACTGCCTCGGGACGCCGCTTATTTAGACCCTACCTTTTAAACATACTGCTGTTTATGTATGGTACTTTATTTTCAACTCTGTCAAATAACTGCAGCCCTTTTCATACATCTTATACGGACTGGCCAGGTATCCACGTGGTGGTTCCTTAAGACCCTTGTAGCTGTGTGGCGAACTTTGAGGGCACTGTTGGCGAACTCCTGGCGATTCTAGGTGGACTCCGGCCCAGTTTTGCCCTCTCTTTGTAGGGTTGTTTTTATCAGTATTGGATATGGTTATACCGACATACATATTGATTGTAAGTGTAAATCTTACTGAGCATATGCATATATGGATCTGTTGTATTTGCATTCTTTGAATATATACCCATGTACGTTCTTGTTTTCAAATATGCTTTTGCGGTATACTATTGATGTTTTATTTGTTGTATCACAGCACTACTATACCTATCTGTTTCCCTGAAGAAGGAACTTTGTTCCGAAGCACGTTGAGAGTTATTGGAAGACCACACCGCTATCAGTTGAGATAAAATCTTTGTATATCGGTGTATGTGTATTCCACAAGGGTACATGTTGAATATTTAGTCCTTTGTATCATATGTGCAATTGTTGTTGAACCATTACCAGGTTTTATTGGCCTTTTGGCCAAAAATCTTTATATGAATAAAAAGTGATAACTGGTCCTCCTAGATATCTTTCCCATTTTTTCTCCCAAGGGGATTCTCACGTACCTTTTAGGTCCTTCTATGTGCAGTTTAGGGATATTGGCAGTTATCCATGTTCTGTATCACTAGATTCATATCTTTTCACTGGGATTGCATCTGTCACTGTCTGGTCTTCACACAGACATCTCTGCTCACTGCACTGACAGGCTGTCAGGTGGTAACTCTGCAAACAGCCTCCCTGCAAACAGCCAAGAGACTGGGCAAGAACTCTTGTTCCTAGGAGGCTGTGCTATCCATGGGATTCGTGAGCGGCAGATGCCCAACCTCTTTCTGTTATCACTCTAGAGACACTGCACGCAGACACCTTTACACCTGAGTATCAAGAGATCTTTGCTTTGAGTATTACCACAGCCTGTTTAACTTAATTGGATTACCAGTATTCACTAATGCTTATGGGTCCCACCATAGCTAGCAGAAGATAACGGACACCACCATATTAGGAACTTCACACATCACAGGACTCAAGTTGCAATCTCTAGTTAAAGGGACACCTTCTCTAAAGCCATTGTTATTCAAATTAGGATACTCATAGTATATCTAGTTATGTTGGAGTATACTTTTACATAATTCTATGCATCCCCCATTGTGGCACCAGTGGTCTTGAGGGAGCTGATAAGTCAACAACCGTTTTCTTTCCCCTCTCACTGCTGGTGTTGCAGTTTAATAGTTGAAGCTTACTACTCATGATTGTATAATTTGTTAAGCGCTGCTAAATTATTTTTTCTATTTAACCAGTGTTCTATTTTTATGCATTAACTGGGGTTGTATATCCTAAAGCCATTATTCTTTTTGTCTACTCTTTTGAACAAGACTAATATAGAGGTGTTACCAAAGAATTGTGTCTCTTGCATTATTATTCTATACTGTTGAAATATGTCTGAACCCAGAGTGTCAGAGATGTCAGGAGGCTTGCAAGGTCAGGGCAACCATTGAGGACAAGCATTATCAAGCAGTCCCTGCGGGGGTAGCACTACACAGACGTTTATTAGTTGTACGTTTAATGGAGCAAACAGTACATCACTGGTAGATTATTAGCTTTCAGTGCCTCTGTGCTCCTTCATCTGTAAGCACTCTAATACATGTGGTGGGTTACTCTCCAGATCACCAGGTAATAACAGAAGAAAAAGGCCTAAAAAAAAAATAAAAACGAATGCAGCCTCCACATCTAATGATTGGTAAACTTAAATATATTACATTTTTGGTTTTGGGTTTAAAACCCGCTTTAAATACACTATATATCATAGGAAGTAGACATTGTGCATTAATAATTATTAGCTTTAAGTTTCATAGAGCATACAGTACACAACTGATAGATTATTAGCCTTCCGTGACAGTTTAGGGGTATGATTATGGTAATGTAGGACCAGGGGCTATAAGATTTAATTAAAACTAGGGTTAAAGTTGGATAAAGTGTTAGTTTGTGCAAAAGCTTGTGTGATGGTTAAGCATTAGGGTCATGTAAAGGGTTAAACATTAAGTGTTAAGTCATAAGTGTTGGGGGGGAGGTTAAGCACTAAGACATATTTAAGTGTTCAGATAGAGAATATATGTGAAGTGGGATTATTTAGTGTTAGAGACACTGTAGGTTGAGGATAAATCATACATTTAATGTAACAGTCTCCTTTACCTAAGCTAGATCATATTAATACAAAGAGGGCAGATGTTGTGGATCACTGATTTTCTCTACGAGCATCTCAGTTCTGTTAAGTGTGTGGAACTTGAAGGTTTCAGTCAGTGCTACTGCTTTAATTGCAGTATAAAGTAAGTGTACTGCAGAAGGGTTTGCTTCAGCATTGGAGAATGTGCTTGAATTGCTGTAAAAAGTTGGAATTAAGATGTAGGGAGTTAAATGTTAGATTAAATGTTTGGGAAGAGGTTAAGTGTTACCATTAATGGTAGGTTACTGGCTGGGTTAGAGTAAAGAATAAGAATTTGGATCATGTTAAGGGTTATGGTAAAGGGTTAGTTTTAGTGTTAAGGTGAGGATGATATTTGGAAGTCAAGTGCAAAGTTTAAGGCTTGGCTAAAGTATTAAAGGCTAACTCCATCTGTTACACCTGTATATAAGGTGTAACATATAACATGGTGTCAAGTGGACCCCCCCCCCCCCCAGAACTTTCTCTGTGTCACAGTGTGCAGACGTTCTCCCCCACAGCTGCCATCACTTTGACTATTCAATGACACATTCTCCAGCCCTCAAAGCTGAAGGGCTCCCCTGAAAAAAAATAATAAATACACATTTTTGTCCCTGCAAAATTATTATTTTTTTAAAGGTGGACTTAGTATTTAAAGTGGTATTAAACCCATAAGTAAACATTTATTGTATTGCAGCTTACCAATTCTTACATGTGATGGCTGCTTTATTTTTTATTTTATTTTCACCTGGTGATCTTGCCTGTAAGTCTGTTGTTTTTTAAAAGAACAGGCTCTCTTGCAGATGTAGCAGTTTACAAGGATGGGACTAACCATTTAACACTGAAAGGACTGCTTGTAATGATCAGCGTTTATTTATTTATTTAAAACTTTTATCCCAAATTAAAAAAAAAACTGCTGTAACTGCTTGTAGAGTACCAGCTAGAATTAGGCTTCAATGTGTAAGTGTGTTTAAATGTGCTAGTACATCTAACACTCCCCTTCCCCTAGACTGACAATGCTGCTGTCCAAAGGTGGCCCCTGTGCTCCTTTGACCAAAGTGGAGGCACTCTAATACAGGAGGTGTGTTAATGGCCAGATCACCAGGTGAAAACAGAGGGAAAAAAGCCTAATAA
Organism: Staurois parvus; assembly: GCF_062004578.1. Classification (NCBI taxonomy): domain Eukaryota; kingdom Metazoa; phylum Chordata; class Amphibia; order Anura; family Ranidae; genus Staurois; species Staurois parvus. The sequence goes on from NW_028317821.1 coordinate 872,078, forward strand.
AAAACAAAAACGAATGCAGCCCCCACATCTAATGACTGGTAACTGCAATATATTACATTTTTAGTTTTATGGTTAATACCACAATAAGTGCTGGAGGGAAGCTCAGAGCTAGAGACACTGTCAACCTGCTTGTTCAATGCAACATGACAGTGTCTTTGTAAAGACCCCCCCCCCCCCCAAACCAGTTTTTCCTCTATCATAGCAGTCAACATTACCAATGCTGCAAGGTATGGGGAAGCACGTGACCAAGCATACTTGCTTATTATGGCAGACTTACTGTCTAGTTTGGCTTTCTCCAGCACAAATAGGTCTGCACTTCCCCTGCTCACTCCATCTGCTGCCACCATATTTTCTGCAGCTTCTTGAGTCCATCCCCCTCAGTTACTACCTTTTGTACCACTAGCCCCTCCCTCCTAGATTGTAAGCTCCGAGGAGCAGGGCCCTCCTATTCCTCTTGTATTGAACTGTATTGTTGCTGTATTGTCTCCCATTATATTGTAAAGCGCTGAGCAAACTGTTGGCACTATATAAATCCTGTATAATAATAATAATCTTCCTGTTCTGACCATAGGGCAACCATTGACGATGTAACTTCTGAGCACCTGCGATGGAGTTACATTATTACGGCACTCACCTCCATTCTCAACATCTCACAGATGCCAGAATTGGGCCAGGACTGTGCACTGCACTGCACATGTGCTGTAGAAGGTGTACCCAATGAAAAAATGCAACCAGGTTAGCGGTTCTCCACTGCCAGAACACGTGTGCAAGTGGCAAGACCAGAGCCTGATAGCATGCAACTTTTCTGGAAGACCCAGCTATTCTTGGGAGCCCCTCCGTAATTATTTAAAGATTACTTCAGTTATATTGAAGTGGTCCTTTGTCCTTGGATCCCTCCTGCTGCTCACTTGTGTTACCAGATCTACCTTGGACTTCACTGAGAAGGACACTGTTTATGAGGATAAGCACACGTAACTGTGTCCTGTACTGTTTTACTGAGTGATTTTCAGCTAGACTCTTTGTTGATATAGGGGTTTTAGAGACTATACCATGCAGCCACATGTTACCCTGATTCAGACACAGAGACTTTGCTGTGAAAAGTCAATGTTTGTGCAGCTTTTATAACCTGTATTTCATTATTCTGCAGCAGGAGTCTCCAATCTTTCTAAATAATGGGCCAGCTTGTAAGCAGGTTGGGTACTTCTTAATAAGTTAAGTACTGGCTCAGGCTGGTTTGGGAAAGGGTTAAGTTCACTGCTCCCATTGTGCAGGCTTTTTGTGGCTTTAGCCATCCCACCTTTGGTATATATTGGGGGAAGGCTGAAGTTCAGGGGTCTTCCGTGAGTCCCTAGACCCAGAGCACGCTGGTGTGTTGCTGCTGTTACATTCCAGGACTAGGAGAAGCTGTCTCTTCCACCCTCTATACTGAGGATCCCAGGGTGCCACCAACCATGGATTCTGCCATTATGGACTAACATCTGAAAAGGTAAGCCTGGGCCAATTATTAGTTAGTCAGGGTTCGGAGAAATGAAGAGTTTGTAATTTTTACCTAGTGATCAGTAAAGGCTGAAACTTTGTTTGTGAGCTTGGTCTGTAGTTATTCGTGAAGGGGTGCATAATGGGACTGGTATATACAAAAGAACCTAGACCTGTAATAACACTAGAGGCATATGAACAAGCTACAATGTCAAGTCAGTATGTCAAAGAAGAACAAGGTCATTGTCAAGGGTAACTTGGTAATGTTCAAGACACTAAGCAACCAGTCGAGGTGTAGTACCTAGATAAGGTGAGGTGTCCTCCAGTAGCAAGGGAGTTGCTACTTGGGCTCCCTCTCTAGTGGTCCACCTCCCATAGCAACCGGGAACAGACCAGCATTATGGAGGTTCTCAGCCTATCTATATTGTACAGAAGAGGAAAAGTTAATTTTGGACATTCATGAGATCCACCTTATATGTCCAGTGGGATCCCATCCAGTATTGGGAGAGAGCTAACAGAGGTACACTGGCTGGTGGAGGTGTTGCAGCTCTATCCGACACTCCAAATGCAACAGCTAATAGTCACTTAATGTATGGAACAACCCAACACATTATTGGGAATACAGCTTCATTCTACCTTTAAGTGTTAGCTCGTCTCTGAGAGAATGTCTTAATGTTAAACTGTTCACTGCAGACTGCAGTTAGCGCCTAATCCTGGGCAGTGGTGAGCATGCCTCTGGCAAAGGTACCCCTAGTGCACAGCTGTGGTGTAGTTGAAAAGGCTCACTTTTGAGCTTACTGTCCTTCAAAATGTAGGGGGGCAGGACTGTGGACAGTGAAATTAGAAAATGCCCCAGAAAAGTGGCACTTTTTGCTGGCTGATAGCTAAAAAGAGTGGGAAATTTGATCAGAAAGTGAAAAACAGTTTTACTTTTGACTGCTGGTGATTGCTTGTGCTTATAGTTGTTTTATTTTCTTCTTTGGGTCTTGCTAGAAGCTTTTATTTTTTAAATCACTTTTTCTGTCACTTTTTAAATAGCATTTGTTTTCTACCTTTCCTTCCTTCAGTTGGCTGATTAAGGGGAGGGGTTATTTGGTCACAGGTGCTACAGGTACTATATAACTTTCTGTAGAGCTCACTCTGAGCTTGCTCGTTCTTGAGCTTGCCAGTATTTTGCTTGCTGGACCTTTGATCAAGTGAACATTTGATAAGTGGAGTTAAAAAACCAGAGTTGAAAACAGGAGATTATAGCAGGAGTCTACTAACCTGTAAGTGACAACTGATATTTCCTATAAGTAATAATAATATTGTAACTGGGATATGAGTTCTAGCAGGGTTGAAGGTTTTGTGCAGTGCACAGTGTGCCACATGTATGCAACAATGGAGAAACAGCTTCAGATATGAGCAGTTGCCCTTCTGGAGGCTCGCGTTAGAGATCTGGAGGAGCACGTTGCAACACTGGGAAAAACCAACAACCTTGAAAGAGGTGTTCTGCTCTCTGAGCAGGTAGCTAATGGGATTGATGTGTAGGGCAGAGGGGCTAATCAGGATTTTCAGAGAGGGAGTGATAGGGGCTCACAGAAAAGGAAGGTCAGCCCTGGGTTTGGGCACCCAAACAGATTTGCCAAGTTGGGTGAAGATGTGGGGGTGGCAAGCTCAGGGTTGGCAGCCCTGGATGTCACTGCTATCTCTAACAGCCGGGAGGGCAGACAATCTGGGAGGGATGTTGAGGGTAGTGCAGGAAGGCCTAGACAGTTGGTGGCATTAGGGGATTCTATAATCAGAAGAACTGATAGAATAATTTGTCTCCAGGATCACCTCAACCGAATGTTTTGCTGTCTCCCTGGTGCCAGGGTTTGGCATGTGGTGGACCGGGTTGATAAATTACTGGGAGGGGCTGGGCATGACCTAGCTGTCTTGGTCCATGTTGGAACCAATGACAGAATACATGGAAGGTGGAGGCTCCTTAAGAATCAATTTAAAGAACTAGGCTGCAAGTTAAAGGGAAGGACCTCCAAGGTGATATTCTCTGAAATATTACCTGTGCTATGCACAACTCTGGAAGACAGGGGGAAATTAGAGAACTAAATGCATGGCTAAAGACCTGGTGTAAAAGGGAATGATTTGGGTTTCTAGAGCACTGAGCTGACTTTTCTTTTACAAAGAATTTTATTATAGAATAGATAGGAGCAAAGAATCAGTCAAAAACAGATGCATTGACCAACAGGAATAAGACATACAAGGTATTCAATGAATATTACAGAATATGTACTGGTGGAGAGACACAGAAATAAATTGTATGCTTAAGTGTCATAAAAAAAAAAAAAGGGAGAAAACAATGAGTAAACAATTAGAGACCAATGACAATATAAACTCTGAGGAAAAATTGTCACTATATCAGCATACAGAAAGCGTAGAGAATATAAAATGGAGCCTCTCCAAATGTAGATAGGTATTCCACACACAGGGCTCTCGATGGAGTCCAGCATGAGGATTTAGTATTGCGGGTGCGGCACTCAATGCAATAATCACAATCAGTACAAATAGTATAAAAACAGGTTAGACAAGAAAAAAGAGAATTATGAAGAGTAAGGAGACGAGGACAAAAACAAAAAGGGCTCCAGAGCGATCACAACAGAAAAAAAAAACAAATACGTAAATGTTAAATCGACAGAAGGGACTGGTCGAATCTCGATGGTTGGGCTATATCAAGCCAGGGACGCCATGTCTGCAGGAATTTTGTGTGGGTATCCAACAGTATAGCCATCAGTTTTTCGTTAACCATTATGAAGTTCATCCGGTTTTTGACAGCCTTGAAGCTGAGGAGGGGAGTCTTCCAAGCCCTCACGATTGTCAGCTTGGTAGCCATAAATAGGTGTGATTCCAGCTCCCGTTCGGGACGGAGTAGGCCCACTAATGGTTTAAATAAAAGCGTTTCATACGGGTTGCACTTAATGTCTGTGTGAAACATAGTGCGGAGAAGGGCATAAACTCTGATCTACAATCTACAAACCTTAGGGCAAGTCCACCAGATGTGAACCATAGTACCCATCTGTTGACAGCCCCGAAAACAAGTCGGTGAATATGTAGGGATAAAACGAGCTAGACGAGCAGGCGTGTAATACCATCAATAAAGAACCTTATAGGCATTTTCTAGAATGATAACATTCCTAGAACATTTAGATAACGCTTGGGTCATGGTCCGCCAATCCTGTTGATCCAAAGTGCCCCCGAGTTCCGACTGCCAACGCTGATGATAGGAACGGACTGGAGGAGTTCTATAAGAAATAATGGAAGAGTAGACCAGAGAGATTAGGCCCGGAGCATGGGGTCTATGTCTACATTGACTTTCAAAGGGGGACAACCTGTAGGGTCCTGAGTGTGTCTGTATTAGTGTATTAATAAAGTGGCGGAGCTGAAGGTTGCCAAAATGTTCCCGCAATGGGATATCATGAGAGGAGCGCATAGTTTCAAAGGTGAGTATTCGAGTGGGAAATAGCATCGAATGTACATCCTGGAAGCCATTTGCTTGCCACCAGGTAAACTGTCCAGGATTATCATGCCCTGGGGGGAATAATGGGTTATGCAGCAAACGTAGTAACGGTAGGTGAGCAGAGATGAGGCCAGCGGTATATTTAATAGAATCCCAAAGACGAAGCGTTAGCGTTAACGTCGGACTAAGGGATGAAGGTCGATGAGTAAAAGGAAGCCACGGCAAAGAAGAGTTGTATCGGGTGTCTACAGTAGACCACAAGGGGAAATGGTGAGATGCATGGAGATGGGCTAAGGGGGAAATATTGGCTGCCAGATAGTAGGACTGAAGATTTGGGACAGATAACCCACCCTCGGTCTTACGAGCAAATAAAATATGTTTACTAATTCTGGGTCCAGAAGAACTCCAAATGAAAGACAGGAGTTTTCGCTGATGAATACGCAATATATGCGAAGGGGCTGACTTTTCATTGGGGTGCAACCTATATGCTAGAGATGGTTTGCATCTAAATGGAAGGGGGTCTGCTGTGCTAGGGGAGAGGTTCATGGGGAGGCTGGAGGAATATTTAAACTAGGATCGTGGGGGGAGGGAGAATTAGATTATAATGCGGTAGACAGATCAGACAGGGGTCAGTCCTTATTGGTGGGTGGAATGGGGAAAGATGCTGGGGAGGGCTATGGCAGATGATAAGAATGTTCCCATGTTACAAAAAACCATTGGAATTGGTACCATTTGTATGAAAATAAAAAATATGCCAAATATGTGTGCAAAAGGTGTCAATGTATTAAAGTGTTTGTTCACCAATGCCAGAAGTCTGCCAAACAAAATAGGTGAGTTGGAAGCTTTGGTGCATGAACAGAACTATGATTTAATTAGTATTGCTGAATCTTAGCTTCATTCATCACATGACTGGGCCATTAATATTCCTGGCTATGTTCTCTTTCGGAGAGACAGGGTGAAAAGGAAAGGTGGTAGTATCTGTTTCTATGTGAGAAGTGATCTCAGAGCGAGTGTGAAAGAGGACCTAGTTGATGGAGAGTGTGATTAGGCTGAAGCATTATGGGTGGAACTGCACATGGGTGTGCGTACTACAAAGGTAACCATTGGAGTTGGTTATAGGCCTCCCAGTGTTAATGAGGAGGTGGAGACTCAGCTCCTTGCACAGATTGACAGTGATAATAATGGGGGATTTTAACTACCTGGAAATTGACTGGAGTAATGGTACTGCAGGAACAGTTAAAGAGCAAAAATTTATAAACCTACTACAGGACAATTTTATGGTACAATTAATAGAGGCCCCAACAAGGAATGATGCTCTACTGAACTTGCTAATCTCAAACCATGCAGAGCTTATTACGAATGTCCATATAAAAGAACATCTGGGTAGCAGTGACCATAACATGATTTCATTTCATGAGCTAATTTTCCAAGGCTGAGAGCTGCTTTTCAAGACTTAGACTGGGAGGGAATATTGGCATCAATGAACACAACACAGAAATGGGAGTTCTTCAAAAAGACTGCATGTGAACACACTACAAAATACATTCCCATGGGCAACAAGTTTAAAAGGCTGAAAATCAAACCTATGTGGCTTACGGCCAAAGTTAAAAAAGCTATACATAATAAGAAAAGAGCTTTTTATTAAATATAAAAATGAAGGAACACTATCATCATTTAAGCATTGCAAAGAATATAACAGAATATGCAAAAAGGAAATAAAGGCCACAAAAATTGAAAACGAACAAAAGATTGCAAAAGATATTAGGACTATATTAATAGTAAAAAGGTCAGGTCCGAGCATGTAGGCCCTTTACAAAATAATCTAGAGTGGGTGACTGGGGACAAAGAGAAGGAAAATTCATTAAACACCTTCTTCAGCTCTGTGTATACAAAGGAGCATGGGGGAGCTCTTGTCCATAATGGGCATGGTATTGACACAGCTCCAGATGATCCGCATTGGCTCACAACTGATATGATCCAGAAATATTTAGACAGAATACAGATGAATAAAGCATCTGGACCAGAAGGCTTACATCAACGGGTCCTTAAAGAATTGAGCTCTGTCATTTCAAAGCCATTGTTTCTAATTTTTAGGGACTCTTTAATGACTGGCATAGTACCACTGGATTGACGTAAGGCCAATGTGGTGACTATATTTAAAAAGGGGTCAAAATCTTTACCAAGCACTTATAGACCTGTTATTTTAACTTCTATGATTGGGAAGATACTGGAGAGTTTAATAAAAGACCACATAGATGAGTTCTTGCTGGAAAAAATAGTTTAAGTAACAGACAGCATGGATTCATGAAATACAGAAGTTGTCAAACAAATCTGATTTCTTTTTATGAGGAGGTGAGCAAAACCTTGGACAGAGGGGTGGCGGTGGATGTGATATACTTGGATTTTGTAAAAGCGTTTGACACAGTTCTCCACACATGGCTAATGTGTAAGGTAAAGTCTACAGGCTTGGAAAAATCTGTATGTAAATGGATAGAAGACCGGCTAAAAGATTTTATTCAGAGAGTAGTGGTTAATGATTCATACTCTGAATGGTCTAGGGTTGTCAGTGGTGTACCCCAAGGTTCAGTGTTGGGACCCTTACTTTTTAATATATTTATAAACGATATAGGGTCTGGGATTAAAAATACCATTTCAGCCTTTGTAGATGACACCAAGCTGTGTAGTGGAATAACACCCTTACAGGATGTCTCCAACTTACAAGCCAATTTCAATGCACTGTGTAATTGGGCAACTATGTGGCAAATGAGGTTTAATGTTGATAAATGTCAGGTTATGCACTTAGGGGCTAAGAATATGCATGCATCATACATACTAGGGGGGAGTACAACTGGGGGAATCAATGGTGGAGAAGAATCTGGGAGTTCTGGTAGATCACAAGCTTAATAATGGCATGCAATGCCAAGCTGCGGTTTCTAAAGCGAGCAAAATCCTCTCTTGTATTAAAAGAGGTATAGACTCCAGAGAGAGAGATATCATATTACCCCTGTACAAATCATTAGTAATACCTCATCTGGAATATGCAGTTCAATTTTGGGCACCAATTCACAAAAAGAACATTGGGGAACTGGAGAAAGTAAAGAGAAGGGCAACCAAACTGATAAGAGGCATGGAGGAGCTCAGCTATGAGGAAAGATTAGAGGAACTTAATTTATTCTCTCTTGAGAAGAGAAGATTAAGGGGGGATATGATCAACATGTATAAATACATTAGTGGTTCATATAGTGAACTCGGTGTAGAGCTATTCACCCTGAGGTCATCACAGGGGGCAATGGGGCACTCTTTACATCTGGAGGACAATAAATTTAATCTCCAAATATGGAAAGGCTTCTTCACAGTAAGAGCTATGAAAAATGTGGAATAGTCTCCCTCAAGAGTTGGTTCTGGCCAGCTCAGTGGATTGCTTTAAAAAAGGCCTGGATTCTTTCTTGGATACACAGAATACAACTGGTTACTAACATTTATAGGTAAAGTTGATCCAGGGAATATCCAATTGCCTCTCGGGGGATCAGGAAGGAATTTTTTTCCCCTGCAGGAGCAAATTGGATCATGCTTTGCTGGGTTTTTTAGCCTTCTTCTGGAGCAACTGTGGGCGTAGGATTATAACTTCTTTTTTATGGTGGAACTGGATGGACTTTTGTCTTTTTTCAGCCAGACTAATTATGTAACTATGAATAGTGCCCCATTGTTTGTATCAGTGGGAGGATTAGTGCCCCATTGTGAGTGTCAGAGGGAGAAATAGTGCCCCAAGGGCCAGATAAAGGCAAGCAGAGGGCTGCATCCATCCAGTGGGCCCCAGTTTGGAGATCACTGTTCTGCAATGCATGCATACTTTTTTTGCCACCTGAACCTGTTTTGCATTATTGCTTCTAATTTTTCACCTGTTTAGTAAATTGCAAGTTAGTTACTCCCTATCATATCATTTGACCGATTACCTATTAAGTTAAAGCTGAATGGCTTGAGACCTATTTTACAAGCAAATGTTTTAGCAACATGGTGCAAGAGGTTCTAATAGAAAACACTAGGGCTTTATTTTCAGAATGAAAGATTAAAAAAAGTAAAAAAAAAATCAGCTTTGATGATTCATGCAACAAAATACGAAATGACTAGCTGGGGTTCTGCTCTCTTGGCTATTTGCTTTACTGTAGACTTGTTATAGGAGTGTCTGATTCATCATGGCATAGATTTTTACCTCAGATGGAAAAAGTCAACAATTGAGTGTCAGCTTTGCTAACAAGTATAATAATATGCAGTTTCTATTGACAGAGACAAGTCTCATAGTGAAAAAAAGTAAAAGTAAGTGTCGGTTCGGGTTGCCAGTACAGCAAACTACAGGCTGGCAGTATCTCCTATTGGTAATTTGGCAAAATGGTCCTATTGCTAATTTGGGAAAATGACTGGCAGCGTGCAGTCTTTTGTGAGTCTCAGATGCAGAATCCCACCTGCATAGCTTTGTGCATTATGTAAGATATAGATCATTGGAATACAGCACTGAAACAGCAGTCTCTCACTAGCTTAACTCTAAGCAATTCTGAATTATAAATAGTCAGTAACTGCAGTCAGCCTTCTATCCACTCTTCAGTGCATAAAATGGTAGCCACTTTCTCACAATAACCTGATTATTTTGTATCTTCACCCCTGCTCAGTAGTGGTTTTCTTGGTCAGATACAGCTCCACCACATTCCCCACTCTAAGCCTTTGGTGGGGTAAAAAAATAATTTGAAGCCTATCAATCTAAAGTATTTTGCTTCTTATTGCAACAGATAACTGAAACTTGACCAGGGGACTAAGATGGCTTGTAAGTCCCACTAAACCAATACCTACCTCCCATCCTTAACCTAAGTAACCACACTGAAAACAAAATGGAGTTAATGGCTCAAAAAACGGCCTTTTATTACAACCATCAATAAATAACATTTTAAATAACAGAAAACAGAGTATAAACATACGTTTTTTCAAGGTACCAATAGGCATCAAGAAAAACGAATACCTGCGTCCTGTTTAACTAGGCCTCCAGCCACAACATCACCGACTCAGAGACACCACCGCAGATACCCCCACCAAAACAGGAAGTCGTACCACAGACGGGTTCCTACAAAGTGCCTTTTCTTGTGGCCACATTAACCAACGAGGACCTTGCACCCCGCCAGACGTCCCCCAGCACCAATATGGACAACCACCACCAAGACAAATCATAAAACAACGGCAGGAGGGAAGTTTGCCTTGTGAAAACTCTCTTCAGACTGAAAATCCCCTGCCACGCCCTGTAAGACCACCCCTCGAAGCTCCCCCCCACTACTTCCTTAAAACTATTTAGACTCCCCCTTATGCTGATGGGACTCTGCCTCTCCCAACCCCCTTTAATCCCTGTCATGCCGGCCCTTTGTTCAGTTCTTCTTTCTTCTTACTCCGGGCCTTCCTTTACCTCAAGCTCTGTGCAGAACACTGTTGCCCTGGTTTCCAAAGGAAGACAATTCTGATTTATGAACTCTGGTTTTAGAAAATAATAGCTGGTTGCAAATGAAAGAACTGAAAGGCAATTTTGAATACCTTTCAATTACAATATAAAGATTTATAATTTTTTTTTTTTTAATGAAAGTGGACATTTTAAAACCAGATATATAATAGCTGAATCTTAACATATTTCTGCTTATTTCATTTCTTAAAAGAAAAACATTTCATTAGAATATTATTAAAAAGTAACTACAATGTCATGCTAGCATTCAGAGTACAATTTTTCTTTATTTTTGCCAGCTGAATCTGACATTTAGCTTTGTGCACCTTGCTCATAATGAGAAAAATTAGTTATCTTTCAAATAAAAGCACTTTAGCTTTATCAGCACTCTAAGCCTTGTAGAATTTAGACAGGATAAGTGTTCACAGCTTCCAAGTGGCTGTTCTGAGCCGAGCCCAATGTTCAGTATGCCAAGTGTCACTGGCTGACACTATTCAGTGTTCAGAAGCATCTGTGCGATGTTGGATTTTCTTCTGCTTACAGGACAAATCCCTTTCAAAACAGCTATAGACCCAGTACTGGATTTATACTTCTTGCACTCCTAGATCAACTGCCTTGTGCCGTGCCTTTAATCCACAGCCAGGGACGGACTGACCATTTGGAATCTCGGGCACTGCCTGAGGGCCCGGGGTCAGTAGGGGGCCCCATGAGATGCCCTGGTACCTTTTTTATAGGCTTTTTTGAGTTTGGGAAAGGACACAGGGGCCCCATGATCCCCTATTGCCCAGGGGCCCCATGAGTTGTCAGCCCGCCCCTGTCCACAGCCCTAGTCTGATGAAGAACTCCTCCTCTCTGGGTAGTTCAGGATGACTCCATAGATAATGTCATCTTGATTGCTCATGCAGATACCACACAGATTTACACAGGAAAGCCCTATTTTGCATCCATTCAAGGTTACATAGTCTGGCTAAAAAAAGACAAAAGCCCATCCAGTTCAACCATTAAAAAAAAAGTTATAATCCTATACCCACAGTTGATCCAGAGGAAGGCAAAAAAACCCAGCAAAGCATGATCCAATTTGCTCCTGCAAGGAAAACAAATTCTTTCCTTATCCCCCGAGAGGCAATCGGATATTCCCTGGATCAACTTTACCTATAAATGTTAGTACTAGTGCTGAGTTTAACTGAAGCCCTGATAAAGGGTAAGGTTTTCTGACCAATGAGACACGTTGACTGCTTTATTGTATAAACTAATAATTACATTCGGACTCTTATCCTTGGTCTGGTGCTCCTTTCATTTGTGCACGTTCTTTTTTTATGGTAAACTGCTGGGGTCTGTTTTGAGCAACCTAAGTTGAGCCAGTGTTTGTGTCCTCTCACTACTTTGTGTGAACTTACATTAAAGTTCTAGCACCCCTTGGATCTTTTTTTCCATTAACATATTGAGAGAGATTTTTCTTATGTTAATTATGTATTGATTTATTATGAATTTTAACACCCTTACCTCTAGCAGTCTCAAAAATTTTAGGTTTTAGCTGTGCCATTGTAAATACAGTAATTATTAATAATATGAGGGACAGACCCACCTGAAAGAAATATATATGTGAAATATATTTTTAAAATATTCTTCCCAAATACATTAACATATATTTGAAATGCTACAATTTTGGCATATTTAAATATATATATATTTAATATTTAATATATATATATACACTGTATGTTGAAATGCATTTTTATTACAAACTATATGAGAAATATTTTTAAAAATATATTTTTTTAAAATATATTCTTCAGATTTTTTTTAACATGTAAAAAAGTCAGTTTAACATTTATTGTTACATATATTTGTAATTGCATTCCACAAATGTAGATCTGTATTTTTAAAGACATACAGTGTATTTGAAATGTATTTTTTAAAATATTTTTCATATATTTTGTCATAAAAACGCATTTCAACATACAGTATATATATATATATATTTATTGAAATATATAGAAAATGGCCAACGTTGTACAATTTCAAATATATGTCAATATATTTGGGAAGTACATTTTTAAAATATATTTCAAATATATTTTTCATCCATATGGGGAATCCCAATTGGAGCACAGCTGTTATTTCTTACTTTAGACCAGTGGTCTCCAAACTGCGGCCCGGGGGCCTGATGTGGTCCTTTGCTTGCCTTTATCTGGCCATTGGGGCACTTTTCCTCCCACTGATACAAGACACTATACCTTTCCTCCCTCCAGCAATGGGACATAATTACAGCTACTGACATAAACAATGAGGCACTACTCCTTCCACTGATACCAGCAATGGGGCATTATTCCTCCCACTGATACCAATGATGGGGCACTATTTCTTTCATTGACACAATTGATGGGGCACTATTTTCCCCCACTGACATCAACAATAGGACACTATTCCTGCCACTGACACCAATGATGGAGCACTATTCCTCCCACTGATACAAATGATGGGACACTATTCCTCCCACTGATACAAATGATGGGGCACTATTCCTCCCACTGATACAAATGATGGGGCACTATTCCTCCCACTGACACCATTGATAGGGCACTTCCCCCCCCCCACTGACACCAACAATAGTACACTATTCCTGCCACTGACACCAATGATGGGGCATTATTTCCTTTAATGACATCAACAATAGGACACTATTCCTCAAACTGGCACCAATGATGGGGCACTATTTCTCCCACTGACACAATTGGGCACTATTTCTCCTGCTGACACCGACAATTGGGCACTTTTCCTCCCACTTACAACAATGAAGGGACACTATTCCTCCCTGTAATACCAAAGATGTGTTGTTTACTCCCACTGATGCTGGGACAATTTCTGCTCCCAGTGACCACAGTCTGGTTCGCCGAAAGTCTTATGGACAGTAAACTGGCCCTATGTTTACAAAGTTTGGAGACCCTTGCTTTAGACCATGAGACTGTTACTGCTATACTATGACCTGGGTGTTGCAGGCTTGGGAGGTAGACCCAAAGATAGTTCTATCTTTTTTTCATGCGGCGTTTGAGAGTAGCTGTATGGGACTGTATTAAAGAAGAAGGAAAGGAAGCAGGGACAACTCATGGGGCCCCCGGGCAATAGGGGATCATGGGACCCCTGTGTCCTTGCCCAAACTCAAAAAAGCCTATGAAAAAGGTACCAGGGGCATCTCATGGGGCCCCCTACTGACCCCGGGCCCTGGTGGGTCACCACTGGAGCAGAGCAGGAGGAGACAAAAATGTCCAGCAGCTTTTCCAGGGTTAGCAATCAAGGAGCAATCATCAGTGGATCAAGTAACTAGACAAAGGAGGTTTTCTCTAAAAATTTAAAAAGTTACTTTTTTAAAATAATTTTTAATGTAATATAAGCCTTGGTTCACACTTATCCATTGTGTTTTGCAGAAATGCACTACAGTCCAGTTAACATGTTTTCCTATGGATCTAGTTCACATCTGTGCATTTTGAGCTGGTGCATTTTTTGGAAAGGGTCAGGGATTTTTTTTCCCACAGCAGATTGTGTTTTGCATGTGATAGACTTAAATGGACCCACATCAAAAATAAAAGTGTTGAAATTTTGATGTGTTTTTGCATTTTGCTTTTTTTTTGCATCAAGGTATCACCAAAGTAGTGCAGGAACCTTTTATGTGTCCAAAGTCACATTCGTTTGGCTAATATAAAAGTATGACAGCTCTGTTCATGTATTGTGACTGATGCAACTTTGATGCAACTGTACACTCTCCAGCACTCCAGTAGCATCAAACTGGTTAGGGTTAAGGGCTAGGATTAGGGTTAAGGTTAGAATTAGTGGTAATTGTTAGGATTAGCTGTAATTGTTAGGGTTAGAACACTAACCCTGATTAATTACCTCTAACCCTATTGATTACTGCTAACCCTAACCCTAATGTATACCATTTACCCTAAGCCTTAACCCTAACACTAACATTTAACCCTAACCCTAGCCCCTAACATTTAACCCTTACCCTTAATCCTAACCCCTATATTTAACCCTAATGCTAGCCTTTAATCCTAACATGTGGCTTTGGACACATAAATGTTCCTGCACTACTTTGATGCAACTTTGATGTGATTTTGATGCTACTTGAGTGCCAGAGAGTGTATAGCCACATTAAAGTCACATCAAAATTGCACTAGATTAACAGAACTATCATACTTTCCTATTAGTGGTCAGTACAAGGGCTAAATGGTTAGCACTTCTACCTAGCAGTACTAGGGTCGTCGGTTCAACTTCCAAACATGATACCACCTGCCTGGACTTTGCATGTTCTCCCTGTGCCTGCATGGGTTTCCTCCAGTTTCCTCCCACACTCCAAAAACATGCTGGTAGGATCCTGTCTAAATTAGCCCTAGTATGTATGAATGTGAGTTAGGGACCTTAGATTGTACGCCCCTTAAGGGTTAGGGACTGATGTGACTGTACAATATATATGTAAAGCGCTGTGTAAATTGATGGCGCTATATAAGTTCCAGAAATAAATAAATAAATAAATAAAAACTGACTTTGGCCACATAAAGGTTCCTGCACTACTTTGATGTGGCTTTCATGCTACTTTAGTGCCAGAGAGTGTAGAGTCACACTACATGAACAGAACTGTCCTATTACCAAAAAAATTTGACTTTGGACACACAGAGGTTCCTGCACTACTTTGATGCTACTTAAATGCCAGAGAGTGTAACGTCTCATCAACGCTGCATTAAAGTCGCACTACATGAACAGAACTGTCATGCTGTCGTGTACCTGATAGGAGACTGAATGTACGAGCTCGGCCTCTCTTGTATCTCCAGAGACAGAAGCGTGGTCACAGGAATAGGCAGGGTCATCAACAGGCAGGCAGCGAGGAACCAAAGCATGAGCAGAGCTGAAGTCAGGAACAGAGCTGGATCAGGAATTAGCGACGAGTCAGGAGCAGAATCCAAGATCAAATCAGGAGCAAGCCAGGTCAGCAAGAAGGGAATTATACAAGATAAACACAGGACACAGGGAAACAGCTGAAGATCAGTCAGCACAGAACATTGGCATGAGCATCCTTTAACCACTTCAATACAGGGCACTTTTACTCCCTTCCTGCCCAGGCCAATTTTCAGCTTTCAGTGCTGTCACACTTTGAATGACAATTGCGCAGTCATGCAACACTGTACCCATATGAAATTTTTCAAATTTTTTTCACCCAAATAGAGCTTTCTTTTGGTGGTATTTAATCACCACTGAATTTTTATTTTTTGCTAAATAAAACAAAAAACACCTGAAACATTTGAAAAAAAATGCACTTTTCTTAGATTTTGTTATAAAATTTTGCAAATAAATAAAATGTCTTCATAAATTTAGGTCAAAATGTATTCTTCTACATTTCTTTGGTGAAAATAATAATAATAAATGAATTTGTATTTTTTTTCAAATGTTTCTATAATTTTTTTATTTTTTATTACATTTTCTCTTTTTTTTACTTTTATTTTTCAGCACACTGTAACCAAAGCAATACAATGTTACCATAGTAACACTGAACTACGCTTGGCAAGTGATTAGGATTTTTTCTCTTTAACACATTATGATTGCTAATACCAAAGTATTTCATTGATATTTGCAATCATTGTTACTGAATGAAACTGATTCATTCAGTCTTTTGTTGTCATTAGCTGTGATTGGTCAAAGCTGATCACATGATACAGATGGGTTGTGATTGGTCCTGTCTGTATCATGTGCCTGCCTTGACCAGTCACAGCTAACAACATAATTGTATACAATGGATGGCATGATAGGAAGCCATCCATTGTATACAATTATTATTATTATTATAGAGTATTTATATAGCGCCAAAGGGTTTGCTCAGTGCTGTACATTAGAATGGGGGACAAGACATGAGACAATACAGCAGCAAAACAATACACGATATACGAGGGTTAGAGGGCCCTGCCCTTTCGAGCTTACAGTCTAGGAGGGAGGGGATGGTGATACAGGAGGAAATGTCTGTAGGGGATGGAATGGAGTGAAGAGTGGAGGGGATCGGCTGTTAGGTGAGGGTGGGGTAGGCTTCCCTGAAGAGATGGGTTTTCAGGGTGCGCCTAAAGGTGAGGAGGGTAGGGGACAATCTGATGGATTGGGGAAGTGAGTTCCAGAGGATGGGGGAAGCTCTGGAGAAGTCCTGCAGTTGGTCGTGGGAGGTGGAGACCAGGGAGCTAGAGAGTATTAGGTCTTGCGAGGAGCGAAGATTACGGGTTGGGTGGTACTTGGGTATCATGTCGGTGAGGTAGTTTGGGGCAGTGTTATGAATGGCTTTGTATGTCCATGTTAGTAGTTTGAATTTAATGCGTTGGGCAATCGGGAGCCAGTGGAGGGAATGACAGAGGGGGGTGGCAGTAGAGGAGCGGTTGGTAAGGTGGATGAGTCTGGCCGCTGAGTTCAGGATAGACTGGAGCGGGGATAGCTTGTTTTGGGGTGGGCTGGGGAGAAGGGAGTTGCAGTAGTCCAGGCGTGAGATAATAAGGGAGTGAACGAGTTGTTAAGTAGTGTCTAGGGTTAGGAACAAGCATATTTTGGATATGTTGCGGAGGTGGAACCTGCATGCGGTAGTCACGATTGGGCATGGGGTTGAAAGGACAGGTTAGAGTCTAGGATGACACCTAGGTCCTTGGCTTGCATGGTGGGACTGATGGTAGCATTGTTGGTCATGATGGAGAGGGTGGGGGGGCTGGTGCAGGCAGGGGGGGAAATTAGGAGCTCGGTTTTGGAAAGGTTCAGTTTGAGGAAGTGGAGCGACATCCAGTCCGATATGTCGTTCAGTAGGTGGGAGATACGGGCATAGAATGAAGGGGTGGGGTGAGGGGTGGAGAGGTAAATTTGCATGTCATCGGCGTAGAGGTGATAGTTGAAGCCATGGGAGTGTATTAGTTTGCCGAGGGAGGAGGTGTAGATGGAGAAGAGAAGGGGCCCGAGGACAGAGCCTTGGGGGACCCCAACAGAGAGGGGGAGGTGGCAGCGTTATAGGTAACGCTGAAGGAGTGTTGGGATAGATAGGAGGAGAGCCAGAAGAGACATGTGACAGCGGTCACATGACACTGGCAATGGGTCGGTGTAGTGATATGTCATCAGCTCTGTCTCGTGGACACAGCTGGTGACAGATCGCACCGCTGCGCGGCCCTGTGGCCACGTGAGCGGTTCGTTTTGATAGGATGTCATATGACGCCCAGTCACAATGGCGAGTGTCCCACCCAGCCGTCAATCTGCTATAGGCTGGGTGGGAAGGTGTTAAATAGCCGGTCTGGCACCAAACAGAATTGTGCATGTACATGAGCATGTAGACTTGTGCACAAGCAAGTGCGCATTCTTGTGCACATCTGATGACCATTCTGCGGGAAATACCATGCAAATGCCCATATCTGTGCACCAGATGCCTCACAGGGATTCCCTGACACATACTTTCCTATTAGCCCTTCCAAAAAAACAAAACACGTTTTTCAAAACACACCACAAAAAAAAAACACAGAAAAATGCTTCATCTGCAACCTGCATAAATGTGAACATATCCTAAATGCTATTGTTTTTTCAACATTTAAAGCTGAACTCCAGAAACAGGACATGCAGGGGCAGCCCCACTGCAAGGCATCATTTTTCCTTTCCCCAGAGATGGGCTTCAAACTAAGCAAATTTATTTATGAAAATTAGGTTACAGGGTCATTCTCAACCATTCTTCAAATCATTTTAGTTTAGCCTAAACAAAGTTCTGTTTTCTGTATTTTATGCATTCAATGCAGACTACATGGGGTTTTTTTTCAGTCAGAATGGCAGAGTCAATTTTAGCTGCTAGCAGCATAACATCCCGAATACTAAAAAACTTTCAGAATTAAATAATTCCCTGTGTAGATGTCAGCAGTGGATAAACAACACATGAAACTCACTTGGTATCTCTTGCGGTACTACAGAAAAACATGATGTAAGAACAAGATATACTTCTGTTACAAAATTATTAGGATTTGTGTTGATGAGCTTTGGGTTTGTATCAATGGCATCAGTTTTGCCCCGTACACAGAAAAAGAAAATCATACAAAATATTTTGCGGAACCACTGATCGAACGATTTTCTCTTCGTTGATGAGCAGGATGTTTTAACAGATAACAATATTGTGAATGAAAAAATCCGGTTGAACAACAGTGAAGAATTTTGTTGTTTCGCATATGAATGACCGATTTCCTATGCGGTGGTATGACGATCGTACAAAAAAAATCTATGAAGCGCTATCACGCATAAGTGGAAACGGAAGTTGATAAAAAACATATAAGAGGAAAAAGCGCCAAAAAATATGTTTTACCCAAATTAACACAAGCTGTTAAGCCTTACCCTTAAAATAAAGGTTACAATAAAAAAAAAAAAGTAGCACTACCGTCAAATTGAATATACAAATTAAATCGTGATAAACATTATATATGATCAAAAATGTCTCTAAGAATTTTTTATTTCCATCAGTTGTGAACAATGTCCATCACCAAAAAACAGTTGTGCAAATCCACCACCAACAGAAATGAATAAACTCACCAGAGCAAGTTGCCAGTTAAATTATAAACCAGCAATTGCACTTTTTTGCTCTGGGAGCAATACTCTGCAGGCAGACTCGACGGTGACCAGCTTTTCAAATCAATTCACTCTCAGCTTATTGGTGCAATACTCTGCAGGCCAGGGAGACCCAGATATCCAGACACTTATTTATATATATATATATATATATATATATATATATATATATATATATCTTCTTTGGGAGCAATACTCTGCAGATCTCTGAATTCAGCAGCAAAATCCAAACAGCATTCCAAATACTTTATGTAGAGGCTCAGAAAGGAAAGAGAGAACAAAGCAGACGATCGTGTGATACCGTATGACATATTTATTTATAAAAACTCAACATAATCCACTCACATAGAACAGTGTCTAGCCGACACTAGCAACAAACACATTTAGTTAAAATCATTACAGAAAGGCAGGCACGCCAGCAGCTTACAGAATGTCCGAAGCTCCACCCTACGCGTTTCGTCAGCTGACGTCTTCACGGAGCAGAAGGATGAACATCACTACATACACAGCACAGCAATTTATTCCCGCTCGTCAGCACGGTAACAAATTACCGGAATCAATACTTAGCAATTCATTATGCTCACATAATATAAATGCATAATCTTCATATAACAATGATATTAGTAACTTAAAACTTGAAAGTATACTCGCAATTGGGAATCATATTAACCACCCCTAAAAACAGAGTGTATGTCAGGGATCGCGGCGACTCCCCGTCCGGCGCACGTGCACTGGTGACGGCTCACGCCGGGACACAAGCACCAGGTCTCGGCGGGCCGCAGATGACAGGACGCCGCGCATGCGCAGTAGGAGCCGCGGGTGTGCCTCGGGCGGCCAATGACAGCCCGGGGGCGTGTCCTGGATGACCAATGACAGTGCAGGGCGCAATATTTAAAGATGCCCTGCACTGTCACTAATCGCCGCAAGGTCTATCTGTGATCCTGAGTTCCTGTACCTGTATTTTGACCCTGATTGACCCTGACTACGCTGCCTTCTCCTGTGCTTTGACCCAGATTGTCCTGACTACGCTGCCTTCTCCTGCATTTGACTCGGATTGCCCTGACTACTCTGCCTTCTCCACTCCTGATCCTCGGCTTGTTTGACCTATCTGCGGACTGACTTATCCTGCTGACCCTGCGTGTGACCTGACTACTCTTGGCTTGCCGATTCTGTACCTCGCTTACCCCACGGGACCGCTGCTCGTGACCCATCCTGCTAGGTCCCGCCGTCCTCCTCACATCTGGTTCTCCCGGTACCTATACATCCCCGGAGGTTGCCTCTGCCACTGGTAGGCCTGCTCGGAGGTCGTGACCTGGCCCTGGTCTGTTACAAGTCCATCCCCACCATCAGGGGCCCTGGTGAAAGCACAGAGTGGGACTTAGATTCCACGCTTTGGGTAGGTCTGTCCAGTGGGCTGCCAGAGGCACCACCTGGCGGATCATAACAGTGTACCATACAATACATTATTATCGATCTTTTAAACGGCCAGTAAATTAAAGTGAAACTCCAACTTTGCACATTCATAAATGGGCTAATAATTAAAGTGGGATTCTACCACACTACGCAGTTATCCACAAAACAATATGTTACAGTGAGAACTCCAACACATCATAATGATAATATCAGTCATGAAAATATTTGTTTGCAAAGATTGATTTATTGAGGAAAAAACTTAATTGATCAAAAAAGCAATTAACCAAGGTGAAAAACAACCTTCCACTATATAAAATGCTAAAGTGGCACTCCACCAGAACCACAATAACATGTAAAGCGGAACTCCACTCTACCATATTTACCACAATCATCAATCTTTAAAATGATAAACTTTTTATCATATTGTATTCAAAATGAAGTAGAGATAACCTCAACTCTCCTATGAACACACATAGTTAATGTTCAATCAAAAATTTAACCTCATTAGTAAATATTAAACATATCATCAAATATCCAATACCTAATCAAATAATTTACAAAACAGTTTTTTTTAGAAGTCTGTGAGGAAACAGTTGAGATCAATATCAATGTTTAACCCTTGTGGTCTAAGGGTATCCAGATTATATATCCAAAAAGTTTCTTTTTTGGAGACATCTTTTAACATATCAATCCCTCTCCAATGTTGATCAATTTTGTCAATACCCCAAAAGATCAGCAAGTTTGGATTACAATCATGATACAGTTTAAAATGTTTAGATACACTATGTTTATCAAATCCTTTCTTAATATTATTTATGTGTTCTAATTCTTGTTTTTAAAGTTCTAACTGTTCTTCCAACATACTGGAAATGACAAGGACATTCCAACATATATACCACATGTGTGGATTCACAAGATATGATTTAATTTTATATTCTTAGTTGGTTGAAGAAGACCTAAAATGTTTCACTACTCTATTTTTCTTTTTTGAGGTATTTTTACAGGCTTTGCATTTGTTACAATAATGGAATTATTTTTTAAATTGCTATGTGGAAAATTACTTTCATTCTGTATTTTTACATTATTTTCTGACCTTTTGTTTGTCTCAAAATTTTTTTTTACATTTAATTTCCTCACAAACATCTACACATCTATAAATGTATCAAATTTGTTAATATTAGCCCATGGTACATATTTCAAACCCAAATCGAGTACTTTCAGAAGATGACCCGGATGTTTATGTCCAAGGAATCTTCGTAAACACGAACAAAAAATCCAAATGTTAAAAGTAGATTGGCTTAATGAGATAATGAAACCAGAATTCTGCATATTATATTTTTATGTATCACTATTTATGTATATAGGTAATATAATAAACTATATTATACTCATTGCTGTTAATTGCTGTGTATATCGCTTGTTTTGGCCAGAAGGGCGTGGCTACAAGGTCACACGCACACTGCATCACTTCCACTTGTATGGAAGATATCAACACTACGTATTGCCCGATGAACGATTTTTTTAGATTGGTTAATGTGGGCCATGACTTCGACCAACGAACGAACGCCTCTCGGTCGTCGGATGACCGATCGGTCGATTTTCTAATCGTTTATTACCACCTTTTGACATCACTTAGAGACATTTCGGAGATCATTCAAATTCATTGACAGTGGATTTTGCATTCCCATAGACATGTATAGGAATTTTAAACCCATTTAATAGGAGCAAAAGCCAGTCAACACAGGCCCTTGCCAAACTTTTAGATTTGCTCATTTTCATTGACATATTTAGTTACAGGAAACAGAAGACCAGACAGCATTTCTGACTTTTTGTTCAAACTATTATGTTTCAGTATTACATATTAGTCTTACACAGTAAATGCTCCCAGCTCTGTCTGCCAGCTCTTATATCTATAAAATGGCAGTGTTTGCAGGTGTTGGCCTTCATTGCTACTAAGATCTCATTGTTATTTACCATGCTATAACTGCAACAGAGCTCTACAACATGAATTATACAATACAGAGCTATTATGGCCTATTATAATTAACTATAAGAGGGAGGGGAGTGGGGGTAAGCTGCATACTGTTAAGCAATAAATATCAGGCTAGATCTACAGCTATAAAGAAAGCATGGACAACATCATGTTTGATGTACATCATTCTAACTATTGATCTCATTGACCTTATCAGGTTTACTCAGTAAAACAGTTCAAATACCAAAAAGGATGTACCACAGCAACCAATTAAAAATGATAAATTATGTAGCACTACCCCCAAAAGGGCTGCTGAGAATGACCAGGTCTCTCCTGATAAAATATGGAGGCTGCCTGCCACAGTCGCTGTTCCAAGCACACCAACAACACAGGCTTAGTCTAATGGATGTCTTTTGTCGATTTATTGCAGAAAATTACGCCAGCAACAACAGGAGGACAGTCTTTTTGCAGGAAACATTTTGTAACAACCTTTTTTTTTTGCGGAGGGTAGGAGGAATGGTCATTAAATCTAAAACTCCGTACAAGCAGCTCCAGTCCGAACAGCAATTTCTGGCAGTTATTTTCTTGACACATGCATATCTTCAATCAAGGTTTTAACTCACAATGCCCCAGGACAGCTGCCACTGACTCCAGCTTCCATGTGACACTCTTCAGTGAGGCTATAAAAAAAATATCCTTCTCCAGACTAAGGTCCTCAAATGATTCCCTCCAGCAAGTATCCTTAATGAAATCCTTTCTGGGTCCTTATCCCAGCACATGCTAGGGCCCAAACAGTAACACCAGTTACACAGGCTTCATACCTGGGGCTGCAACCCCAGGACAAGAGCAAGCCACCCAAACATGTATCACCTCTCTCAGCCACCTTCTGTGTGCCCCTCCCAGGGATTAGCTGAGAGTAAAAAAAATATTTATAACTTCAGTGGTTGAGCCCCCTACTCTGTTCTCTAGAAGCTTCTTCCTGAGGAAGTCAAGAGTAATCAACCACAACGCTTAGGGAAACCTGATCAGACCCACAAAAAAAAACAAAAAAAAAAACAGATCACCACTCCACAGAGTACAGCAGAGCCAAAAACGAAATAATTGGTTTAGAGTGCTGCACTTTTAGTTGACAGCATTATTATTATTATTATACAGTATTTATAAAGCGCCAATAGTTCGCTCAGCGCTGTACATTACAAAGGGGGACAGAACATGTGACAGAACAATACCAATACAATGCAAAACATGAGGGGATCGAGGGCCCTGCTCTTTCAAGCTTACAATCTAGGAGGGAGGGGATGGTGGCACAGGAGGAGATAGCTGTGGGGGATGGAGTGGTAGGAAGAGTGGAGGAGGTCGGCAAGTTAGCAGGGGGCGGGGTAGGCTTCCCTGAAGAGATGGGTTTTCAGGGTGCGCCTAAAGGAGAGGAGAGTAGGTGATAATCTGATGGGTTGGGGCAGGGAGTTCCAGAGGATGGGTGACACCCTGGAGAAGTCCTGGAGGCGGGCATGGGAGGAGGAGACCAGGGAACTAGAGAGAAGGAGGTCTTGTGAGGAGCGGAGTGTGCGTGCTGGGCGGTACTTGGATATTAGGTCAGTGATGTAGTTCGGGGCAGTATGGTGGACAGCTTTGTACGTCAGCGTTAGGATTTTGAATTTGATCCGTTGCGCAATCGGAAGCCAGTGGAGGGATTGGCAGAGGGGGGTGGCTGAAATCTGGTTGTTACTGGTTAAGTGGGTACTGCACATAATTATAGTTGTCAAAGAGGCAGAGATGTATATATGGTATATAGGTTTTCAAAAGCATAAAATGATTTCTACTGGCATTTATATACGGAATTGTACTGACTGTCAGAGAGACAAGCAAACATAAAATGGTAAAGTGGTATATATCCTGGCACTCTTACTGTATTGAATGTAAGGGCATTCCTCCTGTAAAACTTTAAAAAGTTTAAGTTTAAACAGTATCTATTATACATTTTTCACAGAATTTACACATTTTTTTAATGGGGTTTGATTGGAAAAATGTGTGAATCTTGGGTAAAAGTTATGTGTATCTTGTATGAAAACACTATTAAATACAGTATTATTATATATATTATAAATAGACCCCTATGCATATAGGCAAGATAAATTGTCACCACCCAATATGAGCTCTATATTTTCTGATCACCTTAAATTCACCTATATTGATAAAATGTTATTTTATTGCACAATACATGTATTAAAGCAGTACCCTGAAATCACATGTCTATATATAAACACACTAAATGTGAGAAATGAAAAGTTGTAATTTCTTCGGATTTTTTTTACAAGTAAGGTTATAACCTGTATTTTATATGCACAATCAGGCAACACTCACAATCCCCACCTAAGGTATATATGTGATAATAGAGCAGCAGAACAGGCTACTGCAACCCGTGTCTCATACTTCTCTATACAGACAACTCTATACAGACTGTGCAGTCTACATGTAATCAGTTCCTTCCACCTTGCTTTGGTCAGATTGTATCTTTACTGGAGTTGAAAATATCATGAAATGAGCCCAACAACTGATAATCATGGGGAGCTTTATCAAGATTGATTTTAGAGACAATGGGGAGAAATATGCACAGCTGTATTCACAGAAAAAGTCAATTTCATTTTTTCTCTATGTAATCTTTTTATAAAAGAAAGAGAAGATGTAATGGAATCATAAAAAGAATACATTTAACAATACAGACTAATAGAAACATACTGCACATTGAAATATCTATTTCTGATAACCTTGAGCTGTTTGGGTGGCTTTAAATCATAGGGGTTGTTTTACTAACACTAGAGAGTGCAAAATCTGGTGCAGCTGAACATGGTAGCCAATTAGCTTCTAACTTCAGTTTGTTCAATTAAGCTTTGACAAAAAAAACCTGGAAGCTGATTGGTTTCTATGCAGAGCTGCACCAGATTTTGCATTCTCCAATTTTAGTAAATCAACCCAATAATCTTGATTAAAAAATTATCATATACACTATGTTGCCCAAAGTATTGAGACGCCTGCCTTTACACGCACATTAACTTTAACGGCATCCCAGTCTTAGTCTGTAAGGTTCAATATTGAGTTGGCCCACCCTTTGCAGCTATAACAGCTTCAACTCTTCTGGGAAGGCTGTCCACAAGGTTTAGGAGTGTGTCTATGGGAATGTTTGACCATTCTTCCAGAAGTGCATTTGTGATGTCAGGCACTGATGTCAGATGAGAAGTCCTGGCTCGCAGTCTCTGCTCTAATTCATCCCAAAGGTGGTATATCGGGTTGAGATCAGGACTCTGTGCAGGCCAGTCAAGTTCCTCCACCCCAAATTCGCTCATCCATGTCTTTATGGACCTTGCTTTGTGTACTGATGCGCAGTCATGTTGGAACAGGAAGGGCCATCCCCATCCTACAATGTTGGGAGCATGAAATTGTTCAAGATGTCTTGGTATGCTGACGCCTTAAGAGTTTCCTTCACTGGAATTAAGGAGCCAAGCCCAACCCCTGAAAAACAGCCCCGCACCATAATCCCCCTCCACCAAACTTTACACTTGGCACAATGCAATCAGGCAAGTACCAATCTCCTGGCAACCACCAAACCCAGACACATCCATCAGATTGCCAGACAGAGAAGCATGATTTGTGACTCCAGAGAACATGTCTCCACTGCTCTACAGTTCAGTGGTGGCGTGCTTTACACCACTGCATCCAACGCTTTGCATTGCACTTGGTGATGTACGGCTTGGATGCAGCTGCTCGGCCATGGAAACCTTTTCCATGAAGCTCTCTATGCACTGTTGTTGTTCTAATCTGAAGGCCACATGAAGTTTGGAGGTTTTTTGCTATTGACGCTGCAGACAGTTGGCGACGTCTATGTACTGTTCACTTCAGCATGCGCTTCCTCCGCTTTGTCATTTTACGTGACCTACCACTTTGTGGCTGAGGTGCTGTTGTTCCCAGTTGCTTCCACTTTGTTATAATACCACTAACAATTGACTGTGGAATATTTAGCAGCAAGGAAATTTCAAGGATGTACTTATTGCACTGGTGGTAACCTATCACAGTACCACGCTTGAATTCACTGAGCTCCTGAGGGGGACCAATTCTTTCACAAATGTTTGTAGAAGCAGTCTGCATGCCTAGGTGCTTGATTTTATACACCTGTGGCCATGTGAGTGATTGGAACACTTGAATACCAATGATTTGGAGGGGTGTTCCAATATTTTTGGCAATATAGTGTATGTGAACCAGCACTTACAACATGCTTGTTCTGGATCTCTGACTCAGAAAAAACTAAAGTATGACACAGAAAGGGAACTAGCATTTTTTTAAGGAGGTCAAAAGTTGCAGCTCCTGTACTTCTTTCGTGATAGAGTAACTTAAGTATGTATATATATATATATATACACACTGTATTGCCGAAAGTATTGGGACGCCACATAAACTTTAATGGCATCCCAGTCTTAGTCCGTAGGGTTCAATATTGAGTTGGCCCACCCTTTGCAGCTATAACAGCTTCAACTCTTCTGGGAAGGCTGTTCACAAGGTTTAGGAGTGTGTCTATGGGAATGTTTGACCATTCTTCCAGAAGCGCATTTGTGAGGTCAGGCTCTGATGTCGGACAAGAAGGCCTGGCTCTAATTCATCCCAAAGGTGATCTATTGGGTTGAGGTCAAGACTCTGTGCAGGCCAGTCAGGTTACTCCACCCCAAACTCTTTCATCCATGTCTTTATGGACCTTACTTTTTGTACTGGTGCGCAGTCCTCTTGAAACAGGAAGGAGCCATCCCCAATCTACTCTCACAAAATTGGGAGCATGAAATTGTCCAAAATATCTTGATGCCTTAAGAGGTCCCTTCACTGGAACCAAGGGTCCAAACCCAACCCCTGAAACCCCCCTCCACCAAACTTTGCACTTGGCACAATGCAGTCAGATAAGTACCGTTCTCCTGGCAACCGCCAAACCCAGACACGTCCATATGATTGCTAGACAGAGAAGCATGATTCGTCACTCCAGAGAACACATCTTCACTGCTCTAGAGTCCAGTAGCGGCATTCTTTACACCACTGCATCTAACACTTTGCATTGCACTTGGTGATGTAAGGCTTGGATGCAGCTGCTTAGCCATGGAAACCTATTCTATGAAGCTCTCTACGCACTGTTGTTGTGTTAATCTGAAGGCCCCATGAAGTTTGGAGGGCTTTAGTTATTGGCTCTGCAGACAGTTGGCAGCTTCTGTGCACTGTGCGCGTCAGCATGTGCTGAGCCCGCTCTGTCATTTTACTACTTTGTGGCTGAATTGCTGTTGTTTCCAGTTGCTTCCTCTTTGTTATAATACCACTAACAGTTGACCGTGGAATATTTAGTAGCAAGGAAATATCATGGATGGATTTATTGCACAGGTCAAGTGAAGTTTCACAAATGGACTTATTGCACAGGTGGCAACCTATCATGGTACAACGCTTGAATTCACTGAGCTCCCAAGAGCAACCCATTCTTTCACAAAAGTTTGCAGAAGCAGTCCGCATGCCTAGGTGCTTGATTGTCCCAACACTTTTGGCAATATAGTGTATATCAGTTTTATCTGTCAAAGGATTTATATTTGTCCATCAAGTTTTGACATTTGCACAGCTCTGCTACACCGCACAGTCCTGCTTTGCAGGGAAGGGAAACTTATTTTTTTCAGCTGCAGTTTCATTTTCACTTTCAGGTACCTCCCCACCCTCATTTTTGGCACAGGAGCACTGCAGCACCACTATGTGGCTTCTTGTGTTCTTTCCACCTCTCCAAGTCTGAGCTCTGCTGCAAATTTGATTTTAAAAAAATTGATCCCTAGTCAAATTCACTTACTAAAATGCCTCCATTTCAAAAAGAATACTTTTTGAAAGTACTTTTTGGAGTTCAACTGTGAAGTTATATTTTATATGACTTTCACATTTTTCCAAGCTTGCAACATACTTGTGTTATGGTATTAAATATACATTTTCCAATTTTAGACAGTGGGGGAGCTCTCAGTGTCTCAAAAAATTGCTCTGCTACTCCCTCAACAACTGTGGAGATGACATATTAGTCACATGTGTAGTTACATTCCCACTAGCTATTGCTCAGTTAAGGCCTTTTTTTCGTCCATTGAGAACCTCTGGTTTAAGCTGGCTATATGCTATACGCTTAGGAACCAAAAGTCGCTTGGTGGATGGCCTGGTTGGTCTCATCCCATCCAACATCCTTCAATTAAAAAATTGAAGCAGCAAACCTGCGTCAATGACACGCAAACAATTTAAACTCATGATCTCATTACAGACAGCCGCAAAACAAATAATAGCTAAAGTGTGGAAATCTCCCTCCTTAATTTTGGCTGAGACGAACCACAGAATAAACCGCTTTTTGATACACGCGAAGATGGCGGCTATCGAAAAGGATCAGATTGGCACATTTTAAAGTACATGGCTACCATGGATTAAACACAGCTTACCTCCTGGGTTTAATGAAGCAGTAATAAAGCCATGGTAACTATTCACCCATCACATACTTGGCATTTCGCAGGGTAGTGGTCGCATCATCTTCGGGACACCTCACCCCTGTTTCCTTAACCCCCTTTCCTTCCTTGCTTTTCTTCTTTTCCTTTCACTCTGAGAACCGCCGTCAATATTTAACTCACTGTACAAGTGTAAGCCTAAATTTACTCGAGGACCTACCATCAGTACTCTTTACCTTTTGACCCATTCTCTCACAGTCTCCTTTTGGATTACATCATGTAAAGATTGGCTCTTGGAACAAAACAAGCATGATGTGTTAGCTGGTTAACTTTTTTTGATACTTCCAGCCTGTAACCCTTCATCATCGACATAATCAGTTAATCGCACACATCATTCCTACACCCCTATCACCCATTGTACCGATTTTTCATATTTTTCTTAAGTCACAGAATATTCTCTTTTGTATCTAACCCTGGTTATGTACAATCCTGTTAATCGGAATTACGCTTGTATTTGTTTTTGTTCCTACTTTAGCCTTTTTTGTTTTTCTTTCTTTGATCTGATTTGTACCTTATTCTTTGTTCATTGTTAACTGAATAAACAAAGTGGAAGCAGCAATGCTTCCACTTTGTTATAATATCGCTAACAGTTGACCGTGGAATATTTAGTAGCAAGGAAATTTCACGGATGTACTTATTGCACAGGTGGTAACCTATCATGGTACCACGCTTGAATTCACTGAGCTCCGGAGAGCGTCCTATTCTTTCACAAATGTTTGTAGAAGCAGTCTGCATGCTTAGATGCTTGATTTTATGCACCTGTGGCCATGGAGGTGATTGTAACACCAGAATCCAGTGATTTGGAGGGGTGTCCCAATACTTTTGGCAATATATTATTGGATGATGAAAGTCAACAAAGCTTCCATTCATTTACTAAACTCTGGAGAAAATTCCCTTACAGAGTGCAACTACACTTGCAAAGTGCACAGTCAACAGTAAATCAACCCCAATGTATTGAAGCACAAGGGTCAACATGACTGCTAGGAAACTGGCATTTACAGAATTAGCAGTAAGCAATGGAAGCCCCATTTAAATGAAGGGAATTGTTCCATTTTTTAAGACAGAAAGGATTTACTAAAATTTGATAAGCCTAGTTAATAATATAATGACAAAAATGTGTTCTCTAAATCTAACTAAACTCTAACTTGACAGCCGCACCATGTGATAATTTTGCTTAATACCAATACTATCTTGAGAGTCACATTTAGTATAGAGCGACTATTAATATTGCTGTATACAATTACCTATAGTAAGTGTTTGGTTTTTAGATGTTTTTATTATTAAAAAGAAAACTGGCTGCATGATTTTGTTTGTTGGTTCTATCTTTTCTTGTTCAAATTGAGGAGCTTGATCTCAGAGAAAGTGATTAATGTAATAAAGAACCCACTCCCTAGTAAAACACTTCCAGATACAGACAACCTTTCCATGGTAAAGAGGAAAAACAATAAGTGTCTGTTTAATTGGAGCACGGTGGAAGTCACATACATGAACCCCCAATTACAGTGAAGGAAATAAGTATTTGATCCCCTGCTGATTTTGAATGTTTGCCCACTCACAAAGAAATGATCAGTCTAACAATCGAATGGTAGGTGTATTGTAACACTAAGAGACAGAATAGCAACAAAAAATTCAAATGAAATGCATGGCTAACAAATTATGCACTGATTTGCATGTTCATGAGGGAAATAAGTATTTGATCCCCTATCATTCAGCAGGATTTCTGGCTTCCAGGTGTCTTTCATACAGGTAACAAGCTGAAATTAGAAGAAGTCTCTTAAAGGGAGTGCTGCTAATCTCATTTTGTTACCTGTATAAAAGACACCTGTCCACAGGAGCAATCAAACGATCAGATTCCAAACGCTCCACCATGGCATAGGCCAAAGAGCTGTCCAAGGATGTCAGAGACAAGATTGTAGACCTACACAAGGCTGGACTGGGCTACCAAACTATCGCCAAGCAGCTTGGTGAGAAGGTGATAACAGTTGTTGCAATCATTCGCAAATGGAAGAAACACAAAACAACTGTCAGTCTCTCTAGGTCTGGTGCACCATGCAAGATCTCACCTCGTGGAGTGTCAATGATCATGAGAACAGTAAGGAATCATCCTAGAACTACACATGAGGATCTTGTCAATGATCTCCAGGCAGCTGGTACCACAGTCACCAAGAAAACAATTGGTAACACACTACACCGACAAGGATTGAAATCCTGCAGTGCTCGCAAGGTCCCTCTGCTCAAGAAACCACATGCCCAGGCCCGTCTGAAGTTTGCCACTGAACAGCTGAATGATGCAGAGGAGGACTGGTTGAAATGTTGTGGTCAGATGAGACCAAAATCGAGCTATTTGGCATCAACTCAACTCACCGTGTTTGGAGGAGCAATGCTGCCTATTACCCCAAGAACACCATCCCAACTGTCAAACATGGTGGTGGAAACATTCTGCTTTGGGGGTGTTTTTCTGCTAATGGGACAGGACAACTGCATCAAAAGGGATGATGGATGGGGCAATGTACCATCAAATCTTGGGTGAGAACCTTCTTCCCTCAGCCAGGGCATTGAAAATGGGCCGTGGATGGGTGTTCCAACGTGACAATGACCCAAAACACACAGCCAACAAAGGAGTGGATCAAGAAGAAGCACATTAAGGTCCTGGAGTGGCCTAGCCAGTCTCCAGACCTTAATCTGATTGAAAATCTGTGGAGGGAGCTTAAAGTTTGAGTTGCCAAATGTCAGCCACCAAACCTTAATGACTTCGAGAGGATCTGCCAAGAGGAGTGGGCCAAAATGTCTCCTGAGATGTGTGCAAACCTGGTGGCCAACTACAGGAAACGTCTGACCTCTGTGATTGCCAACAAGGGATTTGCCAGCAAGTACTAAGTCATGTTTTGTGAAGAGGATCAAATGCTTATTTCCCTCATGAACATGCAAATCAGTGCATAATTTGTTAGACATGCATTTCTCTTGAATTCTGTGTTGCTATTCTGTCTCTCAGTGTTACAATACACATACCATTTGATTGTTAGACTGATCATTTCTTTGTGAGTGGGCAAACATTCAAAATCAGCAGGCGATCAAATCCTTATCCTTCACTGTATGCGAGTGAGGTCAACTGAGGTTTTTTTTCTCAAAACGTTTCTAATATAATTGTGCGATTAGTGTGTTGTGATTCATTTGCGGTGAAAATTTCATTTTTGATTTTTCAAATGGACATAGTAACGAATCTGAATGAATTGGAAAAAATGAAATTAATGGATTCATTTTGAACATTCAGATTCAATGAGAAGCATGTTTGTTAAGGAGCGGGCGGCCACCCCATCTTTAACAACCAAGACTCATATGCTGTCAGCAGGATTCCCTGCTGTCAGCAGCATATAAACAAAAGAAGAGCAGGTTAAAAAAAAATAGAGCAGGGGTTCCCCCCCCCCATGCCTACCAGGCCTATTGGGTCTGGTATGGATTTGGAAGGGAACCCCATGCCTAAATTACAAAAAAGGTGTGGGGTCCCCCCAAAATCTATTCCAGGTCCTTATTTGAGCATGCATCTCGGCAGGCCAGAAAAGGGGGGACGAGAAGTGCCCACTCCTGACCCATTAAAAAGAGACCTTAAGGATATTATTGTGTGTACAAGGACTACATAGACCTTGGGGTTATTATTACATGTAGGGGAGTAGCAATTAGCCTCAAAGTAATGCACAGGGATTTTTTTTAGTTATCTGATTAACCTTTTTAAATAAAAGCATTGAGCCTAGTGATATTTGCAGCTTAGAAAAATATGGGAAAAGCCATACAGGAAACGTATGGAGAATATCTGGTGACTGAATTTAGCTAGGAGCTGCACTCCTACATACTGTACAGTAAATGCCTAATACAAAATAACAAGTTTGTGTACATGATTGCCTCTTTCTGCTAATAAAGACATGATGACAGTGTTTTACCTTTTGGCTACAACAGAAGTATTCTTGAAATACAGTTTGAACTGGTCCATGGTCCTGCTGGCAATTGCTATGTTTGCTCTCCTATTGCAAGGAAAGCAGGTAAACATGTTCATTTGTTCTAATTAGTGAATTTAACATCTTTCGATACGAAAGCAATATTCCCCGTTTTAATTAGGCTGAAGAGTTTTTAAGATGAGGATGTTCTCTATATATTGTACAACCGATCTATCATAAGCCTCATAGAATATTGAACCACAGAGAAATATGTGGCTTTCTTCTACTGATGTACCTTCACACACTGATAAACAGAAAATTCCTGCCCTGCAGGGCTTATCAATATCATTTATTCTTCTTTTTTTTTTTC
The DNA here is from genome assembly GCF_062004578.1 of Staurois parvus. Classification (NCBI taxonomy): domain Eukaryota; kingdom Metazoa; phylum Chordata; class Amphibia; order Anura; family Ranidae; genus Staurois; species Staurois parvus. Next base: position 905,347 of record NW_028317821.1, read on the forward strand.
TACCCACGGCATGGGCAGATAAAGTGACTTGTCAAAAGGAGCGAGACAGAAATCAATTTTTATTGATGATCCTTATGCTTTATTCTTGCATGCACTTTGTTTTTTGTGTGTATATGCACCATGGCTTCATTGCATTTGTCACTTGTTGTATAAATTACAATGTGCTGTGTGAGTGCATCTTATTATTTGTTTATACACATGAAAGAAGTCCCGGTTTTCCGTTTTTATTCCTGGTGTCAGATCTAGCCGCAGTGTGTTGGAGCTATTCCCTGCTGTACTGTAATAGGGGCCGGGCTGGAAATGGGCTTACAGTCTCTTACTCTGACAATGACACCTATTTAGAGCAATATATTAATAATACCGAGTGGTGTACCACAGGCAGGTTGAGTAATATAATCTTAATTACTATAATTATATATTTGCTATATAATCTGACTGTGAAATTGTTTGCTAGTTGGGAAAGAAAAGACAAGAGGCTTAGTCTGTGGAAATGACTGTAGGTAAATGATCAGTGGCAAAATGCAGCTTGCTGGCACAATTCAGAAACAAACACTTGTAGGTTGTTGGAGTCAGAAATTATACGTATGTAAATGTTAGCACTTGTGTGTCAACCTATTAAACTGAAACATTACTAAACAAACCAACTATAAAACGGATATTCAAGAAAATTATTACAGGTCACACTGACCCTTGAATTTCTATCTTAAGGGAAATATATAGCATTTTTCTGGACATTTTTACCTTTATTTATTGTGTTCAAGGCCAACATAATAGTATTTAACTTTTTTAATGAATAAAAAAATTAATTTTGCTATTGAACATTTAATATGACCATTTCCAGCCAGGGGGTAGACCTGGACTCCGCTGCTTTGCTACAAAGCATGTTTACTGAGCTCTGTAACTCAAGCTCTAAATTACACTTATAGCACAACAAGTAAAAAAAATGCTAGTGTAGCACCCTCCTAGGTAGGTTTTAGGATTAGGTAGACAGGTTTAATTATCTTTGCAATAGGTACATTTAGTTAGAGTTGCTGTAATTATTGCTAGGTGAAAGTATAGTTAGCTCACTGTGCTGAGTAAGCTGTGATCATTTAGTAAGGTCTGCCCTGTGTGCTTCCTCTGTATCCAGGAGACTTCAGAAGTTTCTGGATGATAGGTGTGGAGTTATGCAGATGGCAGCTTGAATACTGATACAGCCTGAGCTTATCCTAGAGAGAGGGGCTCTCAGACATACTGGTTAACTGTATATATTCATTGAGCACATGGGGCGCTGGGTCTTTCCTGGCCAGGATTGCCCTCTCAGGTATCTGCTGCCATAGGCTGATACCTGGGTTCTGCTACGATGACTGAGTGGCTGCCTCCTGAACATTTGGTCTGGTATCACGTATCATGGTGGAAGGCATCCAGTTGCTATTGGGCCTTGTGAGTACAGAAATTCCTAAGGATCTCAGAGACTGTGTGCTGTTTAACTCCATCTAGTGCTAAGAATTCAGCAATTTAGCAAAGGGAATACTGGCCGTTGTGAAGAGCTTTGTCCACTTTCCCACTGCCACTTATAGGGAGACTGCTCTGGGCTCTAAAGAAGTTACTGCTGTTACTGCTACTATTTGCTGCTACTGCCTTAAGCTGAAGGCCATTGTTTGATTCAAGCACTGACTCTGATATACAGTAGCTTGCCCTGAAGATTAGACAAACTCCTCAATGTACATAGTATCCCACTCATATTCCTCATCCCCATCCCAATTCTTCAAAAATAAAAACAACAAAATAAACACCCCTAGATTGATTATTTGAGAAACAAGGAACTGGCTGTAAGGCAAATAATTAGGGGAGGACCTGGACAGTATTCCTGCGGCTCCTACAGGAGTAGCACTACACTAGTATGCCCCATCTGCTCAAAAAATCCTTCCTTTTTAACTAACATTTATATTCTGCCTGTGGTGCACACTCTCTGCATCTATAAAATGTGAAAGAGCTAATTTAGAGTATCCCACCTCAATTCAGCTAATTTGGAGTATCACACTCATATCCCTCATCCCTATTACAATTCTTCAAAAATAAAAACAACAAAAACAACACCCCTATACTGACTATTGGAGAAATTAGTGAACAAGCCTATGTGCCTGGTGGCGAGCTAAAGTATTTGGAGAGGTCCTGGACAGTATTCCTGCAACTCCTAGGGGAGTAATGATGCACTAGTATGCCCTGTCTGTTCACAAATCCCTTCCCCTGAATGCAGCGCACTTCCTGACAAATGACTGTGTCTTGCACCCCTGTTCTATAGGCTAAAAGATGTATATCTGCAATGCAAGTTCATTTAATGCACTGTGCCTGTGACTGTTATTGTCAGGACTTGGATCACCTGCTGGAGGCGCTGGGGTTCCCAGAGCTGAAGGGTTTAGTTCTGGTGGCCACCAGTGGGTGTCAACCAGTAGCTAGCAGATCCCAGTAATCAATCTCCACCTGTTGATGACTGCTGGAAAGGCATATAACCCCTCCCCTAACTTCCTTCAACACCTCAGTGTGTAACCTCATACCTGGTTATTGATGCTCTTGTGCTGTTCCTGATCCTGCTCTTGTCCTCTACCTGATTCACTGTGATCTTGTTCCAGTACCTGTATCCTGTACCCTGATAACCCATTCCTGATCCCAGTTCTGTTCCCTTCCTGATTCGTGTTTCTGGTTGAGTCCCTCATCTCCTGACTTACCCTGTTCATGCATGTTCTCCTCCATTTGTATATATATATCATAGGTTGATTGTTAGGTATTCTGTCAGCTGCTTCACTGCACATACAGTATATTTTTTAAATTTTGCTTGTATTCTATTTGCTGGTGTTGGATTGTTTTTTTGCTTATTATTAATAAATCTTACTTTAAATATACTAAGTCTGGTCCCAGCTTCCTTAAGTGCAACATACCGATCAGTTTACCCCTCTAATTGCTGCATACCTATGCTTAGTATCCAAACACTCTTAAGCTTTGGAATGAGATTTTGTGATGTCACTACTCTGTTGCTTGCTGTTCTCTTTGCTGAAATTAAAGCTGTACTTGAGGGACCTACAGTGCAAGCTTCTGCTTTATTCATTCTATGGCTTTGTGCTTCTTCCAATTGTCCTTCTGCTATTACCCCACCAGTCATTAGATCACCTGTTGTTTGGGGAATAGCTCTGTCATGAGGAAGCAAACCCCCACGTGCATAACAAGGCAGGGTAACTTTGTAACAGGGAGACCACAAGCAATACTGGTCTAGTGCCAAGCCCCCCCCTACCGCCCACCCCCGGCAGGAGCCTCTTGGTAACTTGTATTCTCTGTTCTTCTGCCTTGATTCTGAGAACAACCTCAGCTTCACTGACACAGGTTAAGCAGGTGGATATTACACTGCTAGTAGGAGCTCAAATATAGATACTCTGCGCACAACCAAGGTTCAGTATGAAAAGCAAACTTTAGACTGGTTAGTTATAAATGAGCCCAATACACTGGGCTTCACTCACAAAAGCATCATGCATGTGGTACACATTTTCCCTAAATATCGCACAGTTTCTGGAACTGTCATTTCACTATAGTGTTTTTTGGTATTTACCACAAAGCGCTCAGAATGCTCAGTAAATACTGCATGAAAAGGCTTTAATTTCAATTCACAGATAGAAATAAATACATGCAATAATTAAGTAATGGTCCAGGCATGGAAGTGATGACTTTGATCATTGCACCTAAATGGGAAGGGTGTGGAAATGTTTAAAAAAGGATGCCAAACCACAATCTAATGAGCATTTGGCTAGTCTAACCTCATTTGCCAGCTGTGAATTGCATAGCTCTTGCCTACATCCCTAATAGAGCTTTTTGATGCAAATTTGTGGGAGTTTCAGGCCATTCTAAGGAGGGGCAGGAGAAGAAGAAGGGTGGTTGTCATGCATCCAAGTTCATTTAAGCAGTGCGCCTTACTGGATGATTTTCCTGAAGCAGAAGTGCTCTATAAATGTTGTCTATTTAAGGACCTGATTATGATTCCCTTTGGGGAATTGAGACCTTTTTTTGCAGTCCACCACACTGCGTAGTCATACAATACCATACCACTCATGACCAAGTTGCTGGCTGTCCTGCACTTTCTGGGCAAGGCCTCCTATCAGATGGTAGCGGGGAAGGTGGTGGGGGTATCCGAGCCATCTTTCTCATGTTTGCTGGCCATGGCCTTGCAGGGTTTCGGGCAAATTGCCCCCAAATATATCTACCTGCCTAACACATGTCACAAGTGGGATGAGATTAAGAATGATTTCTAAGTGGAAGCTGGGATTCTCAATGTCATGGGTGTTATACACTGTATCCAAATAAATAAGAAAGTGTCTCCTGCGCCACTAAATATACTAGTGCTACTCAGCAGCCAGCACTAAAGGTGCCACAATCACAACACCAACCGTATTCAGAAGATTAATAACAATATAAAATAGTGCTGCGCTCAAACAGACAATATAAATATTCATATAAATATTTCATCAAATCGCATGCTCTTATGTTGTCCTTCCCGCATATATTACATGGCCAAAACAACCATAACACATGTGGGGGAGATAAACTTATAGGCTGGTGATGTCACACACTCAAAAAAAAAAACTTCTCATGCACTATAGTGACTTGAAACATAATATAATGAATAGTGTCCATGTGCATAAAATTTCATGCGGATGTGAACTGCAAGTGCCAATCCTCAAAATAGGTGGAGTGCCCCCTCACCTTCCTGCCCAGGCCCCTAGGGACCAATGAGCCTTTTAATATGTAGTAGATCTTTCTCCTTGAGTTGGATGGGTCCTTCAAACAATGATGGTGGGACTCCCTTCCTCTTGTCTCTATCTCGAATTGTTGGTAGTATAGGTATATACCCCTCCCAAGTAGTCACCAGTAAGGCAAGAAAACTTACATAGTGTAAAACCGCTTTATTAGGTCAAAAAATAGAAGAACAGAAAACTACTCACATGCTCCTCCAATACAGCCAAGTTGTATCCTGATGTCCTGACGAAGTCACGTGATTGAAGTGACGTAACGCGTAGATACGCCAGTGGGAGGAGCTTAATCGATCGACGATCTGACGTCATATCCGGCGTGGGCGCCATCTTGGTGCTTCTCTAATGCAGTACACCCTTTGAGTGGTGTGAAAGCTTGCCTGTATTGGAGGAGCATGTGAGTAGTTTTCTGTTCTTCTATTTTTTGACCTAATAAAGCGGTTTTACACTATGTAAGTTTTCTTGCCTTACTGGTGACTACTTGGGAGGGGTATATACCTATACCACCAACGATCAGAGATAAAGACAAGAGTAAGGGAGTCCCACCATCATTGTTTGAAGGACCCATCCAACTCCAGGAGAAAGATCTACTACATATTAAAAGGCTCATTGGTCCCTAGGGGCCTGGGCAGGAAGGTGAGGGGGCACTCCACCTATTTAGAGGATTGGCACTTGCAGTTCACATCCTCATGAAATTTTATGCACATGGACACTATTCATTATATTATGTTTCAAGTCACTATAGTGCATGAGAAGTTTTTTTTTTTTTTTTTTTGAGTGTGTGACATCACCAGCCTATAAGTTTATCTCCCCCACATGTGTTATGGTTGTTTTGGCCATGTAATATATGGGGGAAGGACAACATAAGAGCATGCAATTTGATGAAATATTTATATGAATATTTATATTGTCTGTTTGAGCGCCGCACTATTTTATATTGTTATTAATCTTCTGAATACACTGTATCCATGTGCCTTTGGTACTGAAACTTTACCCCGAGCTACACTCGGGAATACCGCCAGGGGGGTTAAAGAAGATATCTAACATCTAAGGGGTACCATTCACTAAACATATGGGTTGTCTGCAATGCAAATATGTTTACACAAATGTGGTCACTGGCTTCCCAGGATCTGTCCATGATGCCCACATTTTAAGGAAATAACAGCTCTACCACGATTTTGACAGTACCGGAATAACCAGAGGCTAGTTTCTTGGTAAGAAATGTTTTACTACCAAATATGTCTTAATTAATGTCACATCATACATTAAGGTATATGTTCATATGTTACACTCCTGTGTTCACTCCTCACACCTTGCACACAAAATATACATGGCAGATTGTTAGCCTTGCCTGTTAAAGAAATAGCTAAATCAGATCCTCATCCTGGTGTAACCATTTCAAACTTAGCCACTTTACATATGGCCTAAGGCCTTCACATTACAATCATATTCAGTAAAGAAAATCAAAATGTAGGGAAGAAATGTTCCTGTTATTACTAACCCTTAACATGATATACTATTGTTGTTCTAAAAATTGTATTTTCCAACTGTATTGTAGGTGATTCTGATTATTTTTGTCTGCCCTGGCTGCTAACTCTTGAGGTGTTAAACATCTGCAGAATTTTAGCAATTGCTAAAACAAGACATGTCATTGAGCAGACCTTTTTAGGTTCTTAAAAGCAGGTTCTGGTCTGTCTTGCTATCTGGTGGTTTTCTGCGCTAAAGCCCTGAAAATGTTGGTGACATGTATTTGGCCTGCTGCATTCTTTATAACTTAGCCCATCTTGCAGGATTGCTGCTGGATATTGAGGTTCAAGACACTGATGAGGACCCTGTTCTACTAATCTCTGAATCATATCACGATGAGCGTGGCCATCAAGTTTGACAGTTCTTCCTACAAAGCTATTTTTCAACACACATCAACTCTTACTCTATAAATCTTACCATGTAGTTTACATTTGTTTTGGTGAAAAGACTGTGGTTGTTACAATGGAACACAAGTGATCCCATATCCCGCTTTCTGTAATCCTGTCAATTCAACACAAGTTGATAGTTTCAGCAGCTTCTGTATCCTTGATTGAACATGTCACATGTACTGGCAATGCATTCATTTTACAAAAAGATCTTTGGACATACCTTAGACAAAAAATAGGGCACATAAAACCATTCTTGTATGTTTGTTTACAAAAACCTTTGTTAAAACAAAGAAATAAAAACTTAAAACCAATATGTTGGCCAGCAATATTATTATTAGGCCAAACTACCAGTGTTAGACCAGAACTGTGCAAATCCACTGTATGTACAAGTTTTGAGGTATATGACAAAGGAACTTAGGTGCCCCATCCCACTTTGATACACAACACTAAACATATCACCTTAATGATGAGATGTTAAGGTGCAAAGAACTAGGCTCAGCATTGTCTACTCTAGAATGACAATGGTGGAGTTGTACTAAAACTGCTGCACATACAATCTGGCACAGCTGGGCCAAGCAACCAATCAGCTACTAGGTGTTATTGTCCAAGCTTCATAGAACAAGCTGAAAGCAGAAGGTCGAGTTTTAGTAAATAGCACCCAATGCCTGTTCTCCATATTCAAAAAGCACACATGCCAATATATAGCAATTGCTTTGCCAAACAGAACATCCCAAAGGACTTGAAAGTGTAACTAAGGGCAAAACTGTTTCTTTTTTCATTTTGAATAAAGTAATGGAGTGTTAAAACCTTGCCAGTCTGTTTTCACCATCTGTGTCCCATTGGTGAGATTCACCCTCTATTGTTTGAATAACAAGACAGAAAGTAGGTTTTTTTAGTCCTTTTACTGAGAAGGACAAATAGTAGAAATATAGTAAATTCCCCTAACAGGGAACAGACAGCAAGAAAAAAATGCTGTATCCAAAAAAAAACATGTCACCTTCAGTTACACTTTCTTGTAGCGCAATACAAAAGTCACATATAGAAAACACATATTAGGCAAAAACTGGTGGCTAGAGATTAACTTTATGAAAAGGCAACAGCAGAGGGAGAGGCAAACTCAGACAGTGGATTAATGCCAGAAGATTTGTTAAGCTACTGTCTGAGTAAGTTAAGTTTCTTTTGGCAATACTCTGTTGTACTTGTAAAGAATTCCTGCATACATGCCTTCATGCTCTTAATTTTACTTTAACCGCCTTTAAACAACCCTGTAAGATTTCACGATGTTCTATCTGTGCCTGGTGGAACCTCTCACTCTGCTGTTGCTCAAAAACAAGTTGTTCTCAGTCAAAATTATGTGTGTGACATATAGTACGCCCATGTCGTATGTTGATTGGTGAAGTGGGAAAACCAAAATTGGCGTTAGCATCTGCTGAACTGTGGCTCAAATAGTTTTCTTTGTTTTGGGGACATATAGACAGTGGCTGAAGGCTGACTACTTCAACACTGACATTAGACTGCTGTTCTTGAGACTGGCTGATGTCATCATTCTTGTTACATGCAGAGAATCCTAGATTTTGAACATTTTCTGCCTCAGAAAAGAGTAGAATGTTTCCTTCCTCTGTGGGGTCCTCTGTAAGAGAACAGATACTGATTAAGTCAAAGTTGGCCCATGTCCTCCACTTCTTGCAAATTCACCAGTCCAGGATAAATTTAGCACTTGGCAAAAATGCTTCATGGTCACCTCTAGGGAAAGTTTGTCAAAAGAGCATTGTATTCTGAAGGAAGAGGGAGTTCTTCCTGCTAGCATACAGTAGGGCTAAAAGGGAGAACCCAGCATCAACATTAACCATATATAGTTAACATTTAGAATATACAATCAAGGTATCGAAACCTTTAGCCATCCCTGTAACTGACTCTCCATGGATGAAGGGCAGCAGCGTTTTTCATAGTCCAACATCTCAACAGAAGCTTTTAATCCGCCACCAGATTTACATTAAGATGTACATTAAGAAATATGAAGTGATATTTACTTGAGACAAATTCAAGACATTTGTAGTCATGTCAGTACACACAATCAGACTAACCTTTCCTTTCTGATCAAGGCCATTTTTTTCTTGATGTTGCCTTGGTACCTCTTTTTCACATTTTCTTCACTACGGGGTGCTACTCCCACTGCATTTAAAGCTCTTGTAATTAGGTTCAATTGCTTTCTTTTCCAAGTTTGGCCACTCTTAAGCATGTGGGTACCTAGCAACTTGTCGTACACACTAACCAGATTCTCAACCAATGCCACATTCTCTGCACATGTGAACTTGAAATTTTGTTGTTGACATCTGAATGTTTCCTCTTGTTAGGGATAGTGGCTATTTGCATGGCAGTGTTGTCACTGAAATTTTCATGATGTCTGCTTTTCTTGGATCTTGAGAGAGCAGTCTTTGGGCAAGCGACACTGTTGTCAGTTGAGGGTTCCTCCACACAGGTTGTGTAAGTTTGGTCTGCACCCTCATCATCTATTTCTGTACTGCTACAGTATCTATGTAGTTGACTTGATTTAGAGTTAAATGTCGGTTTTTCCTCTATTGAGTAGTGGACCTTTCGGACTCATCTTCTTCGTCACTTGGCAAGATGGTGGACACTTGCGAATGACAGAGCTACTGAGAGATTTACAGAACATTAAGAACATGATTTACTTGTTTGACTTTAGCACTCTCAGAGGTTTGCACTTACCTTAGTTTTATTTCTTTCAGATGAGCGAGACTTGGTGGATGACCTGTGGATTCCCAGATTGCTTACTTCTGGGACAACATTGTCTTTGGGGCACTGTGAAAAACACAAAGATACTTTTAAGTTGCTGAATAATTCACTTTACATTTGACTTGTAAAAATAGCACCTACTGTTTACCATGAACTTTGCTGGTTTTAACAATCCTAGCCTTCCTGTGTTTTTTTGGGTGAATGCATCCTTCAACTACAATAGAATCACAAAGTTATGCACCGTTAAATGGACAAATGTGAAGTGTGTTTGGTTGGACGGGAGTAAATACCTTCACAAAAATGCAGTATGGCACTTACTTTGGGAATTAGCCATTCGAAGGTGTTTTCTTTTGCTCTTTTTCTGTGGTGAATCTTTTGGGTGTCTACAAAGGAAAGAAAATGAAGACACTTATTTCTACTTGATATTCCTCCAAACAACACTAGGAGCATATTTGCAGCAAACTAGTCACACAGTGAGAGCATGTGTTTTAAGATCGTAAGGGAGCTATCATGACTTACCTCCATAACATGTTTTTTTCTTCCCTTGTCTTGCTCTTGGCTCAATTTGGGATGTAGAATCTATTGAACACAATAAAAACTCATTAGTACCACATTCTGAATATATGCAATTGTAGGTATGAATAATATATATTATATTACATTGGACCATGGATCCTTTAAGGATGCAGCAGGTGACTTGGGCTCCATGTTTTCATACTGTAGAAAAGGAAAACAATGCTTGGAAGGAGCAGAAAAAACAACTGAAACACATTTAAGAACAAGAGAAAAAACCTTTTACAATGGTTGAATTAAAATGTATATTGACAGTAAAGAGAACATAAAAAAAGGAATACATAAGCATGCATATGTGTACCTATGCTGCTGAGAAGTCTGCCTCAGAGTTGGATGTTTGAAGCTGTGAATTAAGAAGAATTCTTCTTAAGATTACATGCAGTTTGTGGTTATCTCCTTTTCCTATTCTAAACCATATCAAACAAATGTACTGCAAACATGTTGGGGCATGCTTCACAAGTCCAAACAAATGGGGAAGAAAGGCTGAACATTCACTTGGAATTTTTGGCAAACATGCACATAAAATATGTGCAGCAAGCAGTGAGGGACACAGCAGAAGTGTACAGCTAAAAATGGGTCGAATCATGCAGAAATGAGACATATAAAACAGAACAAATGTACCACAAACAAGGTATGCATCAGTAATGAAAAAGAAGTCCCTCTGGATATGATGACACCTGCGGTAAATTACTGCTCACTGTTTCATGCAATAAACATCTCAAAAGCCGGTTAAAAAATGCATGCTGTAGTAGCATTTTTTGTGAATGCCAAACAAATTTTTGAAAAATGCTGAGCAGTATTTTACCACATTTCTTAAAGTGGTAGATACCGCTTCATGAATGGAGCCTATTGTCACGGGTTGCAGTAAATAGCAGTATGCACACAAATGAGTAAGGGCAGGATTGGATCAATCAGTTAACAATATGTTTACTCTAGAATTCTATGCAGTTAAACTAAAGTAAACCTGGTAATCCAAAAAAAAAAACAGGTAATAGCAGTAACAGCAATACTCAATACTGTGATATCTCCTCTGTAAATGGTAGGCTATAACCACTTTGGAGTGCACTCTATATATAATTGTCAGTGATAAAATTTAGGGGGTACCTTTTACTATGCACAACAGGCAAATAGCTGAATAGTAGTCTTTAGCCCTGGCTCTTAAGCTGGCTAGTGCTGGGGCCTAGTCTTTATGGTGGTGCACATAAGTACAGTTCCAGTAAAGTCTGCATGTGGTTAATAATGCTGCTAGTTAGAAGGCCAATCCCTATGTTCTCATTCTCTCCTAGCAGAAACAGATTAATGGCAGTAATGTCCTCTCACCAGTCCCAGTGATACTGCAGCAGGGGTCCCACTGTTCAGATATGAGCTCACTTCTGGATCTGCCTGTAATGATTCTGGTCCTCAGCACACAGGCAGAGGCTTATAGCAGGTTGGTGTGCACACAGTAGCAGAGATGTGCACTCCTCGGTCTCCTCTCAGCAAAAAGTAAATTCCTCATTAGTCAGCCATTGAAAATGTTCTTTTTATACCTGGCTCACATTGGGAATTGTAGTTCTATAGTCTATCAACTCCCATAGCATGATGCTTCTCCTGCACTGCATCTCCCATGATTCAGTGCTGCCCACCATTAAGTCTCTTGAGCTCTGTTTCATTCTCAGCTCCCCCTGGTGGATGGAGGTGCTTCAGTGTAAACATATTCAGTGTTCATTGGGAACACAGAGAGAAATGCAGGGCAGTATCCTAAATTGTTCCCTTTCTGTAGCTAAGCACCTGGCTACACTGGGCATTAGATCTTTGCCCTCCCCTTGCCATTTGGGCTCCACAGAACAGAACCCTTTAAGTGAATGAATCATAGGAGGAATCTTTTTATGCCTGTATGGAGTTTAAGAAATTAGAGATTGAGGCAATCTTAAAGAGAGCAGTTTCTTTTGCTGTCGTTTCTTATTTTTGAAAGTCTATAATGCTTTGTGAATCCAGCGTGATGAGTGCATTCTGCATTTAATGTTTATTTCTAAAAATAAAGATATATATAAATGGTAAACAAGAATATTAAAAAGATAAATGTAAAAACATATAATCTTAAACAATATAAATAAAAACTGCCCCAAAGCCTTTTTGTCATTTCCTTTTAAAGATAATCCTACCATCTATGTCTGTGCCATTCTTTATTAAAGAAAAAATACACTACATAACAAGGTAATGCATTTATATTATAGATGTTAAACTAGATATGCTGTAGATCTGTCCCAGACTATTTATAAATGTATTTGTATACGTGCATTAGTGCTATTTTAATTTCATTTGGCATGTAGTACTTTACAGACAGATAGGAGGACATCAAGACATTATGTTCGCATTAAGTTCTTGGCCCTGATGGACACAATGATAGTTATTTGGATTCTTTGGAAACAGTTGTACTGATTTTAACCTCACACCAGCATTCTTTACCTTTTTAGTAATATTAGCTGGACAAGATACCCTTTTGATTTAAAAGAGAGAGTATTCTGCCACATCCTGGCCACTCAGAGGACCGACTTACATCTGTAACACTAAGTAGGCATTGGGGATGATTTACCATTTACAAACAGGATGTTCATTTAACAAATTTAGTAAATTGTAAAGTGAATTTTCCTTTAGCTAAGTGAATTTGAAAAATTGGAAATATGATGAGTGGTTGATAATCACCATATTGCACCACATCCCTATATGACTATATACAAAAAGGATAGGTTGTGGGATTTTAAAGGTGCATAATAATAATTAGAAACATTTAAAAAAAAATGTTTTTACAATTTTTTAATGTCAATAAAATTATATTTAATATGAGTGGTTACAACAGACTTAACAATCACAAAGCGCTTAACTGTTTCCTGCGGTGTACAGATGATACTTCCCAACATGTTTCACCCAACCTGGGCTTCTTCAGGGGAAGAGAAAAGCTATCCACAATACAGTCCTTTGGGACTATAATACTAATATCATTCTTTGAGGCAGAAACAAGCATGTGTTGGATCAAAGGCACAAGTGTCCGTGTGATTGCAGAAGGTACGCAAAGGACCGGATTGAAATAAGGGAGAGATTAATAGTAAAAAGCCACCACTGGGTATCAAAGGTCTTCCTTGTTAATAAGGAGTCTGCACAAACAATGAATCCATGATCATAGGATGATTGAGCACAGCCTCTATGTTTAAGCATAGCCCATGTGGCCAAAAGTGAATTCGATGCTCTGTTGACTTTCATGAATCAAGCAAAAATACCATTTCTTTTAATTTTCCTTGCATGTGATTGGATATGTTTTGCAAAGTTAATTTTTACCTCATTCACTAAGCTAAGGATAAGTTCCCTTGCAAAGTGGAAATAAAATTTGCAAAGTGAATACGTTCTGATGTACAAAATGAAAACATTCATTTCGTTTTGTATTCATTCATTAAGCAAATCATTCAGTTTTGTTACATTTGTTAGAATGATTCATTTTCGGAATTCATTTTGTATATTTGGATTTGTTTTAAATATCCGTTGTTCCAAATCGATTTGTTTTTTAGGAAGATTGGCTATATTCACTTGAACATGTTAATTTATTATTTCGGGAGATTACTTATGCACTCTGTATCATACCTGCTAGTCCAACCCACAAAGAGAAATGGAATGAGTTTATTGGATGATATTGACTTGAGTCACCTGCATCCAAAAGTAACAAATGGAACTAAATTCATTTTGGATTCATTCGTTATGTTATGATTCAGAGATTCTGATGAATCCACCTTCATCCAACCCAAACACAAGAAACAGGAATTGTCTTATTTCACTTTTATACCTTACTGTATTTATTGCAATATATTTCCATTTCATATGTAGTGCATTTTTTATAATAATGAAAAATGTTAATTCAAAAAGAATCAGCTGATTATCCAAGAGTAATAGACTACCATGCCGCTCTCATCTACAATACAGTACAACAAAAAGATCTGAATCAATTCGGATCATTCATTATGTTATGTTATTTCGGATGCTTAAAAGATTAACAAAAGGCCCAAACTATCGCATCATGTCATTAAAATGAAACAAATGAATAAGAATGAGTTTATTTTTTTGTTATCATTTATTTAGAATTCATTGGAATTTGTAACTATTCTGATTTGGAAATTCGAATACATCCAAATCTCTGAATAACAAAAATTTTGTCTGAATTTGTATCCTTCCCCACTGTGTTTTAAAGTGATATTAAAGCCCCAACTTTCAAGCATTTTCAAGCAGATTTAATCACTTACTGAGTATGCAGCTTCTTTATCTTATCTTCCTTGCCTATATTCCAGTTTAACCTACCCTGTAAAATAATTGCTAAGAAAATTCATGGAAAAAGTTGCTTACAAGTGACAGTCCATGCAATCACCAAGGGTCAGATACGAATGGATAGATAGACAGATGTTCCAGTTTAAACTGGTGTCATGATTACTGCTCTGAGTTTCCTGTTTTAGGGTGACTCCTTTCTTTTGCAGTGTCCTATGGAGCCACTCACATTCAGAGATGTGTGTTTTTCTACACTGTGTGAAGTCTAATATATAGCTTACTGGAAAATGTTCATTGTATTGCGATCAGTGTGTTAAGCTAAAAATTGCTGAGGATTTAATGCCGAAACTTTAGGGGCAGGTTCACACCAGAACTAGACTATTAGACTAGGTATCAGCTTTTTAAAGTCAAATTTGCAGCAGAGCTCAGACTTGGAGAGGTGGAAGCAGGGGCGGACTGACAACTCATGGGGCCCCCGGGCAATAGGGGATCATGGGGCCCCTGTGTCCTCGCCCACACTCAAACCACACCCAAAAAAGCCTATGAAAGGTACCAGGGGCATCTCATTGGGCCCCCTACTGACCCTGGGCCCTCGGGCAGTGCTCGAATGGTCAGTCCGCCCCTGGGTGGAAGCAACGCAAGAAGCCGCATAGGGGTTTTGCAGTGCTCCTGCACTAAAAACGAATGTGATATGAAGAGAGCAGAGTGATAGAAGAACTAATTGATGTGCAGCTTCTCTTTTTACTCACAGGGTGGGGAGGTACCTGAAAGTGAAAGTTAAACTGCAGCAGAGAAAGATATGTTCCCCTCTCTGCAAGGCAGGACTGTGCTGTGTAACAGAGCTGTGTAAATCTCATGACTTGATGGACAAATATAAATCCTTTGTCAGATAAAACTGAGTATATATAGTTGTGTTCAAAATAATAGCAGTGTGTTTAAAAAAGTGAATAAAGCTCAAAATCCTTCTAATAGCTTTTACTTCCATACACACAAATGCATTGGGAACACTACACATTCTATTCCAAATCAAAACATGTAAAAAAATATATCAAATTTGTGTTGTTCCTCTAAAAAAATTGAAGAAAAGTGAATATTAGACTGTTCAAAAAAATAGCAGTGTTTGTATTCTTCTTTACAAACTCAAACATTCACTATATAAACTGAAAAATGTTTGAAGATTTTGCTTTCCTTTGAATCACTTAATGAATATTTAGTTGTATAAGCACTGTTTCTGAGAACTGCTGTACATCTGTGTTGCATGGAGTCAACCAACTTCTGGCACCTGTGATCAGGTATTCCAGCCCAGGATGATTGGACTACATTCCACAGTTCTTCTCTATTTCTTGGTTTTGCCTCAGAAACTGCATTTTTGATGTCACCCCACAAGTTTTCTATTGGATTAAGATCCGGGGATTGGGCTGGCCACTCCATAACGTCAATCTTGTTGGTCTGGAACCAAGATGTTGCACGTTTGCTGGTGTGTTTGGGGTCGTTGTCTTGTTGGAACACCCATTTTCCTCTTCAGCATAAGGCAGCATGACCTCTTCAAGTATTCTGATGTATTCAAACTGATCCATGATCCCTGGTATGCGATAAATAGGCCGAACACCGTAGTATGAGAAACATCCCCATATCATGATGCTTGCACAACCATGCTTCACTGTCTTCACAGTGTACTGTGGCTTGAATTCAGTGTTTGGGGGTCGTCTGAAAAAACTGTCTCCGGCCACTAGACCCAAAAAGAACAATCTTACTTTCATCAGTCCACAAAATGTTACGCCATTTCTCTTTAGGCCAGTCAATGTACTCTTTGGCAAATTGTAACCTCTTCAGCACGTCTTTTTTTTCAACAGTGGGACTTTGCGGGGGCTTCTTGCAGATAGCTCAGCTTCACATAGGCGTCTTCTAATTGTAACAGTACTCACAGGTAACTTTAGACCTTCTTTGATCTTCCTGGAGCTGATTGTTGGCTGAATCCTTGCCATTTTGGCTATTCTTCTATCCATTTGAATGGTAGTTTTTCGCTTTCTTCCACGTCTTTCAGGTTTTGGTTGCCATTTTAAAGCATTTGTGCTCATTTTAGCTGAGCAGCCTATCATTTTCTGCACTTTTTTATATGTTTTCCCCTCTCCAATCAACTTTTTAATCAAGGTACGCTGTTCTTCTGAACAATGTCGGAAACAACCCATTTTCCTCAGAATTTCAGAGAGAAATGCACTGTAACCAGCATGTACAACATTTGCTGCCTTCCTTCCCTAAATAAGGGCAATAATTGCCACCTGTTTTTCAAAGAATGAATGACCTCACTAATGGAACTCCACACTGCTATTATTTTGAACATGCCCCTTTCAATTAGTGATTCAATTACACAGAATCAGCAGCATGCATGTCATGACTGTTGGGTCTGTTGGATTTCTATTACTCTACTACACCTGCTAGTAAATTATTTGCCATGTAGAAATGTCATTTCTACCAAAAACAGTGATTGATCAGGTTAGTGATGTCTGACTGCTATTATTTTGAACACAACTGTATGTATATATATATATATATATATATATATATATATATATATATTTCATTTGTTTCTTTATGTGTATCACACAGGGCATGTGATTTTCTCCTCCCAATGCCTTTCACTTTCACTGGCAGGAAAAACAGCAGCTTAAAATCATGCCTAAAGCTGCATATCGCACCTGTATTTGGATGCGCTTAGACACATCAAGCACGTGAGCATTAATGGATGCCATTGGCCTTAATATTTATTCTGGCCATTGCAATGCATTAACGCTCAAGCGTGTCGAAGTACATCTGGTGTTTAGATGCGTGTAGACATGTTTAGATGCATTTAGGTGCATTTTTCTGCTCAAACGCTCCTTAAATGTGCTGGTGATTTTTCAGCTTTTAACTCTCCTCTAATTTGCCTGTAAATACCTATGTGTTCAAGGAGATAGAAGTGTTTTTACAGGCTGAAAAAAATCATCAAACGCCTGTAAAAGCAGGAGTTTCAAATCCTGTGTACATGAGGCCTGTCACAAAATATTTGTGATAGTAAAAATATGAAGAAAAAAAAATGTGTGTTGTGCAGTTTGTTCTTGCCTTGGATCAGTTAGAAATTGACAGGCTCACTTTGAAAAAGTTACCAATTTTTAGTCTAAGGTGTAAATCCACTTTGAGAACCAACAAGAAAACTCAAGTATCAGGCACTGAAAATACAGAACATATTGACAATCTAAATGAGGAAAGTGATGAGCTTGGTGAGGGAATTTTTTACAATTATATTTCAGCCTGATAGCAGAGGTGTGATCCGACTTTAGACTAAATATTATACAGACAAATACTTTGAGACAAAAGGTTCCATAGCTTTTCTAACGCCATCGTGAATTATAAATTTAACACAGAAGTTCTAAAGGCTGATGTAATTTTTTCTTAAACTAGAGGTTTTTGTATGTCATATTGGTTTATGGCATACAAGATTTGTGCCATTCATTAACCTTCCTAGCGGTCTGATTATGTCCATATTTCTGTGCTCAAAGCAGTACATTTTTTTTCCATGGAAATATGTATTTTTTTTATTGTAGGACTGTCATTTTTAGGAATAACTCACTAAAATCTGTCCGAACAAGAGTCTAGTAAACATCCCGGGTATGTTAAAATTTGAAACACGAAATCATAGATTATAATTTAATAAATAATCATAAAAAATAATAATATAATAATAATACATTTAATTCAATAATATAATCAAACGAAAAACACTGAAATTTGAAAAATAGCACCAAGTTCGCACATCACTGAGCTCAGTCGCAAAATCGTTTTCAATGTCTGATGACAAATTTCCCCACAAATCATTATCACTCAATTCTGCAAGTGGTTCTAATTTACTATCGCTGTTTTTTAGCTGGTCTAAAACTGATTTTGACCTAAAGGGATGCTTTTTTGGACACCATGGACATTTCTCAGTTTCCAGGCAGAAAGAATGGTAAAAATGCAGGCAGGGCACAGGACAAAGCACTCGGGACAAAATGTATGTGAAATGGTTTGATAAAGTAATGTTTTACTATGTTATTTTAGTGTATTTAGTGAATGCCACTTTTTGTCTTTCAAATTTCCCGCCGTTCCGTCCCCCGTACGTCCTGACGTCGCAGGGAACGGAACCCAGAAGACAGATGCCAGCATCCGCCGGAGGACATGGCCGGGGACACTGCAGGAGGGACATCACGGGAGCGCAGGGTAAGGTAAGAGAAGAACAGATCCCAGAGCAGCGCCACATGGTAAGCCCGAGTGTAGCTCGGGGTTACCTCTTATGGTACTGAAACTTTACCCCGAGCTACACTCGGGAATACCACCATGGAGGTTAATACTGTATTCCTCCCACCCCCCAAAATAAAAATAAATAAATAAAGCATGTTTTTGTGTGAATTTTCATGCAAAGTAACTTACATTTTGCATTACATACCATTATTCCCAATGACTTAAAGAAGGATTGGTAAACCAATGAAAATGTTTTAAAGATAAATACATTTGCGAATAGTTTAACAAAGTAAAACAGAATTGAAGTTAAAAAAATTTAAAAAAATAAGAGCAAACAGTTTTTCAATAGAAGGACAAAAAATATACCCCCCCCCCCATTTTTTCCTAAAGAGTGGAGTTTAGTGCCTGTATAATGTAACTCAATCTCACATGGTCACTGGTCACCCTACTGTATGATTGAAGACATGATGCTAGCAAATGAAGCATCAAAGAAGGTGGCAGGAAGAAGATTGTAAGGCCAGATGTGAAGTAATAAGTAGAGGAGCATGGAGTTCCTCTACTTATTACTTCACATTGTATAAAAAAAAACATTGTATAGCTATTGGTACAGCAAAACTGCTGGTAAATTCATTCTAAGCGAATGGGGCAAAATTGAATGTTCTGCATTTCCCTCTACAGGTTGAATGTTATTTATTCATAAGAAAGAGAGGTTCAATATACACTCAATGGCCACTTTATTAACCTACCTAGCGGTATGATTATGTTCATATTTCTGTGCTCAAAGCAGTACATTTTTTTGCATTTATTGTAGGCCTGTAATTCTTAGGAATAACGCACTGAAATCTGTCCGAACAAGAGTCTATTAAACATCCCGGGTATGATAAAATTTGAAACACGAAATCAAAATTATAATTTAATAAATAATCATAAAAATAATAATATAAGAATAAATTTAATTCAATAATGTAATCAAACCAAAAACACTGAAATTTGAAATAGAGCGCCAAGTTCGCACATCACTGAGCAAAGTCGCAAAATCGTTTTCAGTGTCTGATGACGAATTTCCCCACAAATCATTATCACTCAATTCTGCAAGTGGTTCTGATTTACTATCGCTGTTCTCTAGCTGGTCTAAAACCGATTTTGACCTAAAGGGACACTTTTTGGACACCATGGACGTTTCTCAGTTTACAGGCAGAAAAATGCAGGCAGGGCACAGGACAAAGCACTAGGGACAAAATGTATGTGAAATAGTTTGATACAGTAATGTTTTACTATGTGATTTTAGTGAATGTCACTTTTTGTCATTTTCAAATTTCCCGCTGTTCCGTCCCCCGTACGTAGAGCTCTTATTCCTCTGATGATGTACGTGTGATACGAAACGCGCGTCAAGGAGGAGCCCCTGCTAGCCGTGACGCCAAGCCGCCGGATCAAGGGGGTCCGGCGGCCACCCTTCTATACCAGCTGGTCAGTGTGTCATTTATGATATCCTTAGTGCACAAGGATTGATTTTATCCTCATACTCATGTTAAGTGTTTTTTCTAATATACAATAAATCTTTTTAAATTTGATTTAAATACTACACTATGGGTATTCCTTTTTGCTCCACATCGAGCATTTAATTCCTCAGGACCACCAGGTGACTACCCCAAGGCCCAGAGAAACATTCAGCTGATCCTGTTTTGGAGCCTGTCTACTAGAAGGAACCCCCAGATGTGTTACCTTTTATCACAGAGCCACCTGTTCAGAGCTTCCCTTCATCTACAGTCGGAGTGATCCTTGGTGTATGAGACACAAACGCACAACTTATATTGTGCTTCCGGTGAGTGCGCAATTTATTCACTTCTTCTGCACATCGCCGGACTACATGCATCATAAGGATCTTATCGAGATACACTTATCTGTGTTTCTTTGATGACTGGACTATATTGTGCATTTATATTGTGCGTTTTTTATTGTGAAGTGAAGTTGTGTGAAGTTCACGTCATTATTTCCCTTTTTTCAATTCTTGGGAAGGTCACATATAGTATGTGTGGTCACATATAATATATGTGGTCCACATTAGTTGACATTTAGGTAAGGGATATTGCACCATCTTCAATACTGGTGCAGTCATATATCATCTAGCGCTGCACTGTCTATCTTATATTGTCTGTTTGAAGGTTTATGGTTTTTCCTTTTTAGTGTATCAGCTGCTGTGTCGGTTAGCGCTCACTGAATCCCTTATTACCATGTTTAAAAATCAAGACCTATCTGAGAATTGTTGCTGACCATGCCCATCCCTTTATGACTATAGTGTACCCATCTTCTGATGGCTACTTCTAGCAGGACAATGCACCATGTCACAAAGCTCAAATCATCTTAAATTGGTTTCTTGAACATGACAATGAGTTCACTGTACTCCAATGGCCTCCACAGTCACCAGATCTCAATCTAATAGATCACCTTTGGGATGTGGTGGAATGGGAGATTCGCATCATTAACTTCAATTCTGTTTTACTTTGTTAAACTATTCGCCGACAAATCTGCAGCAACCGCGTGATGCTGTCATGTCAACATGAAAAGCAAACTCTCTGAGGAATGTTTCCAACACTTTGGTGAATCTATGCCATTAAGAATTAAGGCACTTCTGAAGGCAAAAGGGGGTCCAACCCGATATTAGCAAGGTGTACCTAATAAAGTGGCTGGTGAGTGTATACCTCAATATGTCCACTAGATGGAGCTGATGAACCTAGGAAATATGTATTTATTTTCTTTGATCTTAGCCATGACCCATGAATGAAGTATTTCACCAAACCACTACTTTTTATGGATGAATAACATTCAACCTGTAGAGGAAATAGACGGAGAACCTTCAACTTTGCCCTATGCTCAAAGAATGTACTAGCAGGTAAGCTGGCTAAATGGCAATCCAATTCTTTTTTTTTTCTATAAATTCACATCATAATTCATCATCTTAGTCATTGCAGGATCATTAGTAGTAAAAAAAACATACTAAAAGAGCACCCTTTTCTTTTTAAATTCCATTCGCCCTTTGTTCACCCTTTGCTTCATAATTTAGGGCCTCCATAGACTCTTCTATTGTGTCAAAGGCCCCTTTAGCCTCTACTCCTCCCTTTAGTACTGTCATGGCACTCTTCACTGTTGCTTTGCATGATTTCAGATGACAGCATCCTGGACACTCTATACAGGAGTAATAACTAATCTTGAAAGTCGTATCATTGAGTCAGTCATGAAATCGCTTTCAGAACTACTCACTACTGCATACAGCATGCTTCTGAATGTGACCTCTGTTCCCTGTTGCTTCCAATGTTAACTGGCAGAATTTTGGGTGACAGCAGAGATGCTGTGTTTAGAAGCATACTGGCACACTGCATGCTGCAGTGGTGAGTAATTGTGTAATTACAATGTACATTGCATCCACGCTGGTAGACAGGGGTGCAGAACTGTAAGGGTACCCATACCCCATATAAATACTGGTAAGAGTGTGAAACACTTTTACCTTCTTGTCCCCTGCTGTGTTTCGTCATCTCCTGCCATTTTGTATTTATAACCTCTAATAAAGTAGATCATCGGTGTGCAGCCATTCAGAATCGTGCAACATGCAAGCTGAGCTAGCACCTGATCAGAGGTTGTGTATGGGGAACTCGCCAAGGAGCAGCAGTGCATTTATACAGAAACCCAATACCTTGGTCTACACAGTTTCGGCAAATTTAAAGGACCAGGTGCAAAGTTTGAACAGTCAGATTGTAATGTATGTGGCCATCTTGATACATGAAGTTAACTGACTAGAGGAAAAAGCACAGTGATGACTTCATCAGGTGCAGCTGTTTCACTTTTTGATCATAGTCTATGCTGCTCCAATCTGCCACTATACTGCCCTAATCTGACACTATGCTGCCCCAATCTGACACTATACTGTCCTAACCTGCCACTATACTGCCCCAACCTGCAACTATATTGCCCTAATCTGACACTATACTGACCTAACTCGTCATTATATTACCCTAACCTGCCACTATAGTGACTTAACACATCACTATACTGCCCTAACTTGCCACTATTCTGACACCATACTGCCCTAAACTGTCACTGTACTGCCCTAATCTGACACTATACTGCTCTAACCTGCCACTATACTGCTCTAATCTGTCTCTATACTGCCCTAACCTTCCACTATACTGCCCTAATCTGACACTATACTGCCATAACCTGCCACTATACTGCACTAATCTGACACTATACTGCCATAACCTGCCACTATACTGCACTAATCTGACACTATACTGCCATAACCTGCCACTATACTGCACTAATCTGACACTATACTGCCATAACCTGCCATTATACTGCACTAATCTGACACTATACTGCCATAACCTGCCATTATACTGCACTAATCTGACACTATACTGACACAATCGGATATTATCCTCATCTGATACTATACTACCCTAATCTGACATTATACTGCTCTAATCTGTCACTATACTGTCCTAGAATTACACTATATTTCCATAGCCTGACACTATACTGATCTCAGCTATGTGTTGTGTGGGGAGGAAGAGCTGTTGCCTGTGCCCATGCAGTACAGGGATGGGAAAAGGAGCTCTGATGGATGTCATGCCAGCAGTGACCCTTGCCCTTCCCTTTGCCAGAAGTGATTTATGTCCTCTGCCCATCCAGAAGTGACCCCTGTCCTCTGCCCTTCCAGTTGTGACACTTGTTTTCCACCCTGTTGACGACTGTTCTCAGCTCTGCTTTCCTCCACCCTCAGCTCTGCTGACCCCTGTACACTGCTTAGGTGACCTCTGTGCTTTGCCCTACTGACCCCTGTACACTGCCCTACAAACTAATGGTCTCTGTACACTGCCCTAAAAACTGCTGATCCTATCCTCTGCCTTGATGGCTCCCATACACTGCCCTGCTGGTACAGAATATGCTCAACTCTGCTGTTGTTCAGAAGTTCAAGCTCTTCAACAGAATGTAACAGTTTATATGGATGAGACAATCCATTTACCACTGGCAGGGGTGATTACAATGATCACATATAACACACAGATAACATATTTATCACCCCCCCCCCCCCGACTGACAATGCTGCTGTCTTCTGTGTCCTCTGCTATTTCCTCCAAAGTGGTATCTCACTAATACAGGAGGTGTGTTACTGGCTGGATCACCAGGAGAAAACACAGGGAAAACAGAGCCACCACATCCAATGATTGGTAAGCTTCAAAATATAAAATTTTGGTTTTAAATTTAATATCACTTTAAAATGTAATTTTAAAAACGCTAGTAGCAGGTATAAAGTGCAGACATCTATTCATAGCTGCAGAAACTTCAAACACTGTTTTTCAGCCACATTCAGTACCATAACTTCAATAAAGTGCCAGAGATTTGCCCATAAATAACATCTAGCATTAGAGAATAGCAGAAACATATGAAAGCTGCTTTCCTAAGTAAAAATTAATCAATAACATTTCAATGTATATTAAACTGCTTTGCATGATAATAATGATGGCCGCTGCTGGCTGTTACCGGACAAGATGTATCCTTTTCAAACTGAAGCATATTCATATTAAATTCATAAATGTAATAGTCAATGGAAAAATATTGGCAGGACTAAACCCAGAAGTGGTACCCTAGGTCACATTTGAAATAAAAAAATAGAGCCAGTTTTTCCAATCTACTCTTCAAAATCTAATTTCCTTTACATATTTTTTATACTCAGCACCAAGTGAACAATGTTCCTTAACAAAGCCCCTTGTGTTGTTTCTGGGGCAGTGACATGATTGGCAGTGGTACTAAAACCATCATCATCATGAATCAATATGTTACCATAAAGACCCTCTGCTACGTCCCCTTCTCTTAGGCTATATATTTTGAATAGAAGACTGACCAGAGGAATCATTTGATATTATTTTAGAAGACAATATTGTGGCACTTTAAAGTAGAATTAAGGCAACACTTTTTTCTTTTTTCATTTTGGATGGAATAAGGGAGGGTTATTACCCCTGTCAGGAATTTTTTGCCATCTGTTTCCCATTGGGGAGTTTTCCCTTCACTTCCTTTCCCATAATGAACACAGGAAGTGAGAGGAAATCCTTGGTTGTTACCAGAGTCACCAGAACTAGTGTCCCCATTGGAAAGTTTTCTCTCAATTACTGTCCTAAGGACAACCCAACATTTGAGATTTTCCTTTACTTTTACTTTCGGTGATAACAGTAAACATGAAAAATAGAGAGGGTGAATCTCCCTAACAGGGTACAGACAGCAATAAAAACCTAACATATGTTCTAATCCCTCTCCACTCCATTCAAATTAAAAAAAAAGGTTTGCCTTTAGTTATACTTTAATTCCTTAATGCCCCCTCCCAGAAGACCTTTAACCAATTCAATACCGGGCAATTTTACACCTTCCTGCCTGGCCATCTTTCAGGTTTCAGCGCTCTCACACTTTGAATGACAATTACGCGTCATACAACATTGTACCCAAACTAAAATTTTATCATTTTCTTCACACAACTAGAGCTTTCTTTTGGTGGTATTTAATCACTGCTGGGGTTTTTATTTTTTGCTAAATTAACAAAAAAAGACCAAAAATTTTGAAATAAAACAAGTTTTTCTTTGTTTCTGTTATAAAAGTTTACAAATAAATAATTGTTCTTCATAAATTTAGGCCAAGATGTATTCTGCTACATGTCTTTGGTGAAAATAACCCAAATTAGGATGTATTATTTAGTTTGTAGGAAAGTTATAGAGTTCACAAACTATGGGATAGATCTGAAAATTGATCAATCCTGAAGTACTGACAGCCAATCTAATTTCTTGAGGTCCAAGAATGTCAGAACAGTACAGATATCCCCCAAATGACTCCTTTTTGTAAAGTAGACAGTCCAACATACTTCATAATAGGAATGGCGAGTTTTTTGAAGTTGTATTTTGTCATAATTTTTCGGAAAATGAAAAAATGAAAACAATTATTTTCACTATTTTTTTTTTTTTTTACATACTGTCACCAATGCACTACAGCATCATCATATAACTGGCGTGGTGGTGAACAGGGACACTGACTGGTGACAGTATGAAAAAAAAAAATATATATATATATATATATTTTTTATTATTTTAAATTTTGTATTACATTTTTTTAAAAAAAATTTAAGATTTATTTTCATATTTTACTATGACCAAAGTAGTACAATGTTACCATAGTAACATTGTACTACTTTGGGGAAGTGATCAGTATTTTTTTTTTTACACAATTTGCTTATAGCAAAGAATTGCTTTGCTATATGCAAGCATTTACCTGAATGACATCGATTCATTCAGGGTTTTTTTTTTTTTTTTTGTGCTTAGCTGTGATTTGGCCACAGTTAATCACATGACATGTGCATGTGACCTGCTGTGACCATTCACAGCTAGACACTAGTATACAATGAATGGCATGAATTAAGCCATCCATTGTATACAACTGGCATGTGACCTGCTGTGATTGGTCACAGCAGGTCACATGGTACCGGCAAAAGGGGCCGGTACTCAGATCTGTTATCGGCTGTGTCCGAGGTACACGGCCGGGGATAGATCGCGCCGCTGCGCAGCTCTGCAACCACGCGAACTGCGCATGTGCGGGAGGACACCAAGTGGCGTACACCCCGGAAAGCTAATGCATTTTTGCGGCTGCCACGCGGCTATAGGCCGGGCGGCTAATGGTTAAAGAAGAGCCCCAGTCATTTGTACAAAAAAATAAAAGTTAGCAGCTACAAATAGTATACCTACGGACTTTTTATATCGAGGCACCAGTCCAGGGATCCAGTCAGTGGTGTATTTAGGTTTTGTGCTGCCCTAGGCAACACAAAAATCATTTGCCCCCATGGACACCGAACAACACTCCCCCCCTCCTTCCCCCTCCCATGGAGAGAGCCTGACATTGACCAACAACACCTCTGTCCCCCAATCGGAAGAGCCTTCCAGTACCCCCCCACCCAGCAAAAGAGAGAAAGACACTCATCCTCAAAGCTCCGGACATCCCTGGGAATGAGAGTCGAGCTCTACATACACCATTAAGCAACTCAGAGCAACTCAGAGCCTCTCTTGGATCCCACCTGGTTCCCATGGCACGCGTGTCCCTTCTTTCATCCCTTCTTATGAGGGGAGGTGCTGCCCCTCTGAAAAATGCTGACCTAGGCAATTGCCTTGTTTGCCTTGTGGCAAATACGCCCCTGGATCCAGTCCTGTCATTACCTGGACAGGTTTTTTTCTGGCCTTCAAGTCCTCCGTGCTGCCATCTTGCTTGTGGGGAGTGGCTTCACATCCATCTCTCCACAGTGCATGTGCAAGTTGAGTGCTGTGACTGGGTGTTAAAGCACACTTTTCTTGACATTGCATGCTTGCATTACACGTTCAGCAGGAGGTTAACATCTTTTTTTGTTTGTAAGTGGAGGATTTTAATGCTTATACTAGAGTTTTCTCTACTAAACTTTATTTTTTTTTTTTCACCTTGACTTACATTTTAACTCTGTGGTTAGTAAGTAACTATTGTTGAAAGACACAAAACAGAGCTGCATTAAATGATTATCTTCTCATGTATAGAGAGCAACAAAAGGGAAAGATACTATAAGACGTTCATAAAATTTTCTTTTGCTTTGCCAATTTTAGACTTTAAATGTGCTCTGTTACTAAGACAACAAAACCATGTATACAAGTTGGTCCGAGCTATAATGTAGCATATTTTTATTGCAATAAAAAACAAATTCTCACTTAATTAAAAAGCAAAAAAGACAAGTACTGGGCAAACCTAAAAATGACACATCTGCTCTAAGTCCAATGTTCTTTTTATGTGAAAGATGGCAAATGAGGTTTAGTAACTATAGCGGAATATGCCAATTTAATTTAGTACTGTAATGTAACAGAGGGGTTATCCAAGACTTTGCATTTTTGATGAAAGTCTAAGATGAAACATCTAAAATAGATATGATGGATTTTATGACTTATATGGACTCCTCCTAACTGTCTGTTCTACAGACCAGTAGTCTGCAGCAGCAGTCACAAGATGGCTGGCAAACTACAACAGTTTGCAGTGCTTAGGCCCGCAGCATCAACCATGGCTGTTGGTTCCAGACCTCACCTGCAATTGAAAAAGGATTTGCCCCTTTTATTTACTAATGCTATGGTGCAACTATTCAAGCTAGACATTAGGACTCCTGGCAGGGATTGAGAACAGGGTAATTCAGGCCTGGCAGCTTAAAAGGAGCTCTGCAACAATGCCTAGTAGTGAATACCGAATTAGGAGAAGGCTGTGAAGGAAGACATGGAGGAGGAGAAGAGTGGTGATGACACTAGTGATGGTAATGTAGGCAAAGACAGTGACACTGCAGTCCCTGTGATGTATGGAGGTGTGATTAGCGTAATGGTTGGTAATGAGGTGTCTGATAAAAGCTAAAACTAAAAGTACTAGTGGTTGAGGGCTCCAGTTTCCCAAGTGCAGGTTTTGGAATGAGTGGCTCACGCTGCTAGTACATTTTTGTTTACTTCTTTATCTGCCATTCCACCCCAAGACTCCTGTCACCTTAAGGCCCAAACTGAGCAACTTCTTACTATCCCTGATACAGTTTTTGGAATGAGTACCTCAAGCTACTTGAGCACCTAAGCCTACTGCTCCAGCTACTATGCCACCCCAGATCTCCTGCCCCATGCCAGGACCAAACTCGAGTAAGAACTGGCACAATTTTGGAATAAGTGGCTCATGCTGATTCTTGCACTTACACTGCTTCAAGCCATAAATCTACTACTGCTTTCTGAGAATGTCAAAGCTCTCACACATTTGCATTTCCGAAATTGAACATGTAAGGGCTTCCAGGATTGCTAGAAATGTCTGCTGGTTTTTTTCATTTTTTCCAGACTGCCTCCCAATTTTTCCATTTTGTTGGCCCTATCATCTGGTCCAGGTTCTTCCAGGAGCTTCCCAAAGCATTATATACAGTTGTGCATAGTTTGCCTGCTCTGCTATACTTTTTAGAGCCCACTTCAGATTCCCTTTGACTTCAATGGCACATCTGTTGTAGAGGTCCACTCCTGGGCTTTAAGAAAGTTTGGCTGACCCACAACTAATCAGACTTTTCAGAACATTGTTATTCTCTACTAGTGAATCACTGACCTCAAGCAACAGCCAGTGAAGTCAGATGCAGAATAAGTATGCAGTCTAGTGGTTTCAGTAATTTCTTAGTCACTGACCCAGATAAATACAGATAAATATGCGATCAAGGACTCTGACTTCAATCTGACTTTGCTGATCTACATGTTGGTCCCAGGTCAGCATTTGAAAAAGTATTGATGGAAGAGACAACCAAACCGTTAGCATTTTCAGAAGGAGACCAGCAATAGCTGTCACAGTATTACTTTTAATACAAGTGCTTTTCATTCCAAGAAGAACCGAAAACCCTCAACAACAAATGGTATCCAAAAAAGTAAAGGTTTTATCCCTGTATAAGCATACAGGACAGAAGTATGAATGGGGGTTTAAAGACCACTGTATGCACAGCCATTATGTTGTTATTGTAACTAGTAGAAGGGCATGAACAAACTTTAATGAACTTTTGAAACTTTGTTCTGTTGGTGACCCATCCAATCTATTACTCTGGTCTGTTCCAGCAGTTTAGATAGCCATCTTTAAAAAGGATGAATAAATGTATCCCTGTGTATGGGAGCTATCCTACTCTGTTCTCCCTTGGACCAAGAAATATACCTTAAACAGTGATTTCTGGTTTATATGCACACTGACCAGAGATCAGAAAGCGAAGACAGGTATGTGCCATAGCATACTGTAAGGTGTTCAAAAGATCCATTTTATCTGTTTATAGTAGATGGGAAGGGGGAGGAGCATTATTTTACAGGATGTAATAATTAAACTAATTATTAAAGCAGTGGTAAAAGCCTCTTTTTATCTTGTACCTACAGGTAAGCCTATAATAATCTCCTAAATGTGCACCTTTTAGAAGATATTTACATGTGTACAAGCTGGTGACGTCACCGGCTCATGCGCATTGTGCTCTCAATGGACAGAATGCTGTCTACTGAGTGAGCATGCACAGGGATGACATCATTGCGACTCGGCCATTCAGATGGCCAGAGCCTGTGAACCCAGGAGGAAGACCAGATGAAGATAAATTCCCTGACAGCAATGACAACCCTCCTGTGGTGGGATATGTTTTTTTTAGGTAATTCTGTTATAATGTGCTAGTATGTGGTGCATACTAGTGCAATATGACATGAGCCCGTGGGGGCACCAATTTGTTTGTTTGTTTTTTTTAACGCGGTTTACTACCACCTGTAAGAAAGTAAATGGTTACTCCAGCAGATTAGGAAAGTTTGCTGCCAATATCACCAAATTTGACAACCCTGGGTCACATCATGGCTTGCTAGACAGACAGTGGTTAGCACTTCTGCCTGGCAGCACTTGGGTTGTCGATTCAAACCCCAATCTCAGCACTAGCTGCCTGGAATTTGCATTTTCTCCCTGTGTCTGCATGGGTTTCCTCCCACACTCTGGTGGGTTCAATGGCTCCTGTCTAAAAAATTGGCACTAGTATGTGTATGAATGTGAATTAGGAACTTTAGATTGTAAGCTCTTTGAGGGCAGGGACTGATGTGAACATACAATATATAAATGTAAAGTGCTGTGCAAATTGATGGCGCTGTATAAGTACTTGTAATAATAATCATCACTGACCTAAAACAATAGTCAGTGATGTCAGAAAATACTTATTTTCCAATCCTGCATGCTTCCTCCAGATCAGTAACTTACTAGATAACCAAACTAGGGTCAGAAATGCAGCTTTCCATAAAAGAAGGCAGTAATGGCAGCTTTCCAACTAGGGTCAGAAATGCAGCTTGTACATAAAAAAGGCAGTAATGGAAGCTTTCCAACTAGGGTCAGAAATGCAGCTTGTACATAAAAGAAGGCAGTAATGGCAGCTTTCAAACTAGGGTCAGAAGTGCAGCTTTCCATTTTAGAAGGCAGTAATGGAAGCTTTCCAACTAGGGTCAGAAAGGCAGCTTGTACATAAAAGAAGGCAGTAATGGCAGCTTTCCACCTAGGGTCAGAAATGCAGCTTGTACATAAAAGAAGGCATTAATGGCAGCTTTCCACCTAGGGTCAGAAGTGCAGCTTGTACGTAAAAGAAGGCAGTAATGGCACTTTTAAACTAGGGTCAGAAGTGCAGCTTTCCATTTTAGAAGTCAGTAATGGCAGCTTTCCAACTAGGGTCAGAAATGCAGCTTTCCATAAAAGAAGGCAGTAATGGCAGCTTTCCAACTAGGGTCAGAAATGCAGCTTGTACATAAAAGAAGGCAGTAATGGCAGCTTTCCACCTAGGGTCAGAAGTGCAGCTTTTCATTTTAGAAGGCAGTAATGGCAGCTTTCCAACTAGGGTCAGAAATGCAGCTTTCCATAAAAGAAGGCAGTAATACAGCTTTCCACCTAGGGTCAGAAATGCAGCTTGTACATAAAAGAAGGCAGTGATGGCAGCTTTCAAAGTTTTAACCTTATGTTGTTCATTACATGAAAAAAAAATGATATAATAGGCGCATTCAGGATTTAAATGTTCTTCTGGAAACAATGGAGAGTACAGTTTAACTGTATTATATGTATCACTTTTTTCTGTGTAATCAGACTATGAAATAAAGGATAAATTAACTCATAACAATGGTATTCATGTTACAACTTGCCTTGTGTAAACATATAACTGATATAGCATGGCTGATGGATTTACCATTTACATTTACCATGTATAATCATATGGGCATAGGAAATAGATTCACGGGTGCGTGTATTCTGTCATATCCAATGAATAATTGTGTGCTCTATGTACACAGCATATTCCATTAGTCTGCTTAATTTAACTGATATCTGTTGAGTAGAGAAGAAAAGCTATATAGCGTGTACAGCAACACATTTCATTAAGCCACATGAGTTTGTGTAAATTTTGGTCCCACACTGTGAATAGTAATTCTTTCCAGATTAGCACTGCTACTGAATACGAAGACAAGACTCACAGCTGCATGTCAATATGTGTGCTTTTCATGTGATATGAGATAATTGTACCTTTTTTATAGCTATTCTAATGTGAAGGCTACATCTAATATTTCAGATCGGCGGTAGTATTAGGATACAAACTCATTTTCCAACCGAAAATTATATATAGATATTGTACACTATAAAGGGATTGCCAAGATTGCCCTGCTTTATAAAGGGACTGCCCAGATTGTGGAGTTACAATAAATGACTGCTCAGATTGTTGATAAACTGACAAAGGCTGGATAAACTGACAAATTACAGATATAATCTACATAGACTGCCCATTTATGGAAAGAGACTGCTCAAACATCCTCCAGATACAGAGAGACTGCTTACGTCGGAGAGTGCCCTCAGTTACAGACAGAAACTGCCTAAACAGTCCTATCTTGACTGCCCAGTTACAGAAAGAGACTGCTGAGAGTGCCAGCAGTTGTAGAGGGACTGCTGACAGTGAATCCAGTTAAAAACAGATTCGCCAGAGTGACCCCAATTACAGAAAAACACTGCCCTTATCATCACATACTTAACTGATATAGCAGTTCTTTGACATCCTTCACACTGAAAAGCTGAACAAAGAAAAGGAGAAGCTCTGAAATATATATAGCATATTTTTACAGCACTCTGATCAGCATAGGCTGCAGTAAATTAAGTTATGTTAAAGTGATATTAAAGGATTTTTCTAAATCTGTGATCCTTCTCTTTTCGGGTCCCTTGCTCCTATCCTTTGACCAGTGACCACAATAGCAAGCCACTTGCTATAGGGACAATGGTGCGTGCTGGCTCCTGAGCCCCGCTCTATGTGTCCATAAGACACAAAGAGCCATAACTCGCCCTGACCCTTTCTCTCCTTATTGGCTAACTAGGTATGATTGACAGCTGTGGTAGCCAATGGCTGGATCAAGAGGGGGCTCAGGTGAGTTTGGGGGGGGGGGAGCAACACACAGGAGGTTTTTCCCTTCAGCCTTTACAAGCACTTTAAGGACAGTTTTTTGGGTAACTTAGGGATGTCTCTGCCAAGCTCAAAGTGGACCACAGTGGTGCTAAACAGTAACGTGTCCTACTGCCTGATTCATTTAGTCATAACCAGTCTAGATGCATTTTTTCACTTTGATTAAGCCACTGAAACTTGATCAATGTGTGGCTCTAGGACCAGGTAACTACAGGCCTCATAAAAGTCTGCAAGAAGATCTGTTTCTCTTCTGTAGCCAGCAGTCAGTGTCCTGTGCTAACAAGTGAGGTTCACTTTCTTAGCAGGTGAATCAGCAGGTGCTCCAATAGGTATTAGATGAGATTATGCATGCATCAAACCCTATGAACAATTTGCTTGCGTTGTACTTGCATATCGTATCCTACTAAACTAATATAAATGCATACGTGTGAATAAATACCATAACATCCAGTCAATAAATTCCAATTTAGCTTGTTGTGAATGTGACTATTATATGCTATAGTTATCTGTTTTACCTGTAAATATTCAACATGCATTCTTTTCATCTTTCAAACCTGTCAAAATGACTTGTGTTGGATGTTGATATCTCCATTCTCTTTGGCTATAAAACAAAAGTCTTTTTTTCCCTGTCATGTCAGTAGCAGTTATTATAGAGACTTGGCTAGAGATACCCCACTGGTTTTTATTTTACCAAATTTCTAAAAGAAGCCTGCATTGAATAAGTATGGAGCGAAAGTTTAGTTCCCTGGTTGTCATTTTGGTCTAGTGGTTCCAGTAATTTCTCGTTGACCCAGATAAATATGTAGATTAAGAATTCCGACTTCAGTCTGACTTTGCTGATCTGCATGTTGGTCCCAAATCAGTATTTGAAAAAGTATTGATGGAAGAGACAACCAGACCATTAGCATTTTGAGAAGGAGGCCTGCAATAACTGTCATGGCATTTCTTTTAGCACAAGTGCTTTTCATTCCAAGAAGAACCAAAAACCACCAACAACAAACGGTATCCAAAAAAACAAAGGTTTTATCCCTATACAGTATAAGCATAATGGACAGAAGTATGAATGGGAAATTACAGACCACAGGGTGTCTGGACCGACTGATTACCACCCATATTGTTTCCTTAGAGACACCAAGACAGACACAGAGGGATAGGGGATTGGATTGAGAACCTGGTAAGGGGTCCAAAGTTCTCGACACAATAGGGTTAAAAGACAAACGCTTCCCCTTATCGGTGACTCGGTACAGAACGATATCAGCCCTAGTACCAAGAACTGCACCTACACAGGGTCAACTCTGGCTTCACTGCTGAGCAACATCTCATTCACTCACATACACACCAGACTTTCCAACCAAAAATTACTGACTACCTGGAGGTATGGCCCAAGGATGCACAATTATCCAATTCAAGGGCACCTCGGAAGGTGATCAAGCTCCCCTTCCCTCGAATACCGGCGAGAGGTCCTGACTGACTGTTAAAGCCCAACTGTTATAACCCAAAAGGCAAAGATCTCACCTGTTCCCGATGTGTGAAGCTTCACTATTTAGCAGTTGGTTCCACAGTCTGGGTTCTTTGGACTCCAGCAAGTCGATTCTCAGAGCAGGAGACTAGGGTATCGTGTGATTTCCCAGACAAATGTCCAATGGTGCCTGAAATAACACAGAGATCCCAAGGACCAGCTGATGACAAAGCCCTGCGGGTCAGGCTGGGAAAACCACCTGTCTCGGTAGTTACACCTGGTTTCAAGGCCAATGCACCAAAAATGTAGTAGCAATTTCCACAAAACCAGATAAAACTCCAGACTTTGGACTTTTGAAGCAAGCAACTAATTTATTAAAAACAGTGCTGTTTTGACTCAACAGACGGCTTGTGCTCTCATCTGCTAAGTGAGTTATAGAAAACGTCTTACAAGCGTATATAGCAATGATTACATCACAAGGCATACATTCATTTCCTACTTTCTATACACTCAAAAGGCTTCCTAAACTCTACAGAATAACCTTGGCCAGCAGCTAGAGATAAGAAATGCCAGCTGCATAACCCTACAGAGGAAATAAGGGAGGGGGAAAGATGAGCCAAAAACCTTGCTTCTACAAACACAGGCTGCTAGAAGTGTTAGGTTTAAAGGGGAACTCTACAACATCTGGGTCCTACCATAGAAGACCAAATAAGGAATTCCCTGACAGTAATGACAGCCCTCCTGTGGTGGGATGTGTTTTTTTTAGGTAATTCTGTTATAATATGCTAGTATGTGGTGCATGCTAGCACATTATGACATGAGCCCGTGGGGGCACCAATTTGTTTTTTTTTTGTTTTTTAATGCGGTTTACTACCACTTGTAAGAGAGTAAATAGTTACTCCAGCAGATTAGGAAAGTTTGCTGCCAATATCACCAAATTTGACAACCCTACGTCACATCCTGGCTTGCCAGACAAACAGTGGTTAGCACTTCTGCTTGGCAGCACTTGGGTTGTCGGTTCAAACCCCAGTCTCAGTACTACCTGCCTGAAGTTTGCATGTTCTCCCTGTGTCTGCATGGGTTTCCTCCCATACTCCAAAGACATGCTGGTGGGTTCTTTGGCTCCTGTCTAAAAAACTGGCCCTAGTATTTGTATGAAGGTGAATTAGGAACTTTAGATTGTAAGCTCCTTGAGGGCAGGGACTGATGTGAATGTACAATATATAAATGTAATGATGTAATAGGCTAATGCGCATTGCGCTCTCCATTAAGATAGCATGCATGGAGAGGACATCATTGCAGCTCGGCCATTCAAATGGCCAGAACCTGTGAACCCAGAAGAAAGACCAGATGAAGATGAATTCCGTGACAGCAGTGATAGCCCTCCTGTAGTGGGATGTTTTTTAGATAATTCTGTTATGTGCTAGTATGTGGGGCATACCAGTACATTATTACATGAGCCTGTGGGGGGACCAGTTTTTTTTTTTAAATGCGTTTTACTACCACTTATAAATGAGTAAATGGTTACTCCAGCAGATTGGGAAAGTTTATTGCCAATATCACCAAATTTTACAACCCTAGGTCACATCATGGCTTGCCAGACAGATTTGCCCCTATCTAATCATCACACTCTGCAGCTTGGATAGCATGATCCTTGTCCTTTAGGCCAAAGATACACTTTTGATGTTGAATATATTATTACATCCAAGGTCACTGTAGTATGTATGAGACATGCCATACATGAACTAATATTTGTAAGTGGTACAATCCAAACTGTTCACCTGCATATTTGGAAATGTGTGCTTCTGGTTGTTTATAGTGCTCATTATGGAACATAGAGAATATTCATTCAAAATGTCCCTGCCCCATATATGGACTTCAAGACATTGACAGTCAGGTTTGTGATCTAGATGGGCAAACCTCTTAATACCTGCCTGTGTAAAGCCAGCTTAAAGAATATGTAAACCCCACATTTCATATCCCTGATATGTGCCTGCTGTACTATATACTTGTATGGAAAAGTACAGTCAGTTCAGTGTGCTCTCCTCCAATGATCAAAGTTGTGCTGACATACCCCCCCCACGCACAGTCATTCACTGGGAAGACTAGTGTGCTGCTATTTCTCCACCCTCACCTTTCTATGCAGCTGAAAACAGAGGGTGTGCAATCACTTGTAAAAAGGGGGAAAAAGGTATTAATATTTTTTTTTTAATATATATTTAAATACAAATGTTTTGCCTTTCATTTCTACTTTAAAACTGTATGGGTTGTTTTACTGGAGTGGGGGGGGGGGCACATCTACTTTAAAACATTACTCCAAGAAAGCCTTTTTTAAAGTTTCAAAAATGTCTTATTGTCCATGTTTATTTTCCTTCACTGCTCACCCTTGTAAAACCTGGGTGAGTGAAGGTGTCATGAGAACAAGAATGCACAGAGACCACAACAAAAACCTGAGAAGTGTTCTTACCCATCTCCATGCTAATAATTAACTAATGTTGCTTTTGTTGCTGTCTCTATCCTATTACTTCCTGAGGCACCCTGTCAATAGAACAGAAAGTTAGGGTAAATCTCCCTAGTAGGGACATAAAAATCAATATAACAATGGCAGATGTTCTTATCCTTCTCCATTGTTGAGTGACTGCATTCCACAGCACTTTTATACGTCAAGATAATTCTCATGAACAATCGGGTTTATATCATTGAGATCTTTCAAAAACATAGATACATATTTTAAGTTTAAATACATATCTTGTCTCTCAAGTCAAACAAATATGCCCCCCCAGGTCAATTCAATTATTATATCCCACCCACAGATTTGATTGCTAGCTCTTCAGAATGACCATTGATTATATTTGCTACTTTGCTTTTTATAGCATAACATCCCTTCTTACTGCTTTATAAAAATCAATTATTTTTATTATGTTATTAATGGAACTGGTAATGAAGCAAGGAAATGAGTCAGAGGAGGAAGGTAACTATATTTAACCCCCAATGCTACAGAAAGGACCCACAATGCACAGCAGAGAATAGAAGTAAAGAGCAGACACCTTCCTACCAGAGAACAATAAACCAGGAGAAAGCCTTTTTATTGCCCCATTGGGATAATCGGGTGTTCTACTCCTTGTGTATTGTTCTAACAACCTTGAACATATTAACTTCTTTTTATCCTGTGCATTTTTTAATTGTTTAATCAATTGTTCAAAGCGGTCGGGATAAATGTACCATAGTTTATTAACCCATGTACAGTCTGAAGTGTTCTGTCGATGTGAACAGCTAGGAATCCTGATAAACCTATATATAGCCACCTGACAACATTCTATCATGTTAGATACAAACATATAACTATGATCTTGTCTTGTGGTTTCTTTTTGCTATATCCTTTGCTTATCCTTTCACAGAAAATACTTAAGTTTCTGCAAATTATATGATTGTAGGTATCTGATCATAGAACTGATAGAATGTAAACTACATTTATGATTAAGAAAATAATGGAAAACTTCCTAATAAGGGATGTATCTGCAGTCACGGTGACATGTGTTAGTTGAACACTTCTTGTTGCAAATAGTTAATCGGTTTTCTTTGTCCCTTTTTTTCTTTGTATATATACACACCTGACAGCTATATTGCTCTATTAACTG
The DNA here is from genome assembly GCF_062004578.1 of Staurois parvus. Classification (NCBI taxonomy): domain Eukaryota; kingdom Metazoa; phylum Chordata; class Amphibia; order Anura; family Ranidae; genus Staurois; species Staurois parvus. The sequence goes on from NW_028317821.1 coordinate 943,026, forward strand.
AAATTGCCATCCTGCAAAACTAGGACAGGAATCAGAAAGGGCACTGCATTGTTATCACAAATCTTGAGCGCAATGGACAGCAGCTGTGATTCTCCCCCTTTAGGTTAGTCTACAGCAGTTCTTTTCAGGTTTTGTCCCAGTTTATAGAGTGCAATAATAAAAAAAAATAATAAATAGCGATTTAAAAAACTCCTAAATTATTTTAAGAAGTAGCTTTCCTGACTTTAATCTTCTAGTTCTTCTACAAAAAAATACATTTTTGTTTTTGGTAGACACTAGTTGGAGGGATAAACTACACATGTTTTTTATGTTTCTTGGAAATCATCAGTTCCTGTGCCTGTACACTTTTGATGACTGCTACGGTGGGGGAGCTAGAATGGGCAAGTGGATGGAAAAAGCCAAAACTTCCAGGTGCAAAGGAGTACTCAGGAATTATGGAAGTAAGATCTTGCTGATTGAGTATCCATGACTTATAAGAAGCCGTGGTTTCCTTTTTTTTTATCTAAAATATCTTTTTTTGGCTGAACTGACCCTTTAAAGGTTAATAGATAGACTACAAACTTTTGGGGTGTAAAAGTTTCACTTTTTCACTGTGTATGGGTCATAAACAATGAGAGATTTAGAGAGTTGTCATCAGAAATGATCCTCCAAAATTAAAAATTCACATTTTTTATTCTTTGAAACAAGCCATTGTTCCTTGCTGATTTAACGTAGTTAAGTTGGTGCTATCTAACCAACCTATGGGAAAAAAAACATGAGTTATTCAAACGGTCAATGTTGGATGTGCATACTTGTTCTACATATCATTTTAAGTCAGTTGTGCACATAGGCAGGTGAATATTTCTGATTGGTTTACACCATAAACAACACCATAGTCTATATTCTGGTCATCTGTTGTAGCATTCAGATTGCTGTTGTTAGGGTGTGCTTCCATGAGATTCTGTTCTTGTTGCTGTTTTCATGCATGCTGACCTCAGAATGTTCTCTATTAACCCTGTCATTGTGTAAGCCAGTTCTTTTTTTTTCTGTGTTCCTGGCTCTATCTGCCAACTGATTAGCCCTGCTAATAGGAAAACCGCCCTGACCTATGTCTCTGCTCTGGTCTTGATGTTCAGCTTTGGTTTGTTCCAGAGAAGACATTAAACAATTCTCCTTCACTTTTGTTTACCTTTTCATTATCAACTCTGCTCAGTAGAATACAACCTCAGCTTGTCTATTTACTCCTTGCTAAGACCGCATAATCCATTGGTATCTGGTCTTTACATAGGTCCTACCTTTTCATAGACAACCTACAGGTACACAAACCTACATAATTATATTATAAAATAAACAGAGTACATATAGGAATTAACTTTCTACAAATGTACAAAAGGTGTCATGTTTCAAAATCTGTGAAGGAAAGATATACATTACCTGGATACATCTTTTTCATACAATAATTACTTTAAACCCATCATGTTTACCTCCCTAGTGGTCTGATTATGTCAATATTTCTGTGCGGTACAATTTTTTTTATTGTAGGCCTGTAATTTTTAGGAATAACTCACTGAAATCTATCTGAACAAGAGTCTAGTAAACATCCCGGGTATGATAAAATTTGAAACACGAAATCATAAATTATAATATAATAAATAATCATAAAAAATAATAATATAATAATAATAAATTTAATTCAATAATATAATCAAACCAAAAACACTGAAATTTGAAATAGAGAGCCAAGTTCGCACATCACTAAGCTTAGTCACAAAATCGTTTTCAATTCTGCAAGTGGTTCTGATTTACTATCGCTGTTCTCTAGCTGGTCTAAAACCGCTTTTGACCTAAAGGGACGCTTTTTGGACGCCATGGACGTTTCTCAGTTTCAAGGCAGAAAGAACAGTAAAAATGCAGGCAGGGCACAGGACAAAGCACTAGGGACAAAATGTATGTGAAATGGATTGATACAGTAATGTTATACTATGTGATTGTAGTGTATTTAGTGAATTTCACTTTTTAACATTTTTAAATTTCCCACCGGTTCCGTTCCACGTACGTCCCATACGTCCCGACGCTCGCAGGGACCGGAACCCGGAAGACAGATGTAGGCATCGGCCTGGGACGCTGCAGGGGGGACGTCGCGGGAGCGCAGGACAAGATAAGTTCAAGAGGGACCCCTGAGCAACGCTGCAGGGTAATCCCGACTGTAGCTCGGGGTTACAGCTTTTGGTACTGAAAGTTAATCCCGAGCTACACTCAGGAATAGCGCCAGGGGGGTTAATGTCTATTAAAGAGAAAATTAAAATGTTAAGGTCGACTGTCTAGGTCTACTGTAGAGTCCACTGACTGGGAGCCATCAGAAAAAGATGTTAGTAGCTATATGTTATTTTTGGAACATAATAGCCACTCCAATATCACCTCCACTTTTTGGCTGGACTAGTTGACAAGTTACTGACAACGTGAAAAAATAAATAAATGTAATTGTAAATTCGTGTGCTTTTCTACCATTTACCTTACTGCAGTGGGACCACAAGCGCCTTATTGTAAATTGTCTTTGGGTTGGTGTTGAATATAGTGCCTGTTACTGTGACAACAAGAGGAAATGCTTTGCAATCACAAAAGTTTTAAAGTATGTTATAACTTATTAAGGTATAAAAGCAGCAAAAAACATGTGAAAAGATAAGATAATGAAAATAGCTGGTGCTGAACTGATGACCTAGAGATACTGTGTATGAATCCTGAAATGTACCTAAACTGAGCAATTTATGTCTATCATTATTGCATTAATAGATTTTATATGGGTAAGCATTATAAAAGTCATTGTTTTTTTCTTTGGATCAGAGTTCCCCATTACATTAGCAGTTCGGTGAGTCGTATATCATGTCTAAACACCTGTCAGGGCTGGGATCCTTCTACTTACAAGCAGCTCTTTTTTTCAGTGCTCAGAAGCTGTTCAGCTGTCGGTTAATTACCAGCCACTCGTTGTCTCCAAAGTGACTCACCTGGATACCATTACCTGTCTCACTAATTCATCCCACAGCCAGCCCTTTTTGCTATTTTAGCAACTTAGCTCATTTCCTCCTTGCCCTTGTGGGGTCTATGATCTCCTGTGTACAACTCGATCTGGCTGATTTCTCTTCTAATTTCTGTTACTGATTTGTAGCTTCTGATTATGCTGACTTCTAGTTTCCTGACTCTGGCTCTTCTGATTACCTGCTCTGGCATTCAAACCCTGGCTTCTGTTTTGACTACGTTCCTGTTTTTTTGCTATTTCTGTAAAGGTATGATTTTACCTGCACTTTCTGTCTCCGCATGGTTCATGGTTCCTGACAACACCAGTGTTAATTTTGACATCAAATTTCGATTTAGTTTTAGTTATAGTCTTTTGACTAAATTGTCATTTTCGTTTTAGTCATATTTTAGTCATTTGAATTGTTTTAGTCTTATTTTAGTTGACTAAAATCTCGAATACATTTAAGTCAGCTAAAATCTCCTACATTTTAGTCAACTAAAATCTCAGTTGCATTTTAGTCCACTAAAATTAAATGGGTTTAGTTAAATTGCAATGCATTATTTAGTCATTTCTCTAGAATTTCAAAACTCATGATATACTCCTGGAGTAAAAAACTAATACATTATTATTTATGGTATTAAGATTTAACCATTTCAATACCGGGCAATTTTACACCTTCCTGCCCAGGCCATTTTTCACGTTTCAGCGCTCTCACACTTTGAATGACATCTGCGCGGTCATACAACATTGTACCCAAACTAAAATATTATAATTTTCTTCACACAACTAGAGCTTTCTTTTGGTGGTATTTAATCACCTCTGGGGTTTTTATTTTTTGCTAAATTAACAAAAAAAGACCAAACATTTTGAAAAAAAAACACGTTTTTCTTTTGTTTCTGTTATAAAAGTTTACAAATAAATAATTGTTCTTCATAAATTTAGGCCGAGATGTATTCTGCTACATGTCTTTGGTGAAAATAACCCAAATTAGGATGTATTATTTAGTTTGTAGGAAAGTTATAGAGTTCACAATCTATGGTATAGATCTGAAAATTGATCAATCCTGAAGTACTGACAGCCAATCTAATTTCTTGAGGTCCAAGAATGTCAGAATAGTACAGATTTCCCCAAATGACCCCTTTTTGCAGAGTAGACAGTCCGACGTACTTCATAAGAGGAATGGCGAGTTTTTTGAAGTTGTATTTTTTTTGTAATAATTTTTCGGAAAATTAAAAAATTAAAAAAATAATTTTCACTATTTGTTTTTTTACATACTGTCACCAGTGCAGTACAGCATCATCACATAACTGGCATGGCGGTGAACAGGGACACTGACTGGTGACAGTATGAAAAAAAAAAAATATATATATTTTTTTTTTATTATTTTTAGTTTTTTATTACATTTTCTTAAAGATTTTTTTTTCATAGATTACTATGACCAAAGTAGTACAATGTTACCATAGTAACATTGTACGACTTTGGGGAAGTGATCAGTATTTTTTTTTTTTTTTACACAATTTGCTTATAGCAAAGAATTACTTTGCTATAAGCAAGCATTTACCTGAATGACATTGATTCATTGAGGTTTTTTTGTTTTGGTTTTTTTGTGCTTAGCTGTGATTTGGCCACAGCTAATCACATGACATGTGCATGTGACCTGCTGTGACCATTCACAGCTAGGCACTATTATACAATGGATGGCATGAATGAAGCCATCCATTGTATATAACTGTCATGTGACCTGCTGTGATTGGTCACAGCAGGTCACATGGTACCGGCAAAAGGGGCCGGTACTCAGATCTGTCATTGGCCGTGTCCGAGGTACACGGGCGGTAACAGATCGCGCCGCTGCACGGCTCTGCAACCGCGCGAACTGCGCATGTGTGGGAGGACGCCAAATGGCGTACACCCTGGAAAGCTAAAGCATTTTTGCGGCCGCCAAACGGCTATAGGCCGGGTGGCTAATGGTTAAACATGCACTACAGACACAGATTTAGACTGCAGGGATGGGGAAGTAAATGGGAGTGAGGGAATGTACAGGGCAGAGAACTGGGCGGTCTGGGGAGAATATTATTTTACACAGTGCTAAGCACTGCTATCTTGCTGGGAGGGGAAACACTCTCCACGTCACATCCAGACAGACTCAAATCTGGCAAAGAAATTCCTCTTCTGTGAATTGTGGGGCATTGTTCCAGAACTCCCAGGCAGCAGGCAGACAGAGGGAGCCTGCGTCTCTCAGCCAATACAGCTTGCCAATAGAATCAGGAGGCTGGGGCTTTAACAGACAGGTGGAGCTCAGAGAAAAATGGAAGGTCAGGTGGATAAAGTCCCTCCCTCATGTTTTTGTCTTGTTTTCTGTTGAAATTTGGAATTGATTTTCGGCTTAGTTTTCGTCAGTTGACAAAAACTGGAACTGTTTTTCATTCACAGTAGTTTTCGTCGCTGAAAACATACAGCTGACAAAAATAATTTAGTCAAAAAGAAACATATTATTTAGTAAGATGTTTAGATTTGGTGATTTTTATTTTTTTTTTGAGTTTTGTAATAACCTTAAAGCGGGGGTCAGCAACCAGCAGATCGTGATCTACCATCCCAGAGCATCAAACAGAGTGCAATGCAGAGGAACTACTTGTAAAGTTGGAGCTGTAGTAGGGAGCAAGAGCCGAATAAGTTGATGTCTCCTCTGTAGTGCTGGCTCCTACGCCCGGTCATGTTTGGTGGGTGTAGCCAACCATGACCCATTTAAGCTAATTAGGCCGCTCTGTATTTGCCCTGTAAACATGTGCAGTACAGCAAACAAGGGGTTAAACAGGCAGCATTGTGTTGCTTTCTCACTACCTGCTTTAAGCCCCAGGGCACTTGCAGAGTGGCTAATTTACTTGAATGGGTCTTGGTTGATAGGTGGTAGCGCCCACCAAAAACAACAGGGGGTGTAATTCCTGCTGTGGCATGTGTACACCTTTGGCTACTGCCACATCAGCTAAAGAGGATAGGGATTGGGGGGGGGGGAGGGGGTAAAACCGTGATTCAATCACAGGGTTTTACACACCTCAACTTTACATGTGAACAAGCCCTTTGGGTGCCACTGCCTATTACAACTAAGGGCTCATTCACAGGTGCAGTAGGCACTGCTGCTCCTCTTCAAAGAATTCCCAGTGCGTTTGACAGGCGGTGAGGTTTCCTCCTCATCACCTGATTTAAACCCATGATTGTTGTGCAATGCACATGATTGTGACATGGTAGTACGGCAATTAGAGGTGTGATGAGGTAACACTATGCCCGGTGATCTCTGACTTCTCCCATGTTGTTCAGGTAGATCTCCACCTCTTTATGGTTGCCTACCACTGCCTTAAAGTAAACAGTTTTCCAAAGGTTCTGCAGGTAACCCTTCTGGGATGAAGCTGAGCGTGTGTATAGAAACTCCTTACAGGTCAGTCTTCTTGCTTAGAATGATTAAGATCAGAAACAATATAATATATCTATAATATAATATGAACTGGGTGATTCACCTTTGTTTACATTTTAAAAACATTCAGGGCAACAACAGTCAGGTATAGAAGGTAATTTCCAAAAGATTAATGCAACAATATTCCATATACCCTTGAGCTCACAAGGCTGAAAGCAATGTTCAAAGTGCTGTCTTATAATGATTCCATTTAGAGATGAGCGAATCGAACCAGGCGAAGTGGAATTCGTTTCGAATTTCAGGAAAAATTCGATTCGCGTCGAATCCGAATATTTGCATAATTCGGGTGCGCGAATCAGATTTTTCCCGATCAGCCGGCAAAAGTGTCCCTGCAGAGAGCTCCGCTATTTCTGACAGTTCTCTGACAGTTCCTTCACATGTACAGCGGTTGAAACATTGTATCTATTTGTTTCCATTTAGGATACAGATGTTTTTATTCGGAAATAAATAGATACAATGTTTCAACCGCTGTCAACCGCTGGAACTGTCAGAGAACTGTCAGAAATAGCGGAGCTCTCTGCAGATACACTTTTTGCTGTACTGGAATACTTCTTCTTTTCATTCTTCTTTTCATTCTTCTCATTCTTCTTTTCATTCTTCTTTTCATTGTTCTTCTCATTCTTCTTTTCATTCTGCTTCTTCTTTTCATTCTTCTCATTCTTCTTTTCTTCTTCATGAAAAGAAGAATGAGAAGAAGAATGAAAAGAAGAATGAAAAGAAGAATGAGAAGAATGAAAAGAAGAATGAAAAGAAGAAGAAAAATGAAAAGAAGAATGAGAAGAAGAATGAAAAGAAGAATGAGAAGAAGAATGAAAAGAAGAATGAGAAGAATGAAAAGAAGAATGAAATGAAGAAGAAGAAAAAGAATGAAAATAAGCAGAAGAATGAAAAGAAGAATGAAAAGAAGAAGAAGAATCTTTTCATTCTTCTCATTCTTCTTTTCATTCTTCTTCTTCTTCTTTTCATTCTTCTTCTTCTTTTCATTCTTCTTTTCATTCTTCTTCTTCTTCTTTTCATTCTTCTTCTTTTCATTCTTCTTTTCATTTTTCTTCTTCTTCTTTTCATTCTTCTCATTCTTCTTTTCATTCTTCTTCTTCTTTTCATTCTTCTTCTTTTCATTCTTCTTTTCATTCTTCTTCTTCTTCTTTTCATTCTTCTTCTTCTTTTCATTCTTCTTTTCATTCTTCTTCTTCTTTTCATTCTTCTTCTTCTTCTTTTCATTCTTCTTTTCATTCTTCTCATTCTTCTTTTCATTCTTCTCATTCTAATTTTCATTCTTCTTTTCATTCTTCTTCTCATTCTTCTTTTCATTCTTCCTCTTTTCATTCTTCTCATTCTTCTTTTCTTCTTCATGAAAAGAAGAATGAGAAGAAGAATGAAAAGAAGAATGAAAAGAAGAAGAAGAATGAGAAGAAGAATGAGAAGAATGAAAAGAAGAATGAAAAGAAGAATGAAAAGAAGAACGAGAAGAAGAATGAGAAGAATGAAAAGAAGAATGAAAAGAAGAATGAAAAGAAGAAGAAGAAGAATGAAAAGAAGAAGAAGAATGAAAAGAAGAAGAAGAAGAATCTTTTCATTCTTCTCATTCTTCTTTTCATTCTTCTTTTCATTCTTCTTCTTCTTCTTTTCATTCTTCTTGTTTTCATTCTTCTTCTTCTTCTTTTCATTCTTCTTTTTCTTTTCATTCTTCTTCTTCTTCTTTTCATTCTTCTTTTCATTCTTCTCATTTTTCTTTTCATTCTTCTCATTCTTCTTTTCATTCTTCTTTTCATTCTTCTTCTCATTCTTCTTTTCATTCTTCTTCTTCTTCTTTTCATTCTTCTCATTCTTCTTTTCTTCTTCATGAAAAGAAGAATGAGAAGAAGAATGAAAAGAAGAATGAAAAGAAGAATGAAAAGAAGAAGAAGAATGAGAAGAAGAATGAAAAGAAGAATGAAAAGAAGAATGAGAAGAATGAAAAGAAGAATGAAAAGAAGAAGAAGAATGAAAAGAAGAATGAGAAGAAGAATGAAAAGAAGAATGAAAAGAAGAATGAGAAGAATGAAAAGAAGAATGAAAAGAAGAAGAAGAAGAATGAAAAGAAGAAGAAGAATGAATGAAAAGAAGAATGAAAAGAAGAAGAATGAAAAGAAGAAGAAGAAGAATGAAAAGAAGAAGAAGAATGAATGAAAAGAAGAATGAAAAGAAGAAGAATGAAAAGAAGAATGAGAAGAAGAATGAAAAGAAGAATGAAAAGAAGAAGAATGAAAAGAAGAATGAGAAGAAGAATGAAAAGAAGAATGAGAAAAAGAATGAAAAGAAGAATGAGAAGAATGAAAAGAAGAATGAAAAGAAGAATGAAAAGAAGAAGAAGAAGAATGAAAAGAAGAAGAAGAATGAAATAGCGGAGCTCCGCTATTTCTGACAGTTCTCTGACATTCACTCCATACAGCGGTTGAAACATTGTATCTATTTGTTTCCATTTATGGAAACAAATAGATACAATGTTTCAACCGCTGTATGGAGTGAATGTCAGAGAACTGTCAGAAATAGGCTATTTCTGACAGTTCTCTGACATTCAATACTCCATACAGCGGTTGAGGAGTGAATGTCAGAGAACTTCCTCTTCTTCTTCTGAGGATGAGGATGAGGATGAAGAAGAAGAAGAAGAAGAAGAAGAAGAAGAAGTAGGATGAAAATAAGAAGAATTCCAAGCCGGCAAAAAGTGTATCTGCAGAGCTCCTCTAAGTGTATCTGCAGAATAGAGGAGCTCTGCAGATACACTTTTTGCCGGCTTGGAATTCTTCTTATTTTCATCCTACTTCTTCTTCTTCTTCCTCTTCATCCTCATCCTCTTCTTCTTCTTCTGAGGATGAGGATGAAGAAGAAGAAGAAGAAGTAGGATGAAAATAAGAAGAATTCCAAGCCGGCAAAAAGTTTATCTGCAGAGCTCCGCTAAGTGTATCTGCAGAGCTCCGCTAAGTGTATCTGCAGAGCTCCGCTAAGTGTATCTGCAGAGCTCCGCTAAGAAATAGCGGAGCTCTGCAGATACACTTTTTGCCGGCTTGGAATTCTCCTTCTTCTCATCCTTCTTCTTCTTCTCATCCTTCTCCTTCTTCTCATCCTTCTCCTTCTTCTCATCCTTCTCCTTCTTCTCATCCTTCTTCTTCTTCTCATCCTTCTCCTTCTTCTCATCCTTCTCCTTCTTCTCATCCTTCTTCTTCTCATCCTTCTCCTTCTTCTCATCCTTCTTCTCATCCTTCTTCTCATCCTTCTCCTTCTTCTCATCCTTCTCCTTCTTCTCATCCTTCTCCTTCTCCTTCTTCTCATCCTTCTCCTTCTTCTCATCCTTCTCCTTCTCCTTCTTCTCATCCTTCTCCTTCTCCTTCTTCTCATCCTTCTCCTTCTCCTTCTTCTCATCCTTCTCCTTCTCCTTCTCATTCTCCTTCTTCTCATCCTTCTCCTTCTTCTCATCCTTCTCCTTCTTCTCATCCTTCTCCTTCTCCTTCTTCTCATCCTTCTCCTTCTCCTTCTTCTCATCCTTCTCCTTCTCCTTCTCCTTCTCCTTCCTCATCTCCAAGGGCATTTAAATTAAAGGTACAGTGTTCTGCACTAATTTAAAGGCTCTCTGAAGCCTAGAAACCCTTTTTATAAGTTAAATTCGTAGCGAATAAATTCGCATCGAATCGAATTTCTTCCTCAAATTCGGCGAATCAGCCGAATCGAATTTTTGAATAATTCGCTCATCTCTAATTCCATTTCATCGCAGTAACCCCCAAACACAGTTAACATTGCTTACAGCATTTTGTATATTTTAATTTATTTATTATTTATTTATTTCAGGTACTTATATAGCGCCGTACATTTGTGCAGCGCTTTACATACCCTAACTCACATTCATACATACACATACTAGGGACAATTTTAGACAGGATCCAATTCACCTACCAGCATGTCTTTGGAGTGTGGTAGGAAACCGGAGTACCCGGAGGAAACCCACGCAGGCACAGGGAGAACATGCAGACTCCAGGCAGGTGGTGCCGTGGCTGGGATTCGAACCAACGACCCTAGTACTGCCAGGCGGAGGTGCTAACCACTAAGCCACTGTGCTGCTTCTTGTACTGTCTTTATTATCATGTATGTGCATACAGCTGTTTTCCTTCCATCATACAGGGTGGAAGGGGTATCAGGCATTAGGAGGGTGTTTGTTTACAGGAAAAAAAAAGTTATGGAAGCTTATCTTGTTGGTGGGTTAAGGCATAGCAAGGAGGAGCTTTGGGAAAAAGTTGGCTAGCAGTGAGTGAGCTTCCTACCCACACATCTATATAGGTTTGTGTTAGGTTTGTACATTTGTCTTGTGATGGCAGCTGGTTGGGAAGGTTTTAACAGCCTTTGAAGGTGTTCACTTTAGTCAAGGGGACGCTCGATAGGGATCTGTTTTTCTTTAGTGTGGTCAAGTGTTTGTGATCTGGTTTTTGTGGAAATGGGATGCATCTTCCGTTATTTTGTGCAATTGCTGCTTAGGTGGTGTGTTTCGGCTGGGGACCTACCATAGATTGTCTTTTTTTGCAGGTACGGGTATTAAGTGTCGAGGTTTTAAATGCCTTCAGAGACCTTTCAACCCAACTATATTTTGATTTTTAGCATAAAATTGTAATAAAAGGCAACAATGGCTGTTACATTTCAATAGGGGTATAACTGATTTATTTACGCAAAAAGGGAATTATGGTGGAGGGGTATAGTGTGGTTGTGGTGGCCAAACATTTCTGGGATACAGGTTTGAATGACCATAATCAAGAACTGAAAAGTAAGGTTATGTTACTACAATTAATCCTTGTTGAAACCATACATAGGCTTATGCAGTCTTATTTAGTAAAGCCCATTGGATTTCAATAGGAGTATAATGTATTTATTTAGAGAAACGTGTTTTTAAAAAAACATTTGCAGGCTTATTTAGTTTTATTTTACTCCTATTTTAGTTGTTATTCCATTTAATCCTACTTTTCCTAGTTGCTATTTCAACATTTATTGCATAAAAAGCGAAAACTATGGTTTACAGACAAAGCAATAACTAGACACAAATGGACACTACGGGGTTGATTTACTAAAACTAGAGAGTGCAAAATCTGGTGCAGCTCTGCATAGAAACCAATCAGCTTCCAGGTTTTTTTTGTCAAAGCTTAATTGAGCAAAAGAAAGTTAGAAGCTGATTGGCTACCATGCACAGCTGCACTAGACTTTAAATTCTCCAGTTTTAGTACATGAAACCCTATGTCTTTTATTTACCCACTGCCAAATAAGAAAATATTAAATCCAGCAGATTGAAAACTGCAGTGTTTGTAAAGCAGATAGGAAAACCAAAGAAAATAAAACATAATACTAAGGGTAATGTAGAAAATGAGGCAGTTTCAAGATGTTCTGCATAGTGTTTCAACTTCAGTAAAAAAAGAAGATAAAAATGGATCAAAGACTGCAGTAAATTGAGTCTGTAAACTTGTACCATAAACATAGTGCTACATAGGCAGTTAAATCTCTTTGCTGTCTAATTGTTGATGATCATCTCATTACATGACTTTGATTTCAGTGTGCTGTAAATGAGGTGACTGACATAAAATGGTTAAACCTCTAAATAGAAAAAGATTAAAATCACCCAGGTAGCCCTAAGCCTAAGTGACAATAGACTTTTCCTTCAGATTATTGACTAGAGGTGCCATTATGATTATTACCTGATTCTACTGATAATACCTCAAAGCGACTTTGTCGCTAGCTGAAAAATTTACAGAGAAATGCTGCCTATAAAGAAAAGACTTAATACTTACTTGTTTCGCTGCACGCATCTCTGATCTTTGCTCTGTTGCAGAGCTATGGTGGCTTAAGAATTTTCAGCATTTGACATTTCTTGGTGGTTTCAGATGCCTGTTCCCTTTCTGAACTCACCACAGGACCAGACATCTGACAAACCCAGAAGTGTGTTGGATGCAGAAGATTATTCAACACCATAAATCTTCAACAAAGTGAAGATTTGCAATGCAGGGGATGGTAAGCAAGGGTAGCTCCAGGCATTTTTTTTTCCAGTACTATGCTAGTGCTAAATGTGTAAATAGGGGAGCAACTTTCCTGATACTGAATTTCGTGTCCTATAGTATAATATACTGTAAGTAGACTTACCATAGTGTATAAAAATAAAAAAATCTTTCATGTCCTATGGTATAATATAAGTAGTCATACCATAGTATATGAAAATCAAAAATCGGGAGCTACAAATACTGCCACTGCTGAAAACAGATACTTGCCAGTTCAAGAAATCCATTACTGTCTTCTCCAGAGCAAATTCTTCCCAGGGCTTTGGATCTTTGATTTGGGAGCTGGCTGACTTCCCAATGACTCACAGCCAGCTTTCCACTGCACATGCACAAGACAGGTGCAAAATTAAGTGTGAAGAAAGAAAACCTTTGGCATATGGTGTGACATGGTGAAAAGTGTTCATGACTATATGAACTAATAGTGAATAGTGGGCTTGGCCTAAATTGACATAGGCTCCACACACACTAGCCTTTTTTTAAGTTCCTAGAAGCTAATATGAGCATTTTTATTTCTGCTCTTAGAAGCTAATAGTGTTATCCATGCACACTATTTTATGCTAGAAGCCTTTTTCAAGCTTCAGCGTTTAAGAGCAGAAAATAAAATAGTTTTTGTAAAGTTTTTGGAAGCTTTTTCCCGGCAGAAAAAAACGGTGAACGCTCCTAAATACTTCTAAATGCATTTTTCGAGCTTTCTTTTTTTCTTCATGTACTGTAAACACACTAATAAAATGCTAAAACTCCTAAATGTTCTTAAACCCTTCTAAACGTTACTAAAACACTATTACAGATCTACTACTACTGTTGGCACAAAAACTCTATTATTCAGTATTTGATAAAAACGTTAGTGTGCATGGAGCCTTAAAGTGATTGCAAAGTTATATTTTTTTCTTAAAATGGCAAACTTGTTATATTTACCTGCTCTGTGCAATGGTTTGTTTGTCCTCTTCTGGGGTCCCCTGCTGGTGCTCTCAGCTCCTGTGCTAGGCTATGTGTGTCCATAGATACACAGAGCGCAGCTCAGCCCCACCCCCCAGGTCCCTCCTCACAAAATCTGATTGTCAACAGCAGGAGCCAATGGCTTCCACTGCTGCCTCCATGTCTTGTGAGGAAAGAGAGAGAGCAGTGCTGCTGCTCTCAGGCACAGCATTGGATTGAGATCGGACTCAGATAAGTATTTAGGGGTGCTGAGGGGAGCTGACCAGGGAATGTTTTTTCTATCTTAATGCAGATAATGTATTAAGGTAAAAAACTAAAAGCCTTTAAAAACACTTTATACACAATTGCCACACTCCTTTAACCCACACATATGCTCTAATGATTCTTCTGATGAGAGTTATTTTATACAGATATATACCTCAAGACAGAGAAATATCAACAAAAAATAACACTTTCCAATAGATATTTTTTACATGCAGAATACAGACATAGAACTGACTGTATGAGCCTATTTTAAAGGCGACCACTGACAAAAGACAATGTGATAAAAATGAACGCACGTAATGAGAACATATGCAGATCACAGTGCAGTTTAAAGTTGTAGTAAACTCTTTTTTAATAATTTTACCTACAAGTAAGCTTATAATAGAGCTTACCTGTAGGTAAAATTAATATGTACTAAACGTGAACCATTTAGGAGATATTAATATGTTTTGATATTCCCGTGCATGCGCTCCGAAGCAAAAGCATACCTGTGCCTTTCCTTCAGAGCTGTGTGCCGCCGATGGAGGGGTTCATTTCACGGTAAGTGAAAGTAAGTAAGCGATGCATACTAGCACATTATGCCTTTACCTTGCAGGGGGGGGGTTTATGTGTTTTACTACCACTTTAAGTGCATTGGTGAGGACTACATTACATATAACATAATGTATAGCATGCGGCAGTCAGTACTGTGTAATGTACTGCTTCTTACAATCATGTGAGTAAAAAAATGCCTTTTACATTCATGTCACTGTGGAAATAATGCCTCTTACATAGGTTTCATTGGGTAAAATAATGCCCCGTTGGGTAAAATAATGCCCCTTACATAGGTGCCAGTGGAAAAAAACCACCGCTTATATTTGTGTCAGTGTGAAAATAATGCCCCTTTCATTACTGTCAGTGGAAAAATAATGCCACTTATAATAATGTCAGTGAAAAATACATACCCTTGCATTGGTGTCAGTGTGAAAAAAATGCCTTTTAACTTACCGTAATTAGGAAAATAATGCCCCTTATGCTGGTGTTAGTGAGAAAATAATGCCCCTTACGTTGGTGTTCATGGAAAAATAATGCAAGTTATGTTGGTGTTCTTGGGAAAATAATGCCCCCTAAGTTGGTGTCAATGTGAAAATAATGCCCTATCGTTAGTGTCAGTGTGAAAATAATGCCCTATCATAGTGTCAGTGTGAAAATAATGCCTCTTAAGCAGGTATCAGTGTAAAAAGAATGCATCTTACATTGGTATCAGTGGAAAAATAATACCTCCCTGGTCAAATGCCTAGTATTGGTGTGAGTGGGAGTTTCAAAATAATACCCCTACATCATTATTGTCTCCCAATGCAGCCCTCTTTCAGAGTGAGACCCACTCCCCTACACACCTGCAACACCAGCTCCGGGTAGTCTTTCTTTACTCATTTCTTTTTCAGATCAGTAATTTGACCTATTAGAGCCAAAGCGGAAATTAGTGGCAGAAGACTTCCTCAGCCAACTTTACAGGTCTTAACAATTACATTAAATACATTTAATACTTATTTATATTAAAGCTAAACTTTCTTTGTGAGTTTCTTAGTGCATGTAATCAATCAGCTTACTATATCCCACCCCCATAGTGTTTAGCAATAGGACATGGAGGAGGAGGAGGGAAGGAGGGGAGTGTAATTTACCACTGTGTGGCTCTATAGTCATGTGGACTACACAGATAAGAAAAAGAAGGAAATGAAGAGCTTAGAAGGGAACTGAAATATAAGCATGCTCAGTAGAGGACACCGACTGGTCTTTACAACTCAGGTTGCAGTGGGGACACAGAGAAGGTGGGAGGGACACTTGAAGGCAGGATCAACCAAGTATATTTCACTCTACACAAAAGAAATGCTTTATTGGCTTTGTGAGTATGCACACTTTGTTAGGCTCTATTTACACTTGTGCCACTTATCATGCAACTTTAGACATCACAGTCGCTTGACAAGTTGCAGTCCTTTCTTTTCAATGGAGACTTAAAAGTTGCAGCAACTTTGAAAATGTGCCTGCACTACTTTGCTGCGACTTGATTCCAGAGAGTGGAAAGTCGGATCAAAGTCGCACTCAAAGTCATGTTCCAAAATTGCATGATTTCCAATTATGAATGGAGCCTTATATAGCATGTAATGAGAGTTTTTCTTAGTCTGGGTTTAATGACACTTTAAGGACCTTTGAGAATGAATGACTTCGCTTTCAAAGTAACTAGGAATCAGGGATTTCTCGTTTAACATTCTTTTACTGCTTATTAACAATCTGTACTGTAAATAGTTTAGTGCCAACATTCTGGGCTCAAGTGCACTTTTAGCTTTAAAAGTCAGATTTTATCCATGACTGATATTCTGGTTTTGCTTGGTAGACATTGCAAGTAGTTATTATATTTTATATCACAAGACAATTACTTTTATTTGTTGGTATGGAAGATCACAATTACACTGTGAACATTTTCAGCAAGAAGGCAGGTGGGTTTTGTTAATATGGGTATGTTTATGTTATTATCTGTATAGTATGATTTTTTATTAGTCTTTATGTATGAATTAAAATGGATCTCTAGCCTTTCAGGTTCCATCCACCTGTTGTTGCCCAGACCCCTGGTCTTTTTAAATCGAAGTGCTCCCATACATAGCTTTTCCTGCAGGCTTCTGGCAGGTCCAGCACATAAGGGCAGCTTCCTCTTCTGTGAGCCCAGCCTGCATTATGACATGCCCCCCTAGGGGGCATAAAACTCACAATCTGGGCTCACAGAAAGTAGGCACCGTTGTTGCCCAAAGAAGGCCAATGGCACTGGATGGAGGAAGAAGCTAGTGACAGGGACTGGAGCTTGGAGAGTGGGAGTATAATATGGCAATGTTTTTTTTTTTTTAAATACAGGTGGGGGGGAAGAAAGGGAGAAGAAACAAAAAATAAATAGATTTATACTTTATAAATGGAGTATGGATAGTTTCTAATATGAAGGAAAATGTATTTTCGCTTTACATACATTGTACAGAAATTGTATGTCTATTCATTGGGCTGCTGATATTTGCTTGTTTATTGCACAAAAGAAGGATTTAGTTAGTTGATGACATGCATTTCCCTGTATCTCATTAAGGAATGTTGGTTGTTACAATACATTTTGGTTGAGGAACGCGGAATACAAATACGAACATAACAAAACACTAAAAAATGCATGTATTTCCATAAGTGCGATTTGTATTATGAGCAAAATAACAAAGCAGCCTGAGATTCAAGTAGAACCGGTACATTAAAATGCACCAGAGTAAATAATAAAAGAGGAGAGTGAATAAAGTAAAAGAGGATTAAAAGGACAAAGTGAGGCCATGTGCAAGAAGCACAAAGCAAAGTTTAGAACAAATACAGATATAGGACCAAACAAGGTCAGAAAAGGGACCAAACATCTCTTACAGTGAGAACGCATTAACTACCTAAGCTAAGATATTGATTTTCATAGTTCATACTGAGAGAAGTGGCATAATTTACTCTAGTCTGTCAGTGTTTGAATATCTGCTGTATGGGTACTGAATGTACAGTGAATAACTGAATGCACATGTGTTAAGATGTTTGTAAAGTAGCACTTAACCACTTGCCCTCCTGAGGATTTACCCCCCCCCCCCTTCCTGGCCAGGCCATTTTTTGCGTTATGGCGCTACGTTACTTTAACTGACAATTGCGCAGACATGCAACCAAATACAATTTACATCCTTTTTTTCCCATGAATTGAGCTTTCTTTTGGTGGTATTTGATCACTTTTGCATTTTTTATTTTGCACTATCAAAAAAAGACCGACAATTTTGAGAAAAAAAACTATATTTTTGACTTTTTGCTATTAAACATGTCCAGTAACAAAATGTTAAAAATCTAATTTAGTCATAAATTTAGACCAAAATGTATTCTTTTTTTTTTCTACTAGTAATGGCTGACTTATAGCAGGACTGTGGTGGACATTCTGACACTGAGGGGAACTGACTTGGTATCACTGACATCCCCAGTGACACCAATACAGTGATCAGTGCTAAAAAAAAGCACTGACACTGTACTAATGGCACTGGGTAGGAAGAGGTTAACATGAGGGGCGATCAAAGGGTTAACTGTGTGCAGGGAGTGTTTTACAAGGGGGCTGTTTCTGTGTGCTTCACTGTAATCACACTGCTCTGGATGGCTGTGCACAGCCATCCAGCGCAGTGTGCCCGAGCTGACAAAGAGGAGAATTGTTAGTTAACAAAACAGTCCTCCTCCCCGTCGGAGATGCTCGGCAATCACCAGGTGTAATCACTGGCCGGTGATTGACAGCCGTGGCCCTGAATAGCAGCTCGGGTATGGCCTGCACGCGACCAAGTAGGTTGGAGTATATAAAGTAAATGAACACTTATGGCATATGAAAAGGTACGTACATGATATATGATATAAATGGTATATGATGAATATAAAAAACAAGTAATGTTTATACACAGAATCAATAATTAAAATTTGAATATTATTATATGATCACACCATGGCCTTTTACAATGCTTTCTCTCATTTTCAAGCATAGTTTAGCTGCCAAAATATGCATGTCTACAATTTTACCACAAAAGCAAGCCTTTATTTTGCATCTGGCCCTAGGTACCCAAGACTCATGTGTTCATCTCAGAAACCAATAATAATAATTACAAAAACGCAAAAACCGAATACATTACTGGGTGCTTTGGAATGGTCCATTCATAACTTCAAGAAATGAATCCATCATTAGAAAATAAAGTACAAAATACATATTTTACATTTATATTGTCTTTAAAGAGACCCTTATGATATTAGAATGATACATTACTATTTTAGTTTCTACAGTATATATTCTAAACAAAAAGTAATAAATATGTAATTTGTCTGATTGTTTTCTTTTTCTTTTTCAAAAATGAATAAATAAAATTAGGTAAAACACAAAAAAAACCTATCTATTGTCAAGTTCTCAGAGTCTCTTTCCAAAGCTTTTTTGGTTGTACCTTTTATGCCTGAGACCTGAAATTGATAAACAAATGCTAAAATTATTTTGATGGGGCATATTCCTGTTGTCTGTATTTTCATGGTATTTTCATGTGATATGTACAGTGTTTTATGCCTGGGGAGATCTTTTGCATAGACACAACTCCTGGCTCTTTTACAGGTGGTATGTTGTCTAAATGATTTTTAAAGGTGCATGGTTTTGAATAGATAGTTTACCTACATACAGCATGTCATCTAGCATTTCCACCATGTAAATTACAGTAAAAAGAAGTCAGCTTTTGTAGTCCTGATGTGCTATTCTGTCTAAGTATCATAAACTTAAAGAACTCTGGCAAAGTGTCATTCATTTAGACTAGTGTGGCCAGACAGGATAATCATGCTTTATTTTGACTGCTGCACAGTCCCTGAAGGCATAAATTATAAGCCCATAGATTGTTGGCTCTGCAGACTAAACCAGTGGCCAAAAGTAGTCAATTTAGCAATACTCTGTCTTACTTCTGAATTTCTATCCAGGTGATATAGTCTCTCAGAAAAGTGTATGAAACTGAAACAAAAGGAAACTGAAACAAGGCCTAGATAAGCTTAGATAGGATGAGACCATCTTCTTCCCAACTGTGATGACTCATAAAGAGGTATGCTAAACTGCAGATACATAAAGCAAGTGGTCAGATGGCATCTATCCTCATTTGTTAAAATAATTGAGTTCAGAATTTGATACATGTTTTTATATCTTCTTAGACTTTCTTTCAAGTGGGATAGTCTGACAAAAATTGTAGACTATGTTGTACTATTTTTAAAGAGGAACTTTAACTGTTTTAGGATGTCTTTGTGAAGGAAGGTTTTTCATTGCAAAGAGACATACTAAAGGCTTCCAACATTTCTGTTTGCATTCCCTCTGTAAACTGGGCTGTGCATGCACAGCTCAGTGTACAATTCCATTATTTGCTGGTTGATAGGATGAATGAACTCCTTTGTGCATGCCAATCAAGATGGTCAATGATACGAAACCTTGAAGAAACCATGCAGAAGATGTTGGTACCAGGGAGGAAACACAGAGACATTGCAACACTGGAGTGGAGGTGAGTATAGCTTTGCTTTAAGATGAGTAAAACTTTAGAATTGTGTAACTATGTTTTCTGTTGTGTACAGTCTAATAACAAAAATTCAGCATGGGTTTATAATAGGCAAGTCACTTCTAACATGATTATCGCTCCCTGCTTAGCTATTTGTCTTGGAGCATAAATGGCTATGGGAGATGAAGGACTATTTTCAAAGATGTACTTTCATCCTAAACTCTGTAATTTCTTTGTTAAGGTCATTATTTAAAAAAAAAGGAACCTCAGATAGTTGCGGTGATCTTCTCTAACCAAGAAACAGTAAAACATTTGCTGCACATCAATAGTAACTACAACTTGCTCTTTGCAGAAATGAGAAAGGACACCAAGTAGCATATTATTCACCAGGGCAGCTAAAAAGTAAGTCATTCAATGAGATGCCATCATACAGAGCGCTAGAATCAAATACTCCTCTGATGTGTCCTGGTTTTTGGGGGTGATAGATGCCAAAAATTGGTAGGTACCAACCCTCTTCACCTAGTTTCAATGGTGGGACAGGTTCTGCTTGGTCATGGTCAAAGAACTTTTGCATAAAGTTGACAAAATGTTCTTGCAAAGGAGCACTGTTGAACAAATAGTCTCTTCTCTGCTTGCTCCCTGTTGTTTGGTAGTCTAGGGTGTGGTGAGTGAAATGGTAGGGTGGTGCTACCCAATGGTTTGCTTCATCCATAAAAATCTTCTTTTCATTTTCAAGTACATCACAGAACATTTGATCTTTGATAGACATAGCAAATCTTTCATCATTTGGAATTCTAGTGAACATGTTGCAATCTAGCTATGTATGACTTTGACAAACACAATAAAAAAGTTACAGGCATATGTGTATCAAAGAGAGAATGGAGGCCTTCACTGGTGTTCTTCTGGAAGCTAATTGGAACTGCAATGGTGGATGAGAAATCTTTATTTTAACAAACTGAGATACTTCCTGTTCTTGTTGAAAGGGAATAATAAAAACAGGTGTAGTTGCAGTGAATGCCCAATCGATGGTTCCCTACACAGCACAATGATGATATATGATATACAGAATAATTATGATTTTATATGTTTTAATATTAAATCTAATATATTTGCATTTTGCTAAAGCATTCAGTACTGTTCTTTCTAATTTCTTGGTACATAAATTGAAGATTGGGATGGCCTTCTGGGCAAAATAATAGCAGCTGGGTACCTGCCAGTATGTTGTAATACAGACCATGAGCTTGCAGAAGAGAGGTGGTTCCATAAGCAAGAATGGAGGCAGCTGCAAAGCCAGAAGTTTTTCCAAGTTGGCATTAAGACGTTAGGCATGGGAATGATTTAGGGCAAGTTTTTTGACCTCCAGCAGCTGTGGAAAGAACGGTATGGTGGGTATAGGGGAATTCTGCAGAGGTTCAAGCCTTAGCTTGACCTTCCTCAGCATAGCTTCAGAACCCTATTACCTGCTTGAGCGGTATATCCTAAGGCACTGTAGCCCTCATGAGATCTCTCACCCTGTTTTTAAAAGCTGCAGATGCTGCAGCAAATGCAGCAGAAGAATCACAGCTTGTGGTGCTGATCTCACTGATTTGTGTGGTACCAAGTCCTATGTTTTCCTATGCATGTGGTACTCAAAGGGCTGGTACTTTTACCACAGCTAAAATGCTGCAGACAGAGGCTGCAGACACCAACAGTGCTGTTAGCAGGAGATACATTAGGAAAGGCCCACACTGTAGAACTGTATGGACCAGCCCTGAGGATAGCAGCAGTCTGTTCCTGTGGGGCAGTGCTGCCAGATGAATTAGGAGAGCTGCTATCTTCAGTTATCTGCAAACTGTCCTGCCCCTGGACAAAATCCTCCCTCAATGCTGTTCGGTCTCTCTTTCAAAATTGTCCTCCTCTCCAATTGGTGGCACTTACAGACAGTCTGCCACTTCATCTTTATCAATTTCTTCATCTGTGGAACTCAGTCAGTGATTGTACGATCAAATAATTTCACTGACTCCTCACTGCCAGTCTGTAGGGCAATGGAGGGATTTGGAGGAAGAGGGAGCATTAGCAGTAGTTGCAGACAACTGGCTGCTCTGAGTCTAGGTGGCAGAAAAAGAGGAAGGCTTTGTCAGCCATTCAACTACCTTCCGCTCATGCAGTAGCCATAGAACATGGCCATTCTAAGATAGAAAAGGCAAACATACCCTGCCTCTAGATGGTGCGGCCGACCACCACTTTTTCCTGCAGTACCTGCTTGCCCCTTGCCAGGGCAGTGCAACCCCCCTGCAAATGAAAATGACCCCTTTTTGGAAAGTAGATACCCTACACTATTTGCTGAGAGGCATATTGATTCCATGGAAGATTTTTTTTTTCTACAAGTTTTTGGAAAATAACAAAGACAAAATGACTTTACACAAAGTTGTCAGTTAAATGATATATTGCTTACACATGCCATGGGTATATGTGGAATTACACCCCAAAATATATTTTGTTACTCCTTCCAAGTATGGGGATACCACGTGCGTGTGACTTTTTGGCAGACTAGCTGCGTACAGGAGCCTGAAATCTAATGACCCCTTTGCATACTTGATGGTGCGTAAATTCCTCAGTTCACTTCCTCACTACCTATCACAGTTTCAGAGGCCCTGAAATGCCAGGATAGCACAACCCCCCCCCCAAATGACCTCTTTTTGGAAATAAATATTCCAAAGAATTTAATAAGATGCATGGTGAGTATTATGCAGATCTCATTTTTTGTTACAAGGTTTTGAAAAATAAAAATACATTTTTTTTCAAAAGTTTGTGGCACCAAATGAGATCTGCAAAATACCCACCATACCAAAAAGGTCTAAGTTGGGGGGGTTGTACTAATTTAGCATTTCAGGGCCTCTGAAACTGTGATAGGTAGTCAGGAAGTGAAAAGAGGAAATGATGCCCTTTAAAAGCCTGAAGGTGCTACACCTATGGCATGTGTGAGCAGTATATCACTGAAGTGACAACTTTCTGAAATTTGTTTTTCTTTTTGTCATTTTCCAAAAACGTGGTAAAAAATAAATTATTGTATTGACTCAACATGCCTCTCAGCAAATAGTTTGGCGTGTCTACATTCCTAAAAGGGGTAATCTGGGGGGGGGGGGGAGTTGTGCTATCCTGGCATTTTATGCCCAACA
This sequence comes from Staurois parvus, assembly GCF_062004578.1. NCBI lineage: Eukaryota > Metazoa > Chordata > Amphibia > Anura > Ranidae > Staurois > Staurois parvus. The sequence goes on from NW_028317821.1 coordinate 965,969, forward strand.
TTAGCACACACCACCCACTATTCCAACCACTTAAAGTCGAGGCCTTTTCTGACACTCTTTGTTCACTTGAAAAAAATCAGTACTTTTTGCTAGAAAATTACTAGAGAATAAAATGGTAGGTGCTGCAATTTTTTATGTCACACAGTACTTGTGCAATGATTTTTCAAACGCAAATTTTTTGGAAAAAATTAACTTTTTTGAATTTTAACCCCCTTTCCTGACAAGGCCATTTTATTTGCAATACAGCGCTGCATCACTTGAACTGACAAGTGTGTGGTCATGCAATGCTGTACATAGATTAAATCTATGTAATTTTTTCCCCACAAATAGAGCTTTCTTTCGGTGGTATTTGAGCATTTTTTATTTTTGCATAAAACAAAAAAAGACCAACAATTTAAAAAAAACAACAATATTTTTGACTTTTCGCTATAAAACATATCCAATAAAAAATTTTAAAAAATCTTATTTCTTTATACATTTAGGCCAAAATGTATTTTGCTATATGTCTTTGCTAAAAAAAATCCAAATGTGTGTAAATTAATTGGTTTAAATGAAAGTTATAGCCTCTACAAATGGCAATATATATACTGGAATTTGTATTTTTTTATACTAGTAATGGCAGTGATCAGCGACTTATAGCGGGACTGCAGGACTGCAGCGGGCATTCTGACACTGGGTGGGAGCTGACTAACTGACATCCCCAGTGACACTGAGGGGAACTGACTTGGTATCACTGACATCCCCAGTGACACCAATACAGTGATCAGTGCTAATAAAAAGCACTGACACTGTACTAATGACACTGGGCAGGAAGGGGTTAACATTTGGGGCGGTCAAAGGGTTGACTGTGTGCCGTGTGTGTTTTACTGTGTGCTGTGTTTTACTAGGGAGACATGCTGTTTTGTTTGGTAAAATATAAAAGATGATGTTATGCTGAGTAAGTAGATACCAAGTATGACATGCTTTAAACTGCGCACAGCCCGTGCAACGGCAACAAACTACATACAATTTTATTATCCATAGGCGACACTTTAAAAGCCTTTACAGTCTACCCCTTTAGATTTACACAGGAAGTCTAGTGCTAGAATTACTGCCCATGATCTGATGTTCCTGGAGATACCTCACATGCATGGTGCAACCACTGTTTACATACCGATACAGGACCAACACTTGCATACGCCTTTGTGCGTGAGCATGGGGGACATGGGTGCTTTATTTTTTTTTTATATATATATATATATATATATATAGTTTTTTTATTTTTACACTTTTTTTTATTTTTTTAATCACGTTTTGTTATCACAAGGATTGTAAATATCCCCTATGATAGCACTCTTTTCTGAGAAATCTGGTGTCTATTAGACTGTAGATCTCTCCTCTGCCTTTAAAGCATCTGATCACACCAAGATTAGTGTGATCAGATGCTTTTCTATTTTAAAATTGGCATTGTTTATATCCAGCAAAAACAAAGTGATTAAATGCTTTCGGTTTCTTAGACTAGATTAGAGATTACTGGAGCCTTTCCGGTCTCTGATCAGCTCTATGGTCAGCAGGAAGAATCACCGGCTGTATTCTCTGGTTCCCCAATGGGATGGTAGAGCCTGAGAAAGCTGTAGAAGGCAGCTGGAGGGGGTGTCCCCTCCCACTGCTTGTAAAAACAACCCAATGGATAATTATCCACTAGGATTGCTTTTACATGAAAACTGACCACCAGCTGAAAAAAAGATACCAGGATGATGCCTGTAGCTGCAGACAATGCCGGGACAAGGTCACCCGGTGGTGCAGAAGGTGAAGATGGTAAACTGTGTGTCATTTCAAAAAAAAGAAAATTCTTAAAACAATACAAATTAAGTTAGGTTTAATTCGATAGATATGTATTTTTATTAGAGGCACTTAAAGTGCTTTGAAACAATAATGTACTAAAACTGACTAACTGCCACTGACATCACCAGTGACACTAATACAGTGATCAGTGCTAACACTATACATTGTCACTGTACTAATGACACTGGTTGGGAAGAGGTTACCATCTAGGGGCAACCCAGGGGTTAACTGTGTGCCTAACAATGTGTAACGTGTGCTGATTTTTACCACAGATTGATTTGTTTTTTTCCCCTGGCGGGATCTGCTGACAGGGTCCTGCTGTGTGCAATCACGGGAGAAGATGTATGGGTACATCATGGTGCCTGTAGCTGCTGCCCCATTGCAGCATACAGTAAGTACTGCAGCGAGTCTGCAAGTGGTTAATTACCAATGGCATTTGTAATGCAGCATGAAAGGGGTTAATGTACCATTGGCCCTCTGGCCACTGATGCATTAGTGAGCAGTGGCAGGTAATTAACGCCTTTGTACTGTATTAGTGGCACCAGTGTCAGTGTTTATAAACCCCTTAATGCTGCAGCATAAAGGGACTAAATAACAGTAACACTGGTGCCACTAATGCAGCACAAAGGGGTTAATTACCTGCCACTGCTAACTAATGCATCTGTGACCAGTGGGCCAGCGGTACCTTAACCTTTTTCATGCAGCATTACAAATACCACTGGCAATTAACCAACCCCCAAATATTTAACCAATGCATCTGCAAATGCAGATGCCCATCTACTTACTGTGAAAACAGTGGTTCCTCTAGGTCGTAATCACAGCGCAGGTGGCAGCACTCCTATCCCTCATCCCCCCTCCCGGGCTCTCTAATGTTGGGCCTGGACTAGGAAGCACCTGTCGGGTGGAGATCACTTTGCCTGACAGGGAATTGAAGACAGTTAGTCCTAGACTTGTGCTGGGTGCAGGAGTGCACTGGGCACAGCTTTGAAGCTGTCTGGGTCTGACTGCAAGTATTGTAGTGTGGACGGTGGCTGTGGGAGGCTGTGCACATCAGTGTACACTTGACCAGCAAGGTTTTACCAGCACTTTGTTGGCATATCACCTACACTGCGCCCTCCTTCCCCCAGTAAATTGTGCCTACTCAGGGCCTTGCCCCCCCCCCGCCATGACTGCAGGAATCATCCCAGTATAACCACTCAATGTCCAGCGACATACCAGTACATCACTGATCCTTGTTGGGCATATATGTAATGTTCTTTTTTTTTATGCAGCCTTCCATTCACATTGATGTGGGCGAAGAAATCTCTGCCAGCAAAAAGGTGTGTTATGCCCACCATTAGAATATACCACCCTGCATCTACCCACTTCCAATGTTGGGCATGCATGCATGTTCTTTTTTTCGTTCAGCCCATGGGCTGAATAAAAAAAAAGAACCTAAAACGTTCCTCCATTCACATGGATCAATGTGGATAAAGAAATCTCTGCCAAAAAAATGAAAGAAGTATATGCCGAAGCAGAGGCGCCATCCACCCACTGAACAATCCAGGTCCCCATGCTTGGGCATTTATATTCTTTTTTTCTGTGGATGAAAAATTTCATCCAGCAGTGTTGCACACACTGACATATATTCTGAGAGCAAGACCCCTGTTGCTGTCAGAATAAACAGACCCGTGCTGTAGCTGAATGGTGTTCCTGCAAAGGAAACAGCAATGGTTAACAATAAAACACTGTAACAATAGAACATTAACTCAATAAAACGACAACTTTTTAATTGAAATCTGTGCCAAAATTTTTTTTAAATATATATGCCAAAGCATAGGAGCGATCCACCCACTGTCCGCTCCAGGCCCCCATTCTTTGACATATATGTTCTTTTTTTAACTGCAGATTAAAAATCTCATCCAGCAGCGCTGCACGCACTGACATATATATTCTGAGAGCAAGACCCTGTTGCTGTCAGAATAAACAGATCAGTGCTGCAGCTGAATGGTGTTCCTTCAAAGCAAATAATGGTACACAATAAAACAAAAGTAACAATAGGATATTACCAATAAACTACCAATAAAATTCACCTGCTAGGCCTGATTCTGCTAACACTGTGGTTTTGTGTCAAATTTATAACAGATGACAGTGGTCAAAAATTACATTGACACTGCACATCTTATTAGGGGTGGGGGCAGAGGGGCTAAATGCAAGTGTTGGCAGCAAACAGGGCTCATCCTGATAACACTGCATTTTTGGAGACACTAATACTAAGGGGGTACTAGTAAAGTTCTGTCTGTGATCAATATATTGATCCGTACAAACACTATACCCGGGGCGGACTGACCATTTGGAAACTCGGGCACTGCCCAAGGGCCCAGGGTCAATAGGGGGCCCCATGAGATGCCCCTGGTACCTTTTTCATAGGCTTTTTTGAGTTTGGGGACACAGGGGCCCCAGAATCCCCTATTGCCAGGGGGCCCCATGAGTTGTCAGTCCGCCCCTGCACTATACTAGTAATGACGGTGATTAGCGACTTATAGCACGGGTGCAATAGTGTGCAGGCAATGTAATGCTAGCTGACTCTGGCTGAGAGGGGTGCTAACTGACCCTGACACTATCTGACTTTGCTAGTGGCAGTAATACAGTGATTAGTGAATACTGTACACTGACACTGTACTAATGGCACTGGCTGGGTGGCAATCAATGGGGTTAAATGTCTCTATCTAATGTGTGTGGATGCAGAGTGCTATTTTTACTCACGTTTAATTTGTCTTTCTTCTCTCTCTCTCTTTAGCCTGTAGCTACCACCCATGCGCAGTATGCAGTACGTTTTCTAAAAAAATTTAAAAATGTAAATAAAAAATTGTAAGGCCTTATTCACACAGGGCATACTACAGCATATGCCCCTGCAAGGCCATCTTTACATGTACAGGGGTGCACAGGTGTTCCGAGCGTCACTGTGCAGGCAGTCCCATTGATGTAATTTGAGATGTAGCAACTGCACAAACACAGCCGTTGCTCCCAATTTAACATTCACATGGGTCCAGCTGCATGTCCCTGAGCTTGCACTGTCTGCATTCAGGGTCATGCACCCACACCCACTCAGATGTTAGATTGGGAGCAATGGCTGTGCTCATGCAGCAGCTGCATTGAAATTATCATGAATAGGACTGCCTACCCGGGGATGCATAGAACACTTGTTCCGTTACACTGAATAGAATTTAGTTCCATTACAAAACAGAGATGGGAAAACTGGGAATACTGGTTGACATTTATCAATACAAAAGCAAACACAATGGGATGTATAAAAAGAGAAATAAAACAAATAATGCTAATATAGAGTTATCTCTCTATAAATCCCTCATAAGACCACATGTAGAATATGGGTTCCAATATTGGGACCACATGGGACACTTCTCCAAATCATTGGATCCAGTTGTTCCAATCACCTTCATGGCCACAGATATATAAAATCAAGCACCTAGGCAAGCAGACTGCTTCTAGAAACATTTGTGAAAGAATGGGTCGCTTTCAGGAGCTTAGTAAATTCAAGCGTGGTACCATGATAGGTTGCCACCTGTGCAAAAAGTCCATTTGTGAAATTTTCTTGCTAATAACTATTCCATAGTCAACTATTAGTGGTATTATAACAAAGTGGAAGCAACTGGGAACAACAGCAACTCAGCCACAAAGTGGTAGGCCACATAAAATGGCAGAGCAGGATCAGCGAATGCTTAAGTGCACAGTGTAGAAGTCGCCAACTATCTGCAGAGTCAATAGCTAAAGATCTCCAAACTTCATGTGGCCTTCAGTTTAGCTCAACATTGCTTACCGAGTTTCACGGAATGGGTTTTCATAGCCGAGCAGCTGCTTCTGAGCCTTACTTCACCAAGTGCAATGCAAAGCGTCAGGTGCAGTGGTGTAAAGCACGTCACCACTGGACTCTAAATCAGTGGAGATGTGTTCTCTGGAGTGACAAGTCACACTTCTCTGTCTGGCAATCCAATGGACTTGTCTGGGTTTGGTGGTTTCCAGGAAAATGGTACTTGCCTGACTGCATTGTGCCAAATGCAATGTTTAGTGGAGGGGGGAGTATGGTGTGAGGTGGTATTTTAGGGGTTGGACTTGTTCCCTTAGTTCCAGCAAAGGGAAAGCTTAAGGCATCAGCATAACAAGACATTCTGGACAATTTCATGCTCACAACTTTGTGGGAACAGTTTGGGGACTGCCCCTTCCTGTTCCAACATGACTGTGCACCAGTGCACAAACCAAGGTCCATAAAGACATGGATGAGCGAGTTTGGGGTGGAGAAACTTGACTGGCCTGCACAGAGTCCTAACCTCAACCCCATAGAACACCTCTGGGATGAATTAGAGTGGAGACTGCAAGCCAGGCCTTCTCGTCCGACATCAGTGCCTGACCTCACACATGAGCTTCTGGAAGAATGGTCAGACATTTCCATAGACACGCTCCTAAACCTTGTGGCTAGCCTTCCCAGAAGAGTTGAAGCTGTTATAACTGCAAAGGGTGGGCCAACCCAATATTGAACCCTACGGACTAAGGCTGGGATGCCATTAAAGATCATGTGCGTGAAGATGCAGCTTTCCCAATACTTTTTCCCAATATAGTGTACATAGAAGTTCAGAAGATGGTTCAGTTGGGAAAAACATGTCATAGTGGTGACCTAATTAACATGTTCAAGTATATCCAAAGATTTTCCAAATATACTTTTTATTCTCAAAACTTTATAGTAAACAAAGGTGAATCAGTTCCTCATGGATTTTGAAATATTTAGGAGGGGGTTCTTTACCCTAACATATTTTTTTTTTACTCTAAAATGGTAATATTTTCATTCAGAGAAATTAAACAACTGCCTCTTTGCTGTCTGTAAGTGTTTTTTTTTTTCTCTTAAACGTAACTAAAGCTGTCCAGGGCTATTTGGTTTTTATTTTGCCTTCTTGTGTACCAAAACTTCTGGATGGAGCTTTATGAAAAAATTACTGACAGTTTGAAGTGCAATTTTAGTTTATATCAGAATGCCTCTTATCTACCAAAGGATTGTGGTAGTGTGTGTGTTTTTGTGACCCCAGTGCCAGCAGTTCTAGGCAGCCAACTGTAGGCTCAATTTACTGAGCTATAATGAAAGTTATTTGCCATGAAGACTGTTATTTTCAGCAATGATGGCTAGTCAGAGCTGAAAATAATAGTCACGTAGCTGAAAATAATGATTGTTATGACAAATAACACATGCGTTATCTATAGTATGAAGTGAATTATGCCTTGTAAGAGTTATGTAAATATGAGGCTATGTCGAGTTCATTATGGAAAGAGTTGAGATAGATTCTGAAAAAATGCACAATTAACCACTTGTTCTCCAGAAGATTTACTTCACTTAATGACCAGGCCATTTTTTGCTATTCGGTACTACACTATTTCAACTGGTAATTTCACAGTCATGCAACGCTGTACCCAAACAAAATTTATGTCCTTTTTTCACACAAATAGAACTTTCTTTGGTGGTGTTTGATCACCAATGTTTTTTTTTAATTTTTGTGATATAAACGAAAAAAAGACTGAAAATTTTGAAAACAACAATATTTTTACTTTTGGCTAAAACAAGTATATAATAAACTCAAAGTTAGTAATAAATTTAGGTCAAAATGTATTCTGCTACATGTCTTTGGTAAAAAGTCTGAATACATGTATATTAATTGGTCACAATGTCTACAAACTTTGAATATATATATACTGTATATATATATATATATATATATATATATTGGAATTTATGCAGCTTTTTACATTTCTTGAGGTGCTAATATGCCAGGGCAGTGCAAATGACTCTTTTTCGGAAAGTAGACACCCCAAGGAATTTGCTGAGAGGCATGTTGAGTCCATGAGGCATTTTATTTTTTGCCACAAATTTTTTGAAAATTACAAAAACATTTGTCAGTTAAATGATATATTGCTCATGCATTGCAAGGGTATACAGTTGTGTTCAAAATAATAGCAGTCAGACATCACTAACCTGATCAATCACTGTTTTTGGTAAAAATGATATTTCTGCATGGCAAATAATTTACTAGCAGGTGTAGTAGAGTAATAGAAATCCAACAGACCCAACAGACATGACATGCATGTGGCTGATTCTGTGTAATTGAATCACTAATTGAAAGGGGCATGTTCAAAATAATAGTAGTGTGGAGTTCTATTAGTGAGGTCATAAATTCTTTGAAAAACAGGTGGCAATTATTGCCATTATTTAAGGAAGGAAGGCAGCAAATGTTGTACATGCTGGTTACAGTGCATTTCTCTTTGAAATTCTGAGGAAAATGGGTAATTCCAGACATTGTTGAGAAGAACAGCGTACCTTGATTAAAAAGTTGATTGGAGAGGGGAAAACATATAAAGAAGTGCAGAAAATGATAGGCTGCTCAGCTAAAATGATCTAAAATGCTTTAAAATGGCAACCAAAACCTGAAAGACGTGGAAGAAAGCGAAAAATGACCATTTGAATGGATAGAAGAATAGCCAAAATGGCAAGGACTCAGCCAACAATCAGCTCCAGAAAGATCAAAGAAGGTCTAAAGTTACCTGTGAGTACTGTTACAATTAGAAGACGCCTATGTGAAGCCAAGCTATCTGCAAGAAGCCCCCGCAAAGTCCCACTGTTGAAAAAAAGACATGTGCTGAAGAGGTTACAATTTGCCAAAGAGCACATTGACTGACCTAAAGAGAAATGGCGCAACATTTTGTGGACTGATGAAAGTAAGATTGTTCTTTTTGGGTCTAGTGGCCGGAGACAGTTTTTTCAGACGACCCCCAAACACTGAATTCAAGCCACAGTACACTGTGAAGACAGCGAAGCATGGTTGCGCAAGCATCATAGTATGTTTCTCATACTACTGTGTTGGGCCTATTTATCGCATACCAGGGATCATGGATCAGTTTGAATACATCAGAATACTTGAAGAGGTCATGCTGCCTTATGCTGAAGAGGAAATGCCCTTGAAATGGGTGTTCCAACAAGACAATGACCCCAAACACACCAGTAAACGTGCAACATCTTGGTTCCAGACCAACAAGATTGACGTTTTGGAGTGGCCAGCCCAATCCCTGGATCTTAATCCAATAGAAAACTTGTGGGGTGACATAAAAAATGTAGTTTCTGAGGCAAAACCAAGAAATAGAGAACTGTGGAATGTAGTCCAATCATCCTGGGCTGGAATACCTGTTCACAGGTGCCATAAGTTGGTTGACACCATGCAACACAGATGTACAGCAGTTCTCAGAAACAGTGCTTATACAACTAAATAATAATTAAGTGATTCAAAGGAAAGCAAAATCTTCAAACATTTTTCAGTTTATTTAGTGAATGTTTGAGTTTGTAAAGAAGAATGCAAACACTTCTATTTTTTTGAACAGTCTAATATTCACTTTTCTTCAAATGTTTTAGAGGAACAACACAAATTTGATATATTTTTCTTCATGTTTTGATTTGGAATAGAATGTGTAGTGTTCCCAATGCATTTGTGTGTATGGAAATAAAAGCTATTAGAAGGATTTTGAGCTTTATTTGCTTTTTCAACACACTGCTATAATTTTGAACACAACTGTATGTGGAATAATACCCTAAAACACATTCTGTTACTTCTCCCGAGTATGGTGATACCCCATGTGAGAGACCTTTTGGCAGCCTAGCTACATACAGGTCTGCTGAACATAATACTACACAAACATTAGATGTTGCCATGGTTCAATTGCACATAACATGTAAACATTCACAGTGCAGGGAGGAAAAAGTATGTGAGGCCCTAGCTTAATGACTTCTCCCAGAGCTAATTGGAGCCAGGAGTGAGCCAACCTAGACTCCAGTCAGTGTGATGATATTGGGTGTGTTGCTGACAGCTGTCCTGCCCTTAAAAAACATACACCTGTTTTGGGTTTACTGGTTTGAAGAAGCACTGTCTGATGTGAACCATGCCTCGCAGAAAAGAGCTCTCAGAAGACCTACGATCAAGAATTGTTGACTTGCATGAAGCTGGAAAGGATCACAAAAGTATCTCCAAAAGCCTTGATGTTCATGTGTCCACAGTAAGACAGACTGTCTACAAATGGAGAAAGTTTAACACTGTTGCTACTCTCCCTAGGCGTGGTCGTCCTGTAAAAATGACTGCAAGAGCACAGCGCAGAATGCTGAGGTAAAGAAGAATCCCAGAGTGTCAGCTACAGACCTACAGAAATCTCTGGCGCATGCTAACATTTTTGTTGACACATCTACAATAAGGAAAACATTAAACAAGAATGGAGTACATGGGAGGACACCACGGAGGAAGCCATTGCTGTCCAAAAAGAATATTGCAGCACGTTTGAAGAAGTTTGCAAAAGAGCAACTGGATGTTCCACAGCACTACTGGCAAAATATACTGTGGACAGATGAAACCAAGATTGAGTTGTTTGGGAAGAACACACAACACTATGTGTGGAGAAAAAAGGGCACAGCACACCAACATCAAAACCTCATCCCCACTGTAAAACATGGTGGAGGGAGCATCATGGTTTGGGGCTGCTTTGCTGCCTCAGGGCCTGGACGGATTGTTGTCATTGATGGGAAAATGAATTCCAGAGTTTATCAAGACATTTTGCAAGAAAATGTACGACCATCTGTCCGCCAACTGAAGCTCCGCAGAGGATGGGTGATGCAACAGGACAATAACCCAAAGCATACAAGTCCTGACCTCAACCCGATTTAAATGCTGTGGCATGACCTTAAGAGAGCGATTCACACCAGACATCCCAAGAATATTGCTACACTGAAACAGTTTTGTGAAGAGGAGTGGTCCAAAATTACTCCAGATCGTTGTGCAGGTCTGATCTGCAGCTACAGGAAACGTTTGGTTGAGGTTATTGCTGCCAAAGGAGGGTCAACCAGTTATTAAGTCCAAAGGTTCACATACTTTTTCCTCCCTGCACTGTGAATGTTTACATGTTATGTGCAATTAAACCATGGCAACATCTAATGTTTGTGTAGTATTATGTTCAGCAGACTGTGTTCTTCTATTGTTGTGACTTAGATGACATTCAGAGCACATTTTATGCCCAATTCATGCAAAACTACACGTAATCCCAAGGGGTTCACATACTTTTTTTTGCAACTGTATGGACCTAACTGTATAGCTACCATATCTTATAAAGTCATGACCAAATATATTGGCACCCCTGCATTTCTGTCAGATAATGCACCACTTCGCCCAGAAAAGTGTTGCAATTACAAATGTTTTGGTATTTTCATGTTTATTTATTTTGTTTGTATTGGTATGACACAAAAAATGTGGAGAAACAAAAAGCCACATCTGACACATTTCATGCAAACCCCCAAAAATTGACAGAACAAAATTAATGGCATCTTCTCAAAATTCTAAGAAAGAATTGCATTCAAAGTTTGTGATGCTCTTGTAATTTGTAATTAAACTCACCTCTATCAATACTGATCTTAATGTTTCTTGTGTCCACTGTGTGCAACATTGTCAAGAAGTTTACAGCCCATGGTACTGTAGCTATTCTCCCTGAATGTGGACGAAAGAGAAAAACTTGTTCAAAGATCGTAATAAAGGATTGTTCGAATGGTGGATAAACTTCCAGACAAATTCAAGCTGACCTTCAGGCACAGGGTACAACTGTGTCAGCTCACACTATACGTCGCCATCTGATTGAAAAGGAACGCTATGGTAGGAGACCCAGGATGACCCCATTGCTGACACAGAAACATAAAAAAGCCAGATTGGAGTTTGCCAAAACTTACCTGAAGAAGCCAAGTCCTTTTGGGAGAATATGCTGTGGACAGACAAAACAAAATAATAGCTTTTTAATAAAGCCCATCCTTCTACTGTTTTCAGAAAAAGCAATGAGGCCTTTAAAAAAGGAATACAGTGTCTACAGTCAAACATGGTGAGGGCTTACTGATGTTTTGGGGTTGAAGTTTTGTGGGGAATTTGTCAGATCTGGCTTTTTGTTTCTCCACTTTTTTTGAAAATGCCCAAACATTTGTAATTGCAACAAATTTCTGGTCGAAGTGATGCATCATTTGACAGATATACAGGGGTGAGTCCAGATCTCAATCCCATAAAGCACCTGTGGGGAGATCTCAAAACAGCAGTTGGGAAAGGAAACCTTCCAATTTGAGAGACCTGGAGCACTTGGCAAAAAAAAAGTGGTTAAAAATTTCAGTAGAGAGGTATAAGAAACTCATCGATGGTTACAGGAAGCGATTAATTTGTTATTTTTTTCCAAGGGATGTGCTACCAAATATTAAATTGAGGGTGCCAATAATTTTGTCCAGTCCATTTTTGAGGTTTTGTGGGGAATTTGTTAGATTTGGATTTTTGTTTCTCCACTTTTTTTGAAAATGCCCAAACATTTGTAATTGCAACAAATTTCTGGTCGAAGTGATGCATCATTTGACAGATATACAGGGGTGACAATATTTGTGGCCATGACCATACCATCAGTTTTTCTACACTATATACACTATCATGTATGTTGACACATTTCACATGCTTCTTCAGGACTGTAGTGTAAAAGTCAACATAGGAAAATATCGATCATCAAAACCAGGGCTTTTTTTCTCAGAGGAAAGGTGGTGGAACTCCCCCACCCAAACCTGGCCACGCCCCCATCAAACCCTAGGACCACCCCTTTAGAGAACAGGAATGCAAGTAAAATTTGGGAGGGGCTTCCGATGACATCATTTCCCGTACATACCATATAAGGGAAATGATGTCATCGGACCCCCGGCTGCCTCTTGCATGATCTGCATGAAACACATGCATAGATATAAAATGACTAATGTACTGACACCAGAAACACATGCATAGATATAAAATGACTAATGTACTGACACCAGAAACACATGCATAGATATAAAATGAATACCGTACTGACACCAGAAACACACGCATAGATATAAAATCAGTACCGTACTGACACCAGAAACACATGCATAGATATAAAATGACTAATGTACTGACACCAGAAACACATGCATAGATATAAAATCAGTACCGTACTGACACCAGAAACACACGCATAGATATAAAATCAGTACCGTACTGACACCAGAAACACATGCATAGATATAAAATCAGTACCGTACTGACACCAGAAACACACGCATAGATATAAAATCAGTACCGTACTGACACCAGGAACACATGCATAGATATAAAATCATGGCAGGCCGTTTGTAAACGTCCAGCATAGATATAAAATCAGTCTAGCATGCATGTGTACCCTGTCTGGTAGATGTGCCTGCTCCTACAGGCTCCCCTAGGGTTGCCACCTTTTCCTCCAAAAAATACCGTCCATCACTGAATTTATCTTTCCTGTTCCTCATGCACAGGAGGGGCGCTCTCGATCGGCACCGCTGAGCGCTGAGCAATTGCGTTCTGAAATAGTTTAGGTGGGCTCAGGTGGGTGAGGATAGTTTAGGTGGGCTCAGATAGTTTAGGTGGGCACAGGTGGTTGGGATAGTTTAGGTGGGCACAGGCTGGGGAGAGAGTAAAAATTTAGAGCAATACATGATACTGCAGTCAGTGACAGGGAGCCGAGCGCAGCTTACCTACTCCAAGCTGTACGGCCCCTGCGTCCACGCTGTCACTGCCGTTGATGTCGCCGCGCCGCCCCCGATGTTTACACGCCGGCGGGGGGGGGCGGTGAAGCGTGCATAGTGTCCTCGCCCATCGTCCGCGCCCCCGATGTTTACACGCTGGCGGTAGAGGGGGGGGGGTGAAGCGTGCATGTCCCCGCTCACCGGCTGTGAGCAGCGGCAGTGACAGGTGCCGGGCACGCGCAAGCATGACATAAACAAGCCGCGTCCGGCACCTGTCACTTTCGCTGCTCTGCATAGCTTGTCAGCTCTGCAGAGGCAGTCGGTGAGCGGGGACAAGAAGAAAAAGGTGGCGGAACGCAGTACCGCCGCGTTCCGGCAGAAAGAAAGCCCTGATCAAAACGATGGCAATATATATTGGAACGATAGGTTTAATTAAAACAAGACGATAAATTGCTTTCAACGTTCTCACAATGAAGTGTTCGGGTGAGGAGGTTCAGAAAACTTTAGCCACATGTACCCCCTCTTTGGCCATTAAAGTACCGTAACTTAGAAATCAAAATAAAATAAATAAATGGTGTTATAACAATATCTCATTAACTATAATGCCTGCATGTATTAAGGTATTCATCCCCATATCCTATAAGTAGCAATATTCATACAATTTGCTATTGATTTGCTTTATTTATGAAACAATAATGATAAAAGCTGGTCCTCATACTATATACAGATACTTTAAAAAAAGCTTCCTCCCTATAAGTGTAAAATTATGAAATTACACCCAATGTAGTGAAAAGAAACCAAGTAGGGAGCGCTATGCTCTATGAACTGCAAACTACACTCAACAAATGCCCATGTTGCTGTGCATATACATTAATAAATATTTACATAAAATCTTCAAACAAAAGATAAAAAAAGGAAGAGATCATTAATTCATTGTTTCCATAATCATAACAACATGTGTATCTCCAGTGCTCCTCTTCTATTCCATCTCAGCCATAAGGAAAATTATCAATCAATCAAAACCAAATCTGCTCTAGTGAATAAATCACTCACCAAACCAAAATGGCCCCTTTAATCAAAATGAGGGTCACCGTGTGCTTTTGCTTTAAGATCCTTCCACAGTTCTCACAAGGGTAAAATATCTGTGTAAACTTCTCCACTTCACCATAGAAACCAAAAGAAAACTGATATAGTGCAGTAAATGTATTTAAAGCTCATGGTGACAATTGAATACAAAAACTGCTCACATTTAAAAGTTCCTATTGAGGAACAAAATGATCCCACTTGTAAATGAGAGAGAAACGCTGCCACCCTGTTCCAGCCTTTTAGCCAACGTGCTTTCCAATTACCTGATATTCGGGACCAAGAGTGCTGTGACCAGAAGTTGTGCCTCGACACACATTTCGTCAAGCTGACGTTATTAGTTCATAGAGCATAGTGCCCCCTACTTGGTTTCTTTTCACTGCACTGAGTGTAATTTCACAATTTTACACTTATAGGAAGGTAGCTTATTTTTAAGTAATTTAATATAATTTATTATAATACATACACAGATATTCACTGATGGCCCCTGCTGTTGGTGCAGCCTCTGCAGCATGGCCAGTGTTGATTATAAGTTCTGGGGCGTCTTGGGGGGGGGGATTGGTGGTTTTGAGAAGTCAGAGGATGAGAGGGCGGAGATGACTGTACTGTCACTAACACCAAGGTACAAGACACAGGGAATGCATCAGCAAACAAGTCAAGCAGTGTGCCTTGTACTTCCCATTCACCCAATGTGCCATGTAGCTTTCTGGTCCATGCTTGCTGGACCAGAAGTCCATGGACATGTGGAACCTGTCATTGACATTGTGGTCCAGTGATACTGACACTTTGCTTTACACATGCAGGTGAAGGACAGATTTGGCCTTCTGGATAAAATAATGGTGGATGCAGCAGCTGTGGAAGAAACACCTGCCTGGGGAAGGATTCTGTGGAGATGTTGGGGTAGATGCTGGAGACTTATGACAAGGTTCAAGCCTTCAGTTGAACCTACTTAGCATGGCTTCATGCTGACCCTTTTCTCCTTTTGATGTGGAGTAATGTACGCCTTTTAAACTCCTTATCAAATTTATTTACATATCACTAGCAGCTGCAGATATTGCAGTAGACACCACAGGGGCTTCTTGGGGCAGTGGGGAGAGGTCAACTGGCATCACTGAGCTGTTGCTCACACCGAGTCATGAGTCTCTTCATGATGTAGCATCCAAATGTCAAGTGCTATCTGCAGCAGATGTGTTTAAAAAAGGCCCAGACTACAGAGCTCTGTGAACTAGCTCTGGGATTGCAGTGGCCAGTATGCGGGGGGAAGTGCTAACTAGTGCCATAGGATATCTGCTTATTCCAATCCTCTGCAAGCTGCCCAGCCCCTGGACAAATTCTCTCTTGCTGCTGCTCTGCCTCTCACTTTCGTTCTCTTTGATTGCTGGCACCTATTTATTGTCTGCCACCTAATCACCCCATCCCCTCATCTCTGAAGCCCATTTGAAAGTAAACTGCAGCTTCAGGAACATTATTGCATGTTGCTGCTGTCTGTCTGATGTCCCCTTGCTCTTTGGTCCCAGAACTCTCTTCTTCATCCTCAACATCTGAAATGAGAAAATGCTGTGTATGGCCAAGATACAACTTCTGTGGCTCATCACATAATTAAATAATTTCACTCTCTCCTCCAAACCAGTTTGCGAAGATATGGTGTGATTAGTATAAGAATAGGAAGAGGGAGAAGACCACACATTACCAACAGTTGCAGACAAGTTATGGCTCTATAGAATGGTCACTTTCAGAAAGAAAAGCCAGTTGTGCTCTACTTAAGGATGGTGCAGACAGACCACTGCTTTGTCCTTCCTACTACCTCCATGTATAGAATCTCTGCCTCTCCCTTAAGGCTTGTCTGACATTTTAAATAAAGTAGATTGCTGAATTTTAATGACAGCAATGGCAATAGGGTGAATAATGATGTGGTGCTTTGGTATACTGAAGATCAGTAAAAGTGTACCTACAGATCCCAAAATTAAAATTTAGACCCTTGCAAAAAAAAAATCAGCCAATCAATTGGCAGCAACTCAGTGCATTTAGGGATGTGAAGACACGGTGAAGACAACGTGCTTAAGTTCAAACCAAGCATCAGAATGGGGAAGAAAGGGAATTTAAGTGACTTTGAACGTGGCATGGTGGTTGTTGGTGCCAGACGGGCTGGTCTAAGTATTTAAAAAAACTGATGGGCGCATGTGCGGCCAGGGATGATGGCAGACGTGTTCTGCTGAGCTCCGCTCATCCCCGGCCAGGAGTGACTCACCCGCACCGCACTACAGCTGATCTTCTGCCTCGGGTGAGTCACGTATCACCGAGCACCCGGCCCAGCACCAGGGAGAGGCTTCTATGGGGAGGATAGGGCGCTGGAAGCCCCCCTCCCCGCAGCCTCAGGACCCGCGGCCCTCGCCACTGCGGCGCTTCCTCTATAGGCCGCAATCCCCGGCCTCTAGTATAGACAGAGGTCCGAGGAACGATCCCGGACCTCTAGCGGCCGCGGAGGGTACTGCACCCTGCCTAATTTCAGCACAGCTGCAAACCTCTGCTCTGATCCTTCCACAAATGGGGGATCACGACCCCCAATCGAAAGCAGGAGAGGCTATGGACAACCCTACTCCAGGGTATCTTCCTGCCCCTAGTCCTCAGCCGACAAAGTCGTCCCCTCCGCTCACAATCTCCGCGTTAGACGACAAGCTGCAAATTTTTCTACGAAATATTACCGCTTCCATAGCCGCTGAAGTGGGAAAATTGGCTAATGAGCTCAGAGGGGAAATAGCCCAGATTGGGGACCGCACGGATAAATTGGAAAGTAAGTTTGACGATTTGGTGCAATACGTTCACGTTTTGGAGGAAGACAACGCCTATCTGAAACATTCCATTTCCCAAATGCAACTCCAGCAGGAGGACCTGGAAAACAGGGAACGGCGCCAAAATATCCGTATACGTGGTATGTCCGAATCCGTTGCTGATACCCAATTGCACCGCCATCTACTGTCCTTTTTCATCGCTACTGCCCCCATGGTTCAAGAAGCAGATTGGCGGATGGATAGGGCTCATCGCTCTCTGGGCCCTAAACCAATTGAGGGAACCAGTCCACGTGACGTTATAGTCCGCTTCCACTACTTTCAAAGTAAAGAAGCCTTACTTTCAGCAGCCCGCCACAAATCTTCCTTGGAGTTTAAAAGTGATAAACTCCAACTCTTCTGTGATCTTTCTCCAATTACTCTTGCTAAGCGGCGTGCTTTGAAACCGATTACTACACATCTTCAGCATCATCGTGTCCTGTATCGTTGGGGGTTCCCCTTCAAGCTGGTGGTTGTTAGGGACAACACCCATGTTGTTCTCCGAGATCTTCAAGAGGCGGAATCTTTCCTTAAGCAGTTGGGACTCCCACATCTACTGGATGATATGCCCTCATCGCCGCCTACTCCATCCCGTCCTTATGCCACCCCTTCCAAGATATGGACACCGGTCCGCGGAGGTCGGAGGAGACCCACACGCATACCGCAACGTCCACGCCCTCCCCGATCAAGCGATCCTCCTGCCTGAGGATTTTCAGGGGTGACCTTTTGTGGCGAATCTGGTGCTGTTTTGTTCGGCCATGGCCTTGCTGGGTGCATTTTATTTTATTTTGTTTTTGTTTCTTCTGGCCGGGTTTGACGTCCTCCCGGAAGTGTCGGATGTCGTGCTGCCCCCGATACTGTCTAGCCACTGGCCTAGACGACTTGGGCTTAGTTGACGTTCCCAAGTTTATATCCTCGCGGATACCTGTTCTTCATTGTGTATTTTTTTCTGTTGTGTTTTTTGCATGTTTTATGTTTTCTGTTTTTTTTTTTCTTTTTACTACATCGATGGTACTTCATCCATTTGTCATGCTAATACATGTGGCCCAGTCACTGTTATTTTATAATGGCTTTGAAGTTTCTGTCATATAATGTTAAGGGCCTCAACTCTATTCAAAAAAGGTGGATGGCTTTGAAGGAATTTCGATCCTCAGGAGCAGACATCATTTTTGTCCAAGAGACCCATTTCAAATCTACAGGCTCCTTTCGTTTTGCCTCGAGATTTTTTCCCCGAGCCTACTCGGCCTTTGACCCTTCTGGGAAAGCCGGGGTGGCAATTTTGATTGGGTCACATTGCTCTCTTCGGGTTGTTTCCTCCAAAGTTGACCGACAGGGTCATTTCATTATTTTGGAGTGTATGTTTGGTGAGACTCCCCTAGTTCTGCTGAATTTATATGCCCCTAACACGGGTCAATTGCAGTTCCTATCCCAAACACTCGCCGAACTGGATTCCATTTCCACTTCGCAGGTGATAGTTGGGGGAGATTTCAATCTGATTCTTTCCCCCCATAAAGACAGGAAGGTTCTTTTTGAGTCCACTCCCTCGAAGCGGCAATGCTCCTCTTGAAAATATTTTCGTAGATTGATTAGGGAGCATCGTCTCTTTGACGCATGGTGGATTAAACATCCTCTCCATAAACAATTCACTTTTTACTCTACTCCTCACCGTAGTTATTCTCGCCTAGACCATTTTTTCGTTTCTGCCCCATTGCTTCCACTTCTGGTTTCTTCTTATATTAATCCCATCACTTGGTCCGACCATGCCTCTTTGACTTTAAACCTTTTTTTCCCCCCTGTTATATCCAAATTCTGTCATTGGCGCCTTAATGAGACCTTTCTTTCCACAGACCATCTTAGAGATGAATTGTCGCAGGGACTTGATGCCTACTTCACCCACAATGTTGGCTCCGTAACCTCCTCCTCAACTCTATGGGAGGCCCATAAGGCGGTTTTTCGAGGGCTCTGTATTTCTATGGGTTCTCGTTTAAAAAAGTCCTCGGCGAGTGCTAGGGCTTCCCTCATACAACAGCTATCTTGGGCGGAAGGACGGTTATTGGCTAAGCCATCTATTCCTGGGCTCCAGAGGGTAACTTCTCTACGGGATCAAGTTAAAGCTCTTGACTCCAGTAAAACTGCTCAATCCCTCCTTTGGGTTAAGCAGAAATTCTACGAATTTTCCAATAAGCCCCATCGTATGTTAGTCAATCGTCTCAAAGCTCAGTCCCCTTCTACGATGCCTGACCTACTAATACAGCCAGATGGAAGCCCCACTTATGACCCTCGGGTTATAGCAACTCTTTTTGGCTCATTTTACGGGAAATTGTACAACTGTTTAACCCCGGACCTGCATCCACCCCTCACACAGTCATTATTTGATAATTTTTTTGACGCATTGTCACTCCCGAGAATCTCACCTTCAGACATTGCCACCCTTAATGCTGACATTACACTAGAGGAATTATTGGACACAATCAAACTTCTCCCTTCTCGTAAAGCTCCGGGACCAGACGGATTGCCCTACTCCTACTATAAAACTTTTATTGGTATTTTGGCACCGCATCTCCTCTCTCTATATCACGATCTTTTTAAGGGAATTATACCCCAGACCGAATTCTCCCGTGCATACATCTCGGTCATCCCTAAACCCGATAAGGACCAGTCTATCGTGGACAACTACCGCCCCATTGCCCTACTCAATTCTGACTACAAGATTTTTACCAAAATTTTGGCTAACCGATTGTCCGGAATCATCTCCAAGATCATACATAGGGACCAAGTGGGCTTTGTACCTGCCAGACATGCCGCAGATAACACTAGGAGAACTATTGATCTGGTTGATCTGGTTAACAGGTCCTCTACCCCTACTGTGTTATTAAGCCTGGACGCTCAAAAAGCTTTCGACCGTTTAAGCTGGCCTTATATGTTCATGGTCTTGGAGAGATTTGGTTTCAAAGGTCCATTTGTAGCAGCGCTGAAGGCCCTCTATTCATCCCCCCTCTCGCAGGTCAGATTAGCTTCTTTTCTCTCGCCTCCCTTTCAGATGTCAAACGGTACACGTCAGGGCTGCCCACTCTCTCCTTTACTGTTTATTCTTTGTCTGGAACCTTTGGCCATCGCTATTAGGTCAAACCCGGATATTCGTGGGATACAGTCACATTCCCATGAGTACAAATTATCGTTATTTGCAGATGACATTCTTCTCACGCTTACGAGTCCCCATACTTCTTTACCGATTTTGCATAAGACCTTGAAACAATTTGGGGCTATTTCAGGTTACAAAGTCAATACGTCCAAAACTGAGGCACTCCCAATACATGTCCCGCCTATCGTTCTGTCCTCGCTTCAGGAAGCCTTTCCCTATCGGTGGTGCACACACTCTTTAAAATATTTAGGTACTAATATTTCTCTTTCTTACCAATCCATATAGGAGGCCAATTTCCCCCCTTTGTTCATAGCAATTTCTCGCTCTCTGAAACAATGGGATGCCTTGCCCATCTCTTTCCTCGGTCGCATTAATGTTCTAAAAATGACCGTGTTACCCAAACTCTTATATCTGTTTGCGACTCTCCCCGTTCCCGTCCCTATGTCCAAGCTTCACTCCCTTCAGAAATCTTTCCTACACTTTATCTGGCACAATATGCGACACAGGATTGCACGTTCTGTTCTGCTCTCTCCGCGTTCTAGGGGAGGTTTGGGAGCACCGGATATAATCAAGTATTATTATGCGACTCACCTTTGTTTTCTTATGTCATGGTCCACGCAACACCCTCCCAATACATGGACTGAGATTGAATCTTTACAACTGTCCCCAGTTCATCCATGTTCCCTCCTTTGGTCAACCGCGGCAGTGGATGTCTCTTCCTTCCGTCATCTATTCCTTGGTCCCATGCAATTTTCATTGACGGTATGGCAGAAATGTAAGGCTCAATTTACTCTGGCCTCTGAATGCTCCCCTCTGACAAATATCCTCTATAACCCTAACCTGCCAGACAATATGGCCATATCCCGGATGTCTCTTTGGGTGGTATCTAACCTTTTTCAATTACGTCACCTGGTACATCCGGTGACTCGTAAATTACATTCATTCCCGGATCTCCAGAAAAAAGCTTCTTTACCTCCTCATCACCTATATATATATTTCCAAATACGCCATTTTTTCTCTACTTTATCATCCTCATTGATTCTGGGGAAGCCTACACCTTTCGAACGTTTATGTATGCAGGGCCCCCACCAAAGGGGTATCATCTCCAATACTTATAAAATTCTTCTGGACGCATCCCCTTTATCTAATGAAACTCACCTTTATATGCGTAGGTGGTCTCAGTTTGTACAACGTGATATTGATTTACTAACGTGGAAGAATATTTGGGTAAATGCATCTAAATCTTCTGTCTGTGTGGTTTTTAAGGAAAACATTTACAAGATTATGATGTTATGGTACAAAACACCTGAGGTTCTTCATGCTTTCAACCCGAGTGCTTCTCCTGTCTGCTGGCGCTGTGGTAGGGATTCTGGTTCTCTCTATCATATTTTTTGGACTTGTAAATCTATTGTTCCTTTCTGGGAGGAAGTCCGCTCCTTGTTGCAATCAATGCTGCATGCCTCGCTCCCTTTTGACCCTCTGCATTTTTTGCTAGGCTTGCCATTCCCGGGTTTATCTAAACCAGCCAGAAAACTTGCTGCTCATGTGCTGACCGCGGCCAGGAGAAGTATTCCTATGGGTTGGTTATCTTCTACTCCCCCTACAATGCTGACTTTGTACAAACTTATTGCTGAAGTAAGACGGATGGAGTATTTGACTGCCTTACATAATTGTTCATCTGCTGTATTTGAGTTGATTTGGCTCCCGTGGGATTCCTTCATTTCCTCTTTGCCGGCCTGAAACTAAGATCCTGATTGTTTCCGCACTGATTTTGTATGACTCTGTATGACTCTATTGGACTTGATTATGTGTAGTTATGCCATCGATGTTTTTTTCTGTTATGTTTATCAGTTTACTTATTTGAAAACCAATAAAAATTGTTATTACAAAAAAAAAAAAAAAAAAACTGATGATCTACTGGGATTTTCACGTTGGAAATGATAGAAAGGCACAGTAACTTAAATTACCACTTGTTAGAACAAAGGTATGCAGTATACCATCTGTGAATGCACTACATGTCAAACCTTGAAGCAGATGGGCTACAGCAGCAGCATACCACACCCGGTACCACTTTTGTCAACTAAGAACAGGAAACAGAGGCTACAATTTGCACAGGCTCACAAAAACTGGACAACAGAAGATTGGAAAAATGTTGCCTGGTCTGATGAGTCTCGATTTCAGTTGCGACATTCAGATGGTAGGGTCAGAATTTGGCGTAAACAACATGAAAGCATGGATTCATCCTGCATTGTATCAACGGTTCAGGCTAATGGTGGTGGTGTAATGGTGTGGGGGATACAGGGTATTGGATATCTCTGTGCACTAAAACAATAAACAAAAAGAAGGCACACTTCTTGGGTGTCTTTGGAATTAGGGGAACTGATAGGAGCCAGTGTAATGGCTGTAGGGGCTGGAATAATATCTGTTCCCTCAATAGAAATTGTGGTTGACGGTTATTCTATGGGGGACAATCCAGATATCTGTGGGCAAGAGGTTGTGTGATTTTCCTCAGCAGGGTGAGCTGGAAGATCAGAATGAGTATCATGAAGGGTGATGGGAGAATTATAAAAGGCTCCAGGAGATGTGATGTTTATGCCAGAACAATACACCTCTGGAAGGTGAGCTGATATAACGTTGATTCCCACTGTAAGAGTGCCCAGAACTGACACTATATATATATATATATATATATATATATATATATATATATATATATACACCACCTCCAAAAATAAACACTAAGCCCCAACCTTACTGCATATAGTTGTTCAAATCAGGTAATAAATAAATAAATAATAATAAAAAAAATATATATTAAATAAATAAATATATATATATATATATATATATATGAAAAAAATAACCCCCCCCAAAAAAAAAAAAACAGCATAAAAGCAAAAATGCAAGAAAGGGGCCCAACAGTTAAACAGCAACTACAGTTTTTGCTGACACAAATTGGCCATTTGACACACAGATTTGGTACTTCTAAGCCACCTGGCTCAGCTTCAAAGGCTAGGAAGTGCTTTACTGGTACGGTTGCTATGGTGGTACAATCACTCATTATTTAGATGTCTACAAACTGCAAATGGGTTGCATTTGCTTTGAACCCATACTTGACCTGGACCCAAACTTCATCTCTAGTATTAACATAGCAGGGGGACTGCAGAGCTCTCTTTGTGCTGAAATTGTGTATAAATACAGTTTTAACACCTTGGAAAGTTATTAGCAGATTTGCCAGCCGGATAATACAATTATTATTTTCAGTTACTGTACAAGTGAGCTCTAATGACTGTTTACAAGCTTGGTACACATTTATCCTATTGAAAATAGAATAATGGGACAGTGGAACTCAGGGTGAATGTCACTTGGGCAAATGTTAGTGTTCTGCCTCAGCAATCCAAGCACTGAAAGCGTAATCTCTATATACAGATCCAGTTGTGGTGAGAAAGCCTAACTTACACTCTAGTAGCTTGGCAGACAGTGACTCAATCCAAATGATTTCTTGCAGATCATAGAAAGATTTAACTCAAAGCTCAAAACTTGTGCAGGACATAACAGATGATCATCAGATCAAAAAATCATAGTATGTCTAGCTTCAAAATAACACAGTACATGTGCTGAATGGAGGCTACAACATGACGAAGGGTGGGACTAACTATACATAGCATCCCCTAACTATGGAGTGAGGAGGGGACAAAATTATTAAAGGCAAACAAACAGACAATGCGTGTATATCATGATAGCAAAGGAGAGACTAGGAAAACCCCCATTGGTACATGACAAAGGATTTCCAGAGCACTGCAGTTGTTCATAGAGACTAAAGATGGCTGCCTTGTATGTATCTGATTGGAACCTTATATTGAGCTTAAGAATAAGGGATGAGTCAATGCTGGTGAGCCCTTTAAACAGAATTAGTCATGAAAGATGGCTTATTATACTTTTTTTGTATACAGTAAGTATACCCCAGTAAGTACCCTGGGGCATTCTTATTATATGAAGTATCCAACCAAAGATCAACCTAGGTGCTTTTTACATGCCGTAATCGTTTGCAGCAGTAGGAAAATGAAATGCTAATTGGCTACACAGGGGAAGTACAGAAAGCAAGACATATAATACAAAAGTGCCTCAATGATGGTGATGGTTGGCTACGCAAATACGTAAAAGCATTGTCAAATATTTCAAACTTTTCTAAGATTTTGGAGCTTTTATGTTTACATCTGTAAATTTTATTAGAAGCTCTCTTATACATAAGAACATAAGTTATAGGTTTACCAGCCCTTTTATATATATTATTCACTTTTATTGTATATTTTAGATGATAGCTAAAGTAGGATGTATCCATTTACTATGTTCTTTTCAATATTAATAATAATCTGTGGATATTTCTAAGCCAGACAAGCAACTTTATTGCCATACAGTATGTCCTGCAAATAGAATACTATACTTTATAAATGTTGCTTGTTGCTCATGTTGAAGACACCAATCATACATTTGTTCATGCATCTATTTTATGTATGTTTATTTTAAAATACTAGGATAGAACATTATTTTATCTTCTCTGATGCTTGCTATAAAAAGCTGTTTTCCTGTCTTCTTGCAGCTTTCTTATGTATATTATTCTTTCACAAAAGCACTCAGACAGAATTTATAAATATAAGCAGTTGGTGCCCTTTTAAAAAAAAAAATTGATTGAAGCTGTAGGAGGTTTTAATAATTTGCCTGTGAAGATGATCAGACTTTTTTTTATTTCTTATTCTAAAAATGGAAAAAAAATATAGAAAAACCTTCAGTTATAATGGTAAGGTACAAGGTTATTCTTGTTATATATCCCTTTGAAGCAAACTTTTTTGGTTAGTTTTTAAACTTGTACATAAAATAAAGATGCAAAGATGAAGTCTGCAGAATCATGCAGATCATGGGAAGTATAGGTTGTTAATTACACTTACCTTGTGATACTGACTATTTGGTCTTCAGCTTTAAAATACCAGTCATGAAGGGTGTCTAGCTATAGTCTTCTACTCTGTCATCTCTTTATTCTGGGTTTTTATTTTTTCCAAACCATCTGTAATGAAACTAACTAACAGCAACCAATCAGTTTTATAATTACCATTTAGAGAATAAGCTCCAAAGGAAGCTTGCATTTTGATTCTTTTAGCTATTTGCATAATTCTTATTAAAGGAAAACTCGAGGCAAAAAGCTAAATTCACAATTCAGATATATTTCTGTTTACTGTTTTACCTTCCAAAGGATGTGTAAGCCTATGATTAACACCCATTTCCCCCCCTGTACAGCCAAGTGACACATTTAGCCTGACTCCACTTTTAAAGGAGGCTTCCAGATTCCAATAAGCCCCCACCCACAGACCCCCACAACCACTGGCCAGGGTTGTGGGGAATAGGACATTGTCTCCATCAACATGGGGACAAAGGTGCTTTGGGGAGGAGCCCTCCCTGCCCCAAAGCAACCCCACCATGTTGAGGGCATGTGATCTGGTATGGTTCGGGGGGGGGGGTTATTCATCCCACCCTTTCCTGACCTGCCAGGCTGCATGCTCGGATAAGGGTCTGGCATGAATTTTGGGGGGGACCCTCATGCCATTTTTAAAAAATTTTGGTGTGGGGGTTCCCCTTAAAATTCATACCAAACCTGAAAGGCTTGGTATGGATGGGAGGGGGGACCCCCCACAAAAAAAATGTAATTGCTGGGCAATGCCGACAATTCTTTTGACATGCAGCTGTCAGCGGGGAATAATTAAAGAATGATTTATTGCTAAAATACTGCATGACTTAATAAAATAAGTCATGCTATATTTTAGTAGCTGTGCGGTATCTTACCACATACTCAGATGCGGTAAGATACCGCTCAATAAATTGTCCCTTTTTGAAGTTTGTGGTAGAGCTTTCGGTAGGTTCGAATGTTCGACTGAGAACTGAACAGGGGGTGTTCGGCCCATCACCAATGAGAAGAAGACAGACCTTGCTTGTTATGTGGCTTCCCAGAAGACAATTAACGTTTAAGTATTTATTTGTGCTATTTGCAAAACTGTATTGCAAAGAGATGTTTTCCTGGTGGTAGGGTTGGAGGAAGCTCCAATTGGAGTAATGGCAGCTTTTTTTTGGAGCCTCTCAGGTTCTCAATAAAGGTAACTTGAGTGATAATTTTTACTAGTATAGTCCTTTTCCTTTCAATCCTTTTGGTACAGCAATACACTGATGTTAGTTGTTTTTTTAACTTCATATCCACTTTTTCCTTCTCTCAACCAAGGAAGTAGGATTTTAATTAACTGCTTGCTGCCCAGGGTAATTTTAACATTTTTCACAGACATGTAAAAATCAGTATTTTTTTTTTTTTGCTAGAAAATTATTTAGAAGCCAAAAACATTATATATTTTTCTGAAAGGAAAGGCACTGGAGAATGAAATGGTGGTTGTTTAAAAATTGTTATGTCACATGATATTTGTGTAGCTGTTTAGCAAACACAAATTTGCTGGAAAAAATACATTTAAAGTGGAACTTTAGTCAGAAAATTAATTCCTTCTAGATCACGCCATGCTGACCCCTTTTATAGACATAGCTATGAAAAACATTATCCAATAATACACTGTCTCACCCTACTCTTCACAAGCTCAGTCATTTTCAAATTTTTGGCACTGTGCCAAATTGGTGGAAGCCAATCTGCTGACAGCCTAAAGATCTAATGCTGCTCACGGCTCTGGGCTTCAACAAAATGGCAGCCTCGGGCAAGAAGAAAAAGGAGCTATGCTGGAGGCAATTTACAGCACACACTAATTTTGGTAGTGTTATTATTAATGTGGAAGAATATCATTTTATATCAAGCTGTTATGGGTAAATTAATTTTAGCGCACACAAACACAATATAACACCCATTTTTTTTTTAAATATAAAAGATGATGTTTCATTGTGTAAATAGAAACTAAGTATATCAAGATTTAAAACTGCACATGCCTGTAAAATGGCGACAAACTATGGTACTTAAAATTGTCTATAGGAGAGGCTTTAAAAGCTTTTACTGGTTACCAGTTTTGCATTAAATGTGAGCTCTGGTGCTAGAATTATTGCTCTCAGTCTGACAGTCATGGCAATACATCACATGTGTGGTGCAATCAGCGTTTACATACCCGAACTGGACCTACGTGCACATTTGCATTTGTGTGTGAGCACTAATAGTTTGGGCAATGACAAGTCCTCTTTATGGAGAGATTCTTCCTCTGTCCTTCAAGTCATCTGATGAAACACACCATACTGGCTGTGCCAGGGAAAAACATAATTTAAAAAGGAAGTGACAAAGTAATTGTCACTTCCGGCTTCATACGTCGCAGAGGAGAGGCAGAAATGGATGTTCCTCCCTCTCCTCTCTGACCAGCCAGCCCAACCACTTTTATTGTACTCTCTGACCAGCCAGCCCAACCGATTTTATTGGACCATGGAGGGAGGTGGGGCTTCCAAGCCCTGATCGGGCAAAATGAATCCACTTTGATCATTTTTACCTAAAAGCCAGTTGTCCGCTGTAAAAATAAGTATAATTCAATGGCAGCTGCAGCCATGATCCTGTTATAACCACTTGCTCCCCTGGAAATATATATATATAGCCTCTGGGATGTAAATGGTTAAAAGCATGCGTTTGATGTTTCATGCTCTGTTTGTTTATGCAATCTTTAAGTAGAATAACAATACTTTTTTGATTCATTGAGATTTCAAACAGGATGTGCTGAAGTTGAGTTACCATTTTATCTCAGCTTTCGTCAAGTAAAGCATGTTCTCCATGCAGAATAAAAAAGATTTTCTCCAGGGCTGAATCTAAAGTCTGGTCATGATTTTGGAGTCATGTTCTATTAATCAGTGTAGTTCTCTATTAGAGTTATTGCTGGTACAAATATTAATAATCAGTATGCTTAACATCCACTGTTACTGCTTATCGCAAACATTCAATTTTATGGACAGAATAAAATAAGACACGCAATATGGAAATCAGAATTTTAGACACTGCACATTTGTATCAATTACATTGTATCTCCTGAAATATATGCACTGGGTAAAACCTTAGGTATAACCATAAAAATGCATTATATTTCAGTAATTTGGTCTTACTGTATAAAACTGTGAACTTTAATAAAGTTACAGCTGTATTACAGTTGCAGAGTTTGTATCGTGGCTGTCATAATGCAGTACTGACTTTGCAAGAGTTGCCCCATCTATTTACGTAATAAATAAATGAATTACATTTAATTCATGTGTTAAATATGTGAAAAATACAGAAAGCCTTAAGCTGTTTGTGGTAGTATATATTTGTCTGTAGGGATGAAATCGAGAGTTTTATTTTTTTATCAAAATTTCAGCAAATCTGCACAATTTCACCATTTTAGGGTAATACATTGGAGTCATTAAGGAAGGCATAATTACTGAGTTCTTTGGTGGTTTTTATAGGTAAAGTTGGCTCTAAAGGGCTTCTGAGGATTATAGAAACTACTATCAAATATGCTGAACCTGTTCTTGTGCTATAAAAGTTTTCTACATTATCCTCAATATTTTACTGTTTTTTTCTTTTCTTTTTTTTTTACAGAAGAACAACGGTGCACAGTTAATGATAAAATACACAAAAAAAGATAAATATGTATACAGTTTTGAAAAACTAATTTTTTACATTTTTTAATCCCCCCTGTGTGTAATCTACATGTCATGTCAACACTCTTTTTGCTACCCTTTTCTAGAGAATATAAATGTTATGTTACAGTTAAAGGATAAGTTCACCTTTCATAACATGTTACATGTTACACCCATATTCAGGGTGTAACAAGTTAGGATTGACACCCCCCCCTCCCTGATCCCCATTGTGACAGCTAGTGGGGGTATCTTCTCCCCCCTGCTAGCTGTCCAAATTTTACAAAAACGTGGCTGTGCGGGGCACTGCCCACCTGGCCACGTCACTCTTTCACAGTATTCTGTGAATGGGAACACTAAAAGTCCCAGCATCCTTTGCGGCTGTCGACTTGTAGTTTTCAATGAATTACCACGGTGATACTAACCTCACCCATATAAGATATGTCTGTAAATGTTCTCAAAATATGGCTATATAGAAGTGTATACAAGAGCAACTTAAATTTTTGTAGACAGATATAGGCATTGCCATAGTCCAACATCCTGTGGGACAACAAGGCACGCTGTGCCTGGGTAAGAAAATCCTCATGGATACCATTGTGTCACAGGTGACACCACTCTGCTGGGTCTGGAATCCGGCTGTGTGTGTGAAGGATCCAGAAGAGAGGGCTGGAACGCTCAGGAGCCAGGTGTCAGGCGCAATGACATCACTGGACGAGCTGCGACTTGGTTCTGAGCATGTGCATTGGCGATGGCTGCTGGGGTACTGATCTGCTCGACTGCCCACAGAGAGGGCTCTGCATGCCAGCTGTGGCACACGTGCCACAGGTTCGCCATCGCTGATTTAAAGGCTCCAGAAACAAAAAACAATAAATGCACATTTTTTGTACCTGCAAAAACATTTTTTGTTAAAACTTATCCTTTAAAGAAAAGCTGTCCTTTTGATAAAAATGTTATATAAATATAAAGTAATTTTGTAGTGTAACGTTATTAACTTTTAAAAAAATAAAATGCTACTTGCTTCTAATACAACAGTTTAGAGCATTTCTGTATACCATGCTTTTCTATTATGACTGTACTAAACACTGAAGACAAAATTCAGGCATCCTCTGCAATAGGAAGCTCATGTTAGTGAGATACTTACTGATGTTTATACAGTTCTAAAGAGATGCATAACTTGCAGCTTTTCTTACTACAACGCTAAATTTTGCTAAAGTGCTGATAATGAAGGATGACCCCTTTCTCTCAGAAATAAAGAAATACAGAAGCAATCAGCAATTTCTGATTCTTAAAAATACTATATATATATATATATATATATATATATAGAGTATTTTTCAGAATATATATATATATATTTTTTTTTTTTTCTTCACAAAAACAGCTAGAATTACTCTTTATACAGAGGAGGTAAGCTCTGTGAACTTATGGAGGTATGCTGTGTAGACAATAGTTCAATATAACATTACATAGTTAAGAAAAAAGACAAAAGTACATCCAGTTCATCCAATAGAAAATAAATAAATAGAAACCCTCCAAAAAAAAGCTCTATAGACAGATCTCCATACCCACAGTTGATCCAGAAAAGGCAAAAAGCTCCTATACAGCATGATTCAATTTTCTCCAGCAGGGGAAAACCCTTCTTGATCTACTGAATACAATCACATATTCCCTAGATCAACAATCCCTGGTTTTATTGCCTATAAATAGTAATATACAGTTATATTTTGTGCATTCAGGAATGCATCCAGCTTTTTAAAACTACTAGCTCCCAAGGGAGTCTGTTCCATATTTCACAGCTCTTACTGTAAAGAAGCTTTTCCATATGTGGATTAAATCTCTTTTCCTTCAGACTTAAAGCGTACAACTTTGTCCTTTGTACTGACCTGAAAGTGAATAACTCTGCACCAAGTTCACTATATGGACAACTTATGTATTTATACATGGTGATACCCCTTAATCGCCTCTTCTTCCTCAAGAGAGAATAAATTCAGTTCCTCTAATCTTTATCAGTTTAGTTGCCTTACTCTGCACTTTCTCCAGTTCCCCGATACCCTTTTTGTGACCTGGTACCCCAAACTGCAAACTGAGCTGCATATTCCAGGTGAGGTTTTATTAATGGCTTGTACGGGGGGGGGGGGGGGAATTATGTTTCTCTCTCTCTGGAGTCTATACTTCTTTTAATGCAAGAAAGGATTTTGCTTGCTTCAGAAACTGCAGCTTGGCATTACATGCTATTTAATAAGTCTGTGATCTACCAGAACATCCAGATCCTTTTTGATCATCAACTTCTGCATTTGTATTCCTCCTAGCAGGTATTATGTAGGCATGTTTTTAGCCCCCAAGTGCATAGCTTTTCATTTATCAGCATTAACCTCATTTGCCTCAGTTGCCCAATCAAATAAAGCATTATGGTCTGCATCTAAGTTGGAGACATCCTGTAATGATGTTATCCCAATACATATGTTGCAGTCATCTGCAAACACAGAAATGGTTCTTTTAATCCTAAACTTTATATCATTAATAGGTTATAAAAAAAATGGTCCCAACATTGAACCTTAGGTTCAGGGGCGGACTGACCATTCGAGCACTCGGGCACTGCCCGAGGGCTCAGCTCAGTAGGGGGCCCCATGAGATACCCCTGGTACCTTTATTATTGGCTTTTTCATAAGTTGTTTTGGGTGTGGGCGAGGACACAGGGGCCCCATGTTCCCCTATTTCCCGGGGGCCCCATGAGTTGTCAGTCCACCCCTGCTTAGGTTACACCACAAATAACCTCAGGACATTCAGAGTATGAATCACTACTGTTTGAATACAATCTTTCAGCCAGTTCTCTGTCCATTTTCAAACTGAAGTTTCTACGCCTGTAAACCTTAAAGTAGTTGTAAACCTCAGACATGAAATATGAACAAATCATATCCCTCTATAGTGTGTTCTTGTCTCAATTAAGAGCTCTAATTGTCATTTCTGTTTACTGCTTTGTTCCTCTGCTGTCAACTTGAATACATTTGGACACTTTTTTTACTGACACCAAGAGAAAAATAGCGACACAGGGAGGGACCTCCAGCAGATTGACAGCCTCATCTCTGTTCCTGTGAGCTGTGTGGAGGGGGTGTGTCCCTTTCATCCAATCAGCTCTCAGAGCTCTTCTCACTGAGCTCTGCAGTGTGTAATTTCAACTCTCCACCCCCTTTTTTCTGGCAGCTCAGACAAGCTTTATACATTCTGGACTTTGAATGGAGGTAGAGATGAGAAGACTGCAGATAGACAGGTACAGCTTATGTTGGAGGATTTGTTTCATTATTGTGTATCACCTGAGGCCAGTCACTTCATTGGGTATATGTAACGGTTTACAACCACTTTAACATACCTTATCTTGGATGGACGCCAGCACATGGAGTAACATAACCTCAGGGAAAAGAGGAAAGAAAAAGCTTCTTCAAGACTTTGAAGAAAAACAGTTAGAAGCTAATGATATGCACCACCTCCCACAGTGCCTATCTGGACTAAGGAGTACCTTTGACGCCCATACTGTTTGATGAACCCTGGTTACTGCTCTTTGCGGTGAAACAGAGGATGGTGTGGAGTGCGATCTGACCAGAGCTTTGATGCCGGAGATATTTTGCAGATTATACCTCTCTACATGCGTTATTTATACGCACTTCTGGTGAGTGCGCACTCTATTCGCTCCTAGGATTTTTCACCTCTCTTATAACCACTGATTTGGGATGAGGACTTTGCGTGTGCTTTAACATTTCCCACTGATTAGCGCACTGTTTACCATTGTATCACATTTGTATCAATTTTTTTGAGCATTGACATTTATATGCATATATACCTTATAGAGCATTCCTTTTGTATTCTGATTCAAGCGCTGCACCTATCCCTCTTTTTTATCAAGCATTCTATAACCACCTTTTTTACCTGCAAAAAAGATGTGCATTTATTATATTTTTTTTTACAGATTTTTTTTTAGTTCAGTTTTAAAAAATGTGTGACTCATGGATAAATCTTGTGTAAAAACATTTATAAATTGACCCCTATATGTTTGCATTGTTATGACTTCATTGAAAACTTTAATACATATTTAAATTGATTGACAAGGATTAGTTAACCCATATACAGTATTTACTAAATAGTTGAACCTCCAATACTTTGAACCAAACTCTATTTAAAAATACTGTTCAGACTTCAGACAATGTACTCCTACAGACCAGTCAACATACAATACTTTTAGCTAGTTTTAGTTAGTATTTTTGGAATGTAGCTTAACATGATTAAACCACAGCATTTCACAGGCATAGAGGCTAGGGCTATGCTTTGACTTACTCAGTTTACTCACTGGACTCAATAAACTACCAATGACACAGAGTGACACATTTCAACAGGAAAATGAGGAGCAAAATGATTGCAAAAATGTTGTAAATAATCTATTATGTCACAGAGACAAAATAGACAGTGCAAAATATATTTGCACACATCGGTATCTATGATATGAGTATTCACGCAGGAAGCTTATGAGATCTGAAACTAAAGTAAAGTGCTGAATATTAGAAAAAATAGTTTTTTTTTCATAACCCAGAAACAATTTTAATGTTAGCTAATGGCAGAAAAATCAATGCTGAAGTTGTTTGAGGAATTCATGAAAAGCCAGTAGTTTCTGAACTCAGTGCAAGGTTCAGAAGTGTCAGGCATCAGTGGAATAGCAAATAAATGGAATAGCAAATAAGCAGGATGTATGTGAAATACTATTACCATACCATTACCATTCAATTCAGTTTCAAAGGAGTACAAATTTGATTTTATGTTTAAGTCCACACTAGTAATGCTATCAAAACAATTACATTGTACAAAACATATATAGTATATTCAATAAATAATTGCCAAATTGAAATAAAAAAAAAAAAAATATATATATATATATATATATATATATATATATATATCCTAGATTGTAAGCTCGGAAGAGCAGGGCCCTTGATCCCCTCATGTTTTGCATTGTATTGGTATTGTTTTGTCACATGCTCTGTCCCCTTTTGTAATGTACAGTGCTGAGCGAACCATTGGCGCTTTATAAATACTGTATAATAATAATAATTATATATATATATATATATATATATATATATACACTGCTCAAGACAATTAAAGGAATACTTTTAAATCAGAGTATGGCATCAAGTCGATTAAACTCCTGGGATATTGATCTCATCAGCTAAGTAGCAGAGGGGGTTGTTCATCAGTTTCAGCTGCTTTGGTGTTAATTAAATTTACAGGTGCACTATATGGGCAACAATGAGATTACCCCCAAAACAAGAATGCTTTTACAGGTGGAGTCTACTGACATTTTTTTCCCTACTCATCTTTTCTGACTGTTTTTCACTAGATTTGCATTTGGCTAGGGTTGGTGTCACTACTGGTAGCATGAGGCGATACCTGGACCCTACAAAGATTGCACAGGCAGTCCAGCTCCTCCAGGATGGCACCTCAATATATGTTGTTGCCAGAAGTTTTGCCGTGTCTCCCAGCTCAAGAGCATGGAGGAGATTCTAGAAGACAGGCAGTTACTGTAGGAGAGCTGGACAGGGCTGTAGAAGGTCCTTAACCCATCAGCAGGACCGGTATCTGCTCCTTTGTGCAAGGAGGAACAGGATGAGCACTGCCAGAGCCCTACGAAACGACATCCAGCAGGCCACTGGTGTGAATGTCTCTGACCAGAAAAAGACTTCATGAGGGTGGCCTGAGGGCCCCACATCCTAGCACCATAGAGTTCGATTGGCATTTTCCATTGAACACCAGAAGTGACAGGTCCGCCACTGACACCCTGTGCTTTTCACAGATGAGAGCAGGTTTACCCTGAGCACATGTGACAGATGTGAAAGGGTCTTGATAAGCCATGGAGAATGTTGTGCTGCCTGTAATATCGTTCAGCATGACCGTTTTGGTGGTGGGTCAGTGATAGTCTGGGGAGGAATATCCATGGAGGGATGCACAGACCTCTACAGGCTAAACAATGGCACCCTGACTGCCATTAGGTATTTGGATGAAATCCTTGGACCCATCAGACCCTATGCTGGGGCAGTGGGTCCTGGGTTCCTCCTGGTGCACGACAATGCCTGGCCTCATGTGGCAAGAGTATGCAGGCAGTTCCTGGAGGATGAAGGAATTGATACCACTGAATGGCACCTACGCTAGCCTGACCTAATCCAATAGAACATCTCTGGGATATCATGTTTCGGTCCATCTGACACCGTCAGGTTGCACCTCAGACTGTCCAGTAACTCAGTGATGCACTGGTCCAGATCTGGGATGAAATACCCCAGAGCACCATCATTAGGAGCATGCCCTGACATTGTCAGGCATGCATACAAGTGGGGGCCATACAAACTACCGAGTACCATTTGGAGTTGCTGCAATGAAATTTCAGCAAAATGGACTAGCCTGCTGCATCGTTTTTTCACTTTGCTTTTCAGGGTCTCTTTGAATTCAGCCCTCTGTAGGTTGATAATTTTCCTTTCCATCAAACGATGGGGCATCTTTACTTTCCCAACACATTACTCAGTCCAAATCATAGATATCCAGCATGATATTTTTCCCTATTGAGATCTGATGTGTTTTCAAAATGTTCCTTTAATTGTTTTTGAGCAGTGTGTGTGTGTGTATATATATATATATATATATATATATATATATAGGATAATCTACATTTGTAGACTTTATGGGCACCACATGAGACCACACATATTGTGCTACACGTGACAAAGTAGTTCATGGGACATTTTGGTGTAATACGCAAGGCACATTTTGTAGTGCGCGCTTTACTGCATTTGTCACCAGTGGCAAAATGTGTTCTTGTTTCTGTATTTGGTGTGTCATTAACAATCAATTACACTGAATGCGCAACTAGGTAATTTTAGGTGTATAAAGGTGGCCATAGCCATACACTGCACAATCTTTGTATGATCTCTATATGATAGGAGGACACAGCGTCTATCCAATCACTCGGCCTGAGACCATCTGTAGAGACGCTGGGGTATCCAGGCGAATGCATGTGGGGAGATATCCCGGGGATGCTGTGAAAAATAGTTGATGGGTGAAGGGTGTGTACTAACGAGGTCAGTGCAGGATGTGTGTGCTAATGAGATCAGCTGGTAAACTGCTTCCGGGGTCCTACTGGTTCCTCTGTCCTCTGTCTACATTCCAGGAATTGAAAAAGCTTTCTAAGAAATTTACCAAGGGCTAAGGTAAGGCCTTTAGGCATTAATGGCATATTGGTGCATAGGGGAGCTGAATTTTATAAAAAAAAAAAGAACTTAGCCTTTAAGGGGAGTCTCTATGAACCGGCATGATGTAGCGCTTGCAAGAAAGATGTTTTTAATGTAAAAATAAAATGTGTTTTCATGGATGTTTTTCCTTTTGAGTTTTTTTGGGAACATTAAAATCCTTATTTCCCACAGCCCTTTTTGGGGCACATGGGGAATCTTTTTTTGCATATGAGAGTATAAGGGATAGTGCCATATATTAAAATGACAACGTTTTCCCACCCATTAGACTACATATACTGTAGCAATTTACATGAACTTCTCATTACACATCATTGTCAAATAAAAATATTTGACAATGATGTGCACCTCTGATCTGCACCTCCTACTGTGTGCAACAGTGCACTTATTCTATGCACATAAAATATTGGCAGTCTTTTCAATTCATGCAATATGTGGCAAATATGGGTTTTCCTCTTTCTGACGCACATGTCAGACTCCACAAGAACATGCATTGCAATTTGTTGGATTTTTGGAGCACTAGCATGAATGTCACAACCTTTTTTAATGGTGCCCTGACAATAGTTTATTGGGCCTACTCTATTAATTTATTAATGTTATTAATGTGTTTGTCCGATTATTGTCATGTTGCATTGTCACAGAAACCCTAGAAATTCCTATTTTAAAATGTCAGCCACTCAGTCTTATTAAAAAAACACAGAAAAAACGTTTTGCATATTTTATTGGTTAAACAAGACCTGAAAGATCGAACCACTGATCCACTATACTGTATATACTCTATCTGTATGTGTGTAAAGCTTTTTTTTTTTTTAACTGTTCATGTCCATTGACATTGTCGAGATACATTATTGTGCTCTGTGCCAGCACAGCCAATTCATTTTTAAAAGCTTCTTAACACACCAAAAAGCAAGTAAAAATGTACCTACACTTTTTTTTCCTCTAATGCAGGTGCGTTGCGGTACACTGTGTATGTGCATTGATTAATTCAGCACACATATACCTGTGTTGTGTGTTGCAGTAATGCATAATAAAATGTCTATTTTACCATTGTGTCATTAAGTATTACAACTGTCACCCCTCCTTATACCTATACTTTGAATACAAGCCCTCCCATGTTCAGACTAATTTAAAATATTGTTAAGTATATAAATGATGACTATTTTGTATGATTGCCACATAAAAGGATTATAGCTAGTTACACATAGCAGGGTTTTTAAAGACTTTACAATAAAGCCTCCAAAGATGTTTTTGCATTTGCAAACCTATATTTGATGCCATATATTGGTTGGGACTTACAACGGTAAATCCACCATAATTAATGTTACAGTAATTGGTGGGATCTGTTTGGCTCTCTTAGAGATTGCAGTGACAAGTTCTTTCCATTATAGTTCTCAGCTTTGTTCCCACTCATGATGAGGTCTTGCTGCACCTGCTGTTTTTCATATTCTCTTGTTTCACTAGCTTATGGTATTCATTTAGTTGAATTCCAACACTGAAAGTGGCATCCCCTTGTCATTTCAATGGCAGATGCCCTGATCTGGGAACTCAAGTGGAGTTCCTTTAAGTTATGAAAAGTCTTTAGGGGAATAAACTCTCCAACATTTATCAGAAACTAAAAATATCATATAAACTCCTTCTCCATCTTGCTGCAGGCATTGAAAGAGTTAATCTAATCTTGCTCTGCTAGCCTTCTTGACTCATTATTCTAGTTCTGCACCTGAAAATATATGCCGTACAGGTGGAATGTGACTTTAACGCTGCACATTACTCGTGGCTTCCACAGTCATTTCTATAATTACTTTTCTTGATTAGAGTGTGGAGTGTGTGAGGATCAGACCTGTTTCATTATTCTCTCTAATGATGATCTAACCCTTGCAATGTTTTAAGGTCAGAAAGTAAGTAAGAAGAATTTCATAATGTAAATCTGTTATACTTATAACTCATCCAATTTGGAGGAATTGTAATTATAAGCTGTGCTGCAATTCCCAATGTACACATGATGGTGGCCAAGTAATAGAATATCTGAAGAGAAAAGATGCTTTCAAACAACACAAGAACTCAGCATTCCCAAGTGAGGCACTTGATATATAAACACCCATTGCCTGATTACCGAAGGCTATTGAAATGAGTCATTTGTATGCTGAAAAAATGGCCCGAGCTTTGCCAGTATCTGTAAATCAGCAACTCTACAGTGCAATCATGGTGATGATCCTGTAATAAACAAAGACTACATCTAGTGGCATGCTACTCCAAGTATACAATATAGTATTTTTCAAAGTGAAAAGTACACTCCAGTCAAAATGTTGAAAGGTGAACATCTGGAATTCTGCAAAATCTGAAAAGGTGGGGAAGTGAATGGTGGTGAAGGGGTGGGGGCAGAGGGAGCTCATAAGAAAAAAACTTCAGCACGTCTAATGAAATTTGAGGATTCATTTCTCCAGGGTGCCTGCAGGTACAAAGGTCAAGAAGGGCTTGTTAAACTAATTTACTGCTTGTTAAGAATATGTCATTTCTTACATTCCATAACCTAGCCACAGGTTCAGTTTAAAGCCTACCATACTTACCAGTAGCTGCCCACTCTCAGGCCATGAGCATAGAAGTATATTTCAGTGTGTTAAACTAAGAACAACAGATCGAGAATGCTCAGAAGCAGAGTGAAGGGTCAATGGTGAAAGAACAAGCCTATCACCACAATCTGAAAGGTTACTCAAGTCAATCCTAGTTCAAGATGGGCAATGAGATTTAAGGCCTTGTTTACACTAGTGGTGCTCTCTGAAGATCAAATCCAAAGTGACCTGTATTCACAACGCTCTTTAGAGAACATTTGATGGGATGTATTGTGTATCATCCCCTTAACTACCTGGTTTAACCACTCCATACTAGAGTGTTGCAACATCATCCAATGCATGCGGATGCAGTGCGATCATGGAGCACCCCCATTCAGTAGAATGGTTCATGTTCAATGGGTGGTGCTGTCCACTGAACTTGATGCAGGGGATAATTTGTGCTATGCTGCAATGCTGTAGCACATACAGGAGGATGATGCTGGGGGTAACTATGGAGGGCATAAGAGGCACCATATAGATGCTTTTTGGATACCAATGTTGCTGTGGGGGTTCATCCTTTTTATATAACAGGGACTTTGATACCAGTTTCCATTTATTCACTGGAACACTCTCCCTGGTGTTTGTTTTTAACTATTGCGCATGTTACTATTAATGTGGGATATAAGCAAATGTCTGTACTTTTCCTGAAGAAGCAGGCACTGACCTGTGGAACGTGTTGAATATGAAGACCCCATTTTCCATCTTCTTGATTGCATAAAGGGGTTGATTAATGAGTGATATCCATCCACAAGAAATGTATAATACTATCAACCTGTGTAATGAGTTGTTCTTATGGATGAATTTTAACATGCTGTATAATAAATGTTGTACTGTTATATAAATGAAGTATTGATGTGTTACCTTTAAAGTCAAATTTAGATTTATTTGTGAGGCATTTATTTTGCAATAATTGACAATGAGGGATGTGGTACCCATGATTTATGGATGTTGGTGAGCATTAATCTGCTAAATTTCCCCTGTTTTTTTTTTGGCATCATTGCCAAAGTCATATCTTACTCTGCCTCTTTTTCTCCCTCTCTTCCCTTTCCCTCTCCTTCCCCCTTCCCCTCCTCTTTCCTCCCTCTCTCCCTCTCTCTCTCTCTCACTTTGCCTTTCTTTCTCCCCCATCCCCCCTTTTCCCACCTTCCTCTCACTCCCTTTTCTTTCCCCCTCCTCTTTCTCTCTCACCATCATCCTCTCCCCCCTCTCTTTCTCTCTTCTCTCCACTCTCTCTTTCTATCTCTCTCCCATTTCTCTTTCTTTCTCTCTCACCCCCTCTCTCTTTCTCCCACTTACACTATCTCTCCCTCTTTCTCCCTCCCCCTCCACCTTACCTTGACTGCTGCACTCCATACATTGTGTTGTATGTTATATACTCCTGACTGCCTGCTATACAGTATGTTGTATATTACAATTATAATCCCAACGTGTTAATTTTCCTAACAGTTTGCAGTTTATTTAAGTACTTTAATGGCAGTCTACAAATCGATTCGATTTCGTATGCAGAAAAGCACGTGATGGAAAAGTTACATTTTTGAAAGCTGATTCTTTGTCTTGAGGTTTATGTGTGTCTGTGAGATTGTCACTTGTGGCACAGTAATTAGCAGTATTTTGTTGGTAAAAGGGCTGTGGCATATGGACGCAGTGTAAATAGAGAATAGGCACAGGCTCTGTTTAAGCAGCCCCTCCTTTAAGCCATCTTTACTGTTAGGTGAAATCTGGCCATGCCACTATTCGGACTGTGTGCACCAACGAATTTGCTTTTCCTCCATATCCTAGGGTGCCCCAGGTCTTTCATGATCCTAGTCATGCTCACATTTTGTCATACGGTTTTGACTTTTAAGCTGGAAAGACAGGCAGATTACCCTCATGGGTATTGTTAACATTTTGCATATTGTGTATATGTTTAAACATTGATTTAAATGAGCTTGGACACAGTAAAGGGGGCCTAACTTATGATCTTGCTCCACTGTAATCAGAAAACGCTCTTTCACAGTGTATATGTAGGTATGCATGCATACTGCCCAACTGGCCAAGAGTGCCAGTATCGTGTAAGAAGGCTGTGTGCCTTGAAATCGTAAATGGAAATTCTTTTCTACTGGATAATCTTCATCCTCTGTGCCTAATCCAGTCATGCAGCAAAGACGTTCAGCATTTGTACAATGCTTTTGACAGCAAAATTAAAAACTGCTATTGTTTCCACTGCTTGGAAGGCTGAATTCCATGCATTCATGTTTATTGATATCCCCCTGAATAATTCAGTTATGGATTCATAAAAAAAATATTTTATTTTAAATAACCTAATATAAGTAACTGAATTTATCTGTAATCCCCTGCACAGCAGGATTGGTGGTGATTGGGGGGTTAGGGTTGCCACCTCATCCATTTAAAACTGAACACATATTAATCCCACAGGTTCTGAGGCTAATTTAACGCAGATAAGGCACTAAGTGATTTTAATTACCACCTTAATCAGCCACAGAATCTGTGTAATCAATATGTGTTCCGTTTTTAAAGGGATGAGATAGCCAAGACCCCAATGCATGATTCAGAGCTTTTATCATGCTCTACTACATTGCCCAGTGATTTCTGTCTAACACTGGGACCTTACTAACAGTGTGGTAATGCTCCTTCATGGACTAATCAGCAAGCTGTGGACAGGTTGGTGACCAAGCTCTTTTGCTTAACTGCAAAATAGCTCGGTCTCTGTTGCCTGTCAAGATCGTGTGGATTGTAAAACTGTAAAAAGTCATAACTGAATTTTTTGTTAGGTAAGACATTTCAAATAATGTATATGTTTATCTCAACTGTGTAAATCGTTTTGCCTAGAGTTCAGTTTAGAAATAATACAAATATTCAAAGTGCAGTAACCTATAATAAGCAAAAGGCAATCATCTTTTATTACTTTTAGAATAGGTTCATACGGGCATGGCCAACAGCAGCGTGTTAATGCATATGCATTCATGCTTATTGTGTCAAGGCAGCTCATTCATTTGAAAAAGCTATGTAATGTACCATAACAAACCGAAAATTGTGTGTGCAGTGTTTTCTGCAATGCACCACATCACACATAGGGGTTGATTTACTAACACTGGAGAATGCAAAATCTAAAGCAGCTTGTCATACAAACCAATCAGCTTCCAGGCTTTATTGTCGAAGCCAGGGGCGGACTGACCATTTGGAAACTCGGGCACTGCCCGAGGGCCCGGGGTGTAGTAGGGGGCCCCATGAGATGCCCCTGGTACCTTTTTCATAGGCTTTTTTGAGTTTGGGCAAGGACACAGGGGCCTCATGATCCTCTATTGCCCTGGGGGCCCCATGAGTTGTCAGTCCACCCCTGGTTGAAGCTTAAACAAGCTGAAGTTAGAAGCTAATTGGCTACCATGCAGAGCTGCACCAGATTTTACATTCTCCAGTTTTAGTAAATCAAGCCCATTGTGTTACAATGCAAGTGCACTGGAAAGGTGGGTTATGCTGCCATTTAGATTGAATGGCACTGCATCACTCCAACATGTGTAAAGTGCATAACAGGGTTTTAAGGTAGTGCGTACTTTTATGAACAGGAATGATGTACATGGGCCCTTACTGTTTACATTATACACTTCTCGTCTGCCCCATGTACATAAACGGCCGGAAGGGAGCAGTGCAGGAGCTGCTTGTCATTTATAAATGGTGCCCGCATGGACAGCCTGTGGGCGCTCCCTAGTGCCCGCTGTGTCCAGAGGAAAACTGATCACTGAATAGGACCTCTGTGTGAGGTCCAGATTCATGTGATCATTGATTGGCCAATCAGTGATCACATAAATAGCAGTAAGCTAGATGTCACTTCCTGGCATCATTGCTTACTACTTGTGAAATCTGTGAATGATCACAGAGGTCACATGGTACAAGGCTATTCACAACAGCCTTGTACCATGTGACAAGCTGTGACCAATCACAGCTCTCACAGTATTTCTCAATGGCTGCAAAAATGCAGCCAGAGAGAAGGAGAAATGATTGCTTTTACAGCATTTATGAGTCACTATGGTGACACTGTACTGCTAGGGTGACAGTATGTTAAAAAAACAAAAAAAACAAATAATATTCTAAAAAATAAAATAAAAACGTAAAAACAAATTTTGAAAAATTATAATTTTTGGTTATAAACTAATTTGGGTTATTTTTTTTTACTAAAAAGATAACTGAATTCATTTTGGCTAAGATTTATGAAGAAAGATTATTTATTACCTGATTCCCAGGTATCACCCTACCCGTACCCTTCGCTCTTCACAGGACCTCCTTCTATCTTGCCCCCTG
Organism: Staurois parvus; assembly: GCF_062004578.1. Lineage (NCBI taxonomy): Eukaryota > Metazoa > Chordata > Amphibia > Anura > Ranidae > Staurois > Staurois parvus. Next base: position 1,009,237 of record NW_028317821.1, read on the forward strand.
GTCTCCTCCTCCCACGCACATCTGCAAGACTTCTCCAGGTCCTCCCCCATCCTCTGGAACTCACTACCCCAATCCATCAGACTGTCACCTTCCCTCCTCACCTTCAGGCGCTCCCTGAAAACCCACCTCTTCAGGGAAGCCTACCCCACCCTCACCTAACTGCCATTCTCCTTCATTCCTCCTACCACTCCATCCCCCACAACCACTTCCTCCTGTACCACTACCCCCTCCCTCCTAGATTGTAAGCTCAAAAGAGTAGGGCCCTCTAACCCCTCGTGTGCTGTTTGTAGTTGCTGTACTGTTTCATGTATTGTCCCCCCCTCTATTGTACAGCGCTGAGCATACCCTTTGGCACTATATAAACTCGATGTAATGTAATGTAATGTAATATTTGCAAAATATTATAAAAACACCTTTTTTTAAAAAATGTTTGGACTTTTTTATTTATATAGCAAAAAAATAAAAATCCCAGTGGTGAATAAATACCACCAAAATAAAGTTTTATCTGTCTCACAAAATGCTAAAAAATTCATATGGGTACAGTGTTGCATGACCGCGCAATTGTCATTCAAAGTGTGATAGCCCTGAATGCTGAAAATTGGCCTGGACAGGAAGGGGGTGAAAGTGTCCAGACTTGAAGTGGTTAAAGACAAGTGAAAATGGTTGCCATCAGCTTTTGTTAATCATTGCAATAATTTATAAACTAATTTCTTTGGCTGTTGTACATTTTCATAATCATCCTAAATATGATGAGTTGGATCCAGTTCTGCCACCTTCCTTGTCTTTTCCTACATCATATAGGTCTTCATGGTCAGGTACATAAGTGCTTAGAAACCTTTCATCTCTTTATCTCTTAGATTGTAAGCTCCAAGGAGCAGGGCCCTCGAACCCCTCGTGTATTGTATTGTTATTGCACTGTCTCATGTATTGTCTCCCATTGCAATGTACAGCGCTGAGCAAACTTTTGGCGCTATAGAAATACTGTATAATAATAATATAATTATGCATTTGTGAAACACAATAAAATCTATGATTAAACAAGGTATACACTAGGATGCAAAAACTTGTAATATAAAATCGCCACCTTTTTATTTTATTCATTGATATTCTCTGCCATATTGCTGGATATTTAGCACAGCATATTCTTTTTTTTATGAAACTAAAAAAAGGGCATTAGCAAGTGATTACAATGTATGATAATAAGGTCTTTCATTGGACTATGCTTCATTTTCACACTTGTCACCATTGTATGACTCTGAATAATAATAACGTTAATGTTGTCTGTGATATCATCACTTACCTTTAGAGCCTGACCTCAGTGTGCAGTAAAATAGTCTATATTCATGACAGTCTGCTGCTGCACAGTAAAAAAGACTAGGGAGAGCCAGCAGAAAATTGAACAAAGACTATTCTGAGCTGGTGACAAAGAATGTTATCCACAGACATGTTGAGTAAACAGCTAGGCTCATCTGTCCAAAATCCTAACCATCACAAAAGCACACCTGTCTATTTCCAGTTTAAATTAGCCTGTACTGTGCTTCAATAGTTTAGTGAAAACGGAAAGAATGGGATCAATTACTATTTTGTACTTGTGAAAAGCCCCTTTTTTTTACCGAACAGAGAGGAGAAATAAAGCGAACACAAAATGCCTGAGCAAAGATTGTGAATTGAGGAATTTGGTCATTACAAGTTAGAGGTTTTTTTTTGCAAAATGGAATATCATTCAGTAGTAGAAATTGGCCAAGAGAGAATATACTTGGTACAGTATACAGTGTATACAAGAATAAAGCTTTGTGTGTGTACATTTTATATATATATATATATATATATATATACTATATAATTTTTTTTTTCTTTTTATACGGGGGGAACAACATTATGGATGGAGTACCTGTTGGGTACAGACAGCCAGTGGTGTATTTAGGTTTCATGCTGCCCTAGGCAACACAAGAATTGTCGTTCTCCCCCCACAGAGAGACTCTGACACTGACCGACACTCCCTCCCTTGCAAACAGAGTCTGACATTGACCAACAACAGCCACCCTCCCCCACCCGAGAGAGCCTTCCACTACTACCGCCCCCCATACGCTGGCAACCCCCAGACGAGAGAGCTGACCCTCACAACTCTGGACATTCCCGGGAACAAGAGTCAGGCTCTGAATACACAATCAAGCAACCTGCAGCCTCTCTCAGATCCCACCTGGTCCCCATGCTGCTTGTGTCCCATCTTCGATCCCTTCTTTCGGGTGATGGTGCTACCCTCCTGAAATATGCCTCCCTAGGCAAATGCCTTGTTTGCCTTGTGGTAAATACACCCCTGCAGACAGCAGTAAGACACAGCAGAAGTACACTAATATAACTTACTGTAAAAGTGACTTTTTGTTCTTACTTGATGCCTTTCAACGTTTTACCACAAAGGACATCTTGCTCTTTGAATGGGCCCCCAGTAACCATTCTTGCAATATGTTTCCTATAGGGATGAGCTTAAGGTTCAGACTGAACCTTGACTGTTTGGACGTTCAGACGAATGCCCGAACATTTACTGGCTCAGTATTACTACTGCTATTATACATGACAACTCCCCTCTGTCAAATGGTTGTTAAGGATGCCAGTAGCTACAAGCACCACCAGATCTATCATCAACCATCATCAACCACCAACCTCACCAGCCCGATTTGCATACATGGCTGGGATTCCCTGGCCTTGCAAGCAAAGAGATAGGGTAGTAGTGACATCTCTGACCAAATACGGCCAAGACCATACACCAAATATGACCATGTCCATATTTGATCAGGGATGTCACCACATCCCCACCGCCTTGTATATAAACCTATTGACAGCTCATTCAATTAGGGGTGGGGTGTGATATCTGGGGGCCCCTTATTATAATGGGCCCTCCAGATTCCAATAAAGCCACCCCCATAACTCCACAACCACTGGGTCAGGACTGTGAGAAAGGGGCCCCTTTCCACTTCCACATGCCCCCCCCATGTGGCAAGGCACTTTTACAAAGGAGGCAGCGCAGTTGGTTCCCATCCAGGTTTGCCAGACTGTGTGCTTGGACTAAGATTCTAGTATAGACTTGTAGGGGGACTATATATATATATATATATATATATATATATATATATATATATATGTGTAAGGGGGTCATCTTCGAAACCCATACCAGATCTGAATGCTCTAGTATTAATTTTGGGGAGACCTCATTTTTTGTGGTGGCCCTTTCTGAAATACATACTAAATCTAAAGGTTCTGGTAATTTTTTTTGTGTGGGAGCTCATTTCATTTTTTGCCATACAGTATGGAAAAGATTAAAAAATAGTGACATATAGTATAGAAAAAAATGTTGTTAATCTTTCCCCGAAATCGTCTAGCAAACCTCCTTTATTTTGTAAATAATGCAATGGGGAAAATACATACCAGACACTCAACCACCTCAATGAGTAAATGGTATGCATTTTAGGGGGGACCACATTGCATTATTTGCAAAATAAAGTTCATTTGCTGGAAATGCGAATTAATTGGCACTTTAATGGCTTTGTTTTTCTTTGCAAATGTCACATTTGCTATACTACTTTGCTTATATGGTAGAAATACATCACTTCACAGTCAGTTTGAGGGACTCCACCAAGCAGGTTTTTTACATTAATAGTGCATGTTTCACTTTTATTATTGTTGAATTCACCGCTCCCTGCAAAATGGTATTTTTTGAAACAAACATTTTTTTCTGCATTGGCACATATCCTTTAGCCAGTCCCCCACACATTTGTTTGCCAATTTCTTAGTTATTACCCTTGAAAATGGAGAAAATTGATTTGACAGATTTGGCACCAATTCACTTCATAGGGGTTTGGATTCCACATCTTGGAAACCCCACTGCAATGGTAATTTTTAATGCTGCCCAGGGTGAGGCTTTAAAGTGAACCTGAGTTTAAAAAGTGAAGATTTGCTATCTCAGAGGGCATGGCTGGAGTGACGTCTGAGGCCAGCTTGAACACATAGTCTTTGTCCGACTCCAGGGGACTGGTATGAGTGGCGTCCACCTTTCCTCTTGTCACATCTGAAGATTTGCTATGTTATAGGGAGCATCTTATAAAATAGCAATTCACTCCCTGTGCCTAGCACTCATGTATCCGAGACTTTATAGCTGTATTTCTGCACTGTGAGGTTATTAAGGAACTTCTGCCTCTGTATCAGAAATGTACATACATGTGCGCAGGCGCATGAATCTGAGGAGCCCTGCCCATGGCCAAATGGCGGGTGTGCACACACAGACGTGCGGGTGCGCATTGGTGCTAGGCAGGCTATTTAAACTGCACTAGTTCCCTATTTCAGTGCCGTTTAGTCTACTACATTCCTGAGCATCTGTGCATCTGTTCATATGTTGATCTTCTGTTGCCAAACTCTCCTGCTCCTAACTGCATGAAAACACCACCTGTACCAATCCCTGGCTTGCCTCTGGACTACGCCTCTGTCTGCTCCTTCTGCTTACCTGTCTTGCTGTTATTGACCCTGGCCTGACTCCTGACTATTTTTCTGCCTGCTGTTTGTACCTGATCTGCCCACTAGTTGCTGGCCTGGACTATCTGACCTTGCCTTGGTTTTCCTTCCTGTACCTGCATCTGCACCAGCTGACCAGTGCTCCAGCTCTGGTCCTACTGCCAGCGTGCATCCAGCCAGCTATTCCTGCATATAGCTGGATGCACATCAGCATCATTCAGCAAAAGACTCATCAGGCACTCATGCCTCTCTGTGCTCTGGCATTAACTGTTACTGTACCAGGGCTCCAGAGCCAAAGCTGTAAGAGAGGCCTACCTCTGTGCTTCGGGCTCCATCACCAGGTACTTTACACTCTGACTGTCAGCTTCATGAGATTTTAAATGACATTTGGTGGTATAACAACTGTGCATCTTATGTTCTTCTTGCTGGAGAAGAGATGTACCTCAGGAACAGCACTGTAAGTATCTCCCTGCTTTTTCTTTGTTCAATCTGTGAATATGAGCTTTCTCCACTTCTTCTGTTACTTTGTGAATATTAGTGTAATTGTCATTAGATCACCAGTCATCAAGGAAACAGCTCTGACATGAGGAAGCAAAGCTCTGCTCCTCTACCAATATGTCCACCTCCTTACAGAGACACAGCACAGAACAAGACATGGTAAGTCAGTAATGGGGAAAAGAGTAAGCTGCAGGGAGTTTACATGCAATGCTGGTGACTAGTTCTCCCCTGCTTGCCTTTTTTGTGCACAGCTTTCACAGTTCAGGTGCTATTTAAATGAGATAAGGTCCACTCATACTTGTGCAATCAAGTGGCATAATGTCAGTGGTACTAGACATGAAGGGTATTATTAATGAATGTTGTGGTGTGGCATGGAAAAAAGAGAAAAAAAAACACACTGTGCTAGCAGACTCAAAATGCACTACATGTTCACAATGTAATCTGAGTTTTTCTACATAACAGGAGGGTGTAGCCATTTGCCTGGCTACAAACAGGGAGCAATGTAGAACACTGTGTTTCAGTGCTCCCAATGGACTTCAACTAATTGGTTAATACTCCCCACCTCCATTCAGCAGGGGGAGCTGACAAGCAGAAGAAGCTCAAGTGACTTGATGGTTGGCAGCACTGAATCCTGACAGATAAATTTATGGAAATAAATTTTACTATGACAGTCTATGGGCCATTGGACTACAATTCCCAATGCAAGCTCGGTACCAGTGGAAAGAAAGTGCTATTTTCTCAGGCTGAATACCAAGGAACTTTCTCTTCGCTGTGAGGAGACCAAGGCATGCGCATCAATGCCTCTGTGTGCATATCAACCCGACACAAGTCTGTGCATGCAGTCTTTACTGGAACTGTACTCGTGCACCACTATAAACACTGGGCCCCAACGTTAGCCGGCTGAAGAACTTGAGCTAAAGGCTGCTCACTCAGATAGCTTCTTCTCAATAATTTTGCCTATTGTCCATAGTAAGTGGTGCCTCTTTATGAAGTTTTAAATGTAATTGTTGCCATTCATATATAATGCATTCTATAAGTGGATATAGGCTACTATTTACAGAGGAGTTGTATCATGGTATTGATTATCATTGCTGTTACTGTTTTGTAATTCCAGTACTTATTGCTGATTTTATGGATATATCTACTTACTCATTTGTGTGCATACTGCTATTTATTTACAACCCGTGACAATATATTGGGTTCATGTACCACTTACAGTACCTGTGAGGTTTGCTTTTTGTTACTGAACCTTAGTTGTGTGCAGGGTATCTTTGATTGTGCTCCCAGTAGCAGTTTAGTATCCATTTACTTAACCTGGTTTGTCAGTAAGCCTGAGATTGTTTTCAGAGCTGAGGCAGAAGAAGAGAGAACCCAATCTACCAAGCAGCTCCTGTGGGTGTAGTGCTACATGAGTATGTACATGGACAGTATGAGCTCATTGGGTCAGCATAATAGTCATTCAGAGTTTTGCTTTAACCCACCAAGCCACTGCAGATAAACGGCTGAGTGGGACAAGCACTGATCTTGTAGGATATGCCCTTGCGTCCTCCCACTCCTGGGCTTCACAGCTGCACAATCTGTGATGGATGTGTATCTCGAATACAACCTATCACAAAACAGAAGATCTGCTCTCTGATTGGCCTTCCTGATCATGTGATGGCTTTGTCAGTGTATGGGCTGTGTTGTGTCAATGTAATACTTGTCAATGTATCGGCTCTCTTTCTCCTTACACAGAGAGTGCAGTAAGAAGAAGGAGAGCTGAACCATGCAGCCTGTCAGGGATATGTAACTGCTTATTTTACTGTGTAGTTACATACAGATCACACATCTGTCACCAGTGCATCAAGCACCATCTGCCACAGTGTCCAAGTGCACATCAACATTTGTACCAGTGTCCCATCAACATCTTTCAAAGTGTACCAATGCACTTCAACATCTGCAATAGTGTCCCATTGCAACATCCACATCTGTCAGTGTCCCCAGTGGACCATCAACATCTGTCAGTGTCACTAGTAGACAGTCAACATCTGTCGGTGTTACAGTGGGCCATCAACATCTGTTGGTGTCTCTAGTGGACAGTCACCATCTGTCAGTGTCCCCAGTGAACCATCAACATCTGTCATAGTATCCCAGTGCAGAACAACATTTGCAATAGTGTTCGAGTGGACCATCAACATCTGTCAGTGCCCCAATGGGCCAGCAACATCTGTCAGTGTCCCAGTGCAAAACATCTGAAATAGTGCCCTAATGAACATCAACATCTGTCACAGTGTCCCAGTGCACAGCGTCATCTGCTGTAGTGTCACAGTGCACATACACTTCTATCGGTGTCCCAATGGACTATTAACATCTATCAGTGTCCCAGTGCAGAAATACTGCAATAGAGTCCTAGTGCACATCAACATCTATCACAGTGTTCCAGTGCACAACAACATCTGCAATAGTGTTCCATTGCACATCAACATCTGTCTGTATCCCCAGTGCACATCAACATCTGTAGTGTCCTAGTAGACCATCAACATATGTCAGTGCCCTATTGCACATCAACACCTGTCACAGTGCCCCAGTGCACATCAACATCTGTAGTGTCCTAGTAGACCATCAACATAGGTCAGTGCCCCATTGCACATCAACACCTGTCACAGTGCCCCAGTGCACATCAACATCTGTTGGCATCCTCAGTGCACATCAACATCTGTTGGTGTCCCAGTGTGTCATCAACATCTGTTAGTGTCAGTAGGTCAGTAACTGATTCAGAGAAGGAAGGGGTCCCAACAAAAAGATTCAGGAGCAAGCAACCACCAGCAGCACTGTACATCCTGGTGATGTGGCAAACACCAGCAGTGCAATAGACCCAGATGATAAGCCAGGTACTAGTAGTGAGATGTCATGTCCGCTACAAAGAATTTGGGCCTATACCACATGTGGTATTGCCATATTGTGGAGGAGTAGCAGAATGTGTTTTGAAGTGTAAATCTAAGAAAGCCTGTGCTGTGTGTTAGAAATATGTTAGAAATTGACAACTTTGTGTAAAAAAGATTTCCAGATTTCCCAAAAGCTTGTGGCAAAAACATTACATGTTCAAAAGACTCATTATGCCTCACAGAAAATACATTGAGGTGGTTGTTTTCCAAAATGTGGTCATTTTGTGAGTGTTTTTATTGTCTAGGAACTCCAGGACCTCCAAAATGTGATAGGTAGTCAGGAAATTGGATGTGTGATTTATGTGCCTAGAACACCTGAAGGTGCTCCTTGGATGTTGGGCATCTCTATGTGCTAGGCAGTGAAAAAGTCTCACACATGTGGTATTGCCATACTTAGGAGGAGTAGCAGGTAGCAGAATGTATTTTGGGGTGTATTTCTTAGTATGTCCATGCTGTGTATGAGAAATTTCTTATAAATTGACAACTTTGTGTAAAAAAACAAAACAAAACATGTTTTAATTTTCTTTTCACATTTTCCAAAAACTTGTGGCAAAAAAAGACATGTTCAAAAGACTCATTATGCCGCATAGAAAATACATTGAGGTATTTGTTTTCCAAAATGTGGCCATTTTGTGTGTGTTTCCATTGTCCTAGTGCTCCAGGGCTTTCAAATGTGATAGGTAGTCAGGAAATTAGATGCGTAATTTATGCATAGTTTATGCTCTTTGAATTCCTAATGGTGCTTCATAGATTTTGGGCCCCTCTATGTGGCTAGGCTGTGAAAAAATCTCACACATGTGGTATCCCCTTACTCGGGAGGAGTAGCAGACAATTTTTTTTCTTACTAAATCCCTCTGGATGTCTGCTTTCCAAAAAGGGGTCATTTTAGGGCCTTAGGAAATGAGATAGGGCCATTAGGGTACATCAGGATTGATCAAGTTTCATATATATGTACCATACCTTGTAGACTCTATAACTTTCACAGACTAAATAATATACACTGATTTGGGTTTTTATTAGCAAAGAAATGTAGCAGATTAAATTCTGTCCTAAATTTATGAAGAATGATTATTTATTTGCAAAATTGTATAACACAAACTAAGAAAAGCACATTTTTTTCAAAATGTTCGGTCTTTTTTCATGTATGTAGCAAAAAGTAAAAAAAAAACTGTGGTGATTTAATTCCACCAACAGAAAGTTCTATTTGTCTCAAAAAAAGATTATAAAAATTTAATTTGGGTACAGTGTTGCATGAGTAATTGCCATTCAAAGTGTGAGAGCTTGGAAAGCTAAAAATTGAAATAGGCAGAAAGGGGATGAAAGTGTCCAGTATAACATGTTAAAACATGTATTGAGAGTGATCTAATTTCAACAGGTATCACGGGCATGCACATTTATTGTAACTATGGTACATATTACAATATATTAAATGTTAGTTATTGGATTTAGTTATGGATTAAGTAGCTGGTAGTTCCCAATGATATTAGTAAAAAGTACCTTCTAACTAAATATCCAGCCTTTTTTTCTGCAGTAATGGATTGCCTGTTGTGACTCAATTAAAGATTCTGACAGCTGGAAAACAAATATAAACTATTTTTGGTCGTCTTTAAAAATAAAACCTGATTCTTTGTGACAACAGAAAGTTGGTATATATAGTAAATATATTCTAAAAAGCGCTAATTTAATACAAAACAAAATGATTTAAGAGTATTGACATCTTCCACTTGACTGAAGTCCATGAGAGCAATCTGCAGAAGTTTTATTTTTTGAGCTCTTGCTTAGCTTGCAACTCTGAAAGCTTGTAGAGTTTAAAAAGTCTTCATGATTAGCAGTCTGAAGTTTACTTGGTCATTGTAGCTTGCATTTTAAGGATAGATAACACAATCTCATTCTTCTTTATCACATTTCCTTTGTATAATCGTCTTTGACCACTAGTTTGTATCCCATAAAATGTAACTACTATGGCTGATGATCTAATTCAGATATGCACTTAAAGAAAAATAATACATAATGAAAAAAATGGATGCTCATGTCAACCCTAAAAGCCTACTCATTTCAGTATGTTGCACACAATAGGGTTGATTTACTAAAGGAGTAGAGAATGTTCACTTAGCAAGGTGAATGTTCCCTTCAGTCATCCAATTAAGCCAAAAATGTCTTAAATTTTCCTGCACATTACTGGGTATTTATAATGAACAAAGCCCCATTGTATTCACAAAGCTATGGAATATTATATTTTTTCTAAGTGAACATTTCTATTCCTTTACTAAATCAACCTCACTGAGTGCCTGTATCTCTCAAGGATCCAGTTATTACTAGCTCTTTCAGTTTTGCTGACATAAATAGGTAGGCATCATCATGGCTATTGTAGTGTATTCAGTTAGGGGCCTTGAAAGCCTTGACTAGCCAAAGGTCAATGAATATTGTAATTAGCACAGTTGGAGGCAGGAATGGGTATTGTTGATGTAAGACACCAGCCTTTCCTGTTACTGAATTTCCAGATCATGAAGATTTTGTTTTTCAAAATGTACTATGTACTACACTGCAGTGACTGAATATATCAAATGGAATCCACAAGTGTACTTGATATAGCCAAGGCATTATGCAGTAATATCAGAAATGTTGCAGCACTGCTGTAGAATTGACCCATTTTTATATAATGTAGTTTGGTTAATAATTTAGTTCAACATCACAGCAAATTCTTCACATACATTTTTCTACTAACACCGTGCAGGTGTTCCCATTTATTATTTGTACATTTACTAATGGCATGTTGCAGCAGAATGAAAGCTACAATGCTAGACACCTGGGAATGGCATTTTGTGGGTGTCTTGTTTTCCATTAGTTCTCATGAAAAGAAGGTTGCTCATATCAGATATTTGCATTTATTTCATTACTGTGCTTTTAATTTGAGCAGTGGTACATCTCCTTCTTGGCAGTGCCAGACTTCCATTGTCTTTTGTTGAACAATAGCTTGCTTATTAGCTCTACAAATGGCCAGAATTGGATTACCATAAACTTCAATGGGGTTTTAGAACTTCAAACAAGATTTATGACACTGTCCATGACCCAAGCTACGGAAGTGTTTTTCATGTGTGTAGTGTAGAGCATGATGTTCAGGAGGGAGAGAGCACAGGTGGAGAAAAGCTAAGATGTGAGCCTTTTTTCAAAGTATGGTATCCTTTTATGACACAGAGAATAGCTGCGATTCAGAGGATCGCAGCTATTCTCTGGTCATTCACAGTTTATAACACTCAGGAGATCAGCGGAGAACATGTTCAGCTCTTCACTGGAGATCTGTGTTCTCCCTCCAGATTCTCCAGCCCAGAGCTGGAGAATTGGAGGAACCGCAAACTAAGCAGCGATAATTTACCTCTGCTTAGTAAACTGATCTTTTACTGATTATAGTAAAATCAGCCGTTTTCCAGCGTTTGTAGACCGTTCTCCCTTCGTTTGGAGAACTGATCTACATATGCTTCATAAACGGCATTCACAGGAGAACTGTGTTCTCCGAGAATGCCGGAGAACTGAGCAGCGATCTATTACTGCTGGTTCATAAACGGACACCTATATGTCATAAGAATTTTCTGTTTTACACTGCAATCATCAGTCACATTAAAACCTGAACTGTACTTTGAATCTGATAGCTTGGCTGTGAGAGATTGATACTTTGATAAATACGTAAGGCCCTGTGTTTTCCCATAGATTCTTATCTGGATAAAAACTTGGCCTTGAGCAAGGTGAGGGAGGATAACATTGGATGGAAAAAGTGAGCTTTATTGAGATGAGTAAAGGAATTGGAAGGATGTTGTTTTCCCAATTTCCAATTGTACCAATTTCCTAGTATAAAGTGTCTGATTTTTACATAATCCATTTCCTTTGCGTTAGACTTGTTAATGATGCGCAAATGATTGTGACCTGTTCATGTGAATTAGCCATTGCAATGCATAAGCAAACCTCAAAGCGCAGCCAATAACTGACCACAATTTCTTTATTTCTTATGATTATCCCTAATGGTATTACCTTCTATATATTATCCTGTGTCACCTTGACCATTCATCCATTTATTATAACCAGGTCAATGTAGATGACAGTTAAGAAGTCACATTGCCTCTGTTGCTTGTCGTCGTTAGCTATCCAGTCAGTGCTACTTGCTTAGGGCAATGTGTCAAGTCAGGCATATCACTTAATAGCAATAAGTTTGCCAACAGAATATGGACAGGAACCAGAACAGACTAGAAATAAAGGATTAATGGACAAATGTGAAGGAAAACACAAAATTTTACATACATTTGTAAGGTTAACAAGTCAGTAATAAACGCATAATAGAATGTGGATATGATTGCTGCAGTGTTCACTTTCACAGCGTTTTCTTTCCCACGCTATCAAAAAAAAAAAGAAACCGTATTTGTGGCTTTACAATTACTGATCAATTGCTGTGGGTTTTGTTTAAATAAATATTTTAGCAGTTGGAGGAGGGAGGAAAAGCATATGACAGGATGATATCTAAGGTAAAACAAGACAGATTGATTATGGGGTGGAAAAACATATAGAAGTGCTTTATAGCAAAGGCTGAATGCACCTTAAACTAGGCTGTTTATCAAGCTCAGATTCCACTGACATAAGAAAACGAGCAAGTCTCCCCTTAACTATGTTTTATGCTATTGAATCTCCGCGCTGATTGTTCCTCCTTTATCTTATCAATCCCACACAATTCAACTAAATAGAAAATTTACTTATGTTTTTCTCTTCTATTTTTTCCCTGAAAGCCAAAACAATAAGTTGCTGTAATAAATTGGGCAATGTATCAGCTCTTGCACTTTGCAGAAAATGGAGTTTGAATTCTCTATTGTGTATAGGTTTGGCACAGCAGAAGTTAAGGGTGGAAAGGCAAATGTTTAAAATGAACAGAATATCATTTTATTACAGATGACCTATCGTGTTAAATTGAAAAATTTACCATTTATTTTGCTGCCTGAGTAAAAGATAACTTGATGAATGATAATGGCAATGAATGTTTAGTTAGGATACCTGTTCTGTAGATGAAAAATCATATACTATTTGTCAGTAGGACAGTCACAAGAGTTTTTTCTTTTAAAGTGATGCTAAAGGTTTGGTTTAAAAAAAAAAAAATTACCAAACATGGTTTTACACAGAGTAGCCCCAATTCTTGTCTTCTTGGGCCCCTTCCTGCTGCTGAGTGGTCTGAGAGCAAGCTGCTTGCTCTTAAGGCACTTGTGCATGCTCACTCCTGAGCCAATCCTGTGTGTTCATTACACACACAGAATGCAGCTCTGACCCGCCCCCTGCTCCCTCCTCACTGGCTGTGATTGACAGCAACCATTGTCTCCCGCTGCTGTGTCTCAGCCAATGAGGAAGGAGATAACCAGGAGAACCACTGCTCTTGTGTACATCACTGGATCAGGATCTGGCTTGGGTAAGTATTGGGAAGGGGGGATGAGGGGAGAACTGCACACTGAAGGTTTTTTACTTTCATGCACAGAATGCTTGAAAGTAAAAAAACCTTCATCCTTTAGAACCACTTTAAGTGACATGCTGCTAAATGGCAATCCACTACTGTTGTTCTGTATCTGGTTTCACTATATACAATCTAAGTTTTTACAAATACATATTTATTATTAAAGATTCCAAGAGTACTATGGGTTATCTATAAAGGCGAACAGCAGAGCAGCTTGCTTTGAAGCTCTTTTTATCTGATATAAATGTTAGGCTCAGCCATCTAATAAGGGAGAAATCTCTGTTCTGATGACCAAAGCTGGCCATAAATGGATTGAAATTTGGTCAGTTCAGCACAATATTGATCCATGTATGACCATCTCTGCTCAATAGAAATCGATCGTTAGATCAACTTTTGTCAAATAAGAATGGTGGAAAATGTTTGCCTATTAGAAGCTGCAGCTAATCATCTTCAGCCACTGATCAGTGTATTCTGACAGCCGGTGAGATCTGCTGTCAGAATACAATGGCACAGCGGATGTGATTCTTCTATCCATCTTGTTTGTGTGGATGGAGGAATCTGTAAATTTTTTCAGATCAGATCAGACTGAGAAAAAAAATTATGTCAATTATTCACTGATCTGTAATGATATGCTTTGTTGTCTATGGAACATTGCACACAGCCGAGTAGTGATCTGTAATACAACGTTTAGTATAGAGCAGAAAAACAAAAATAGAAAAATTGACATTTGAGTGCAGCAATTTACTTGCATACTCGCGTTTACTCGTCTATAAGCATATTTAGTAGAAATTAGTATATTCCTGGCAAAAAAGTAGAATTTTACTTGTCTATGCACCTATGCGCCTTTACTTGCCTATAATCAACATTACTCAGGTTTTTACACAATGTTCACACAGGCACCACAAGTTCCTGAGTAAACATCAGTAAATTATAATGCCTTAGTGCAAGGGGCCTTAGGCTTCTTGCACATGGGAGTGACAAATTCTACTTTTTTACTGATTTGAAATGAGAGGCATTGATGTCTATGGACATTGCACACAGCTGAGTAAAGATCAGTTATACAGCATTGAGTACAGAGCAGTAAAACAAAAATAAAACATTTTTTATTTGAGTTTACTCGCATATGCTTGTTTACTAATCTTGTTTACGCAAGTATAAATGAGTGTATTACAATACTGGCAATGAAGAAGAATTATACTCATCTATTCTAATTTGGTCAAAGATAACTGCCACTTAAAAAATTGAATCGTGTTCTTCAAATGAAAGAGCAAATATACTAAGCTTAGCATTACTATTCAGAATATATACTATATGGCCAATAGTTTATGGACACCTGACTATCACACCTATATGGATTATTGGACATCCCATTCCAAAACAAAGGTCATTCATTTGGATTTGCCCTCCCATCTTCTCCATTTGTTTCTATAACAACTTCCAGTCTTCTGGGAAGGTCTTTGCATACGATTTTGTAGTGTGTTTGCAGGGAATATGTGCCTACTCAGCTAAAAGAGCATTTGTGAGGTCAGGTACTGAAAGTGGACACAAATGCCTGGCTTGCAATCAACATTAAAATTCATCCCAAAAGGTTTTCAATAGGGTTGAGTTCATGGCTCTGTGGTGACCACTCAAGTTTCTTCACAACAAACACACTAAATCATGTGTTTATGGAGCTGGCTTTGTGCACAAAGTAACAGTTATAGTGGAACAGAAAAAGGTCCTCACCAACCTGGTGCCACGAGGTTGGAATGGCATACTTGGCTAAATGTCTTTGCATGCTGTGTATTAACAATACCCCTCCCTGGAAACACCTAAACTTAATAATTTGGAGGAGTACCCACATACTATAGTAGATGTTATGGCCTGGTTTCATATTGCGGTTGATTTACTGAAGGAAAATAGTCTGTTCACTTTGCATGGAATTCGCCCCAGAGCTTAATGACTGCTGACTTCCCATCATTCATTCGCGTACAAGCAAAAATGCTGCTTTTTTTTCCCTTGCACATTAGTGAGTATTCTTTGAAAAGTGAAACTTTACCATATTCACTAAGCACTGAGGCAAATTTCTTTGCAAAGTGTACCTTCCTTTGCAAAGTACACAGTCTATTTGCCTTTAGTAAATCAAACCCATAGTGTGCGATAAAAGAGTCTCTAATTGTAAAATGTCTTGGCCACTTCTTTTGCAGGTTAATTGGCATTTCATAATAATATGAATGAATGTAGACAAAAGTCTACCGGGGTGGATTTGTGACCATGTTATTTTCAGGTAAATTGGCATTTCATAATAATATGAACGTATGTAGACAACATCTACACAATGTAGATTTGTGACTATGAAACTAACCCAGAACTGTTTAACCACTTCCGGACCGGCTGTTGTATATAAACGGCTGGACAGTGGCAGTGCAGGGTCTGGTGGCCATTTATAAACTGCCTCCCCGCACCTTGTTTGTGCGCGCTCCCTGGGAGCGCGCAGCACCGCGATCCGGTGCCAGCTGTGTCCTCCGGACACAGTGAAACACCAATCGTCGGATGGGACCTCTGTACGAGGACCCGATCATGTGATCACTGATTGGCCAATCAGTGATCACATGCAAAGTAGTAAGCAAGATGTCACTTGTGACATCATTGCTTACTATGGTGTCCGTTCATGACACACAGAATAGCTGAGATTCAGAGGATCACAGCTATTCTCTGGTCATTCACAGTTTATGACACCCAGGAGAATATGTTCAGCCCTTCTCTGGAGATCTGTGTTCTCCCCCCAGATTCTCCAGCCCAGCCCAGAGCTGGAGAATCGGAGGGACCGAAAACTAAGCAGAGATAATTTACCTCTGCTTAGTAAACTGATCTTTTACTGTAATCTCGCAAGATTATATTAAAATCAGCCATTTTCTAGCATTTGTAGACCGTTCTCCCTTCGTTTGGAGAACTGATCTACATATGCTTCATAAACGGCATTCACAGGAGAACTGTGTTCTCCGAGAATGCCAGAGAACTGAGCAGCGATCTATTACTGCTGGTTCATAAACGGACACCAATGTGTGAAATCTGTGAACGATCACAGAGGTCACATGGTACAAGGCTATTCACAACAGAGAGAATGCAGACAGAGAGAAAGAGAAATGATTGCTTTTACATCCTATATGGGTGTAAAAGCAATCAGTGTAAAAAAAAAAAAAAATCTTCATCACCCCCCACAAGTAGTACAGTGTCACCATGGTGACACTGTACTGCTAGGGTGACAGTATGTAAAAAAAATTAAAAATAATAATATTAAAAATAAAATAAAAATGTAAAAAAAAAATTTTTAAATTATAATTTTTGCTTATAAACTATTTTGGATTTTTTTTTTTTACTAAAAAGATAACGGAATAAATTTTGGCCAAGATTTATGATGAAATATTATTTATTTGCAAAATGTTATAAAAAAAACACTTTTTTTCAAAATTTTTGGAATTTTTCATTTACATAGCAAAAAAATAAAAATCCCAGCGGTGAATAAATACCACCAAAATAAAGCTTTATCTGTCTCAAAAAAATGGTCAAAAATTCATTTGGGTACAGTATTGCATGACAGCGCAATTGTCATTCAAAGTGTGATAGCGCTGAAAGCTGAAAACTGCCCTGGTCAGGAAGGGGGTAAAAGTGTCCGGACTGGAAGTGGTTAATATAGTCAGTAATTAGTTCTATCATGGACATTTACACACATACACACACACACTGGCAGGGTTCCATTGACTGACTGTAGGCTTGGCTTGCATTTGTTCCAGTAGCCTATTGTTTCTCCATGTTAAGAGCAGCACCTGTTTTTATGCAACTGTGCATGCTTTTATCTCTGTTGATGTGCACATCAGGAAAGCCAAATACTTTTCATCAGTCAGATAATTCCCTAATATCTGGCCACCATCATGCATTTATTAATTAAAATACCGTTTTTTTTCTTGTGTTTTAAATGACTGCACTAACAATATTCTTTAAATATAACAAATATGGTTGACAAAGTAACTGAAAAGCTGTACGTAGAACCCACAGACACTGGCAAAGATCTATAGGTATGAGTGTTGAAAAGGAGCCACTAGGAATCCACTAGGGCATTTAAGTCAAACGGATTAATGATATTGTTCTAGATATAGTTTTATTCATCAGACATGAGTTCATGCGTATGAATACACTTAGGTCACTTCTTGTCTGTGATATATGGGAAGAAATGCCTCTAGGACAGGCAGAGAACTGCAGCAAATGGTTTGTTTTACAGAGCAGAGGAACTAGAACAGGTTATCATTATGTCTTGTTCAACTGTATTCTGCATCATGTGTGTGTAGTCATTTTAAAGTTTTTTTAGTATTGTAGAATACAACATTTTTGGATGGGATGTTTATCAGCCCCCCGATTACGTGCGTGCTGGAGCTTTCAGTTTGAATGAACCCATATAAAAATATATCTGAGCATGTAGTTTCAATATTTAAAGTACAAATAGATATAAATAGATATAAATAAGAATGTTATGTGCTAATAGCAGTAATAGACATGATCAACTTTGTAACTACTCATGATGCGATAAATGCAAGCAATATTACTGAGCATCATTTTCATCACCTGAGTTATGTTGAGACGTGGTGAAGACCAATCCTGGTTAATCTGAGAATGTTAACTGTGTAAAATCTTCATCAAATGATTGCATAATGTCCCCTTTCCTATTTACATACAGAAAAAAAGTTCTTACTGCGAATGTATTGCAGCTAGAGATGAGCGAATCGAAGTATCCGAAGTGGAATTCGAGTCGAATATCGGAAAAATTTCGATTCGTGCCGAATCCGAAAAACAGCCTAATTCGGACGCGCGAATCGAAATTTTTCCGAAAATGGCGGCTGACATGTGCGGCGACGGAGCGGGGATGTCGGGGAAGGCGCGCAGACAAGGCGCGCTGCCCCATAATGCATTCCTCAACGACATGTGATCGCATCAGCCAATCAGCAGCCAGCCAGCCAGCACTGTGTAATGGTCGAGGTATATATAGCGGCCATTTTGGAAATCTTCATTTGCCTGCAGTCATTGAACAGAGGCAGACCGCTCTGTACTAGGGACAGGGACAGAGTTAGGGCCACAGAAACGAGAATTGGGGACAGAGAGAAGTTACTTAGGGACAGAGAACCATTACTCAGGGACACAGACTTGTTAATGAGGGCCACAGAATCGTTATTTAGGGACAAAGAAACGCTAGTTAGGGCCACAGAATTCATACTCAGGGACAGACAGAATTGTTACTCAGTGCCAGAGAATTGTTACTTAGGGCCACAGAAACGTTATTAGGGCCACAGAATTTTTACTCAGGGACAGACAGAATTGTTACTGAGTGCCAGAGAATTGTTACTCAGGGACAGACAGAATTGTTACTGAGTGCCAGAGAATTCTTAGGGCCACAGAATTCATTCTCAGGGACAGACAGAATTGTTACTCAGGGACAGACAGAATTGTTACTGAGTGCCAGAGAATTGTTACTCAGGGACAGACAGAATTGTTACTGAGTGCCAGAGAATTGTTACTCAGGGACAGACAGAATTGTTACTGAGTGCCAGAGAATTGTTACTCAGGGACAGACAGAATTGTTACTGAGTGCCAGAGAATTGTTACTCAGGGATAGACAGAATTGTTACTGAGTGCCAGAGAATTGTTACTCAGGGACAGACAGAATTGTTACTGAGTGCCAGAGAATTGTTACTCAGGGACAGACAGAATTGTTACTGAGTGCCAGAGAATTGTTACTCGCACAGACACAAAATTGTTACTTGCACAGACACAGAATTGTTACTCGCACAGACACAGAATTGTTACTCAGGGCCACAGAATTCATACTCAGGGATAGACAGAATTGTTACTGAGTGCCAGAGAATTGTTACTCAGGGACAGACAGAATTGTTACTGAGTGCCAGAGAATTGTTACTCAGGGACAGACAGAATTGTTACTGAGTGCCAGAGAATTGTTACTCGCACAGACACAAAATTGTTACTTGCACAGACACAGAATTGTTACTCGCACAGACACAGAATTGTTACTCAGGGCCACAGAATTCATACTCAGGGACAGACAGAATTGTTACTGAGTGCCAGAGAATTGTTACTCAGGGACAGACAGAATTGTTACTGAGTGCCAGAGAATTGTTACTCAGGGACAGACAGAATTGTTACTGAGTGCCAGAGAATTGTTACTCGCACAGACACAAAATTGTTACTTGCACAGACACAGAATTGTTACTCGCACAGACACAGAATTGTTACTCAGGGCCACAGAATTCATACTCAGGGATAGACAGAATTGTTACTGAGTGCCAGAGAATTGTTACTCAGGGACAGACAGAATTGTTACTGAGTGCCAGAGAATTGTTACTCAGGGACAGACAGAATTGTTACTGAGTGCCAGAGAATTGTTACTCGCACAGACACAAAATTGTTACTTGCACAGACACAGAATTGTTACTCGCACAGACACAGAATTGTTACTCAGGGCCACAGAATTCATACTCAGGGACAGACAGAATTGTTACTGAGTGCCAGAGAATTGTTACTCAGGGACAGACAGAATTGTTACTGAGTGCCAGAGAATTGTTACTCAGGGACAGACAGAATTGTTACTGAGTGCCAGAGATTTGTTACTCGCACAGACACAAAATTGTTACTTGCACAGACACAGAATTGTTACTCGCACAGACACAGAATTGTTACTCAGGGCCACAGAATTCATACTCAGGGACAGACAGAATTGTTACTGAGTGCCAGAGAATTGTTACTCAGGGACAGACAGAATTGTTACTGAGTGCCAGAGAATTGTTACTCAGGGACAGACAGAATTGTTACTGAGTGCCAGAGAATTGTTACTCAGGGACAGACAGAATTGTTACTGAGTGCCAGAGAATTGTTACTCAGGGACAGACAGAATTGTTACTGAGTGCCAGAGAATTGTTACTCGCACAGACACAAAATTGTTACTTGCACAGACACAGAATTGTTACTCGCACAGACACAGAATTGTTACTCAGGGCCACAGAATTCATACTCAGGGATAGACAGAATTGTTACTGAGTGCCAGAGAATTGTTACTCAGGGACAGACAGAATTGTTACTGAGTGCCAGAGAATTGTTACTCAGGGACAGACAGAATTGTTACTGAGTGCCAGAGAATTGTTACTCGCACAGACACAAAATTGTTACTTGCACAGACACAGAATTGTTACTCGCACAGACACAGAATTGTTACTCAGGGCCACAGAATTCATACTCAGGGACAGACAGAATTGTTACTGAGTGCCAGAGAATTGTTACTCAGGGACAGACAGAATTGTTACTGAGTGCCAGAGAATTGTTACTCAGGGACAGACAGAATTGTTACTGAGTGCCAGAGAATTGTTACTCGCACAGACACAAAATTGTTACTTGCACAGACACAGAATTGTTACTCGCACAGACACAGAATTGTTACTCAGGGCCACAGAATTCATACTCAGGGACAGACAGAATTGTTACTGAGTGCCAGAGAATTGTTACTCAGGGACAGACAGAATTGTTACTGAGTGCCAGAGAATTGTTACTCGCACAGACACAAAATTGTTACTTGCACAGACACAGAATTGTTACTCGCACAGACACAGAATTGTTACTCAGGGCCACAGAATTCATACTCAGGGACAGACAGAATTGTTACTGAGTGCCAGAGAATTGTTACTCAGGGACAGACAGAATTGTTACTGAGTGCCAGAGAATTGTTACTCGCACAGACACAAAATTGTTACTTGCACAGACACAGAATTGTTACTCGCACAGACACAGAATTGTTACTCAGGGCCACAGAATTCATACTCAGGGACAGACAGAATTGTTACTGAGTGCCAGAGAATTGTTACTCAGGGACAGACAGAATTGTTACTGAGTGCCAGAGAATTGTTACTCGCACAGACACAAAATTGTTACTTGCACAGACACAGAATTGTTACTCGCACAGACACAGAATTGTTACTCGCACAGACACATAATTGTTACTCAGGGCCACAGAATTCATACTCAGGGACAGACAGAATTGTTACTGAGTGCCAGAGAATTGTTACTCAGGGACACCTAATCGTTGAATTAAATAGTATGTCAGACAACATGCAGAGGAGTGGCAGAGGAGGCAATGTTTTAGGAGCGAGCAGACGTGGCAGCAGAGGAAGGGGTCGAGGCAGCAGTATTCGCAGCCAGAGGCCAGTGCTCCCGGTGTCATCCAGCGGTCGTGTCTCCACCGACAACCCTGCCGTCATTGATTGGTTGGCTCGGTCGTCTTCCTCTTCCCAGGTCACCTCTGACACCTACAGCCAACGGTCGGTGGGTACGTCAGACACAACCGTTAGTTGGCATGGCCCGGGACCAAGCCCACTGAAATCACGTGTCCTCTACCTGCCCCTGTCCTTTGCTGTTCCCTCACCAAGCGAAGTATCGCATGCTGTGGGCTCAGCCCCACTGTACAGTGAGGAAGAGCTAACAGAGGGCGGTCAGGAACGGGGGGAGACATCGGCCTTTTCAGCAGCCAAGCGAACAAGTACTGGCGAGGAGAGTGGCTCGGTAGCCGGTCTAGAGACAGGTCTGTCTCCTGACCCAGACGCAGCCGAGGGGGCTAGTAGTGAGGCGGAGACCCTACTTGATGATGAGGAGGTTGATCGCACTTGGCAGCCTCGTCGTCATCAGGCAATTTCTTCCGCATCATCAGGAGAAGAGGGTGGCAGCTTGGCAGCGAGCAAAACAGTCGGTGGGTTGCCCAGGAGACAGCAGCAGGGTCGCATCAGTGTCAGTGGAGCCAAACGTCCACGGAGTAGAGCACCAGCTCCACTGCAGCCTACCACCACGGCCAGTAGTGGTGCCGTTGCGCACGGAGGAAGTAGCAGTCAGCCAGTGAAGAGTAGCGGGGGCAAAGTTTCCTACTCGGTGGTGTGGCAATTTTTCCTCAAGCCGCCCGAGGAAGTAAACGTAGCCGTATGTCGACTATGTGGCCAGAAATGCAAGCGTGGCCAGGGGGCCCATGTTGGGACTACAGCGTTGCGTCAGCATATGCAGCGTCACCATTCGGTGGCCTGGGAAAACCGTGATAAACATACGGCGGTTCTGCCTGCCCCAGCCCCCGCTCCATCACCCGCTCCGTTACTTGCTCCGTCACCCGACGTCGTCAATCGCCCTCTATCAGCCAGTCAAGGCTCCAACACCTCTGCTGAGGGGAGTTGTCGCTCATTGGCATCTTCCGCTCGTTCAGATGCTCCTTCTCCTGCTACTCCTCTTCTCGGATTCCGTCAACAGTCTTTCTTGGAATCCGTATCCAAGAGACAACAGTTTGCGAGCACGCACCCGACGGTGCAAAAGCTGAACGTCCTCCTGTCCAAGTTGCTGGTGCTGCAGTCCCTCCCTTTCCAACTGGTGGACTCAGCACCTTTCCGAGAAATGATGGCTTGTGCCGCGCCGCGGTGGAGAGTGCCAAGCCGTCATTTCTTTGCCCAAAAGGCAGTGCCAGCCCTGCATTCACATGTAGAAGAGATGGTGGGCCAGTCTTTGAGCATGTCGGTCTCTGCCAAAGTGCACGGCAGCGCCGACGTGTGGAGCTGTAACTACGGTCAGGG
Organism: Staurois parvus; assembly: GCF_062004578.1. NCBI lineage: Eukaryota > Metazoa > Chordata > Amphibia > Anura > Ranidae > Staurois > Staurois parvus. The sequence goes on from NW_028317821.1 coordinate 1,032,276, forward strand.
ACAGTACATGTCATTTACGGCCCACTGGGTGAACGTGGTGCCGGCACAGCCGCACCAGCAACTTGGACAGGTCACGACGCTTTTGCCTCCACGTTTGCACGTCCTTGGTCCAGCAAGCATGTCCGCCTCTACCACCTCTTTTTCCGCCGTGTCCTCAGCCGCCACCCCCGTGCCAAGTCCCATTACCCGACCGGCATATCACATGTGCAGGGCGCAACGGTGTCACGCTGTGCTGCACCTGGTATGCCTTGGCGAACGTAGTCACACAGGGGAGGAACTGCTGAGTGTAATGAACAGAGAAATCGACAGATGGCTGTCTCCGCGCAAACTAAAAATCGGAACCATGTTGACTGACAACGGAAAGAACATGGTGTCTGCTCTGCGTCAAGGAAGGTTGTGCCATGCGCCATGCATGGCTCACGTGTTCAATCTGGTTGTCAAGCGGTTCCTAAAATCCACCATCCCACTGCAAGACATCCTTAAAATGTCACGTAAACTGTGCATGCATTTCAGCCATTCCTACACCGCAAAGAACACCCTCATTGAGCTGCAGCGGCAGAACGGAATTCCACAGCATCGCCTGATCTGCGACGTTGCAACAAGGTGGAATTCAACCCTACACATGTTAGACCGCCTTTACGAGCAGCGAAAGGCCATCACCGATTTCCTGATGTTACAAGCGGATAAAGGTACTCCCCTGTGTAACTTAGATGTCAGCCATTGGCAGCTCATGCGTGACACCTGCCGCTTGCTCAGGCCCTTTGAGGAGGCCACGCTATTCGTGAGTCGGCAGGACTATGGGATGAACGACGTCATTCCTCTGTTGCACGTCCTGGAACAAATGCTGTTAACAATGGCTGGTCAGGGTGCGGTAGACGTGGCGCACAGATCTCAACGCCACATGACCCCTGTGGGGGCAGGACAGGAAGAAGAGGAGGAGGTAGAGGAGGACATTTGTGCTCAGGAATTATTGAGTGAAATGGGTGGTTTTTCCACTCAGCGGACAGGAGTGGAGGAGCAGGAGCATCTGGTAGAGGAGGAGGAGGAGGAGACAGAGGACCCAGACGCACCGTGGCAGTATGCTGTGGAGATGGAGGCAGGGAGTCCCTCGCATTCCTTGGCACAAATGGCCCATAGCATGCTCGGTTGCTTGCGTAGCGACAGCCGAATAATAACCATCAGACAGAGGGATGACTTTTGGCTGTCCACCTTGTTGGACCCTCGCTACCGGTCCAAAATGGTGGCCTTTTTCACACCTGCTGAGAGGGAGGCCAAAATTACGTACTATAAAAACCACCTATGTAGTCAGTTGGTCTCTGCCTTTGTGCGCCAACGTCCATCCTCAGACACTGTGGGCCCTGTGCGCTCGCGTTCCGCTGGCATGGCAGCAGGGGAGGGGTGGGGTGGTAGGAGCAGTGGCAGCTCCACCAGCAGCGGCTGCCTCAGTCTGCAGTCGATGATGAGTAGCTTTCTTCACCAGCGCAGTGAGGAAACTACTAACCAGCCGCAGCAGCAGCAGCAGCATCAGGTGGACCTGGAGCAGGAGCTCAAACAACAGGCTTGGGCCTACTTGGACAGCACCCTGCCAACCGAGGTAGACAATCCCCTTGACTACTGGGCAACGAAACTTGACCTTTGGCCCCAACTAGCTGAATTTGCCCTTGAAAGGCTGTCATGCCCGGCCAGTAGCGTGGCATCGGAGCGCGTGTTTAGTGCGGCAGGAGGTATTGTAACTCCGCGGAGGACACGACTGTCCACCCAAAGTGTGGAGAGACTCACGTTTGTGAAAATGAATCAGGCGTGGATTAGTCTGGATTTCAAACCACCAGTTCCTGACACAACTGACTAAATCCGCCATGAATCATGCCTCAAACATGTGCCACTTTCAGGTCTCCTCACACTGCTGGTGTGTTTAATTTTTTGACATAGGGTGCTGGCAGATTACGGGCCTCACATAGCTGCTGCCAGGCCCCTAATCTGCCATAGGCCCCTATATACCGCCTCCTCATGCTGCTGCTAGGTCCAGAGTCTCTCATGGGTCCCTGTACGGCCTCCCATTGCTGCTGTCTCCATCGCCACACTCTGCTGCCATGTGCCACTTTCAGGTCTCTTCACACTGCTGGTGTGTTAAATTTTTTGACATAGGGTGCAGGCAGATTACGGGCCTCACATAGCTGCTGCCAGGCCCCTAATCTGCCATGGGCCCCTATATACCGCCTCCTCATGCTGCTGCCAAGTCCAGAGTCTCTCATGGGTCCCTGTACGGCCTCCCATTGCTGCTGTCTCCATCGCCACACTCTGCTGCCATGTGCCACTTTCAGGTCTCTTCACACTGCTGGTGTGTTAAATTTTTTGACATAGGGTGCAGGCAGATTACGGGCCTCACATAGCTGCTGCCAGGCCCCTAATCTGCCATGGGCCCCTATATACCGCCTCCTCATGCTGCTGCCAAGTCTAGAGTCTCTCATGGGTCCCTGTACGGCCTCCCATTGCTGCTGTCTCCATCGCCACACTCTGCTGCCATGTGCCACTTTCAGGTCTCCTCACACTGCTGGTGTGTAGAATTTTTTGACATAGGGTGCTGGCAGATTATGTGCCTCCTATAGCTGCTGCCAGGCCCCTAATCTGCCATGGGCCCCTATATACCGCCTCCTCATGCTGCTGCCAAGTCTAGAGTCTCTCATGGGTCCCTGTACGGCCTCCCATTGCTGCTGTCTCCATCGCCACACTCTGCTGCCATGTGCCACTTTCAGGTCTCTTCACACTGCTGGTGTGTTTAATTTTTTGACATAGGGTGCTGCAAGATAACGGGCCTCACATAGCTGCTGCCAGGCCCCTAATCTGCCATGGGCCCCTATATACCGCCTCCTCATGCTGCTGCCAAGTCCAGAGTCTCTCATGGGTCCCTGTACGGCCTCCCATTGCTGCTGTCTCCATCGCCACACTCTGCTGCCATGTGCCACTTTCAGGTCTCCTCACACTGCTGGTGTGTAGAATTTTTTGACATAGGGTGCTGGCAGATTATGGGCCTCCTATAGCTGCTGCCAGGCCCCTAATCTGCCATAGGCCCCTATATACCGCCTCCTCATGCTGCTGCCAGGTCCAGAGTCTCTCATGGGTCCCTGTACGGCCTCCCATTGCTGCTGTCTCCATCGCCACACTCTGCCATGTGCCACTTTCAGGTCTCCTCACACACTGCTGGTGTGTAGAATTTTTTGACATAGGGTGCTGGCAGATTATGGGCCTCCTATAGCTGCTGCCAGGCCCCTAATCTGCCATAGGCCCCTATATACCGCTTCCTCATGCTGCTGCCAGGTCCAGAGTCTCTCATGGGTCCCTGTACGGCCTCCCATTGCTGCTGTCTCCATCGCCACACTCTGCTGCCATGTGCCACTTTCAGGTCTCCTCACACTGCTGGTGTGTAGAATTTTTTGACATAGGGTGCTGGCAGATTATGGGCCTCCTATAGCTGCTGCCAGGCCCCTAATCTGCCATAGGCCCCTATATACCGCCTCCTCATGCTGCTGCCAGGTCCAGAGTCTCTCATGGGTCCCTGTACGGCCTCCCATTGCTGCTGTCTCCATCGCCACACTCTGCCATGTGCCACTTTCAGGTCTCCTCACACACTGCTGGTGTGTAGAATTTTTTGACATAGGGTGCTGGCAGATTATGGGCCTCCTATAGCTGCTGCCAGGCCCCTAATCTGCCATAGGCCCCTATATACCGCTTCCTCATGCTGCTGCCAGGTCCAGAGTCTGTCATGGGTCCCTGTATGGCCTCCCATTGCTGCTGTCTCCATCGCCACACTCTGCTGCCATGTGCCACTTTCAGGTCTCTTCACACTGCTGGTGTGTTAAATTTTTTGACATAGGGTGCAGGCAGATTACGGGCCTCACATAGCTGCTGCCAGGCCCCTAATCTGCCATGGGCCCCTATATACCGCCTCCTCATGCTGCTGCCAAGTCTAGAGTCTCTCATGGGTCCCTGTACGGCCTCCCATTGCTGCTGTCTCCATCGCCACACTCTGCTGCCATGTGCCACTTTCAGGTCTCTTCACACTGCTGGTGTGTTAAATTTTTTGACATAGGGTGCAGGCAGATTACGGGCCTCACATAGCTGCTGCCAGGCCCCTAATCTGCCATGGGCCCCTATATACCGCCTCCTCATGCTGCTGCCAAGTCCAGAGTCTGTCATGGGTCCCTGTATGGCCTCCCATTGCTGCTGTCTCCATCGCCACACTCTGCTGCCATGTGCCACTTTCAGGTCTCTTCACACTGCTGGTGTGTTAAATTTTTTGACATAGGGTGCAGGCAGATTACGGGCCTCACATAGCTGCTGCCAGGCCCCTAATCTGCCATGGGCCCCTATATACCGCCTCCTCATGCTGCTGCCAAGTCTAGAGTCTGTCATGGGTCCCTGTACGGCCTCCCATTGCTGCTGTCTCCATCGCCACACTCTGCTGCCATGTGCCACTTTCAGGTCTCCTCACACTGCTGGTGTGTAGAATTTTTTGACATAGGGTGCTGGCAGATTATGGGCCTCCTATAGCTGCTGCCAGGCCCCTAATCTGCCATAGGCCCCTATATACCGCCTCCTCATGCTGCTGCCAGGTCCAGAGTCTCTCATGGGTCCCTGTACGGCCTCCCATTGCTGCTGTCTCCATCGCCACACTCTGCCATGTGCCACTTTCAGGTCTCCTCACACACTGCTGGTGTGTAGAATTTTTTGACATAGGGTGCTGGCAGATTATGGGCCTCCTATAGCTGCTGCCAGGCCCCTAATCTGCCATAGGCCCCTATATACCGCTTCCTCATGCTGCTGCCAGGTCCAGAGTCTCTCATGGGTCCCTGTACGGCCTCCCATTGCTGCTGTCTCCATCGCCACACTCTGCCATGTGCCACTTTCAGGTCTCCTCACACACTGCTGGTGTGTTACATTTTTTGACATAGGGTGCAGGCAGATTACGGGCCTCACATAGCTGCTGCCAGGCCCCTAATCTGCCATGGGCCCCTATATACCGCCTCCTCATGCTGCTGCCAAGTCTAGAGTCTCTCATGGGTCCCTGTACGGCCTCCCATTGCTGCTGTCTCCATCGCCACACTCTGCTGCCATGTGCCACTTTCAGGTCTCTTCACACTGCTGGTGTGTTAAATTTTTTGACATAGGGTGCAGGCAGATTACGGGCCTCACATAGCTGCTGCCAGGCCCCTAATCTGCCATGGGCCCCTATATACCGCCTCCTCATGCTGCTGCCAAGTCCAGAGTCTGTCATGGGTCCCTGTATGGCCTCCCATTGCTGCTGTCTCCATCGCCACACTCTGCTGCCATGTGCCACTTTCAGGTCTCTTCACACTGCTGGTGTGTTAAATTTTTTGACATAGGGTGCAGGCAGATTACGGGCCTCACATAGCTGCTGCCAGGCCCCTAATCTGCCATGGGCCCCTATATACCGCCTCCTCATGCTGCTGCCAAGTCTAGAGTCTCTCATGGGTCCCTGTACGGCCTCCCATTGCTGCTGTCTCCATCGCCACACTCTGCTGCCATGTGCCACTTTCAGGTCTCTTCACACTGCTGGTGTGTTAAATTTTTTGACATAGGGTGCAGGCAGATTACGGGCCTCACATAGCTGCTGCCAGACATGTAATCTGCCATGGGCCCCCGTACCGACTCCTCATGCTGTGACGTTGCAACAAGGTGGAATTCAACCCTACATATGTTAGACCGCCTTTACGAACAGCTAAAGGCCATCACAGATTTCCTGATGTTAAAAGCGGATAAAGGTACTCCCTGTGTAACTTAGATGTCAGCCATTGGCAGCTCATGTGTGACACCTGCGCTTGCTCAGGCCCTTTGAGGAGGCCACGCTATTCGTGAGTCGGCAGGACTATGGGATGAATGAGGTCAAATCGGCCATGGGCCCCCGTACCGCCTGTTCACGCTGATGCTGGTCCCACAGTGTGACCTGGGTCCCTGTACGGCCTTCCATTGCTTCCACTCTGCCATGTGCCACTTTGAAATCTCCTCACACTCCTGCGGTTGTCCATTTTGTCATAGGTTGCTGGCAGATTACAGGCCTTCCATAGGTGCCACCAAGCCCCATATCGGACATGGGCCCCCGTACCGCCTGGTCACGCTGCTGCTGGGCCCATAGTGTGACCTGGGTCCCTGTACCGCCTCCCATTGCTCCCACTCTGCCATGTGCCACTTTCAGGTCTCCTCACGCTCCTGCTGGTTTCCATTTTGTCATAGGTTGCTGTATGGCCTCCCATTGCTGCTGCCTCCACCGCCACACTGTGGCTCCAAACACTGGTTTTGGCCCCGTGACTGGCCAAAGGAGTGAAGTGTGCAGTGATTCTAAGATCGACGGCACTCATCTGCATGTCATACTGACAGACAGTATTATTTCTCTTCCCCAGCAGACTCCAAGGGCATTTAAATTAAAGGTACAGTGTTCTGCACTAATATTAAGTCTCTCTGAAGCCTAGAAACACCCTTTTTTAAGTTAAATTCACAGCGAATTTATTCGACTCGAATCGAATATTGTCCACGAATTCGCCGAATCAGTCGAATCGAATTTTTCATTTCTTCGCTCATCTCTAATTGCAGCCATCAGCTGAATTAGGAATAAAGTTGTGAAGAATCTTAGCATTTTACAGATCATTTCAGGGTGGCCAGATGTCTTGGCAGTCAAATTTTGAATATCTGCTATCTAGGACCATGCTCTGTTTGATTTGCCCCATTGTTTCCTTCATAGCTTGAGCACTTGACACAATTTGTGAATTTTATCACTATAGAATGATGAAAAAGTGAGGTGAAAAAAATACAGATCCCCTTCAAGTAACTTAAAAAAAGCAACTCTGCAGATAGAACAAAAAATAGCTGGTACTTCTGGTCACCTACCATCTGGATGTTACCTCCCATCTGGATGTTACCTGGCACATGGATATGTATTTTGGATGAGAAAGGGATCATGCTATAGTTGCTACAAGTGAATTTAGAAGCCCCATATATCGATATTTTAAAGTATAGCTGTGAGCTGGACAGCTGTCAGTCTAGGATCATGTTATAGTACATACTCTCACCCTGCCTCTGTTTTTGCTTTCAGCACATCCATACGATTATTTGATGTTTCTCAAAAAGTAAAGGGCCACAAAATGGCCTTTCTTGTTTTTACTTTTTTTCATTGCAAACATGAATGATCAAAGATAGCTTATGAACTATCCTAAACCCTCTTCATGCTTTGCAAAACAGGTCTCACATGATAAATCAAAAGGAAAGTTAAGGCAGGATTTAGCTTAAATTAGTAATTAGCAAATCTGCTGATCTTTTTTTTTTTTTTTTTTTGGGGGGGGGGGGGTTATTGGTAGATTATGGCAATTTGTAAGACTAATTGGCAAACTACTGTAAAGAATAAAAAATTGCTGGACAGTGCGATCTGGGACATGTACCAATGCTATTTTTTCATCTACCATACAGTGGGGAGAATGTCTTTTTATGTGGCCTCTAGGGCCACATTGCTAAAAACACAAATAATTTAAAGTGATTCTAAAGCCTTAAGATTTTTTTTAAGGCTTTCTATGCATTAAGGTAAAAAAAACCTTCTGTTACAGAGGATCCCCCCTCACCGCCCCTTATATTTACCTGAGCACGATCTTGATCCAGTGATGTGCATAAGAGCAACAGCTCTCCCAGCTCTGTCCCTCCTCTCTGGGCAGGTTGGCTTCTGCTCCTGTCAATCAAATCCTGAAAAGAGGATGATCAGGGCTGCTCTGTGCAAAACCTTAGCACTGGCTAGGTAAGTATAACATTTTTGTTTAAAAATGGAACCTTTACAATTACTTTAGACAACATGCTTGGGGAATGCCTGAAATCTGTACATGGTATTACAGAACAGTACAACCTTCATGTACAATCTTAGCATTAGAGTACTCTGGAAGCACATATTTGCTATGGAACTATTTTCTTTGCTTATACAGTTAGAATGTCTTACAGATCTATGCTGTTTGAAAAAGGACTTTTTTTTCAGGTAATTTTAGCAGTGACATACTTTTTCATCAAATGGCTATAAACCCTCTTGGTGTTCCTGGTGATGCAAATCTGTCCTGCTGTTGACCAATTTCTCTCAAGCTCTTTTTAAGAGTTAAGAAATATTATCTTTATACTTGTTCTGGATTAGCAACTCCCACACCATTGAAGTCAAAGCATCAGAATTACAGCCAGGGAACTAGTATTCAGTAAAGGCAGGCTCTATTAATCATTCAAGATATTGTCCCTTTACCTTTAAATCCTGAGCAGACCTAACACCATTTAATTCAGTTATGCATTGACAAGAAAGTCATTATATGTATTTTATACAGACCTAGTATAAAGTACCTAAATCTGTCTAGATATTGCCCTTTTTTACCCAGAAAGGCTCACTCCAATCAGGCTCTGTGGTTTTGAATAGCGGAGTACATACTTAGAGGAGGAGTGAGCAAAGGGATGATGTCATCAGTGTTTTTTTTTCTCCTTCATTGACCAGCTATAGGAGTGGGTAGGTCCTGGACCAGGATGTATAGGTTTACTGCAGTGTGGTCTACAAAAAAGGCATTGGTCCTGACTCTAGTGGCAGGCAGGTGTGCATACATCACACAACTTGCTGGATAGAATTACAAATCCTCTAGCAGGTAAAGCATTTCACACATATTCTATGTATCTAAACTGGGCAGCAGCTTCAGATTTTGAATAGATCAGCATCATCTCTTCTGTCCTCCTCTTTGGCTCCCATAGCAGCCACCATTGATGCTACTGGTGGCAGTTCCTTTTCTGGTGTGTACACTCTGGGTATAGTCATTTTTATATAATAATTAATTTTTCCATTAGAAAAGTTTGAAGCATTGGCTTGGATGTGGTTTTTGTTTTATCTGTCAACTACAGTTTAAAAAAAAATCCAGGAAGGACAGGAGTATACAGATTGCAAAGAACAGGAATGCTGCGCTGAGCACTTATCTTGTTACAAAATACCAGTGATATGTAATAACTCTAGAGGACCTTTATTTAAACAGTTATCCATCAAAGTAATGTATAATTTATTACTCTTTCTCTTTAGCTGACCTATGTACATTTTTAGATTATTACTGATTTTTCTTGTGAATTTCAAGGATTAACATTACTACTGGGTACAGGTACGTTACAAGGACACCATCTTAAGCATACATTCCAGAGGCTTCATTAAGTACTCAACTTGGTATGCAGTGAAATTCCCTATTGTTATCTAGGTATAAATGCATTCACTTGCATATGTAAACAAGATAAGTACTGCAGCTATAGATAACATTGGACCTGCAGAGTTCTATTGAAGAAGCTCAAAGTATATAAGTATATAAATAGTGGAGAAATGAAGAAACTATAAAGAAAGTACATTTACTCATGTTGAATGGGAAAATATGTAGGCGATCTTTGAAAAAGTGACATATTATTATATTAGCATCATTAAAAGGGGGCTGAAAGGTCCTTTTATGAACCCCCGTGCCATTTTTTTGTGGGGTCCCCTATTAACATATACACCAGACCCTCACCTAGGATAAGGGTGTGGTACAGATGACACTTTTTACTTTGTAAATGTCAGGCTTTTTATAGTATACATCATAGAGGCATGCCACTTTAAAGGCATGGTCAGCAACCCCCCCCCCCAGGGTATTTAATTGAGTTTTGCATTTTACGTTAAAAATTACTAAAATTGCTTCTCCCAGCCAAACATTGTTTAAAGCTTTTTTGCTTTAGTACATATTCCCCAGGGCAGTGCTCAGCTCCCCATGCCATTTGTTTAACAAACCCTATTAACTGGGATAATTGGCCATTACTGTTTAACATTCGGTACCCAATGGGGATTTCGAGTTTTGCATTTTAGTATTGTGCACTAAACCCCACTTGAACCAAACCCATTACTATCATTAGTAATGAGTAACATAGCATATAAAGTCCAGTGGTCAGGTCTATGTAATCAGGGGTGGACTGACCATTCGGGAACTCGGGCACTGCCCGAGGGCCCGGGGTCAGTAGGGGGCCCAATGAGATGCCCCTGGTACCTTTCATAGCCTTTTTTGGGTGTGGTTTGAGTGTAGGCGAGGACACAGGGGCCCCATAATCCCCTTTTGCCCGGGGTTCCCATGAGTTGTCAGTCCACCCCTGTATGTAATGTACCACAAAACATGGAAAGTGCAGCAGTCAGGACCGTATAACTTCTAATATAGTGTAAAGAAATGCAGTGGTCAGAAATATATAGTGTATATACGAGAGGTGTTCAAGTCAGTTTGTATACTATAAGAACAAATTTCAAGTGGTGGAAACTGCATATATTTTTTGACATACTCCCCTGCTACATTTATACACTTATCCCAGTGTTTTACTAATGCCTGGAAAGCTTTTAGTGGTCCAAACAGATGGAAGTCACTCAGAGCAAGGGCCAGGCTGTAAGGGGAATGTGGCAGTACCTTTCAGTTGCTGTCATGTGCATGTTGTGCGGTGAGCAGTATGAGCTTGTGTGTTGTCCTGGAGAAACAGGATGCCCTTAGTGATGTGCAATTTCATGACAGTTTATGAGTTGATTATCCAGGAATGACTGCTGTGGACAGGGAATCACCACTGCCGGGATTGTCACTGACGGACATATGACCATCTTTTAAATGTTTACACCTTTCAAATGTCTTACTGCAGCTGAGCATCTCATCACCGTAGTGTGCTTGAAGTCTTCTGTAGATATCCGCAGATTTTACACCTTTGTTCACAAGAAACTTCATCATCACATGCTGTTCCATGCACACACTAACACTTTTGTCTGCCATCTTGATTAACGGTCTCTGGACTGGCCCTCGACATATGTGCCACTTATCATTAATAGGACATGCTTGCCACTTACTACTGCATGTAGTACCACCATGCTAGCATCCCTGGAAGTCAAGTCCCTGTTTGACTTGAAAACCCCTCATAGCATATCAATCAGGACTATGTAACATATAACAGAGTATATGGAGTGAGTGCTCAGGACAATGTAATGTACAACATACGGTATATAGTGCAATGGTTATAACTGTGTAACATACAGTATGTGGTGCAGGGGCAAGGTCTACATAACATATACAGTTAGGTCATGCTTGCCCATGCCATCACACTGCCTCCCCCATGTTTTACAGATGACGTTGTGTGCTTTGGATCATGAGCTGTTCCAAGCCTTCTCCACACTTTTTTCTTCCCATCTCATTCTTGTACAGATTAATATTAGTTTCATCCGTCCAAAGAATGCTTTTCCAGAACTGGTCTGGGTTTTTTAGATGTTTTTTGGCAAAGTCTAATCTAGCTTTTCTATTCTTCCGGCTTATGAATGGTTTGCACCTTGTGGTGAACCCTCTGTATTTGCTCTCGTGAAGTCTTCTCTTGATTGTAGACTTTGACAATGATACGCCCACCTCCTGGAGAGTGTCCTGCACTTGTCTGAATGTTGTGAATGGGTTTTTCTTTACCATAGAGAGGATCCTGCGATCATCCACCACTGTTGTCTTTTGTCTCATTGTCACTATTGTCTCATGTACTGTCCCCCACTATATTGTACAGTGCTGAGCAAACTTTTTGGCGCTATATAAACACTGTATAATAATGTTGTCTTCCGTGGACATCCATGCCTTATGTTGCTGAGCTCACCAGTGCATTCTTCTTTCCTCAGAATGTACCAAACTGTTGATTTGGCCACTCCTAATGTTGCTGCTATCTCTCTGATGGATTTGTTTAATTTTTGAAGCCCTACAATGGCCTGTTTCACTTGCATGGACAGCTCCTTTGAACGCATGATTTAAGTTCACAGCAATAGATTCCAAATGCACACACCACACTTAGAATCAAATCTAGACCTTTTAACTGCTTAACTGATGAAATAACAAAGGAGTTGCCCAAACCTGGCCATGAAACAGCTTTTGATTCAATTGTCTAATTACTTTTGGGCCCTTGAAAAAAGGGTGATGGCTACTCTTAAGAGCTGTAATTCCTAAACCCTTCCTCAAATTTGGATGTACATACCCTCAAATTAAACCTGGGAGTGTGCACTTTCAGCCCATATCCATTATATAACTATAGATTGAATATGGTTTGGTAAATACCTGAAAAAAATCTAAAATTGTGCCTGTGTCCAAATATATATGGACCTAACTGTATATCATAGCATGGCAGTATGGCAGTCAGGACTTTGTGGTTGGCATGCTTCCTTTTTTTGTGCAACATACAACATAGTGTATAAAGTAATGAGGTTACCACTATATCGCATATAGAATTTGGGGTCAGGACTATGTACAACATTAGTTACATAGTGTGGCCCCTTACTTTAGTGCTCAGTGTGTCTCCTTATTTTGGTGTCCAGTGATTAGTGTGCCCCTTTACATTGTTGGTCTCTGTTCCCCTTTACATTGGTAAACAGTGCTGCATGTGCCCCCTTAAATAGGTGGTCAATGCTCAGCTTGTCCCCTTACACTGGTGGTCAGTGATGAGTGTGCCCCCTTAAATAGGTGGTCAATGCCCAGCTTGTCCCCTTACACTGGTGGTCAGTGATGAATGTGCCCCCTTAAATAGGTGGTCAATGCCCAGCTTGTCCCCTTACACTGGTGGTCAGTGATGAGTGTGCCCCCTTAAATAGGTGGTCAATGCCCAGCTTGTCCCCTTACACTGGTGGTCAGTGATGAGTGAGTCCCCTTAAATAGGTGGTCAATGCCCAGCTTGTCCCCTTACACTGGTGGTCAGTGATGAGTGTGTCCCCTTAAATAGGTGGTCAATGCTCAGCTTGCCCCCTTACATTGGTGGACAGTGCTGCATGTACCCCCTTAAATAGGTAGTCAATGCTCATCTTGCACCCTTACATTGGTGGACAGTGCTGCATGTACCCCCTTAAATAGGTGGTCAATGCTCAGCTTGCCCTCTTACATTGGTGGTCAGCGATGAGTGTCTCCCCTTACATTGGTAGTTAGTATTCAGTTTGTCCCCTTACATTGGTCGTCAGTGCTCAACATGCCCATTACATTGGTGGTCAATGCTAATTGTGTCCCCTTACATTGGTGGTCAGTGCTCAACATTCGCCATTACATTGGTGATCAATGCTGATTGTGTCCCCTTACATTGGTGATCAGTGCTCAGTGTACCCCTTTACAGTGTATCTATGATAACATTTGCTGTGTTAAACCTAACGCTGGGCAAAGTGGAAATAATAAAGTATAATTTTCTGATTATTACTTTGCTGTCTTTAAAACTATAGAATTTTTTAACAATTTTTACCAGTCAAAAAACCCATAGCTGAAATGAAAAATTTCTCTGGTCCATAGGGGATGGAAATGCAGTAGCTGAAGTGGTTAAACATCACTGCATTTAAACATTTATTATCAAATGAAAAATTAATCAAAATAAATGGACATCTGTGTTAACGTGTGAGCCATAATATGTTCGGTGAATGCGCCTTGACCTCACCGCTGTGATTGTTTATAAGGTGTAAGTGTGTATTTGTTTATTTCAGTGGGAAGTGTAATCCTGCATTTCATTGTAGGTTACTTAAGGTCAGAAGGAGCATAACAAGGGCTCAGGCAAATCACACATTGTGAAATGTTTTTTCTCTTAAGCTGAAAATTCATCTATTGTAACTGTGAAACAGAAGTATTGTTGTTAAAACAAGCCCAATAGCAGTTCATTTATAGCACCCCGGTGTGCCAGATTTTAGTTATTGGATATTGTATATGCAGTTGTAACAGTTTACATGTTAAATGGATTGAACCAAGTACGCAGTGAACATTTGCTTAGCTATTTGGAAAACAGAAGGTATAAATTATAATTTTACTTCAGAAAATGCTTTTTGATTAAAAAACACAATCACATAGTGACATTTTATAGGTTGTTTCATGCTCTCCAACTATACTATAAAATCAAAACACGAGAATGTGAAGGGTATTAAAAAACCTAACTTTCTGATTATTGAACATTTGCAGTATTAGATGGTGAATTTTTACAGTGCTCTCAAAACAGTATGTTGTTTGAGATGCTATCAGTGATCAGTGTTGAGTGGGCAACCATGGTACCCAAAAACAGAGATCAAGTTGCCTACTCCGACCTTAATTTTTAACAGGCTTGGCTGTACATAGGCTAATGTGACAGATCCAAGCACTAGGCTCCTGAAACTAGACATATGAACGCCGGAATTCATTTTGTTTCAAGTGCATTTTTTATTGAATAACTTCCTTTTGTCATATTCGATGGTCCGGGTGGATTAGAAAAACTGCAGTTTTCAGGAGATTTTTATATATTGTGGGTGGATTCAATATTCATATATGAAAATTACTCAAAAGTATTCAACATTTTCTAACACAACAGACAAATAATGCAAAATTCCACGGCCACAAATGTTCAAACCTAAAAATTGCATTAGACTGGGGAACGGAACTCACTGACTGTAACAATTACAAATTCAATTTAAATCACAAATTTACTCAAATCTGAATTATCTAACAAATTAGAAAATTACATTTCTTTCCTCATGGGCCCAAAATAATATTGCATCATGTGACATCATCTAAATTAAATTAGTAAGACAAATGCATTCATTAATTTCTTGACACTACTACTGCTACTACTTACTTACTTTATCCATTTGGAGATTTGTACACGTCTGAATCTTAAAAAAAAAAAAAAATTTCACCCAAAAAACGATTTGCTACTAAAAGAAAAACACACTTCTGCCTGAAACACATTTTTGGATCTCACTACAGCTGCATCAAGGAAGCATTGCATTCATGTCTAGTCCCATGCTAGATATAGTGGAGAAGTAATGTAAAAGAAAAAGGACTAAATGCACCATAATTATACAACTGCACCTGACACAACCCTAAAATGGCAAGAAGTGAAAATGATACAACAAAATATCATTAAAATTTATGTAAAGTCAAAACTATTTTTTAGGCTAGGGAAGAGCTGAAACCCCACTTAGGTTATTTTTGCCTTCACTTCCTATCCCAACAAAGCAACAAAAAATGATAGGATTTATCTTTAAAATGAATATAATTTCAATCTTAGAGAGTTGTCACAGGAACTGATATATAAATGATATATGATCTGGGATTAAAAGTAAAATTTCAGTCTTTGCAGATGACACCAAGCTGTGCAGTGGAATAACATTCTTACAGGACCTCCAACGTACACGCTGGCCTCAGTGCACTGTTTAATTGGGCAACTGTGTGGTATATGAGATTTAATGTTGGTAAATGTAAAGTTATGCACTTGGGGCTTAGTAATATACTTGCATAATAAATGCTAGGGGGAGTACAAGTGGGGGAATTAATGGTGGAAAAGGATCTGGGTGTTCTGGTAGATTTAAAGATTAAACCCTTGGCGTTGAGTGTATGCAAATTAGCGACCCCACTGGACTGGGCTTTTTTTCCATGGGGCCGCTAATTTGCGTACCTGTTTTTGTGCTGGGAGCGTGCCACATGGCGTGCTCCCTGCACAAAGACCAGGGTGTCAGTGAGAGCGATCGGGACCTGGAACTCCTGATTCTAGGTCACATGATCACTTTGAAAGCCTCTGACTGGTTATCACAGTGATCAGTCACTGTGAAGCCCCCCCCCCTGTTTTCTCTCTCTGAATGGAGGAGAGAGATACATTTTATACAACTCCTGATTCTAGGTCACATGATCACTTTGAAAGCCTCTGACTGGTTATCACAGTGATCAGTCACTGTGAAGCCCCCCCCCCCTGTTTTCTCTCTCTGAATGGAGGAGAGAGATACATTTTATCTCTCTCTGTCCTTTCAGAGAGAAAAAAAGTGTACGTAAAAAATAAATCAATAATAATAAATAAATAAATAAAAATACCTAGATCGAGGTTTGATCTCGGTTAGGGTTAGTGTTTGGGTCAAGGTCAGGGTCAATGATCAGGGTCAGTATTTTTTTTGGTCAGGATTTTTTAAAATTTTTTTAAATTAGTATCAGTGTCAGGATAAAAAAAAAAGCAAAATGCGTAATATTGTTTTTGGGCCGTACTACAGGTACCAGCAACAACTAACATACACATATGTGGTATTGCTGTGATCGTCAAGAGCAGGAAAAATTATTTTGGGTTGTTCTTTGGTAGTTGGTTTTGGTAGTAGCAAGAAACATACAACTAAAATAAAAAAAAGGTTTTTTTTACTATTTTGGGTCAGATTTCCTTTGATAATAAAAAAAAAATCTGGAGATATCTATTACCATTTACCACGAAATAGAAGCCCAATTTCTTAGGCGTGAAGGGGTTAAAAATGGCATACAATTATTAAAAATTACTCAAAAGTAATTACTCAAATTATTACTCAAAAGTATTCAACATTTTCTAACACAACAGACAAATAATGCAAAATTCCACGGCCACAAATGTTCAAACCTAAAAATTGCATTAGACTGGGGAACGGAACTCACTGACTGTAACAATTACAAATTCAATTTAAATCACAAATTTACTCAAATCTGAATTATCTAACAAATTAGAAGATTACATTTCTTTCCTCATGGGCCCGAAATAATATTGCATCATGTGACATCATCTAAATTAAATTAGTAAGACAAATGCATTCATTAATTTCTTGACACTACTACTGCTACTACTTACTTACTTTATCCATTTGGAGATTTGTACATGTCTGAATCTTAAAAAAAAAAAAAAATTTCACCCAAAAATCGATTTGCTACTAAAAGAAAAACACACTTCTGCCTGAAACACATTTTTGGATCTCACTACAGCTGCATCAAGGAAGCATTGCATTCATGTCTAGTCCCATGCTAGATATAGTGGTAAAGTAATGTAAAAGAAAAAGGACTAAATGCACCATAATTATACAACTGCACCTGACACAACCCTAAAATGGCAAGAAGTGAAAATGATACAACAAAATATCATTAAAATTTATGTAAAGTCAAAACTATTTTTTAGGCTAGGGAAGAGCTGAAACCCCACTTAGGTTATTTTTGCCTTCACTTCCTATCCCAACAAAGCAACAAAAAATGATAGGATTTATCTTTAAAATGAATATAATTTCAATCTTAGAGAGTTGTCACAGGAACTGATATATAAATGATATATGATCTGGGATTAAAAGTAAAATTTCAGTCTTTGCAGATGACACCAAGCTGTGCAGTGGAATAACATTCTTACAGGACCTCCAACGTACACGCTGGCCTCAGTGCACTGTTTAATTGGGCAACTGTGTGGTATATGAGATTTAATGTTGGTAAATGTAAAGTTATGCACTTGGGGCTTAGTAATATACTTGCATAATAAATGCTAGGGGGAGTACAAGTGGGGGAATTAATGGTGGAAAAGGATCTGGGTGTTCTGGTAGATTTAAAGATTAAACCCTTGGCGTTGAGTGTATGCAAATTAGCGACCCCACTGGACTGGGCTTTTTTTCCATGGGGCCGCTAATTTGCGTACCTGTTTTTGTGCTGGGAGCTTGCCACATGGCGTGCTCCCTGCACAAAGACCAGGGTGTCAGTGAGAGCGATCGGGACCTGGAACTCCTGATTCTAGGTCACATGATCACTTTGAAAGCCTCTGACTGGTTATCACAGTGATCAGTCACTGTGAAGCCCCCCCCCCCCTGTTTTCTCTCTCTGAATGGAGGAGAGAGATACATTTTATCTCTCTCTGTCCTTTCAGAGAGAAAAAAAGTGTACGTAAAAAATAAATCAATAATAATAAATAAATAAAAATACCTAGATCGAGGTTTGATCTCGGTTAGGGTTAGTGTTTGGGTCAAGGTCAGGGTCAATGATCAGGGTCAGTATTTTTTTTGGTCAGGATTTTTTTAAATTTTTTTAAATTAGTATCAGTGTCAGGATAAAAAAAAAGCAAAATGCGTAATATTGTTTTTGGGCCGTACTACAGGTACCAGCAACAACTAACATACACATATGTGGTATTGCTGTGATCGTCAAGAGCAGGAAAAATTATTTTGGGTTGTTCTTTGGTAGTTGGTTTTGGTAGTAGCAAGAAACATACAACTAAAATAAAAAAAAGGTTTTTTTTACTATTTTGGGTCAGATTTCCTTTGATAATAAAAAAAAAATCTGGAGATATCTATTACCATTTACCACGAAATAGAAGCCCAATTTCTTAGGCGTGAAGGGGTTAATAATGGCATACAATGCCAAGCTGCAGTTTCCAAAGCAAGCAAAATCCTCTCTTATATTATAAGTGGTATGGACTGGAGAGAGAGAGAGAGAGAGACATAATTTTGCCGCCTTAGAAATCATAATGAAAACCTCACCTGGAGTAGGCAGTCCAGTTTTGGGCACCAATTCACAAAAAGGATATCGGGGAACTGGAGTAAGTTCAGAGAAGGGCAACCAAACTGATAAGGGGCATGAATGAGCTCAGCTATGAGGAACAATTAGAGGAACTGAATTTATTCTCTCTTGAAAAGAGGAGATTAAGGAGTTATATGATTAACATGTATATGTAAAACCCTGCTGTAATACTGTTTGCAGGATGTTAAATGGACATAGGATGGCAGTTACCTGCATCCGAGTTATACAGACTCTGTTAAAAAGCTTTGTGGGATACGTAGGTTGATTGCAGGATTTCACTGTCTAACATGGAGTTAACAAACTACATCTCCCAGAGGAGCTGCGGATGGGCGGGGGCAGATCAATACAGAAACTTGGGAGCTCAAGGACAGGAAGTGGATGGAGAGAGCTGGAGAGAAGATGAAAGGAGAAGACTGGGTGGGATTCCAGAGGTTCCAGCTGGGCTAGACCACAGAAAGTAGAGGAGAGAGAAGGAATTTCTGATTGCTGACACCGCCGACACTGATGACACCACTGATACAGCTGACAAGTCAAGTCTGGTGGACAGCCCTGTGAGCAGTTGGGCTGGAGTGCTGCTGTCCAGAGTGATCTCTGAAGAAGGAACCACAAGCAAACCAGGGGCCCTGTCTACAGAGTGACCTTCTGCCACCTGACTGAAACCGCAGATTGGGTCAGAGAATTCCATACTCAAACCATCTAAGTTGCACATGACATTACCCAATCCGGTTACTTTCTATTCAGCTTGACTTCTATTGCTGCTCAGTGGGGAGAGACAGGAGTACTGGTACTCAGTGGAGGAACAAGGGGGGCACTGGTGCTGAGTGGGGGGCCATGGGGGCAGTGGTACTCAGTGGGGGGGAAGGGGGCAGTGATGCTCAGTGAGGGGGCAAGAGGGGCACTGGTGCTCAATAGGGAGGCACATAGAGATCAATGGTGCTTAGAGGGGGAAATAGGGACAATAGTGCTCAGCAGGAAAAGAAAGGGGCAGGGGTCCTCAGTTAGAGGGCCAAAAAGGGGCCACTAGTGCTCAGTGGGGGAGCAAGAGGGGCACTGGTTCTCAGTGGGGGAACAATGAGAGCACTGGTGTTCAGTGGGGGAACAAAGGGGTCACTGGTGATCAGCGGGCAG
Source organism: Staurois parvus (assembly GCF_062004578.1). Classification (NCBI taxonomy): domain Eukaryota; kingdom Metazoa; phylum Chordata; class Amphibia; order Anura; family Ranidae; genus Staurois; species Staurois parvus. The sequence goes on from NW_028317821.1 coordinate 1,051,739, forward strand.
AGAAGGGGGCACTGGTGCTCAGTAGGAGGGCAAGGGGACAGTGGTGCTCAGTGGGGGTCAAGGGGAGCATGTGGTGCTCAGTAGGGGAGCAAGAGGGGGCACTGGTACTCAGTGGGGAGACAAAAGGAGGAACTGGTGCTCAGTGGGGGAACAAGGGGGGCACTGGTTCTCAGTGGGGAGAGAAGGGGGCACTGGTGTTCAGTGGGGAGACAAAAGGGGGCACTGGTGCTCAATGGGGAAACAAGGGGGGCACTGGTGCTCAGTGGGGAGAGAAGGGGGCACTGGTGCTCAGTGAGAGAACAAAGGAAGGCACTGGTGCTTTTTGGGGAGAAAAGGGGGGTAGTGGTGCTCAGTGTGAAGACAAATGGGGCATTGGTGCTCAGTGGGGAACAAAGGGGCAGTGGTGCTCAGTGTGGGGGTCAAAGAGAGCACTGGTGTTAAGTGGGGGAACAAGGAGGGCAATGGTATTCAGTGGGGGGGGGGAAGGGGGGCACTGGTTCTCAGTGGGGGAAGATGGGGGTACTGGTACTTAGAGGGGGACAGTGGTGCTTAGTGGAAGAACAAGAGGAGCACTGGTACTCAGTGGAGGGCCAAGAGAGCAGTGATGCACAGTGGGGTGATAAATGGGTAAGTGGTACTCAGTGGGGGGATAAGAAGGGCAGTGGTGCTCAGTGGAGAGACAAGCGAGGCACTTGTGCTCAGTGGGGGAACAAGTGGGGCATAGGTGCTCAGTGGGGAGAGAAGGGCATACTGGTGATCAGTGGGGCTGATGGGGGGGGGGTTCTGGTGCTTGATAGGGGCAGATTGGGGGGCATTGCTACTCAGTGAGGGAGGGGGGAATTGGTGCTCAGTAGGTGACAAGTGAGGGGGCACTGGTGATCAATACCTGGCTGCTTGATACCTTTTGGAATCCTGTAGAAGAATCATCCCCTCTCTCACTGTTCTTGCCTGTTGATCTTTCTCCAGACACAGACACAGTAACAGCTCAGATGATCACTGCTGCCACTTGTGAACAAAGAACCGGTAGACTTCCTCTACTCACTTATCTGCCCATCTCTGACTGATGACCTCATCTAGTGCAGAGCCTAGCAGAGGAAGCCAATGGTGGAAGTCTTCCTTTGCTGCAGCTCTTTGTTTACATGGTTGAGCTGTCACTGCATTGGCATCCCTGGCATCCCAACAGACATGCTGGCCACAGGAGATGTGATACTGCTATCACTGCTATCACTACTCCTGTCAGCGGTGGTGACTCTCTCAATGCAGGGCCCGGAGCACACCCCCAGTTTCAGCCCTGGGCAGGACTCATAACATTAAAAAGAGATTTATCAAGTAAGCTTATATTGGATTGTCAAAAATAACTATTGTTTATATTACTATTACAATCCTGATATTCTAAAATAAAAGGGTATGCTGTGACCATAGAATGTCTTTGAGTGGCTATGCTGGATCTTCCCAGCCAATAATTATTTGATAACATGAGATAAGGATGATGGTGAGGTGGCTTTAACAGGGCAAAAATGTGCACAGCTAGTCTGTACAATCATTTGTTGGGCAGGCAGATCTTCAAATCACTATCCAACATAAATGGACATCTAGGGGGTCACTTTCCTTTCCAAGTCAACATGACATGGAAATATGACCTAGTTAAAAAAAAGCTATTACCACTATGCATTTTATCTACATAAGTACTCTTGCAAAGGTTTATATACATACACTGTATAAAAAAATCTGGAAGAAAAAAATGGTGAAGAAACATTGTGATTTCTAATGTATGTTATACAACACTTTTCTACCTTTATCTTATAATCACTTGTATGACTGTGAATAACTATAATTTAAGAAAGAAAAGAGGAAATCAAGGCTGGTAATGCAAGAACACAGCAAAGTACAAAAGGCTGGTGTTGCTGCACCTACATAAAAAGAGAAGTGCAATTTGAGATAACTCTTGATGTGCTTTGACCCTGTGTCTATCCAGTGATATGTCTTTTAATGTTACCCATGCTGTGCACTGCAACTCACCTCATCAAGAAATGCTAGACCGCAGTCGGGATAAGCAGCACTAGATACATTGATATTTAATTCATCAAACTGGTAACATCTTCTCACAATAACATGTCACACAGTGGGTGTCTGGCAGCTTCCATCAGTCCACTCTTTCATGTCTGTGTATCCCCTCAGGTGACACTGACATTTTATGGAGTGCGATCTGTCACAAAAACAAAATAGGGTTATGCTGGACAGAGAATTATTTTGTATTGGACTGCTTCAATTGAAGATGACTTGTTTCGTCTGCTAACATTTAAAGAAGTAAATGCCATAGAAGCAACATTTTGATTGCATCACAGAAAAAGGAAAAACGAAAAGAAAACATAATCATCTATTTAAATATGCTTTGAGGGCAACAATCCATTTCTTCCTATCGCCAACAATATCTTTTTTTATGCTAAACCTGTTATCTTAATATACAGTAGTTAAAGATGTAAGCTGTGGCCTCAATAACAGATACCTCCCAGTGTACATTTCTCTATTACATAAAAAACACCCTGAACTCAAGTGCATAATATAATGTATTTCAGTTCTGGCTTTAGCTATTTTGCAGCTCTGGTATTCCCAAAGGGAATGTGCGTCTCTTTGCTAGGTGCTCAGTTGTTTGCTTTACATTGTGGGAGACAAGGGGAGTCCTGGAATTTAATTTGGCTGCAAGCCAAAGTTAATATGGGTTTCAGAAAGCAGCATTACTATTTAATATAGGTACACTACAGTATACGTACAAAAGGTTTGTGGACACCTAACTATCATGCCTCCATGAACTTGTTGGTAACCAAGGGCATTAATATAGAGTTTGTATCGGAACCGGTACCCGACCGCACTTGGGTATATTCCGTTATACTGCAGCTTCCCCTGTCCGAACACCATCCACAGACCACACCCTTGAAATCCTTCAGGAAATAGACAGCACCCAGCTCTTCTTAAACAGGAAGCCAACTCTTTTTATTTTAACACAAAACACAGGATATATACAGAGGGTGGGGAAACCAACCAAGAACAGGAAATACATCATCACCCCTCCCCATCCCACCAAGACACAGAACAATGGGATGAAGCACATGGCAAAGGACATTGACCAACCCCCACACCAATACACAAACAGTACATCCCATAATAGTTGGCTGGACAGGAAGACGCAGCACAATGGGGGGTAGCACATGGCAAACAGACAATGGACAGCCATGTGGCCGAGAACAAAGGAACACACACTATACACAAGACTCAGACATTCACATACACACCCTGTACCCCTTAACAGGCACAGGGTGCCTTAAACATAATGGGAATTTGGGAAGATGATACAGAGGTCCCCCCACCCCCAAAAGTCACTCCCGTCACAGAGTTGCTCCCACTTTGCCTCTGTAGCCTTTGGTCTGTAGTGCAACGTAAATGAAACACACTCAGCCAGCACTGCAGTTGTCTCCTCTCCTTGGCTGCCAGTGAAAAAGGAAGAGAGAAAGAGGATGCAGGAAAATTGTAAGGCTGTACTGCAAGCAATGTGAGCCAGAGGAGAGCCTGTCAACCTCTCCAGGACATCAGAGGACACTGACTGGCTGCTGGGAAGAAAAAGGATTGCTGGGTACCATCTGGGCCTATTGAAAATGTAGTCGCCACTAGACATGTACCTATTATCCAAATATGGGAATGAACTACAAGGAAACCAGAGAGTTACAGTAGGAATAAAAACGGGAAAGATGGCTAGGGCTTGAAAGTTCACCCATCATTATCCACATGCAACATAATAGTCCAAGATACACCAACCTTCCGCAATACACACTGTAAGGGATTTCCGGCAAGACGAATCGTGACCGGAAATGCTCGATCGCGCACATGCACACGCACGGTGAAGATTGGCACCAGACGGCCTATTTAAGGAGTGTCTCTGCTCATATTCAGTGCTGACTGGTCTTCAGCTCCCCCGTGTCCTGCTTGTTCCTGTATGATTCCTTTGTTGCTGACCGGCTTGTTCCTCACCTGACTCTGATTGCTCTCCTGATACTGGTTCCTGACTTCGGCTCTGCTCCTGACCTTGGCTTTTCCTTCTGATTCTGTACCGTGCCTGTCTCATCCTGTCTCTTTCCTCACTACCTGCCTTGCTCTGGTGCACGCCTGGCAATCTGCAAAACCTGCTCTGCCTAGCACTACTGTGTCAAGATCAGAGGATCATCAGCCTTCCAACGTTTTCATCAGCAAGAGCTGCAAACAACAACTACTGGCACTCTTGTTCCCCTGGGTCCTAGACTCCCTCTGTTCCTACTCCAGCGGGGTTAGGACTAGTGATACAAGTGAGGCCAACCTCGTCATTTCAGTCTCCCATCAGGTACGTGACACACAGAGGCCGAATCCTCTTTGAAAATGAATGCCATAAAATACAGATGAATAAATGTCCAGCAAACATTTGCTGTGCGACTCTCAAAATTGAACCCTTTAAATAGAACCATTGTCTTTATGGACCTGGCTTTAGGCACAGGGGCACATGCTGGAACAAAAAAGGGCCTTCCTCAAATGGTATATTCTGTGCAAAGGTTTTAGGCAGGTGTGAAAAAAATACTGTAAATTAAGAATGTTTTCAGAAAAAGAAGTGTTAATAGTTTATTGTTATCAATTAATAGAATAAAATGTAAATGAACAAAAGAGAAATCTAAGTAAAATCAATATTTGTTGACCACCCTTACCCTCAGTACAGCATCAATTCTACTAGGTACACTTGCACACAATTTTGGAAGGTGCACCTGCTGCTGATGATCATTTGCACCCACGTAGTATAACTGATTAATCTTACACCTGATTCTGATCCACCAAAATCCCTGAGTTTGTGAAAGTGTACAAAGTGTGCAAGTGTAAAGAACTGATGCTCGCTTGAAGCCAAAAGGTAGTCATACCAAACATTGATTTGTTTTAGATTTTTCTTCTAATTTCTCATTTTCCATTTTGTAAATTGATAAAAATAAGCAATTAAAATATATATTTTTTAAAACATTCTTACTTTACAGCATTTCTTCACACCTGCCTATATATAACTGGTTTGTTGTACAGCATTTCTTCATGAAAGGACTTTCTTTGCATTAAATTATAATTAAATGAGCATTGTTCTAACTACAAAATGTATATTTTTCTTTGCAGGTGTTATAAATTCCTGTCACATTTTTGAGAAAGGGTTTTGTATTCCTGAAATCTGCTAAACCGGCCTAATAGGCCTCTTTGAAATAATAAATAAAAACCAGGAATGTTGCTAGGATTGTAAAAGACCTATGCCTTTAAAAAGGGAAAAATCTGCAGGGTTGTGTAGTGCTCTGTGGTAAGCAGTGCTCCTGGCCACACTGCAAAAAACAGCAGGTGAGACTTGAGTGGGCATGGTTTAAAAATCCTACTCCCTGCATAGTCTATACACATATGCTACAGGCCAGGGGCGGGCTGACAACTCATGGGGCCCCCGGGCAATAGGGGATCATGGGGCCCCTGTGTCCTTGCCCAAACTCAAAAAATCCTATGAAAAAGGTACCAGGGGCATCTCATGGGGCCCCCTATTGATCCCGGGCCCTCGGGCAGTGCCTGAGTTTCCAAATGGTCAGTCCGCCCCTGCTACAGGCCTTGTACTTACAAAATGTGCCTAATTTAATGAGCCACAAGCTACAGTCTCAAATGCACAAATAACCCCCAAGACAGAGGAGTATTAAAAAAAAAAAACCTCTTCCATTATATTGCTTTATTACACACAATATGAAAACATTAGGCTAACATTTGGTTAGGACTAGGGATGAATTTTGGGTTTAGACAGTAGTAGGATTTGGTTTGAATTTTGCCTGTTCGGCATTCTGCAAACTATATGGGGTGTTCATCTGTCCACCCAGTCAAACCTCTGGCTACAATGAAAAATGAAAGAAATAGTGGCATTACTATTGCTACTAAATGTTATAGCTCAGGCTGGTTGTTAGGTAGCCTGTGATTGCTGGATTCCTAGCATCCAGTGGTTCAGCTGGCAGCTGAATGTTAACAAAGGGATGGGGATAGTGGCTGGCATCACTGACTGAATATGGCCATGGCTATATTTGGTGATTGACATCAGCCACCATCCCACTCCTTACCTACAATTCAGCTGTCATTCAGGATCTGTCATTCTGTGAAAATATGGGAATATGTCTGTGTTTTATTTTTTTCAGTGGCTGCTCATCGTGATCTGCATCACTGCATCATCATTGGTCACATTATTTGGTGATGAATTTACATTGTGAAATGTGAAAATGGTGCTCTATTAATATTCATACCAGCCTTCATCAAGGTTAAGGGTTCAGGTAATAATTTTAGGGGCACTCCATAATTTTTTCTGCTTTTGTTTGTCATTTTTGCTGCTGGATGTATCACGTATGTAACACATTTTTTTTTTTTACAAAGAAACCCAAGCTGGCAGGGAAATGCTGTTTACCAGCAATTTAAGGTGCATTTTTTCAATTGTTATAAAAACAACACATGTAATTGTCGCTGATAGAAGACAATAAACACCGTAACATAAGGTTGCAATATCAGAAAACATATGTTAAAAAGTCCATAGAGTCCATGGAATAAGCAATTATTCTATTCTATTCTATATAGTGGCAGCTCCCCATAGAGTGAAGCAAAACTCTGTGGAAATATGAAAAGGAACACAAGGGGGCACCAGCCTAAGTGCAGTATAAAAAGACACGTTTATTAAAAATAGTCAAATAACTACTGGGGTAAGTATATGGGCATTTATCGGGTCCCAAAAGGGAATATACAAGAGCCGGTGTGTGTCCACTGGAGCCTGGGCACCGAAGATCTGGTGTAAACGTGGGCCATCAGTCGAGAACATTGTCATTTTTGCTGTTGAATGTGTCATGTATGTAACACATTTTTTTTACAAAGAAACCCAAGCTGGCAGGGAAATGTAATTTACCAGCAATTTAAGCTGCATTTTTTTCATTGCTATAAAAACAACACATGTAATTGGCCCTGAGAGAAGACAATAAACTCCATAACATAAGATTGCAATATCAGAAAACATATGTTAAAAAGTCCATGGAATAAGCACTATATAGTGGCAGCTCCCCATAGAGTGAAGCAAGACTCCGTGAAAATATGAAAAGGAACACAAGGGGGCACCAGCCTAAGTGTATTATAAAAAGACAAGTTTATTAAAAATAGTCAAATAACTACTGGGGTAAGTATATGGGCATTTATCGGGACCCAAAAGGACATATGGAGGAGCTGGCGTGTGTCCACTTGAGCCCGGGCACCGAAGACCTGGTGTAAACGTGCACCGTCAGTCAAGAACGCCGTCATTTTTGCACGTTTTTTTTTACAAAGAAACTCAAGCTGGCAGGGAAATGTCATTTATCAGCAATTTAAGCTGCATTTTTTTATTCTACATATCAGTTTTGCTGTAATACATTGTCATTGGGCATTTTTACTGTTTCATTATTAAACTCGCTGCTCCATGGAAAACTATTTTTTTTAATTTTTTTTTTGCATTGATACATGTCACACTTAACAATGCCCAGCCCCCCATTTATTTTATTTGACAATCCCTTGCCTGTTAACCTTGAAAGTAGTCAGAATGTATTTTAAAGATTCAGCTCACACTGACTTCAGTGGGGTTCAGATTAACTTTCAGAACTTGTGAGCTGTTCAGGAAATGTCCCATGAAACAAACCCAAGTATAGTTGGCTCAGCCCCAGTTAGGAATACTAAATAAAAAGCACAGCTTCCAATACTGTATGAGTATGTCTGTAAAATGAATTATGCAGTGCAGTCAATATAATGTCCCCTTACATTGGTGGTCAGTAGTGTAGTGCCACCTGACAATGGTGGTCTATGAAGACATGCCACCTTACATAAGCGGTCAGTGAAGTGCTCACTACATTGAATTAAAGAAAAAAAAAGTGGTTGCCATTTTCCCCCTTGTGTGTTTCACCACTGCTCAAAGTCTGTAGCACTGTTATTCTTTACTTCAGGGGATATATGATTGCCTTAGGGATCAAAAAGGATTTTTCTTGGACCAGGCTTTAAAGGGTTGTTTTTCTTCCTCACAATCAACCTTGGCTTTAGAGTTCTGGGGATGCAAATTTTTTTTAATTGAAAGAATTTTTTCTCTTGGTTGAGCTCGATGAGCATATGTCGTTTTTTAAAATCTAAGTATATTGATCTAACTGCTTTCCCTCTTTATCTAAGGTCAGTTTAAGCATTATGCAGTAATAATGTGTACCTATGAATATGGCAGTAATGCCCTGAACTTCACAGGCTATAGTATAAGGATCACTATCCGTATAAGCAGAGAAAAGTCAGCACTCCGGTGTATACTTTGCAATCTTGTGTTTATTGGTGAGTAACAGACGACAGCCACAAATGTCAAAACGTTTCAGCCAAACTGGCCTTATTCATGACAAACACATACTCTAAAAACACTGCTTAAATAGTGCATATTGATTAACCCTAGGTTCACATATATGCGGCCGTGCGAGCCACGTTTTACATGGGCATGAGAGCCCATTAATTTGAATGGACTCATGTGCCCTGGGACACACAGGGAAGAAGTCCCTGCACTTCTTTGGAAACCGCAGCCCGCACGGGAACCTTGGTTCCCAGTGCGGCTGCGATTTCCAGTGCGGGCGACTTGCCATTAAAATTAATGGCACCCGCCCGCGGGTTCGCATTCTTCTGTGTGGGTGATGCATGTGTGAACCTAGCCTAAGGGTGTAATAAAAACATATGAGTTCAATAGACTTGATACAAACAGGTTCACACTCAGTTTGTATGCTTTCAAGTTTGTGTGGGTTTCCTACAGGTGTTCAGGTTTCCTTCCAAACAGCAGGAACACAATGGTAGGTTAACTGGCAAAAATACATCTTGGAGTGTGTTAGGGACAATAGATTGGGAGCTCCTTCAGGGCATGTATAGTTCTAAGTATTCTGTACAAAGCCGTGTAATATAATGACACTATTAAAATACGGAAAATAAAGAAATAAGGTTATTAGACAATCAATAACTTTTACAAGCAAACCTAGATGATGACGAAGCCTGTAATAACACAGCAAAGCAGGGACTATTATTGGCCACTTAGCTCTTGCAATCGAGTACAGGGCTAATAAAATCAGCTTGTACGTCAGAAATGGAATTTGTATCTGTGATAAACATTAAATGCATAGCTTTCAGTATTTGCAATGTTAACAGTTGTGGACAAAACTTGACCTATTTATGGTACACGGATGACTTCAGCCTGTAAGCTTGCCTAGGGAAAGCTGTTTGATACACTTGAACATTTTTTCCATCTCTACTGAGATATACATTTGCTCCTGGTCATAGTAAATGCCCAAAAACAATACTTGGTTATCAGGTTTTTCCTAAAGACCACGGATCATTTTATGCATTAGATTTAGTAAAGAAGAAATACATACGTTCTCATTGCTGACCAGGGGTGGACTGACCATTTGGAAACTCGGGCACTGCTCGAGGGCCCGGGGTCAGTAGGGGGCCCCATGAGATGCCCCTGGTACCTTTTTCATAGGCTTTTTTGAGTTTGGGCAAGGGCACAGGGGCCCCATGATCCCCTATTGCCCGGGGGCCCCATGAGTTGTCAGTCCGCCCCTGTTGCTGACTAATAATGCTAATTGACTGGCAGTTATTATTATTATTATACAGTATTTATATAGCACCAAAGGGTTTGCACAGAGCTGTACATTAGCGAGGGGGACATAACATGAGACAATACAGTACAATACAATACACGAGGGATTCAAGGGCCCTGCTCTTTTGAGCTTACAATCTAGGAAGGAGTGGATAGTAGTACAGGAGGAAGTGGCTGTGGGGGATGGAGTGGTAGGAGGAGATCAGTTGTTAGGTGAGGGTGGGGTAGGCTTCCCTGAAAAGATGGGTTTTCAGGGTGCGCCTGAAGGTGAGGAGGGTAGGTGACAGTCTGATGGATTGGGGTAGGGAGTTCCAGAGGATGGGGGAAGTCCTGGAGAAGTCCTGCAGTCGGGTGTGGGAGGAGGAGACCAGGGAGCTGAAGAGTAGGAGGTCCTGTGAGGCGCGAAGATTACGGGTAGGGTGGTATTTGGGTATCAGGTCAGCTAGGTAGTTTGGGGCGGCATTGTGAATGGCTTTGTATGTCATTGTTAGTCATTTGAATTTAATGCGTTGGGCAATCGGGAGCCAGTGAAGGGATTGGCAGAGGGGGGTGGCACATGTGGAGCGGTTGGTGAGGTGGATGAGTCTATCCGCTGAGTTCAGGATAGACTGGAGTGGGGATAGCATTTGTTTGGGTAGGCCAGTGAGAAGGGAGTTGCAGTAGTCCAGGCGTGAGATGATGAGGGAGTGTACGAGTTGTTTAGTAGTGTCTGGGGTGAGGAACGTGCATATCTTGGAGATGTTGCGGAGGTGGAGCCTGCATGATCTTGAGAGCACTTGGACGTGGGGTAGGAAGGAGAGGTGGGAGTCCAGGGTGACACCCAGGACTTTGGCGTGTGGGGTGGGATTGATGGTGGCGTTGCTAGTCGTGATGGAGAGGATGGGGGGGGGCGCCAGCTGGGGGGAAAACTAGGAGCTCGGTTTTGGACAGGTTTAACTTGAATGAAATGGAGCGACATCCAGTCTGATATATCGTTCAGGAGGTGGGCGATGTGGGCGGAGAGTGCGGGGGTGAGGTGAGGGGTGAAAAGGTAAATTTGTGTGTCGTCGACATAGAGGTGATGGTTGAAGCCATGGGAGTGTATCAGTTTGCCAAGGGAGGAGGTGTAGATGAAGACATCTGCATGCAATTTTCAGTGACTCAAAGTAAAGAAGCAAAAGAGTGATTATGATGCTCAGCAACAAGCATTTTCAAAAGGAGAGGTCAGCAATGACAGCCTCAATTTTTCTTTTATTACAAATTTTATTTAATTTTAATTTACTTAGTCTATTACTATCTTTCATTGATGAACTCTTTTTTTGAACCTATTCATATTTCAGGATATGACTGCCAAGGTTATAGTTCACTGAATGGTGGTGGTCTGACAAACAGTAAATCTGTTTAAATGTGTTGTCCAGGAATTCCAAAGGCTTCTGGAGTAACTCTCTAAAGTGCATGCATAGTCAAAAATGTCTCTAAATTTTGGAAGGGGTAGGGAAAGTGGGAGGCCTTGTAAGTTTATTTTTTGTCATATGTCTCATATTGGGAAGATTGCCCGTCAAATGCTGTAAAAGAAAAGCAGCATCTCTACAAAATGAGGGGAATTAACCTCTGAGACATACAGTACATTACCGTAATAGGCATCTCTATTGGAAGATTCCCTCTTATCTCCAGTGTTGATGACAATTCTAAATTTTTTGTTCTAATCATTTTTTTATTCCAACAACAATGGTCATCAGTATGAATAGAAAGGGTTAATACGCCCAGCAGGGACACAGACAAGATAAAAACTTGAAGTTCTAACCCTTCTCCATTCAATCTAGAAGCAAGAAAAAAGTGTTGGTTATACATTTTAGTTACAAGCAAATGTACATGATGGCTCCCCCTCCTCTCCAGCAGCAAAACACTTATTCTGTTTATACTGCAAAGGCTTAATGTGAATCTGCGCTTTACCATGTAGGGCAAAGCACCCAGTTCACTTTAGCACAGATCTTCGCCGTTGCTTTCTTTAGCTGCTGGGACTGGAATCAAAAGCCATTAGAGGTATAGTTTATGCAGCGAATGGACTCCCTGTGACATTGTTGATTGGCCCAGTACTGCTACAAAGATAATTCACATGCTCCTACATATTGTATGTGTAAATACTGGATGTTAACTTTAGTGGCTTCCAATGCTGAACAGAGTGGTAAAGGAGTGGAAGAAAGGTAGGTATATACCGATGAATAGGCAAACCATAAGTTTACTTTAAAAAACTTAAAGCAGAACTCTAGTCACATATAACAAGATATGCCATCCTACTAACAGTGTCACAAGTTAGCTTGCAGTTTCTTGCCTGTTTACTCTTACCTCTTTGCTGCAGTGCTTTTCCTACCCTGATTCATTTCACGTGTGGTTTGGCTGTGCTCACTGATAGGCATCGCCTGCTATTCTGTGGGTTTTATTTCCTTCCCTTCCATCACTTCCTGGGCTGCCTCCTAGCTTGTTTGCTTATATAAGACATGCACAGTCTGTGCTTGTTTGCCGCCCGTCCTGACCTCAGCTTGTCTACTGGATTTCCTGTTGTCTCCTGCTGTTGTACTCTGCTCACACAAGTGGTCTCGCCACAACCTGGTTCCAGCTTGCTGCAAGTCCATCCTCACCATCAGGCTTGCTGGTGAGGAAGCAGGCTGGGGCTTAGACTCCATGCCCTGGGTAACCCCAAGTTGGAGGTATAGAAGGGCTCACTACCACAGACACTTGAAAAATGGTTAGCCAACAGCTAGCTAACAAAATTGACAGAAGCAGCGCTGTGTTTCATTCCAAAATAAATTTACTTGTGTACAATGGTCTGTAACACTGCAATACTATCAAATAATTTGAGGTTACAATATGCATTTAAACATGTCTCTTACAAATGCATACAATAAACACGTTTTTTTGCAGTGCAATCTAGATATATCACAACTTTAACAAACAATGAATAGACTTACAAGAATATGTGTATCCAAGGGTAAAAAAAGGAAAGCTATACTGGTGTGTTCTTCTGGAAGCTAAAATGGTAAAGCAGTGATTTGTAGATAAACTTTATTAAAAAAATACAAGGCAATTCCTGTTCTTGTTTGAAAGGAATAAAAAATAAGCTGCAATTGCAGTAAACACCCAATAGATGCCTCCCTACTCAACACAATAATCTGATAAACAGTACACTCCCCACCTGGTATAAATACAGTATATATCACTACTTTATGACTTTGAATTACCAGAACTTTAACTAGAACTTTTTATTCTGGAAAAGGGCAACTAAATCTGAGACAGCTTGGAGGTATACTTTAGCAATCCCCTGATTAAGGATTTTAACCTCTACTTTGCAAACTTTACCATCACCACTGGGAATGGCTTTCATAATAAGACCCATTGGTCATACATTGCATTTTGCTTGAGGGTCTTTCAACAAAACAAGATCTCCAACATTTGGTTTCTCCTCTTTCCACTTTCTTCTTGTTTGGAGGGATGACACATATTCTTTTTTTCAGCATTTCCGACAGGTAACAGAAAGGTTCTGAGCCATCTTCCACTGGCACTTGTAAAGGTTTTTTAAAGCAAAGTCACCAGGTGAGGCTAATACTGCACAAGCGCTGTCAAGAGCATTGCTGATGTAAGAATTTCAGGTCTCTCAGGGTCTGTTCAAATGGAAACCAATGGCCTAGTATTCATTATGGCTGACACTTCAGGTCTGATCTCACTGTGAGAACTTGGTTCAATAATGTCAAATACCTCAGCTTCAGATCGCTCACTTTTATCTGCATGACGTAAGAAATCTGGGTCTGAGAACCAGTTGATATGTTTCAGGTGAACTGCTTGAATTAGTCTGGTACCATGATTTGCTGGGTTCTGACTAGTGATAATGCAATGCCACTGATCTGAACTAGTGGATTTTCTAATGTGGATTATCCTGTTTAAGCCATACACATACACATAACATCTTCTCAAGGCATTATGAATATAACCTAACACAATTTTGCTGTCAGCGTAGTATTTAACTGTATCAGGCTCAAAGTCCATTTTTTCAAGAATCAGTTCTGCTGGCTCAACTGACAAAACAGCTGCACATAACTCTAAACATGGCACTGTTTCTTGAAGCTAGTTTAGATTTGCCCATAATAAAGCGTACATGACATTGACCATTACCGTCTATGACCCTGAGATATGCTACAGCTGCTATCGCCACAGTAGAAGCATCAGAAAAAATACATATCTCTCTTTGCACTGTAGATGTTGGCAATTCTGGCATATAGGATCTGAGAATACTGAGATCTCCAGGACAGATCAAATCTTCTGTCCATGTTCTCCACTGAGTTTTTCTGTCTGGCAAGAGTGGGGAGTTCCAGTCATAGTGATCTTTTGAGAGCGCTCTAACCTAGAGCTTACCTTGCATAGTGATAAGGGTTGCAAACCTGAGTGGATCATAAAGACTGTGTTTACCATGGCCAGGATATCTCTTTGTGTGTATGACTTCGCCTCTCTGGACACTTGAGAAGTAAAGCTGTCAGTTTGTAGATTCCAACTTACCCCAAAACTCCATTGACAGAACAGGGGATCAACTCCTAGAGCAAGCTCCTTTAACTCTTTAGCTCTGTGATCTGCAGGAAATGCTTCTATTACTGAGCTGTCATTGGATGCCACCTTGTGTATCTTGAGATTCGATCCTGCAAGCATCTCCCTAGTTCTCAGCAGGAGACTGACTGCCTTGGCTTCAGTAGGCACAGCTGTACGTCCGTCACCTGTCCAAAATGTCTTAAGATGAACTGTTTTACATCTTCTCCTTACTCACTGGCTCCCTGCTTAGCTATAGTATTTGTCTTCGATCATAAATGGCTATGGAAGGTGAAGGACTATTTCCAAAGACATGTACTTTCAACCTGAACTCTGTAATTTCTTTGTTGAGGTCATTATCTTGAAACCAAAGGAACCTCAAGTAATAATGGGGATCTCCTTTAACCATGAAGCAGTAAAACATTTGCTGCACATCAGTAGTAATGGCAACGTGCTCTTTGTGGAAACGTATGAGGACATCTAGCGGCTTATTTTTCCAATCAGGGTTGCTAAGAAGTACATCATTTAATGAGATGATTTCATATTGAGCACTTGAAACAAAACATACTCTGATCTGCCCTGGTCTTTTAGGGTCATAGATGCCAAAGATTGGTGGGTATTAACTCTCCTCACCCGGTTTCAATGGTGGGGCAGGTTCTGCTTGGCCATGGTCAAATGTCTTAGCATAAAGTTAACAAAATGTTCTTTAATTTCAGGTTTTCTTGCAAAGGATTGCTGTAGAACAAAAAGTCTTTTCTGTGCTTGCTCCCTGTTGATTGTCAGTCTAGGGTGTAGTGAGCAAAATGGTAAGGGTGCTACCCAAAGGTTTGCTTCATCCACAAACATCATTTTTCAACTACATCAAGGAACATATGATCTTCAATGGACATAGCAGGTCATCATTTGGAGTTCAAGTAAACGCATTACCTAAACTGTCCATGCTAGGAGCTGTGGTCCCTGAATACCATAGTGAGGGAGTGTATAGCTGTAGTTTGCAAGCATTTTACTTGCATATGGCTGGCACATAGGCTGAATAGAGAAGGGCACCCATTGGACAGCACATTTGTCTTAAATAAGTTCACATCTGCTGGAGTGTGAGCTCCACCTAAGCATATTTCTCCAACTATCATTGTGATCATCTAATACTGCATACATTTTCACAGAATAGTCAGGTTTTAGGACAGTATGAAAAACATTCACTGGCTAGTGGATCAGTAAGTCTGATCAGAAGTGAGCAAACACATCCCATTTGTCCAAAGCAAAGTTCACCTATTCTGATACATAGAACTCACTGAAATTATATTATGGCTACAGGAAGACTGCTTTAAACAAAAGACTTTGCCCCTTAATAAATAGTCTCATGGTAAATTGGTGTTGGCTTAGCAGAGTACTTGGCATAAATAAATAACATTACATGTTCCTTCGTTCTCCATCTGCTTTCTTTCTCTGGGAGGTATCAGTCACTCTTTTCACTTTCAGTATAATATATATGCAAATAAAAACTAAATCTATTTGTACTCTTCTAATATTACTCAGCAAATTCAAGCACAAATCTTCTGTCTTATGGTAATATTCCTCCTGAGTAGTCCAGAACTCATCATTTTTTCACCTACACTAACATTCAATTTTATGATCATTCTTGTGGAGCTAACATATTCAGTGCATCGCCAAGAATTTCTTTGACGTACTGTTTGCGTCTCATGACATTAATAGGTTGGATTATAAGTTGTTGGCTCCTTCTGTGTGGTATAATATTACTAAGACATAACTGTTCCTTTCATGATGTTAATATTGCAGTTTTGTTTTGTTCACGCAAGCAATTCTTTACAAGGCCAGAATTGTGTCATTGGAATCTAAAGGTACTTTGGCCTTGTTGTACTAACTGAACACCTCTATTAGTCACATATTTTTTGGACAGAATATTTTCCATCTCTAAAGAGTATACTAATATTGCCAATAACTTCATAAAGGCATACTGTTCCAAGCAGTTAGTCCTTTGAAGCCTTAGTGCAATGAGGAGGTACAGGCATGACTCAGTAAATGCCAGCAGAAATCTAAAAAGAAAGCCTGCAACATCACTGTTGTTCATTATATTTTGGAATGAGAACTTGAAACCAAAATGAACTCAAATGCATTTTATACACAAGGACTTAAGTTTGTATGTGCAAACACATCAGCATTCTTTATAGTTGTATGTATTTACAATTAAAGATACACTAACAGTAGTGACGGTTGTGTTGTCCTCTATAATTGTTTGACTACTGTGCTGAATAGTAAGTTTGGTCCGGTGGCATAACTAAAAGGGTGGAGAATTTATTGAAAAAAAATGCTTGAGTTTAGGGTAGATGGAGTGTAAAATAAAAACTAGTTATTTACCTACAACCAGTAAAATATTATGCTACAAGTCAGAGCATGGATGGATATAAAATTGTATTGTATAAAACACTGATAAACAGGGACAACCTGGCTAAGTAACATATTATATTATAGGCAACAATGGTGGATTGCCCAGAAACACTTCTCAGTCAATGGGCATGTCTGGTTAAAGGTGATCGGAAAAGATCTTAGGGTAAATGAAAAGATCTTAGGGACCTATGCCAGCCATTTTAATGCAATCCAAGCATTCTCCTCTTGCATAGTTTAACACTTTTCTGAATCTGTGATCATCATATTAGTGGTCTAATCATCTAATGGGTGACTATATACAAATGGATGCTGAATTTCTTCCTTTGTCACCTCTTGTCCCCAGTGGTGTATTTAGGTTTTGTGCTGCCCTAGGCAACACAAAAATTGGCACCCCCCACACACACACTCACAGAAAAAGCCTGACATTGACCAAGAGCACCCCTGCCCTCCACCCGAGCCTTCCACTTCCACTGCCCCCATATACCAGCCACCATCCCCCATGGCGAGAGAGAGAAAGACACTCACATTCACAGCTCCGGACATCCCCAGGAATGAGACCCGGGCTGTGCATACACAATCATGAAACCCACAGCATCTCTTGGAACCCACCAGGTCCCCATGCCGCGTGTATCCCTTCTTCCATCCCTTCTTCTAAGGGGCAGTGCTGCCCCCCCTAAAAAATGCCACCCTAGGCAAATGCCTTGTTTGCCTTGTGGTAAATACACCACTGCTTGTCCCCCAGTCTGTGATTAAACAATGAAGCAAAAGTGCACTAATAAAGTTCCCTCCTGTAAACACGTTCAGTGTTAGAGTGGTGCCACTGTGCCATGCAATAGAGCTTCTATTGGCTAGTGATGGCTGAACACTCCTGTGTTCAGTTTGCGGTTGAACGTTCAAACCTAATGAACATTCAACCAGGAACTTCAAACTCAATGCAATTCTATGGGATTCGAACTTGTAAATTCAAAAGTGCCCATTTTGAAGGCTTATATGCAAGTTATTGGCCATAAAATGGGTATAGGGACTTGGGTACTGTCCTGAGGGACGTGAATCAGTAAAAAAAAATTCAAAAAGTTCCATTTTGAAAGGGGCAGTCATTTTTCATTGGTTAAAGTAAAAAGAAAAAAAAAAAGAAAAAATCATTTAAATATCATGCTCGGGAGGGTCCCCTTAAACTACCTGCAAAGTTGCACATCTGTACAATGTATAGAACCTGGTGCAACAGGACTGATATAGAAATAAAACCCAGAATGGTGCCCCCCCCCCTGTTAATACATACCAGGCCCTTTAGGTCTGTTAGGAAGTTTAGGAGGGACCCACAGTAAATCTTTTTTTTTTTTTTTTTTTTAAGTGTGTGGGATTCCCCCTAAAATCCATACCAGGCCCTTTAGGCCTGGTAGGACATTTAGGGGAACCCTAACTCCCAGAAATGGGGGGTGAAGTGTATGGGGTTCCCCCTAAAAGCCATAGCAGGCCCTCTAGGCCTAGTAGGACTTTAAAGGGTTTTTAAGCAGTGGTTAATTATAGGACCTGTCAAAAACTGTTGTTTTGTTTTTTGTTCAGTTAAAGGAATTTTTCAAATGTCTTATTTTTTCTAAATTTAACCCTTTAGTAAATGAGTAAGGGTACAAGTACCCCTTACTCATTCACAAGGGGGGGGGGGCAGCATCAGGGTGCCCCCTTAGTAAAAGAGGTACCCTGATGCTAATGAGCCTCCCTGCCTGCAGACCCCCACAACCACAGGGACAGGGCTGTGGGAAAGAGGCCCTTGTCCCCAACGGCATGGGGACACCATCCCAATGTTGAGGGCACGTGGCCTGATAAGCCGCAGGGAGGGGGGCACTCGGTCATCATCCCCTTTTCTGCCCTGCCAGACCTGTGCTCAGATCAAGGGTCTGGTAGGAATTTAGGGGGCACCCCACGCTTTTTTTCTCCCATTTTTTGGGGTAGGGTTCCCCTTAAAAGCCCTATCAGGCCTGTAGTGGTCCATCCTAACCTTCTTACCAGACCTAAAGGGCCTGGTATGGATTGCGGGGGACCCATGCTGTTTCTTTTTTTTTTACGTTTTTTTTTTAATTTTTAATTCTTTTTTTTTCTTGGAGAGTGTTCTCCCCTCTGTCTTCGGCAGGGTCCAGCAACATACTGCAAAAGGCTGCAGTGTAAATAGCCTTATATAGTGTGGGGTGTAGACTGTGTACTGTGAAAGCGCAGTGCATTGTGGGGTGTTTGGCGGGCGGGCAAACAGTTTGTACCTTCACATCATAACCGTTCAGAGTTATTCTTGACAAGTGCAGGATTGGGCCCTGTTCTAAAAATTCTAATTATATGCACCTGTCCCACAGTGTGTTATAAAAATGGGCCTTGGGTGTTGGAGCTTCTGAACTGTAACCCCTTACAGTTACTCTCGATGAGTGCAGGAATTGGTACTGCTCTAAAAAACTGAAATTATATGCACCTGTCACACCATTGTGAAAAAACTGGGCCTTGGGTGTTGGTGCCCTAAACCAAAAACATTGTTGGAAGCTAGCATAATCAGGAAAAGAATAGGCAGCATAAGCAGTCTTCAAGGGATCCCAGATCCCTAACAAATGTAATCAGTTACATCAGCATCAAGGGCTTGATAGCTGCTGTTGGTCCAGGACTGATTCATTTTGATAAATGTCAGCCCATCAATGGCCACTGTCTGTGAACAGAACCACCCTATTATCCATCACAAAACTTCCAGCAGCACTGAATATTCATTCGGAAAGCATACTGGATGCAGAATAGGCCAGTAGCTCGATGGCATATTGAGCAAATTCGGGCCAGTGATCCATCCTCAAGACCCAATAACCCAGTGGATCCTCAGTTGGAAAGGTCTCCAAGTCTGCTCTTGCCCCTAGATAATCCTGCACCATATGATGCAGATGCTGTCGATGGGTCCTTAAACTTTATTAAATGTTATCCTCTACTTCCAAGCTGCAATAATCCTCAACCTTCTCTGCTTCCTCCTCCTCCTGTGCATTCTGCGGTCCCGCAGAAATGGTATCTGCATAAAGGGGGCCTTGAGAGGAAAGGAAGTTCTCCTCTTCCTCCCACTGTTCTGCCTGAAGGGCCCGTCCATGATTCTATGCAGCATGTGCTCCAGCAGGAAGACTGGAGTGAAGTGAATGATGCATGCATTGTCGCAGCTCACCATCCTTGTGGCCTCCTCAAATGGTGACAGGACAGTACATGCATCCTTTATCAGCAGCCACTGGCATGGCAAAAAGAAGCCAAGCTCCCCAAGCCTGTCCTTGTGCTATACTCACACAAGTACTAATTGATGGCCCTCTGTTGCATGTGCAGCCACTACAGCATTGTCAATGTTGAGTTCCACCTGGTGGGCATGTCACAAATGAGACAGTTGGTGGGCAGGTAGAATTCCCGTTGATGTTAGCCAGCTGAACACTGGCTGTGTATGACCATCGGAAATGGCAACATACTTTTCTGGCCTGCCTCAGAAGATCTTGTAAACCTGGGTACCTGTTCAAGAAATGCTCCACCACCAAATTCAGAATGTGTGCCAAGCATGGAAGTACAGAACATCAAGTGTCTCTGTCGAAGGACGGAGAGAAGGCTGGTGCCATTGTTGCATACAACCATTCCTGGCTCAAGCAGTGACGTCAACCACCTCTGAGCCTGCCCCTGCAGAGCTGACAGAATCTCTTCCCCGGTGTGGCTCCTGTCCCCTAGAGAGACCAGCTGAAGCACCGCATGGCATCTTTTAGCTTGACTGCTTGCATAGCCCCTTGAATGCTTAGGGAGCACTGGTGGTTCAGAGGACAAGTAAGCAGAAGTGGCCATAGAGGAAGAGGAGGGGGAAGGAGCAGACAGATGTGTCAGAATCACCACTAGTTTTTTGGAGGTGTAGTGGCGGAACATGCTCCAGCACTGAACCCTGTCCTGCATCCTTCCCAGCTGCCAGCAGAGTTACCCATTGCTCTATGAAGGACATGTAACGTCCCTGACCATGCCTGCTGGACCACATGTCAGCAGTAATGGGGACCTGAGAGAGGCCAAAACATTGCCTTCCACATGTTGGTACAGAGCTGGAATGACCTAATGTAAAAAGAAATGTATTTTCAGCACCTGCCACTGTGGTCAGCACATTCCACAAATACACGGAAGGGGCTGAGTCCACCAGATAGAAAGGCAGCGGTTGTAATGCTAGCAATTTGGTCAAGCTAGCATTTAGACACTGAGTATGTGAAAAATTAAGAAGGCAAAAAAAAGAAAACAAAAAAGGATAACCGCTACTGATGCAGAAGGAGGAACACTTGCGATGCAGAAGGGGGGACAGCAACTGTGCCCTAAATATTTTTACTGCTTCTGCTGCGGCAAAAAAAAATAAATTATAAAATGAGAAAGCTAAGAAAATAAAAAAGGAAACCACTGCTGACACAGAAGGAGGAACAACTGTGACACAGAAGAGGGAACACTAATGATGCAGCATTAGAACCTGACGTTGCAAAAATAATAAAAAATTAAAAAAAATTAACAAAGAAAAAAAAATGGGAACAGCGGTGATGCAGAAATACTGTAAAACACATTGAAACTCCACTGACACCACTACACTACTCTTCACAACACCGCACTCCACTCCACTCCTAACACACCACTAACTCCAGCAACACACTACACAAGGCTGCTGTGTAATCAGCCTTACAGTTGTGGCCAAAATTATTCAACCCCCACTGAAATTGAGTGTTTTGGCCAGTTTGACATTGCTTTTGATCATTCAGTCATCTTGCTTACATTTACATTAAAGAGGCACTTGTAGGTCAGACAAATATAACATAACAGTTATAATGAAATAACCACAAATGTCTTTTCTGTGCTCACAGCATTATCAGTTTTATTCAACCCCCAAGTGACATTCAATCTTAGTACTTAGTACAGCATCCTTTTACAGTTATAACAGCTTTTAAACGTGAAGCATAGCTTGACACAAGTGTCTTGCAGCGATCTACGGGTATCTTCGCCCATTCTTCATGGGCAAAGGCCTCCAGTTCAGTCACATTCTTAGGCTTGCGCACTGCAACTGCTTTCTTTAAGTCCCACCAGAGGTTCTCAATCGGATTTAAGTCTGGTGACTGCGATGGCCACTCCAAAATGTTCCAGCCTTTCCTCTGCAACCATGCTCTAGTGGACTTGGAGGTATGCTTGGGATCATTGTCCTGTTGAAAGGTCCAACGTCTCCCAAGCCTCAGGTGTGTGACGGACTGCATCACGTTTCCATCCAATATCTCCTGGTACTGAAGAGAATTCATGGTACCTTGCACACGCTGAAGCTTCCCTGTACCTGCAGAAGCAAAACAGCCCCAAAGCATGATTGACCCTCCACCATGCTTCACAGTAGGCAAGGTGTTCTTTTCATCATAGGCCTTGTTCTTCCTCCTCCAAACATAGCGTTGATCCATGGGCCCAAACAGTTCTAATTTTGTTTCATCAGTCCACAGAACACTATCCCACAACTTTTGTGGTTTGTCCACATGGCTTTTGGCATACTGCAGTCGACTCTTCTTATTCTTTGGAGACAGCAAGGGGGTACGCCTGGGAGTTCTGGCACGGAGGCCTTCATTACGCAGTGTGCGTCTTATTGTCTGGGCTGAAACTTCTGTACCCACATCTGACAAATCTTTTCTCAGTTCCTCAGCAGTCACACGGGGACTTCTCTCCACTCTACGCTTCAGGTAGCGCACAGCAGTCGAAGTCAGCATCTTCTTTCTGCCACGACCAGGTAGCGTTTCAACAGTGCCCTTTGCCTTGAATTTGCGAATGATGCTTCCTAAGGTGTCTCTTGGTATGTTTAACATCTTTGCAATCTTCTTATAGCCATTGCCCTTCCTGTGAAGAGAAATCACCTCTTCTCTTGTCTTCCTGGACCATTCTCTTGCCTTCACCATGTTTGTAACCACACCAGTAAATGTCTAGAAGGAGCTGAGTATCACAGTCATTTTAAAGCTGCCTAATTGGTGCTTATTATGCTTGATTGCTGCTCGGTGACATCCACAGGTGTTTTCAATACCTGATGGAAAGCACCTGTATGAACCTCTGTTCTTCAGAGTGGTAGTCTTTAAGGGGTTGAATAATTGTGGCAATGAAGAAACCACATAAGAACCATTTACTACTGTATTACATAAACAATTGATGTCATTTTAGTTGCATTTGGGTAGTTACAACGTCCTTGTAGGATTTGATTCTGAATACAATTCCAAATGTACACTATAGTCCCTAAACCCCTTTACAGCATTGGGGGTTGAATAATTTTGGCCACAACTGTATATAGTGTGGGGCGTGGACTTAACCATAAGTCATGATTGGCCAAAGTCAACGTTTGGCCAATCATGGTTCTCAGAGTGCCTTGTGCTGTGATTGGTCAGGTGCATTGATTTGGCCAATTATGGCTCTCACAATGCACTGTGAGAGTGTAGTGCATTGTGGGGTGCTTGGTGGGTGAATAGCCCGCCGAATGCCCTTACCGTTCATGTGTTTGGTGAACACTCGAACATCGAGCCCAACACTACTATTGGCTCAGTGTTGCCCCCCCCCCCCCCCCGTCTCCCTGAGGATTAGACTTGACTAATGTCAAGAAAGATGGACGTATAAGATGGACCAAGAAAGGACGTTCTATGTAAAATATGTTTAATGAATTTTAATGAACACAGAGCTAAATTACACAGTAACTGCTTTACCTTTAAGACTAGATGTCATGTTTGCCACAATTCTGGTTTCTAAAACATTTGTAACCCGTGTTGCACTTAAAAATGGCTTTTAAAAATAGCACACATGCCTGCCTGTAAGACTGTCAGCACTATATAGAAAACAATCCTAGAGGTATAATAATGATGATAGTGCTATATTTCATTACTATATTGTTGGTATCATCACAAGATAATTGCAGTCACACTGGCAGAAACACTAACCTATCGGCAATATAACTGACAGGACATCATGGCAAACTGCATCCCTAACTTAATAATACTTTATTGAAACATTGAATTTTTTACGTGCATTCAGTACAGGTTCCTTTTCAATATAGATTTCTTTTATTCAGTATAATATGATACATCTTAGCATAAATTCTAGGAAATTGAAAAAAGGTGTGGGTATTTGAGGAACATCCACTTTCTTATTCTAAAAATAAGCGTTGTTTAATTTCTCACAATATTGTACTGATTAAACCTTAAAATCCAATTACGTCTATGTGAAGTTATTAAAACTTAAAATAAGGGAATTTGGGTCTGAAAAACATTTCTCAGTCCAGAGAAAGAATGTCATCCATTTTGTCTATTTGTCGCTTTTTTTTAAAATTGTGTATCTTCATTAAAAAGGACTAAATTTATTTATGTGCCTTGCTAAGCCAAAACTTTACTTCCTGTTTTTTATAACATGGTGAAAAGTTCAAACCTCACTCTGATAGTCATTGCTATCTGTATTCCCAGGAAACAACACATGATCATCTACTCTGGCAGTGGCAATTGCCCCCACAATAGCAGATGGTCCAAGGAAGCACTCCAACAAGTACACAATGGCATTTATTTACTAAAGCTGGAGAGTGCAAAAATAGGCTCACTTCTACATAGAAACAAATCAGCTTCCAGGTTTTATTGCCAAAGTTTAATTGAACAAGCTGAGCTTAGAAGCTGATTGGTTTCTATGCAGAAGTGAACCTGATTTTGCACTCTTGAGCTTTAATAAATAAACCCCAATGTAGCACAGAAAAATCCAAAAAGCCAGCACTCAGTCCTCTTCTAAATCCCTTTATTGACACACATCAGAAAGGCGTCTCCTGCTAATATGTTCAGGCCAGTCTTGGCCTTGGTCATAGCTAAAGGTGTCCTCAGGCATTGATGCTTTGGCACTCTCTTCCTAATGCTGTTTCATTAATTTGGGAGGGTATGAGCTATGACTAAATATAAAATTGGCTGAAAAGTGTTAGTAAGGGACACCTTTCTTTTATTTGATATGTACAAAAAAAGTTTTTTAGAAGTGGATAGAATGGGGTGGGAGGGTTCAGAAGGGGAAAAGGTAAAGAGAAAGCTGAATGAATGTTAGAAAAATAAAGGGATGGACCCTGAATCTCATCCCAATGTCTAGGTGGGCCGAATTCAGTTTTGTCATGTCCGACTTACCAACTTCCCAGTGGCAAGGACCTCAGTGTAATCTGCCCTGTTCCCTTTATTGAGTAGAAAATGTCTCCCATGAGTGTATCCTCATTCACTTGTGCAAACTACTGTGGCAAATTGGGAGCTTTTGTTTGTGCCAAAGCGCCAGAATGCAGAATCTGGCAGTATTCACCAGGGTGATAACAGGAGAACATCTGTAGGTTTTCCATGGCATTTTGTTGTGTTGGAGTAAGAAGGCAGGGTCAGGGGGAACACCAAAGTCTGTAAACATTTGGGCAATTGTTTCTACTCCTTTACAGAACTCTTAAAGTTTGGTCCAACACCAAAAAAATGTGGAGGAAAAATCCATCATCTTCCCCACAAAGCTAGCAGAGTGAGGATTGAGATGGTTTGAGGTTATCATTAGAAGCTACATGTAAGTTTTAGGTGGATAAAAAAGATACTGTTGTGCATTTTTACATTTTAAAATACTAGTAAGAAGTAAGTAAGAAGCTGCCATGTGTTGGCAAACACTTTGATCATCAACTTGTCCCCATAACACATCATATCTGCTTACATGTGTACAGACATACATAAATGCTGCATCCCCTGGACCTTGACTAACCCTTATTTAGAGACCACAGCACTGATATTCAGCCTTTAAAGAGCTGGTATATGTACCAGGAATAAGTATCAAACACAGTTTGGTACCAAATAAAGTTGCAAACATAGATCTATACTAAGACAAAGTAAATAAATAAAAAATCTGCACACATGTATAAAAAAAAATTGGGCAGACTTGATGGACCACTTGTTTTTTTTGCCATAATTTTCTATGTTTCTATGTTTACCAGGCTTTCGAAGGATAATCAACCTAAAATATAATTGTGACTCAATGTTTGCTTAAGGTGTTAAAGGATCATTTTATGGTTTCGGTTAAATGAGAAATGTAGTCATTTCTGTTTTTAAGATGTGTAAATACAGATCAACCCGATGTAAATATATGTTACAAATATGTGGTAATATTTTAAAAACCTTTCTTTCATTGTATTTTATATATCCATGGGGGGTAAGGGGGTGCAGCCATTAGATACTCAGGGTTTACTTTGTAGTACTACCCAATGTGTGTTCCTGCTACTTCTCACAATGCCAGTAAATGAACTAGCTCCCTTTAGAGGCTAATATAGCCTTTTGAGGTGCAGATAAAATGACATTTCATGAGATGCCAAATGATAGTAAATAATGGATTTAAGTCAATAAATAATTATTTGAATGTGAAAATATGCAACAACCATGCAATATTTTCCTATGAAAGTCAAACGCTTTGATAAACTTGTGATGTGATCAAATAATGAATACAGTTAAAATAATTTGTGACTTAGTGAATTGACCCTCCTGGCTGGTTTCCCAGGGGTGTTAAATCAAACAGAGAGGTGTTTCTATATTTTGGCATAAAGGAAAGATGACCTGAAACATCCAAAGCACAAAATGTTACTTGTGTTGGAGCTACAGGAAAGGAGTATGGCTCTGTTTTAAAGCAGATAAATGTTTCTATGGGCGATCTCCAGAAAAATCTTTCATATCTGAGGACCTTTACATGACTATAGAAAATAAAGAAAGCGTAATCCCTTCTAAAAATGTGTTTAAAAAGAATGTTTTAATGATGAACTCCAAACATATTTAAAATATACAAATAAATGCAGCTATGTTATCATTAATAGATTGTAAGCTCCAAGGAGCAGGGCTCTCCTATCCCTTTTGTATTGAACTGTATTGTTGCTGTATTGTCTCCTGTTATATTGTAAAGCGCTGAGCAAACTGTTGGCGCTATATAAATCCTGTATAATAATAATAATAATACATAATTCCAAATATTTTTTTTTTAAAGCAAGCAAAGTATGCTTTTAAATTAATTGCCAGGATTCAGCCTCTTGCAGTCCATGTACAGCAAAGCTCAGACTGGAGGAGAGAGAAACAGCACAAGGAGCCAATCACTTGCATGCTGTTGGAAGCAGAGAAGTGTTAGATTAATTCATCAGGTCGCTGCTTCATTCAGAGAAGCCATACTAAAGATTCTGTGAATGACACAGGATCTCCTAATTGGGATGGGTAGATAACTGATATCTCCAGCCCTTCTATTGAGAGATACTTTGTCATTCATAGAACATGTAGTAATGGTGGATCTGATTGGAAAGGGTGGACATAGTAAAGTTCTCTAGATGAGAGCTCTTGAAAGCCCTTTAGTTTTATTAACTCCTGCCAAACTAAAAGATTACAGTGGGGGGCATGAGACGAAGAAAGATTTCTCCTAAAAGTAGAAGAATTAGAATAATTGTGTATGCTGTTGCCATAGGACTCCTTTAACTGCAGTAGAGAAAAATCAGTTCTGCTTCACTTTCAGAGAGGACTGTCCTGCATGGCAGAGATGTGTAAATCCCAGAACTGCAGGGACAGAAAGATATACAGTTCCTTTGGCAGGTAAAGCAGCTTCTATATGTATTTCATCTGCATATTCAGCTTTTTGCCTGAAGTTCAGCTTTGATGGTAGGGATGAGTTTGCCTCAGAAAGAATATTTAAATGGTTATGGCTTTCCAAAAACTGCAAGCATCAGATAATGAATGGTAGTGTAAGCTTAACTATAAATTCTAGATTCTATAGCAGCCTGCCCGAAGACCACTATGCTGCAAAAGCCAATAGTATGACTACATTTCTAATATCAAACTCAAACTGTGGCTGGGATTTCAGGATTGCATCATGGTTGTAATAGTCTCTCAAGTGTGCAACATGAAATATGTTATAATGCCTTAATCCATAATGACTGTTAAAAATATTATTCACTGGGCTTACAGGGTACTAATCTCTCAAAGTTGGAAACATCTGAGAACTAATTGCCACTTCTAATAAAAAAATCTGAAGCTTTGGCAATGATTTTTATTCGGGCCTTAAGGAATTGAACATACATTTCTTCTTTAGGACACATTTTTGCAAGATATTTTGTTAGATGTTTTATGTGTATAGATAAAATGTTATCAGTTCCTTGTTTTGCAGTATAAGAGATCATTTTGATGAGAATGTGAAGCAGGCAGTGAAGCATTTATGAGATTTAAAGGACCTTTCAAAAAATATGTGCAAAGATCTAGATATTAGAAGACCCTTTCAATTAGCCAAGAGGGGGTTTAGATAACTTTCAGTTTGAGGTCTTCAAGGATGTAAGGGCTATCATGTATAAAAGATGTATCATGAGTCTGAGTAATTAAAAGAAAAGAACATTAAAATAGTTAGATTATGGCAAAATTCTGGTACTAAGAGATCTAAAGAGAATGAAAATCTAAGAATGAAATCTTGTTTTTTAGTAATTTTTGAAACATTACTTAGGGAAGAATTTACTTTTTTTTGTCTGGAAATGTAGTCTATTCTGGGAATCCACAGAAACAGATGTGCTTTTGTTACCTGGTCAATTGTTTAGTAATTTTCTTCCTAACTTGACTGTGTTCTGAATTTCAAACACCAAGTGCTTCATACAATGAGTTTAAACTGGCTGTGGTTAATGTAGAATTCAACATAAGAAAAAGAAAGCAAGCCAAAGAAATATTTTTTAATTTCATTTACTCTTGTCAATAACTTTTGTTTTATGGAAACTGGTAGATCAAGATACTTGAAGTGTCAATATGGACATTGGTAACACTGACTGTAACAAAGGGTTAAATTCCATGTTATATTTATTTCTTTATTGACAGGTTTAAATTTTAACCTTTCAGATTTGAGGATATAGTACAATGATTAACACAAACGCACACATAGTATAGTAATAAAAGAGACTCACTTAGCTTCATTTAAAGATGGAGTACAGACGGTAAAACAAGATAAATTCAGTTTCAGTTCAAACAATGGGAGCCCTGGTCCTAGACTATTTTGCACCCTAGGCAAGACCAGCTTCTTGCTGTACCCCCCCCCATAAAAAAATGACTTTTAATTTGCAAAAATAAGTGCCATAAGATGCCACCAGCACCAATATTAAAGACAAAGTCTTTGTCACGGACGGACTGTATCTGTGGCTAGCAATTGCAGGGTCACAGTTGCAGTGAGTGGAGGATAATTGATCCACACTCTGACAGATCCCAGGCTGGAATTCCCCAGACAATGGGGGGAGATAAAATGCTGTGATAGCAGGCAGTCCATCCCACACACACACACACACACACACACACACACACACAGAGAACACCTGAACTGAGTGATCCCACACAGTGACAGATCCAACACAACACACCACCTCCAACACTGAGACAGATCAGCAGGCTTTAGAAGAGCAAGCATTGGGATCATGATGATGTCATCACTCACTAACACATTGTATATGTGATGGATGGAAGGCTGGGTCATACTCACACAGACACATGACATCAGAGTCAAACATTACCTTTCTCTGCAGGTGCAGCTCCGCCTCCACTGATGAATGTGAAATGAAGGGCTGGAACTCTACAGTGATCAGCAGCCGTTAGCTGGCTTGCAGTAAGGGACTGAGTCTGAGAGGAACACTGGAAGGAGTGGCAGCTCAATCACGAGGCAACTATCTATGGCTTTCTCTGTACTCTCCTCCTCTCTGCTGACCCTCCGCTCAGCTGGAAGATCATTCATGATGTGGCAGCAGCCCACACAGTGAGAGTTTCTAGTTTGCCTAATGGAAACACCGGGCCTGCCTGCAACCTTTGCAAACATCAGGCAGTCCTGATGGCACATTCACATTTCTGTCCTAGAAGGGTCTTTGAAGAATGCCTTTGTGTCCTGTGTGTGTATATATATATATATATATATATATATATGTATGTGAAAGGGGGCTCAAATAAGCTGGTTTTAGCCAGTTCTAGCAAATGAATATCTATAACGGTTTTGAGACAATGAAGAGGACCATCTGTGCATCTATGGTCAGGTCAGAAAGATCAATGTATGCAAAGAAAGAAGTAGAGAATGTGACAATCGATATATATATATGTATACTGTGTGTGTATGTATATATATATATATATATATATACTGTATATATGTCTACTGTATATATATATATTGTATATATACACACACACATGGAAGTTATTACCTTTAAGCTACCACAGTTAATAACATACCAACTAATACCAAGTTCTGTGTAAATCAATAATGAATATACACCGTACTAAACTGACTTAACATAACACCCGTATTAATAAAACCTAAACGTGGGTATATTATGTAGCTGATATACTTTTGGTATAGAGTTTTAGGGTGGTGGAAGTACATTACCTTCTTGACACTGGCCACACACATATATGCAGCCTCTCAGCGGGTGGGCCTGAACGCAGAGAGACCGTATATATGCAGACCTAAAGGTAAAAAGACCTGTGCTGAGAACACGTGCCGTGCATGCTTGTGACACAGAGACCAGCAGCTAACAGAAAGCTCCCGATCTCTACTTATGATAGCTTTTTGATCATGTGACAGCCAATCACAGTGGTCACTTGATCGCAAAACCCCATCCCACCTCCTGGCATCTAAAACCTCCTAAAGGGCCGGAAGGTGCCGGTGCCAAGGGGTTAAGGATGCTTATCAGAAATTTGCCAAACATTATGGAAGTCAAGTAGTTAGACTTCTGAATCCTTCTTTTGTTAGAGGAAGGAAAATGAATAAAAGTTAGAAAGAAGGAAAGTTAGAAACAACTGTTACTTTTTCCACATTTTCATCCCAAACATGTAAAAGAAACAAAAACATGTGGTTAATGTAAAAACTTTATAAATTATATAAATTCAAGAGCTGAAAAATAAATTGATTTGTATAGGTTATTGCAAAAATCTTAGAAAGCTGGAAAGGTGAATAAACTAACTCTTTATAGGAGGGAACCACTTATGAAAAAATAGAAAGAAAAATAATGAAACAAATGCAATGACTTTTGTGCTTCACTGGTGGCTGGTAGAATTGTGCATGTTATTCAATAGCATGATTATACAAAGGGAGCCAAAAATGTGACCATCAATTAATTTTTGGTTTCTGGGGAGATATTGGCATTACTGTCTTCATATTGGGAATATTACCCTTACTTCTTGGCTTGTAGAAACCATGCAAGACCTTCCTCGTTCAACCTAGACAAATAAATTACTGACATAAATATCAGACATAAATCAGGTATAATCAAGGTGAAACCCCTGGGCAAGTACACATGAAGTTCTGACGTGTGTGATTTAGTACTTAGGGAGAAATGCGTATAAAATAATCATCAGTTTTGAAAGATTTGCAACATGTAGAACATTATATCTTCTTATTGACATGTTGAAGTGATTGCTGTTTAAAGCAGTAGGAGTAGTACTGTCATATTAAGTCACATTCAACTAGACTTGTTCTGTAATGTAGAAGATGTTTTGCTACACATCCAAATACCTTCCTCAGCTCTAAACTGACAAAGCTACTTGGAAAGAAGGGGAATGTCTTGAATATTATCTGTGACCGAATACTGGTAGGAATACCATATCCTTGAGAACTTTCACAGACATACCAGATTATCCCCTTCCCGCCGCAACCTCCTTTTAACAGGTTCTAAATGCCAGGAGGCGGGCATTGGGATCATGTGACTGCTGTGATTGGCAGTCACAGAGGTCACATGATTGGAAAGCTCCCAATTGCAAGTATGAATCTGGAGCTTTCCAGTACCTTCCAGTTACTGTGCTGGGAGAACACATGGAGCATGTGCTCAGCACAGTAAAGTGTTTACACAGGGATGCGTTTTTGCGTCCACTCAGCTTTAAAGCCCACCTCCAGGGAAGCAGCATATATGAGTACGGCTGGCGAGAAAGGGGTTATAGCTGTTAGAATGCAAATATAAAGCTAAACAAAAGACAATAATGCTCAAGTCAATGTTTCAAACCTTCTATTAGATGGTCAGGAAAACTATAGTATCATGTTTACCAATAATAAAGGATGTAGGTTGCAATAATATCTGAAATATGTAAAAATTCAGCTTTCACCATATAAAGTGTTGTTTAACAGCAATGTCTAACTGTCAGATATTTCTCTAAATATACTAAATGCATGACAAAAAGATTTAATAACTTACAACTGGGAGATACACAGCTAGCTGTGTGCAGCTCTATGTTCTCTACTACAGATGTTACACTAAAAACAGACTCAAATGATTTAGTGGCCCTCCAGGGGCGAACTGACAACTCATGGGGCCCCTGGGCAATAGGGAATCATGGGGCCCCTGTGTCCTTGCCCAAACTCAAAAAAGCCTATGAAAAAGGTACCAGGGGCATCACATGGGGCCCCCTACTGACCCCGGGCCCTCGGGCAGTGCCTCAGTTTCCAAATTGTCAGTCCACCCCTGTGGCCCTCCCTTCCCCTCACCTAGCAAAAAATGCCAATGTTTTAATTAGTTAATTTTCAGGGACAAGCAACAAGCATTCAGGTAGCACTAGGCTTTCTTATTAGAAAGTCCAGAATAATAAAATCATGCCATGTTAATTTATTAAAAGATTTTTAAAGTATAATTCTAAAATATATTCAACTTCCAACTTGCAAGCTTGTAAAAAAAAAATCATATGTTTTAACTTTAATTTATTTGCTGTATTTTTCACTTTTGGTTAGTTATGTTTGGATGTTTTTTCCTTTTCATGTTTCTTGCCACTGTACAGTAGTCTTCCGATGCCTCCTATTTGTTAAAATCCGTTGGTTCCAATGGGTGTCCCATACCCACAAGTAATATTTATTTCAGGTATTTATATTTCACCGTCAATTTACGCAGTGCTTTACGTATATATTGTACATTCACATCAGTCCCTAACCCTCAAGGGGCGTACAATCTAAGGTCTCTACCTCACATTCATTCTAGAGCCAATTTAGACAGGAGCCAATTAACCTACCAGCATGTCTTTGGAGTGTGGGAGGAAACCGGAGTACCCAGAGGAAACCCACACAGGCAAAGGGAGAACATACAAACCCCAGGCAGGTGGGTAATATCACTGTATGTGTAAGGAAATCACTGGCTGCTGGAATCACTTTAACTATATTGCAGCTGCACGCTGCAATTCACAACAGACTCAAGGGAGAATCATTTTGAACCATATATAAAAATTTAAATAAGAAAAGTCTTGGATTAGTTGGAAGAAAAGTATATATCTAAAAATGGGTGAACACCTGGGAAGTATTTGTTCAGAAATGGTATTTTCACTTTAAATCGTTCACTTTTAATCTATCTCAGCTTTAGAAAGCAAATATTAAAAGTCTTTGTACTGAAGAGTAATGCCCATGTGTTGCAATAAACTTAATGAAAATGTCTAATAATCGTATCACTTGAAACTGCAAATGTCTTACATTTAATATTAAAATGTATGACTGGATTATGATTTTTGCTGTAAAATCCCAAGGACTAGACAATTATTTTCAGCCCTCTTTTTTCTTTTCTTTTTTCACTTAGTCACGCAGATTACTGAAAATGACTGGCAAAGTAAAAGAGGAATCAATGCACAATGTAAAAAAAAATTTAACTGTGTATTTGAAAACATTACATATGTGTTTTTCCAGTGTTTTGTGCATACCTCTTACAAACAAGATAAGTGTAGTGGTTGCTGTGTGCTGCAGGATGTACTGAGTGGTAAGGTTGGCATCTGTGGTTGGCTAGCTGCCTGGGTTTAGAGACCAGTGTATATGAGAATTGAAGAACAAGCTGCCCTAGCAACTTTCTCATTGTTTCCATGAAACAGTAACCATGTATTGTACAATTTTAAATCTTGTATCTAGTACATTGCAGAGGAATACAATTTGTTATGTTAATACGACACCTGGAGTTTCTAGGACAGTATTTATATGGGGATTTATCAGGAGCATACCCTTACTCCCACAGGACTCAGTATTGTGACATCATACAGGTGGCTAGATGATAAATAGCTGACTTCATCACACTCTCTGTGATTGTGACCTTGCACACCTCATTTCACTGCACGGGGAACAGTTTGATTACCACTGATACCAAGAGTCACTGGAAGTACCTGCAGGCATCAGGAGTCAGAGAAAAAAGGTATTCATGTATGTATGTTAAAATACTACAACAAACTACAATAGATACAAATATTAAAAATTAGTTTTTGAAATAATTGATTTTGCCATACAAAACAAAATTATAATAATAATATATAATAATAATTATAATATAATAATTATAATAGATAATGATAGGGATTCCTTTGTGGGAGTCATTACTCCAATGCTACCTGGTTTTTATGCCTTGCTAAAGTTACACAAGTCTCTTCGAAACCCCTAGAGAGGCCAGTTAACTCTAATTGTGGATATTCAACTGAAAAAGATCAGTCAATATGCAGATTTTTTTTCCCTTAAACAGCATGTAGTAATTTTGCCTTCATATGTTCAAGGTTCAACCTGTGTGCTCCAAATGTTACAAAATCTGTTCATCAAGAGACATTTCTTTTATACTTGGATGTAAAATCATTAAATATGAGCACCCCCCATAAGCGCAGTGTTAAATGTGTTAGAGCAAGCATACATGATATTTTACAAGATGATCGCAATATTTTTCAATCACAAAACTGTATTGGTTTTAACATTTATTTATTTTATTACAGGTACTTCTATAGCACCATCAATTTACACAGCGCTTTACATATATATTGTACATTCACATCAGTCTCTAACCATCAAGGGGTGTCCAATCTAAGGTCCCTAACTTACATTCAAACATACACATACTAGGGCCAATTTAGACAGGTTCCAATGAACCTTCCAGCATGTCTTTGGAGTGTGGGAGGAAACTGGAGTACCCCGAGGAAACCCACGAAGGCACAGGGAGAACATTCAAACTCCAGGCAGGTGGTGCAGTGGTTGGGATTCGAACCAACGACCCTAGTACTGCCAGGTGGAAGTGCTAACCATTTAGCCACTGTGCTGCCCATGGTTTGGAATATGATGAAAATGCAATAATTAAAGATTGTGGGGCAGAACCAACATAATTGCAAGTGTACAATGTATATCTTGCACTTATATGGAAGCCGTAAATAAAGCTGCTTTCACCCAACCTGATCCAATAGGTATGACATAAAAAAATATATATATAAAATGGTGAATCGCTCTAAAGTAAACTACATAACACACACAAAAATAATAAATATGATCCACACACAGTGCTCAGATACAATCTGTATCCAATCGTGGCCAACTGTGAATAGTGAAAAACAGGAGGTCCTGTTTATACAAAGTAACATGTGACTTCTAAACCAATATTAAAAAACCCCCTCCTGTCCCAATCATGGGACTATATAAATAGTGTGTCAAGTGAATCCCTTTTTTTTGGGGACACATAATAAAGTGTTAAGTGACACAAATAAACCCCCTTAACCTGTATAAATCCTCATCAATATGAGCAAAAATATTTTTTGTATAATGTCCAAACAACATAAACATAATAGTAATTGTGATCTTCACAAAAAACTGAGTGATGCCGTGAAAAAATGTGATCTTCACTCTGGTGTATAAACTTCTCAGGAATGGCCAAGATAGCCCCTCACCTCAAAAACGTGACCACTAAGGGCCAGCACGCTTTTAAAGATCACCTACCGATCCGACCAGATGTAAACTGGTCCCAGGACATGAACGCCACACAAGCTCCTTTAAGTACCACCGCTCAGCTCCCTCCTGGCACAGGTACCGCAATATAGCTCACCCCCACTCAGGATCATAATAGTGAAACACAAAAAGATTCCTCCAACGTTACTGCACCATGGAGGAATCTTTTTTTGTTTCACTAGTTCACTAGTTCCAGCAACTACATAGTTGGTGTGTTGACTTTTGGTAAATAAGAACCCAAGATTAATTTAAGAATATCACATTCAAAAACTATGAGATGGAGCAAGGGTGGGCAGCACCCTAAATGCATAGCAAATCTTTGGTAGATAAGTCATTTTTACTGTAATGATCCGGTCCATCCATGAAATATGAAAATGTAGCCAGTTGTGGACAAGCTACTATTTATTTTTCACATCAGGGGAGGAATAGCTTGAAAAGGGGTATGATATGTCAAGGTTAAAGTGATTCCTTGGTAGGAAGAGAAGTGACCCACAGAAAGGATTAATTCTGTTTTAGGCACATAATGGTCTCGGGGGCAAGGGAAATGCTCATGGCAATAGATTTCACTTGATTGATTCATAGGCCTGATAAAGGTGCAAAGGCATGTAATGAAGCCAAAAGATTGGGCAATAAAGTATATGGTGATGACTGCTAAGTGATGAATGCCAAGATATCATCAGCAATGAGGGGAATTAATTTGTAATTAGTAACTGTTAGCACTACTCCTTTGATTCTTACTATCACATACTTTGGTTGGAGGTCGAGTTGACGAGAGGGCTTCCCTTGTGGCTCTGATCTGAGCACCCCTGAATATAGTGACAGAGGTTCAAAGAAGCACAGGTAGCATGATATCGGGTGACTGCCACAGGCAAGGACATAGTCAAGGTGAGCCAGGGTCATACACAGTGAGACAGCAGCATAGTAAGGAAGCAGGCTGAGATCAGTACCAGGGAAGCAGGCAGAGCAAGGTCCACTAGTAGACCAAGGTCAGAGCCAGGGAAGTAAGCAGAGAATAGACAGAGGCAAGCCGAGATCAGTATCCATAATCCACAGAGCAAGGTCAGGAACAAGCCAGGTCAGCAACAGAAGATCAGTCAACAAAATCAGGAACACAGATCAAGGGGAGCTGAAGAACATCCAAAGATTAGCACACAGCAGGATGTGCTTTAAAAAGGCAGCTTGGCGCTAACGCACGAGGATGTGTGCTCTAATGCGCAGTAGTGCACACAAATAAACCTATGTGACAGTGCATGCTAGGTACTAGCCTGAGCTTGTCTATGTGCTGGTACATGTGCACGAGCATTAGCTGCATGGGAATGAGCATTAGCTGTATTGTTTTCCTGCCATTTACATTAGAGCAAAATGTGCTGTCAGTGGTTCCAATCCAAAAATGAACAGACTATGAGTTAGGGGACACCTCTGGCAGGTGCTGCAGTTGATAGGGAAATAAGAATGGTAACCATGATATTAAATTAGTGCCCAAGACTGGGAATAGATTGCTTGGGTCCATGTAAGGAATCCATCACAGAACCCAAATATGCAAAGGACCACCAAAGGATAAGGCCAAGACAAACTATTGAAGGCTTTGTGCATATCCAGTGACAGTAATATTAGTTCTTGGTGATGGTCATGCATTAAAAGGCTCAGGTGAAGGGCCCTTTGAATGTTATTGGTAGCTTTGTGGTTGGGGAAAAGTCTGACCTGGTCTTCTTAGTTAAGAAGAAACCCAGTCAAATGGAGGGTTAAAAAAAATGTTAGAACTTCCTTATCAAAGTTAATGATAGATTAGGGGCAGGAATTAGAGCATAAATGGGAATCTCTGCCTGGCTTAGGTATCATACTGGTTGTGAGCATAATGGGTCCAGCAGCGTATTTACCACGAGGCAAGCAAGGCATTTGCCTAGGATGGAAATTTTCCACCCCCCGGAAGAAGGGACGCAAGTGGCAGGGATGGGGACCTGATCAGCTCTGACATGAGATTTGGAGGAGGCTGCGCACTACTGAAGGGTATGGGGATGGCCGGCGTCTTCTTTCATTGTGGAGGGTAAGGTTAGTGCATAAATTGGGTGGTCGCGGTGAAGGGGGGGTGGTGCCATATGTGTGCTGGTCAGTGGCGGTGGTGGGTGGGAGAGGCGAGGGGATTGGGGAGATATTGCAGTAAAAAAACTGTGGTGTTGGTGGTGGCGGCAGATGGGGGCAGTGGGGGGATGGGGAATATTGCAATGATGGGCTGTTCTGGTGGTGGTGGGGAGGGGGTGCTCATAGAGTTCGGGGTAGGGTGGGGGGGTTCCAAATTTTTGTGTTGCCTAGGGAAGCACATTAAATAAATTCACCACTGATCAGGTCTATTCTTTAACAACATAATTGAAGAGTTCCTGTCTTTTGTGATTTGGGTGGCTATAAGAATCAAATGGCTCAAATTACTGATTTATACACTGCCCAAAGGTGTGCAGACAGAGCCCATATAGCCTACATTAATGCAAAAAAAAAATTCCTTAGTCCTATTGTTATATGAGGGCAAAATAACAAACAGTCAATAAGGGCACTGGCTGAGACCTAGTTAACAGGGATCGAACATAAGTGAAGGAGAGGTCATGATCCAACCAGGAGACTGTGAGAATTTTAGCAGACTCAGCTTGAGGGAGCAATTGCCTAGAAATAAATACATTGTTTATTAAGGAATGGGAGTTCTGAGGATGTAAATAATAGGTAAAATTATAAGACGTTCTCTTCGCCTATCAATTAGGTTATGATGCTGTAGGAAAGCCTGAAAAACTTTAATATCTGGGCAAAAGAGTGCTCTGTTGAACTTGGGTTTGAGGATTAAGATGGTATCTTTGCACAAGAGGAGAGTTCCTTTAAAGTGTGTAGAAAGAAGGGTGAGCAAAATGGTAATTGTTTGGAATTAGGTGCATAGAACATAAGTATTATAACTTCAGTGTCTTGCATGGTTCCTTCAAAGAGAAAGTATCTATGCTAGCAGCTAGAGATGAGCGAATCGAACTTGGCGAAGTGGAATTCGTTTCGAATATTAGGAAAAATTTGATTCCCATCGAATCCGAATTTTAGCAAACTTCGGATGCACGAATCGAATTTTCCCCGATCAGCCGGCAAAAGTGTCACTGCAGAGAGCTCCGCTATTTCTGACAGTTCTCTGACAGTTCATTTACAGCGGTTGAAACATTGTATCTATTTGTTTCCATTTAGGATACAGATGTTTTTATTCGGAAATAAATAGATACAATGTTTCAACCGCTGTAAATGTGAAGGAACTGTCAGAGAACTGTCAGAAATAGCGGAGCTCTCTGCAGATACACTTTTTGCTGTACTGGAATTCTTCTTCTTTTCATTCTACTTCTTCTTTTCATTCTTCTTCTTCTTTTCATTCTTCTTTTCATTCTTCTTCTTCTTCTTTTCATTCTTCTTCTTCTTCTTTTCATTCTTCTTTTCATTCTTCTTCTTCTTCTTTTCATTCTTCTTCTTCTTCTTTTCATTCTTCTTTTCATTCTTCTTCTTCTTCTTTTCATTCTTCTTCTTCTTCTTTTCATTCTTCTTTTCATTCTTCTGCTTCTTCTTTTCATTCTTCTTCTTCTTCTTTTCATTCTTCTTTTCATTCTTCTTCTTCTTTTCATTCTTCTTCTTCTTCTTTTCATTCTTCTTTTCATTCTTCTTCTTCTTCTTTTCATTCTTCTTTTCATTCTTCTCATTCTTCTTTTAATTCTTCTTTTCATTCTTCTTCTCATTCTTCTTTTCATTCTTCTTCTTTTCATTCTTCTTCTTCTTCTTTTCATTCTTCTTCTTCTTTTCATTCTTCTTCTTCTTCTTTTCATTCTTCTTCTTCTTCTTTTCATTCTTCTTTTCATTCTTCTTCTTCTTCTTCTTCTTCTTCGTCGTGCCCCGTGACTGCCCAAATGAGTGAAGTGTGCGGTGATTCTAAGATCGACGGCACTCATCTGCATGTCATACTGACTGACAGTATTATTTCTCTTCCCCAGCAGACTCCAAGGGCATTTAAATTAAAGGTACAGTGTTCTGCACTAATATAAAGGCTCTCTGAAGCCTAGAAACCCTTTTAATAAGTTAAATTTGCGGCGAATAAATTCGCATCGAATCGAATTTCTCCCGCAAATTCGGCGAATCAGCCGAATCGAATTTTTGAATAATTCGCTCATCTCTACTAGCAGCACTCCCCTTTGTTTTGTGAGTGCATTAGATTGGTAAATCTGGAGATATTTTGCATCCAAGTATTTTGAGAGGGTAGGAGAGGCCAAAATAATTTTTTGGTATATCGAATTTAGCCATGGTTACATGAGAGCCACAGGAGAAAGGCATGAAGTAGGAGCACAAATCTAGGGTCAACCTACAGCAAAGTGTGTAAACAACGTCTAATAACCTAGAGAGATACAGTACCTAACAACTGTAAACAATATATTTATATGGCCAATTACCCGAGCAGGCCAGATGCAACCATATTAAAAGCTAAATCAAGATTGAAAAGAAAACATTCCGTACATAGCATTTACACAATGAACCCAAAAGCCAACTTTGATTCCCCTGCAGGGCACTTACACCTCAGTAGACAGGGTACAGCAGGTATCCCTGTAATGATTATTGCATATTAAATCAGCTGTACTATTGCTAGCTGACATAATGAGGGAAATTATTGTACTCCTTGCTTATCCTACAAGTTGACTACCGTAACACCATTTCAATTCATGAATATTTTTCCTCTATAATACTTACTATACTCTGTACTCACGACTAACTACACATTCCAATGCATATCAGGTCTGACATGAATCCTTAAATGCATGTGTAGCACTACCTCCTCAGGAGTTGCAAGAGAATTAGGTCCCCCTTTAGTCCTATACAGCCAGGCATCACACATTTTCCACTGAGATTTGCATCAGGAGACAGAAAACCAGTCCTTCAGCTTTGTTTTGAAGTTTTATTAGGGATTCAGAACTTGGATGGAATAAGGGATGTATGGGATGCCCAAGCGAATGGCAACTGAGGACAAACATCCTGAACTATATTACAAGTCTAATAGTCAGAACATCTGTTCTAGCAGAGCTCTGAAACCTCTCCTGGTGTACTACCCCAAGACCCCAGATGTATCCTCTTCCTTATCCAGTTGTCTGGAGGAATCCCTGGGCAAGGAAGCCCAAAGCTGCCACTTAAAATGTAACAGTTCTGGGTGTAGAACTAGTCAGGTTCCCCACCCAAATGCCTTTCTCCCCTTTTTGGCCCAGGGAGTGTAGGAGTACTCACTGAGTCCTTCTCCTGTGCAGGTGTTGGGTAGGTGACTGGTGCCAGGCCTATCTGAGCCACTCCTTCCCTGCCACCAGGTGGTCCTCTCTCAGTAGAGGCCACAGCTTTCTTCCTTTCAAGGTCCCTCTGCCTGGAGGTGAGCCCCCTCCAGCCTAGGCTCCTTCCCACTCTTTTGCATCTCAGTCTCATTTCTCCATTTTCCACCCACACTTCTCCAACTCTCCTCCAAACCTCCTGCTACTGAGCAGGCTCCCACACTTTCAAGAGTGTTCCAGCTCCTTGCCAAGCCTTCTGTTGGGGATTGGCTGGGGTCCCTGAAGAGTGTAGCCAGCCACTCCTCAGATCCACCCACTGCCTCTAGAGCCTTCCTCTAATACTCTAGAGCTGGGGGAAATTCCAGAGGGGCTGGACTACAGAGCCTCTCAGCGCTGACCATAATTTAACCCCAGTCTGGCTAATACACCAGGGCTGCTACTCAGCTCCTGTCCAACCATTGGAGTCTATCTCCAACTAGCTACCTAGGAGGGCACCACACATGTCTAGACCCATCAGAATATACACGTATCACAGTCTTACAGAGCAGTGTTGTAGTACTTCACATATATTATTTCTACTTAAAGGAATGTGCCAAGACCCCATGAAGACAATTATATCATTAGATATAAAAATGGATACAACAGGTGAAGTCAGTGGCTACTGAAATGCTATAATTACAGCCTGATTTTATCCCTAAGCTCTGCCACCAGCCAGAGCCCTGTATTAGTCTCTATTCACAGGTCCAGGCACGATCACCCCCCCAAAAAAAATATGTTCAAACTGCAAATATCCTCCCAAACCCAATATGTTTCATCACCTAGTTCACAATGTCATCAGGGGTGTAAACATTATATAAAATAAAAGGGCTCAGTGCATGTGCTCAAAGTGAAAGAAAACCAAAATAGCGCCTCCACCATGTGACAAACAGCCATTTATAGGTTCCCCTTTTCCCTCATTGCTTAGGACCTATATTTTTATCATTGCATCATCACACAATTGCATCATGATGCATATTTTTATATATATATATATATATATTTATATTTGCTGGCCATCATGCTCTACATCTCTATTTTCACATGTAGTCTGCCTTTGCCACACATGAGCCTCTTTGAATGCCTCATAGTCCATACAAACAGCAATTTAGGCCCTTTTGGGTATATTTTTTACAATCGGAGCATGCACATTCAAACCTCAGCCATGGGACATGAAATATCTTACTTTTTAAGGAACTGGAGTTTGGTGGCATTCCACTGAATGTACAGTATTTACAGAACTTTAGTGATTTTCCATTGTATGTCTGGTATCTCGGACTGTTTAAAAACCATACATTATTCAAGCTGTGACTTACTCAAAATTACTGTAATTTATATAGAGTGAACCATATATGGTGATATCTTTACATTTGCCAACTATACATCTAAATACCAATATATAGTATATACAGTTTGACAAAACATCTCATGCCAGATATTTCTGCCATCACTGTGATATTTACTCAGACATAAACTGAGGACTTGTTCATATAAAG
Organism: Staurois parvus; assembly: GCF_062004578.1. Taxonomy (NCBI): domain Eukaryota; kingdom Metazoa; phylum Chordata; class Amphibia; order Anura; family Ranidae; genus Staurois; species Staurois parvus. Next base: position 1,093,951 of record NW_028317821.1, read on the forward strand.
CTCCTGGCTGCCTATATGTTCTAGTATAGGTCACAGGGATATTAAAGATATTGCACAAAATGGGTGAAGATTGGTCTTTGATGCTTGCTGGAAAAATGTAGCTTTGGAACTTTATTATTGCATGTTTGTTTTTTTGATATTACAACTCTGAATCAACCAAAACTTTTTGGGAATCCCAAAAGAATGTTTTTCACATTTTCCTTACCTATTTGTGATTGCATGTGAACATCCTAATGACAAAGACATAAGATAAACTTTGATATAATATTCTGTTTGTGGCCTGTGATGACTTACATCCATTTTTTTCCGTTATTGGCTTTTTCCTTTTCCTTTTTTCTTTGCAAGTGTTTTAATTATGGAGGTCTTTTTGGCTCTTTAGTAAAAATAATTTCTATTGCAACAAGAAATACATTTCTTTTTTGTACTCTTCTCTTCATATACTGTGTATGAGTGCTTAAGTTTTTTTGAGAAATTCCCGTATTAAAATAAGAACTCTCATGTGAGTTGAAACTGCCACTGTTGACCTTTCCTTTTAAAATGTAAGTTAACAATTTTCAACTACAGTTACTTAAAAATAAAAATGAAGCTGCTAGTAAGTATAAAGTACAAGCACCTAGAGAAGCCAATAGCAGGTATAAAGTATAGGTATGAAGTAAATGTTTAATCGACATACACACATACAGACACACACAGGTACACACATACTGTATTCCCAAATGCTGGGTTGTTGTGATTAGGCAAAGCTCTGGCACTTCTTGGTAATACTGAATGTTTACTCCTATTGACATTCCTATTGTCTAGTGAGGCAGAACATCATAGTGATAGGCCAATAGGAATGCGTGGGTTTGGGAAGGCATAGGCAAGCTCTAACTACCTGTATGTGTCAGATCTTTTCCAGTTTATAAAGTCTGGCCAGCAGGCAGTTCTTGAGGGGGCAGAAATAGCCATGACAGGTATGTGGATCTGCTAGTAGCCTTTTTTTCTAGGTTGCAACACTGAAAAATGTGGAGAAATCTTGGGGGTGGGTAACACTGCACACTTATGCAAAGCACTGTAGACCTGAGTATGAAGTCAAGGGGACAAAAAACTCTGAGCTTTATGTGAGCAAAATATACACTCACCAGGGAGGTCTATTGTTGCTGGTGGGGGTCTATTGTTGATGGGGGTCAATTGTTCCTGGAAGGGATCTACTGTTGTGGGAGGTGTCTATTGTCTATTGTTGCTGGCTGCTGGAGAGCCTATTGATGCTGGCTGTTGGGAGATCTGTTGTAGCTGCTGATGTTCTATTGTTGATGGGGTGTTATTTTGTTCTGGGGCTCTGTTGTTGCTGCTTTTCTTGCTATCATTAATACATTTCATACAAAAAATATTCAGCACCACAAAATGATACTTGGCTCCACATTCTCTAAAACGAACGGTACTAGGAGGTGAGTAGGGGGGTGGCAACAAGAAGTGACTCAGTGGGGGGGTTCCTGCACCTATTTTTTTAGTAAAAAAGCCTTGACAACCAAGGTATGCCGAATACCATCTCTGAACGCTGAACACTGAACACTTTGAACCTTGAAGCAGATAGGCTACAGCAGTAGAAGACCACACCGGGTGCCACTCATGTCAGCTAAGAACAGGAAACGGAGGTTGCAATCCACATAGGCTCACAATAGAAGATTGGAAAAATGTTGCCGGGTCTGATGAGTCTTGATTCCCTAGAGATGGTTGTTTGTGAAAATCCCAGTAGATCAACAGTTTTTGAAATACTCAGACCAGCCCATGTTGCACCAATAACCATGCCATGTTCAAAGACACTTAAATCCCCTTTCTTCCTTGTTCTGATGCTCGATTTGAACTTCAGCAAGTCATCTAGATGCCTAAATGCATTGAACTGCTGCCATGCGATTGGCTGATTAGCAATTTGTGTTACTAAGCAATTGAATGGGCATACATAATAAAGTGGCTGGTGAGTGTAGATATACTGCAGAATCACTATTTTTGAACATTGCACAGTTGATAATAATTATGAAAAGTGCTAATGTGTGCACTGTGAGAACAGTGATTGCCGCAAAATTAATTCAGAATTTGTTGATTTTTATCCTTCAAGGAACAGACTTCAAACACTGTATTTCTGTTGCCAAAAGTAATCACAAAATTGCACAGTGACTGAGAGCAGCTGAGACGTTAAGGTTTTGGGCAGATGGATAGGCCTTGCAGACTGCAACAGGATAATCTGCTATGATTGATGATCTCAGCTAGTCACATGACAGACACATTCGTCAGGCAATGGGTCATTTGACCAGTAAAGCACAGACTTGTGACATCACAATGCAACATAAGGCTTGCTGGCATAGCAGAATAAATAAAGCCTGGGGTGTCCCTCATCTTGACTCCATTATTACCAAGGTCATGTATGCTCTCGCTCTCTCTCTCTCTCTCTATATATATATATATATATATATATATATATATATAGTGTGTGTATATATATATGTATATATATATTTATATTTTTTTAAAGAATAGTTTCAAACCAAATACCTAACATCTAGTACTTGAGGACTTATACAAATGAAGAAACAGGAACACTAAAAGCCAAACTCCATCAATTTTTTACATTTTGCATGTCAAGGAAAAGGAATAGAACCTCAGTCACCTCAGTTATTTTTTTACTTAGTCACTTTTACTTCCTGACAAGATATAGCCTAATATTACATAGAGCCATTTATTCTGAACTGCATAGACCTGTTTCAGTCTTTTTTGGCCATGAAACAAGAAATTATTCTGTTATTTTTGAGATATGTGATAGAATGAGTCATGTGAATAGCGAAATCTTGGAAATCCCCCACCCTAAGTGTCGCGGCCGTCAAAACCAGAATAACACAAGCCATGATACATGCAAAGGTGGAAGCCACAGTTCTTGACACGATCCATAAATTGCTGCGCATATGGAGCCCCTGGGTAGAGCGTTTCCTCCCGCCTAACTTTGACGAATCACTCCTTCTCCCTTGGGTTCTGTACTGTGCGCCAAGGATATTGTCAATAGCCCTTCGTACGTAGCACGTAGGGGCTGTTGTAAACTTGATGACTGTTCATGGAGTCATGGTTGTTGTTCCTCTTCCCCTTCCCTCCCTTTCACCCCTGTCTGACCCTCTCCAAACTTCCCCCTATTCCTTTAATGCACTTGGGAGACATTGCTATGATTGGCTGGTACCATATTGTGATCTGTTGTCAACTTTTATCTACCTGTTTCCGTTAGAAATGTATAGGCATTAATACCTTGACCTTCATTCATTTTATTATGTCCTACTGCCACTTTAATGCCTAGTATACATTAACAATGTCTCCTTGTTTGTGTCATTCTGGTTTATTGTTAATAAAATTGAACAAGAATGAGTCATGTGAATACCTTCTGTTCCAAGAAGGCTTTACTGTGCCATGCACTGATTCAGTTTGTGGGGTTTTTGTTTTCTTTAGTCCCTCTATATCTAAACCTGTATAGCTATACTGTTTCATTGGGCCCCAAACCCTACTCCATAGAAGCAATGGGTTCCATATACTACAGAGCCTCAAACAGCTAAATGTAGTTCAAATATAATATTAGGCTATATTTGCACTATACGGTGGTTTTGGAAGTTCATCAGGCTGATGGGACATTAAGGAATTATTTCTATGGGTCTGCCCCCTCTCCTGAATGAGGAATAATACTATTATTTTTGGAATACTGTATGTGATGGAGTGAGACACAAAATACTTTCTGTTCTAAAAAGGTGTTTGCAGTGCTCCACATCTATAAAATCTGGGCCAGACCTCACCTTTAAAGGACCTAACCGATACAAACTATAACAACTAATAGTAGCTCATAATTTGGTGAGGCACAACTTGTCTTTCCTAGAACTAAGAAATGACTAAGTAATGAAAGACGTCATTCTTCAGTGAGTGTGCTTGGTTCTAGCTTTTTCTACAAACTGAAAAATATTTTCCTCGAGGCACAGATGCTTTATTTGTGTAGAGTGAGCAACTGCACCAGGAGTGGGCCTGAGAATTTTGGGGTCTATTTCATGATATTAGGGTTAGACAGGTACTGCCTCATCAACCTGCTGTCACACAAACTTGGACACTGCTTAATTGTAGAGCAGGCGGAAAGCATGACAATTTTTCCCGATACATTCCCTATAATTGAAAGTAGCAAAAAAAATTTTTTTCTCAAACAGGGGCTCTTTCCTGCATAATTCTGCCCCTGTATCACAATTCTTTTACATTTTCATAGTATACAGAGCAAGTTATAAAGCAAAATACCTGACCCATAACATGCAATGTATAATAGTTGTTTCATAAAAGTGAACGCAGCAATGTACGTAAACTTACCGGCCATTATTCTTATTAGTAAATAGCAAAAGCATGGGGCCACACTGGAAAATTCATATTGTTGTTAACTGCATTTATTAAGACCTGGGTGATCTATCCCCGTGGCATAAATTAGAACATTTGCCAAATCACATAAAATGATTTACTTAGCTCACATGCCACAGCAATTTCCAGCAAGAAAAAAAGCTTTGCAGTATTGAGTGTATTACTCTGTGAAGTTCATAACTATCCACCAATTTAATGCCAGTGGGAATTTTTTAAACATTTGAGAACATAGGTCTTTCTTGGTGCACACATTAGCATTATCTTCATACAAAAGCATACATCTTGAAGCTTTAATGAGAACCCTAAAATATTCACATGTCTATGTGCTCTCTAAATTCATAGATCTAACTAAATTAGTGAAACCGTTTAAGGAAACTGCTTTTGGAATCCAAAGAGAACAGTAGGTGCATTTTTTCAGATACCTGGTCTTTTTCATAAATTCGGGCTGCATTTTTCAATGTTTTTACTTGAATGATTGTATTAGGAAGAGGAAACATAATAGGTAAGGGTTAAGTGATACCAAAGAGCAGGGCATAACACCAGTCTTAACACAAAAGCTTGCTTGACTTTAAAGGATAAATGCCCTTCTAGTGCACTTATCCTTTTATACCTCTTTCCCCCATCAAGTTGACCATAGCAAATACTCACTTACTCAAGAGTTCTCTGGAGATCGCCACTCTACAGACTGTCTTATGCCGCATAGCCTCTGGCTGAACTCTTCAGAAATCCTTTGTATTGGATTGTAAATGTATGGGAGTGGGCCTTCGTCCACTTCAAACATCTTTGTCAGCTTGTGACACACACGCGTACATATACACACACGTACATATGTACAGTTTCTCATTTGCATGATTTATGGGATATTTGCACCAATTATGATGATATTATATTCCAGAGATATGCATATACTATGTTCTAATACAAATATATATATTAAGTAATTTTGGTTTTGCCAGTTTATATGGCTTGCTTTGTTATTATGTGTTGGATCACTTTTGAACAGCCTGATGAAGGGCATGTGGCCCAAAACTGTAATTATTTCAATGATTTGTATTTCAATGTGGATGTGAACAATCTGATAATAAGTATTTCACTGGTGCCGCATGTGACATGCACCTCTCAGCTCATGGGACACAAGGAGACTGAAAGTGACCACCATTGGGGCAGGTCAGCTGAGCAGGTAACTCTTTGCACACACATGGAAACCATCACAATGTGTTTTTTCTGCCCTTGTGATTGTGACCATTAAAAAAATCTGCATTACTCAGGGCCATGATCAGACAAGAATGTTACAAAGTTTACGCTATAGTAGCTTCTGCGGAGAGGAAGAGTTCCTTACATTTTAGTTAGAACATTTAGAGATTCAATTTAACCATTTTTAAATACCATTTACTGAAAATAAAATGGAGCAATAGTTACAGAAAAAGGTATTACAGAAAAAGGTATTACAAAACAGACCTAAGCAACAGTAAAAATAAAGAGTCAAATGGCAAAATACTTAAGCAAAGTCCACTTGGTCTTCAGCACAGTGTTCAGATCACTTGAACATTAAAGTGTTACAAAACCCAAGACCCTGCATTCGCTCTAAATGGTCTCCCACAGTACACAGAACATGGAAATTCAATTATTTTAGTAAATATAAACTGCTAAATACCATTTCTCATCAGCAGTTAGAGCAGTCTTGTCACTTCAACCAAGCACTGGTTAAAGCTTGTAGGAGTTTTCTTTCTGCTCTAGGATGATGTGAAACCCTTGACCCTCTCTCTGGACAGTGCTTATTGCCCCGGTGCTGATCACATGCACTCTCCCAAGAAACAAAAAAAACCTCTCTAACAATACACACCAAACTGAGCATGTGCATGTGCATGTGACTACTGATTCAGTCTGTATCGGGTGGTCATTTCAACAAGAGGAGGGGCAGAGAAGTCAGGATCAAACAGCCTTTTTACACAATGCAGAGGATTAACTCCTTAGGTTCCACAGTATAACAAGCTTGCTTTACTGTATATACAGACTGATTTTACTGTTGTGGGTTTAGTAACACTTTAAGTCCAATCTGATGTTACAATAGTCACTGGCCCCTGTAAATGACTCTTGAGGATTGATTCTCTAAAGGAAATGACTGTACAGTATAGAATGAAGCTTTACTGACTTCCTTCAATCAATCATGTTCAAGCAAAAATGTTTTTTCTTTTTTTTTTTCCTTGCACGTGATTGGGTATCCTTTACAAAGTGAGATTTCACCAATATTACTTATCTTTGATAACATTTCCCATGCAAAGTGTTACTCCTCTTGCAAAATTAACAATCTATTTGCCTTTAGTAAATCAACCCCATAGTATTCCTTAAAGTGGAAGTAAAGGCAAAACCTAACTAACACTAAATCTAGTGTGTGAGTATAACCTGCACAGAGGACTGATTATTATTATTATAGAGTATTTAGAAAGCGCCAATAGTTCGCTCATCGCTGTCCATTACAAAGGGGGACAGAACATGTGACAGAACAATACCAATACAATGCAAAACATGAGGGGATCGAGGGCCCTGCTCTTTCGAGCTTACAATCTAGGAGGGAGGGGATGGTGGCACAGGAGGAGAAAGCTGTGGGGGACGGAGTGGTAGGAAGAGTGGAGGAGGTTGGCAGGTTAGCAGGGGGTGGGGTAGGCTTCCCTGAAGAGGTGGGTTTTCAGGGTGCACCTAAAGGAGAGGAGAGTAGGTGATAATCTGATGGGTTGGGGCAGGGAGTTCCAGAGGATGGGTGACACCCTGGAGAAGTCCTGGAGGTGGGCATGGGAGGAGGAGACCAGGGAACCAGAGAGAAGAAGGTCTCTCTGGAGGAGCGGAGTGTGCATGCTGGGTGGTACTTGGATATTAGGTCGGTGATGTAGTTCAGGGCAGTATGGTGGATGGCTTTGTACGTCAGTGTTAGGATTTTGAATTTGATCCGTTGCGCAATCGGAAGCCAGTGGAGGTATTGGCAGAGGGGGGTGGCGGAAACGGAGCGGTTGGAAAGGTGAATGAGTCTGGAAGCTGTATTCAGGATCTATACAAAAAAACCTTTTTGGTGATGCAATAAATCCCACATTGAATTCAAAATCCCACATATACCAAATTATCTAATATAATATAAATACACCAACTCAAAATAGTCCAATGTGAACTCCAAAATTATGCCCAAAAATTGTCCAAAAATTGTCCAAAATAAATCCAATATAGTGTCCTAATTCCAATCTTTTCCTTCCAATCTGTGAAAATTATTCCTCCAAACACGTACCTCGAGAAATAAAAATAAACAATCTAGTGCAATACAATTAATTAGAAAAAATCACCCCGTGAAACTCCACACTTCACTGCAAAAATATATCTATTTGTGAGAAAAAAAAAAAAAAAAAAAATTCAATTAAACCAATCTTATTTTATAATAGTGCAAAAACCACATCAATCAAAAGTGTGCGCACTCTGTGATCACTGCTACACAGTGAATTCCTTCAACCACCACACAATAGTACAAAATACTATTACCCTCTATGTGTGTAATTAAGGCTCTACCAACATTATGGATCAGTAATCTTCCAAAAATCTTCTTTTGGGATATTTCCAGGTCCTCAGAGAAATAAATGGTCTTAAGAGCAATATTCAAAACATAGGGATAACATTTATTAGTAACTCACACTTAAGAATTGGATTATCAGCTCCAGCTATGGTTTCTGTCTGCTTAAACAAACATTTCCTCCACCATGTGTATTGACAACCTAAAAAATGGCCGCGGCGACACTTCCGGTCTGCATACGTGCGTCCTGACGTCACTCCTTTAACGCGTTTCGTCACTTCCGGACTTCATCTGAAAGGATGATCTGGATGAAAGGATCCTTTCAGATGAAGTCCGGAAGTGACGAAACGCGTTAAAAGAGTGACGTCAGGACGCACGTATGCAGACCGGAAGTGTCGCCGCGGCCATTTTTTAGGTTGTCAATACACATGGTGGAGGAAATGTTTGTTTAAGCAGACAGAAACCATAGCTGGAGCTGATAATCCAATTCTTAAGTGTGAGTTACTAATAAATGTTATCCCTATGTTTTGAATATTGCTCCTAAGACCATTTATTTCTCTGAGGACCTGGAAATATCCCAAAAGAAGATTTTTGGAAGATTACTGATCCATAATGTTGGTAGAGCCTTAATTACACACATAGAGGGTAATAGTATTTTGTACTATTGTGTGGTGGTTGAAGGAATTCACTGTGTAGCAGTGATCACAGAGTGCGCACACTTTTGATTGATGTGGTTTTTGCACTATTATAAAATAAGATTGGTTTAATTGAATTTTTTTTTTTTTTTCTCACAAATAGATATATTTTTGCAGTGAAGTGTGGAGTTTCACGGGGTGATTTTTTCTAATTAATTGTATTGCACTAGATTGTTTATTTTTATTTCTCGAGGTACGTGTTTGGAGGAATAATTTTCACAGATTGGAAGGAAAAGATTGGAATTAGGACACTATATTGGATTTATTTTGGACAATTTTTGGACAATTTTTGGGCATAATTTTGGAGTTCACATTGGACTATTTTGAGTTGGTGTATTTATATTATATTAGATCATTTGGTATATGTGGGATTTTGAATTCAATGTGGGATTTATTGCATCACCAAAAAGGTTTTTTTGTATATATCTAACACTTTCTAGGGTGGAAAGTATTGACTTTTTGAGGGTATAAGGAGGTCATATATTTAATTAGTTATGTATTCAGGATCGACTGAAGCGGGGATAGCCAGCGGTGAGGCAGGCCAGTGAGGAGGGAGTTGCAGCAATCAAGTTGTGATATGATGAGGGAGTAAATGAGCTGTTTATTGGTTTCTAGGGTTAGGAACGTGCGTATTTTGGCGATGTTGCGGAGGTGGAGTCTGCATGAGTTTGTTAAAGATTGGACTTGGGGTTGGAAGGATAGGTTGGAGTCCAGAATGACACCAAGTACTCTGGCCTGTGGGGCGGGTTTGATGGTGGTGTTGTTGGACATGATGGAGAAGTCAATGGGGTTGGGGTCCGGGCTGGGGGGAAGACAAGAAACTCGGTTTTGGAGAGGTTCAGTTTAAGGAAGTGGAGCGACATCCAGTCTGATATGTCGCTCAGTAGGTGTGTGATTCAGGCGGAGACTGAGGGGGTGAGGTGGGGGGTTGAGAGATAGATTTGTGTGTTGTCGGCATATAGGTGGTAGTTGAAGCTGTGAGAGTGTATGAGTTGGATGTGAATGGAAGCAGGGAGATTGGTCTGAGGTTGTTTGGGTCATTGGGGTCCAGGGAAGGCTTTTTAAGTGTGGGGGTGATGTGTGCATGCTTCAGAGGGGAGGGGAAAGTGCCGGAGGAGAGGGAGAGATTAAAGATGTGGGTGAGGGAGCATAGGATGGGGGGGGGAAGGAGGTTGTAGGAAATGTGAGGGGATAGGGTCGAGGGGGCAGGTGGTGAGGCGTTCATCAGAGAGGACCTTGGAGACTTCCTCGATGGTAGTAAGGTCAAAGGTGCGGAGTGTTGAGGGGGCTTCAGTATGAGGAATGTAGGGTGGGGTGGAAGTGGAGGTCAGAGCAGTGGTGGGGCTGTGGGAGAGGGGTGATGAGGGGGTAGCTGAGTGAGGGGGAACGGGGTTGGAGGGAGTTTGAGCAGTGACGAAGTCCCTGCGGGTTATGTTGAGGGAGAGGGGGGATGAGGGGGTAGCTGTGTGAGAGGGGACGGGTTGAGAGGGAGTGTGAGTTGCGGCGATGTCCTTGCGAATTGTGTCAATCTTGTTTTTGAAGTGATTGGCAATCTCAAGGGCGGTGAGTGAGGTGCTGGGTGGAGGTGGGGGTGGAGAGAGTAGAGAGTTGAAGGTGGAGAAGAGTCGGCGAGGATTGGAGGAGAGGGCCTTGATGAGGGTCAGGAAGTAGGCTTGTTTGGCTGCGTGGAGGGAGGAGGTGTAAGTGTGGAAGGCAGATTTGTAGCGGGCGAAGGCTTGTTGGGATTTGGTTTTGCGCCATAGTCACTCCAGGGCACGACTGTGTCGTTTGAGGGTTTTGGTGTGATCAGTCTGCCAGGGCTGGTGCGGTCGGGGTCTGATGTTGCGTGTGGGTAAAGGCTCTAGTGAGTCAAGGGCTGTTGACAGCGCATTGTTATAGGCAGTCATAGCCAAGTCGGGGCAGGACAGGGGGAGGATGCTGTTGTGGAGTTGATCAGCTGCAGAGTGGAGGGAGGCAGGGTTAAGGTTGCGGAGGTTACGGCTGGTAGTAGTGTGACATTTGGAGGGGTAGGTGTTGAAGAACGAGGAGATAGAGAAGGTAATCAGGTTGTGGTCAGAGAGAGGGAAGGGGGTGTTAGTGAGGTTGTGGGGAGCGCAGCGGTTGGAGAAGACGAGATCAAGGATATTACCGTCAGAGTGGGTGGTGGATTGTATGCACTGTGCAAGTACAAAGGAGGAGGTTAAGTGGAGAAGATGGGATGTGGCCGGGTTGTCGAGGTTGACAGGGATGTTGAAATCCCCAAGGATGATGGTGGGTAGCTCAGAGGAGAGGAAGAAGGGTAGCTAGGAGGAAAAGTCATCCAGGAAGCGGGATATGGATCCAGGAGGCCGGTATATCACAGCAATCTTCAGAGGGGTTGGGGAGAATAGTCAGACGCAGTGGGCCTCGAAGGAGGAGAAGGATAGAGAGGGGGGGTTTGGGAGGACTCGGAAGGTGCTCTGTGGTGACAGGAGCAGACCAACCCCACCACCTTTACGACCGTTGGGTCTGGGTGAGTGGGTCCAGGTGAGACCTCAGTAGGAGAGAGCAGCAGGGGAGGTAGAGTCAGTGGCCTGGATCCAGGTTTCCGTGATCGCTAGGAGGTTGAGGGAGCGGGAAACAAATAGGTCGTGGATGGCGGTAAGCTTGTTGCACGGGGGGGAGATTTTAGGGAGCAGGGGGACAGATACTAAGTTGCAGGGGTTGCGGCAGGACGTGGAGGCGGGAGAGTGTTGTGTGGGTGAAGGAGGTGGTGGAGGGCCAGGATTCGGGGAGATGTCCCCTGCGGTTAGGAAGAGGAGAAGGGTGAGAAAGGTGGCATGGGAGCGGGATGTGCAGGAGCGTGTGAAACTACTAGTGGAGGTGTTCGGGTCAGTGGGAGAGTGGAGTATTAGGAGGAGGTGGTGGGTGCCGTAGAGTGATTAATTAGACTGGCTGCTGCTAGCAAAATCACAAATGTGTACCGGTAAACAAATGTGTGAGTGCAAACATAAAAATTGCTGAGCTGCCTCTCCCAAAGACTACTTTAAATAATTAATTAAATAAATGAATTAACTCCCTACTACACAAAGGGTCCCCACAAATCTGCATGTGCTATAATGTCCCGTGGGCTGGCAATTATATCCCTCCTCCCCAGTGACTAATTCCCAAATAAACCAATAAGTAAATTATATTAAAATCCCAATAATTGTGGAAACATATAAAAGTTCCAAAAAAATTGAAAGTTCCAAAAAAAATCCCAAAGAAACCACATCCGGTGTGAATATTAAGTGATACAGTAGTAAGAAGCAGTGGCGGACTAACAACTCATGGGGCACCCGGGCAATAGGGGATCATGGGGCCCCTGTGTCCTTGCCCACACTCAAAAAAGCCTATAAAAAGGGTACCAGGGGCATTTCATGGGCCCCCTACTGACCCCGGGCCCTTGGGCAGTGCCCGAGTGCTTGAATGGTCAGTCCGCCCCTGGAAAGAAGTGTCTGTTAACGTCATACGACAAAACATGTAGATTTGGGCTTGATAGCGCTACACTTGTCCTATGAGAAGGAATTGCTTTTTGCTGGGATTTAAAGTGTCATACACATGGTTTTTATGTAAGTGCAATTTTAAATGTTTTTTACCTAATAAATACGGTGGTACGCTCTAGAGGTTATTGGGATTTTAATATATATATAAATATATATTGTTTTGTACAATTTCACTGTATACACAGTTTCATGGCATTGTATATGTGCTATTTTTAGCACTACTGTCATTTAAACACCTTGTATTTACTTATTGGTTTATTTGGGATTTAGTCACTGGGGAGGAGAGATATAATTGCCAGCCCACAGGGCATTATAGCACATGCACATTTGTGGGGACCCTTTGCGTAGTATGGAGTTCATTCATTTATTTAATTATTTATTTAAAGTAGTTTTTTGGAGCGGTAGCGCAGCAATTTTTATGTTAACACTAAATCTATCCTCAGCCACATTCTAAGCCTAATCTATCTAGCCCTGCAAAAAAATTGCTATACTTACCTGTTCTGCATCCGCTCCAGTTTGGTCTCCAGTGGTGCCCTCTGTGTGCAGGAGACAGCCGACAACAGCTGGGAAATGTCTGGGAAGTGCCGTCGCCCATGGAGTTACTATGGGACTTCTGTTGTCGGCTGCCTCTTCTACACATTCTTAAACACTGAAGCCACCACTGACAGCTCAACCTGGGACTGGAGTGGATGCAGAACAGGTAAGTATAGTGATTTGTTTCTTTACAGGGCTAGATAGATTAGGCTTAGAATGTGGCTGTGCCAAGAGCCCAGCATGAGGTTTTGAGATTGCCTGATGGAACTTGGTCTTCCTATAGTTATAATAAAGACAAAGCACAGAAACTGAAAGTAACAGGTGGCTCCACCCATACCCTCTCATATGACAAAGTTTAGTTTGACCAGGGTAAGCACTGGTAAGGGCAGGGATATAATGTGCTGGAAGTATGAGGATCCTCAAGTCATAGAGAGATCTGGAGCAAACAAAAGCTGTTGGCCAGTTTGTTCAGAGCTGCCTGAAACCTAATAAATGGCAACCTGCTTATCCACTAATATGAATTCTGATAAGGGTATCAAAATAATGGGCGTGTTGATTCCCCCAAAAATGTGTATGAGTGTATAGGGATCACTTCTACTTATAGTCCTGGGGACATGTTGAGGGCATGTGGCCTGGTATGTTACAGGAGGAGGAGGGAGCTCGCTCGTCTTGTTTTTCTGTGCCAACCGATCATCCCCTTTTTCTGTGCCAGCCAAGTTGCATGCTTAGATTAAGGGTCTAGTATGGATTTCGTGGGGGACCACGGGCATTAGGGGGATTTGCTAAGTGTATTGGGGTGAATGAAGGGGTGTGTTAAGCGTATTGGGGTGAACGATAGGGTTTCTGTGTATAGGTGGGCATTAGGGGGATTTGCTAAGTGTATTGGGGTGAATGATGGGGTGTGCTAAGTGTATTGGGGTGAACGATAGGGTTTCTGTCTGTGCTGTACACGATATGCTCCAGACTGGTCCATTCTATACTTTTGTGCAGTGCATTTTACAATCCACACAGCTCAGTTGTGAATGCTGTTCTCTATACTATAGTCCATAATACCTATAACAACAGTATTGTCTTATTAAAAGGCAGAGGTTATTTGTACCACTGGGATGTCTGAATTTCCTTCTGCCAAATGAGTAGGCACATTTTTCCTTGATACAAAGCCAACGGTTCGGTATAAACTTTGGCCATATTTGATCAATGATCACTACTACTCATCGTCATGGGGACATGTTGAGGGCATGTGGCCTGGTATGTTACAGGAGGAGGGAGCTCGCCCGTCCTGTTTTTCTGTGCCAAGCGCTCATCCCCTTTTTCTGTGCCAGCCAAGTTGCATGCTTAGATTAAGGGTCTAGTATGGATTTCCTGGGGGACCACGGGCATTTTCTTTGTGACTCAAAAGGGTCTAGTACGTATTTTTGGCGGAATCTACACATTTGTTTACACTTTAGAATGTGCTACAGCAAAAGTAACATTTACAAAAAAAAAAATACAGCTTAAATTGTAGGCAAATGACATTTCATTTTCAGCTTCTTTTTAAAAATAAATGTTTACTTTGTAAATGTCAGTGCTTTACAAAACCATTGCTCCTAGCCTAATGGAATTAAATTTTTTTTTTGTATCGGTACCTGTTCCCAAGGGCAGTGCCCACTTCATCTTTTAGACAGCCCGTTGCCTATTAGTCCAGAAAATGGGTGTTTTTGATTTGACAGATTCAGCTCTCATTGATTTCAGTTGGGTTCGGATTCGGTATCTGAACTTCTTTGATGTTCTCTAGACCCTGCTTGAACTGAACCCAGGGCAGTTCAAGTTATCTCTATTTACCAAAAAAAATATATTTTTATGTTGTATCAAAGATATTCCCATTTCAGTGTTGCTTTACAGTTCTTTGAGTGTTACAGAAATATGTTTAACTCTTTTTTAAGAGTCGTTTTGATATTTGAAATCAGGGAGATGATGATCCATGGAGAGTTTACACATTTTCAGATCTCTCATAGGTGGTGACCCACATTATGGATTACAAATAAAAAGAGAATTGTGTTCCACTATGACCTTTTTCAGGTAATGCATTGGTGTGCTGCCTTCTGTATAATTCAAAGGCAACACAATGAAATTATACAACCCAAAACGCAAAAGTCTTTCTTTAGAAAAGGTGAATGAACCCGCTTCCATCCAAACAAAATATCTATTTGTTCTACTTATTATATTCTCTTTCCAATCCTCTACTCAAATTGTCCATCTCATTGGCACTAATACTTTCACACTGTCTCACACAGTATCCTGTTTTCTTCCTTTTCAGTTTGTGTTTTCCTGTGTAAGAGGGTATTTATGATAAAAAGTACAATAATGCACAAGGCTTTTATGCTTTATATAGCAATAATTACATCCATTTTTATTCTTCTCTAGTTCAAAAGAGGGTTACTGCATATTGTTTGGAAAGAATATGCTGTCAATTTCTTCAAGAGGAGGAGAAAGGAAGGGTTATGTGACCTATTTGAATGTGTTATTATGGAATATAGATGCTTAACAAAAAAGTGTACAAACACACCAGCAAATGGCTTAAATTATGACAGTCATTTTCACAGCATAATTCATATTATTCTCTAGTTTTTAAATGTGTATTTTAATTGCATGTAAAAATATTTCACACTAAGTACGGTATATATTTATCCATCTTTAGGTCAAATAAATAAAAAATTCTGGTGTACATTAGCTTTTGTTGTTTTCATTTACCAATGTAGAGACAAGGTCCCACTCACTCTCTCTCTCTTTCTTTATATATATACATATATATATATATATATATACACTATATTGCCAAACGTATTGGGCCACCCCCCCAAATCATAGGATTCAGGTGTTCCAATCACCTTCATGGCCACAGGTGTATAAAATCAAGCACCTAGGCATGCAGACTGCTTCTACAAACATTTGTAAAAGAATGGGTTGCTCTCAGCAGCTCATTGAATTCAAACGTGGTACCGTGATAGGTTGTCACCTGTGCAATAAGTCCATCCGTGAATTTTGCTTGCTACTAAACATTCCATAGCCAACTGTTAGTGGTATTATAACAAAGTAGAAACAACTGGGAACAACAGCAACTCAGCCACAAAGTGATAGGCCACGTAAAATGACAGAGCGGGGTCAGCGCATGCTGAAGCGCACAGTGCGCAGAAGTCGCCAACTATCTGCAGAGTCAATAGCTAAAGACCTCCAAACTTCATGTGGCCTTCAGATTAGCACAACAACAGTGCGTAGAGAGCTTTATGGAATGGGTTTCCCAGCAGCTGCATCCAAGCCTTACATCACCAAATGTAAAGCACACCACCACTGGACTCTAGAGCATTGGAGATGTGTTCTTTGAAGTGATGAATCACGCTTCTCTGTCTGGCAATCCAATGGACGTGTCTGGGTTTGGTGGTTGCCAGGAAAACAGTACTAATACTGCATTGTGCTAACTGTAAAGTTTGGTGGAGGAGGGATAATGGTGTGGGGTTGTTTTTCAGGGGTTGAGCTTGACCCTCTAGTTCCAGTGAAGGGAACTCCTAAGGCATCAGCATACCAAGACATTTTGGACAATTCCATGCTCCTAACTTGGTGGGAACAGTTGGGAATGCCCCTTCCTGTTCCAACATGACTGCGCACCAGTGCACAATGCAATGTCCATAAAGACATGGATGAGCAATTTTTGGGGTGGAGGAACTTGAATAGCTTGCAGTCCTGACCTCAACCCAATAGAACACCTTTGGGATGAATTAGAGTGGAGACTACGAGCCAGGCCTTCTTGTCCGACGTCAGTACCTGACCTCACAAATGCGCTTCTGGAAGAATGGTCAAATATTCCCATAGACACACTCCTAAACCTTGTGGACAGTCTTCCCAGGAGAGTTGAAGCTGTTATAGCTGCAAACGGTGGGCCAGCTCAATATTGAACCCTATGGACTAAAACTGGGATGCAATTAAAGTTCATGTGCGTATATATATATATATATATATATATATATATATATATATATATACAGTATATATATACACACACTACTGGTCAAAAGATTTAGAACACCCCCATTCTTCCAGTTTTTATTAATATTTAAAAAGTTCAAGTCCAGTAACCTGAAATGCTACAAATGTAAGTGGTACACTGACAAAGGTGAATAAAAAGAGTTTAGGTTAACAAAAACTGAAAAATAATGTACATTTCAGAGTTATACAAAAAGGCCTTCCAGGAAAGTTATGGGATAACATCTCACAGTTCTACTGTAAATTAAGCCTTGAAAGTTTATGCTAATAATTCCTACAGGTGCCCCAGCTTTTGTTGGTTACTTACAAGCTTTCTGTCAGTGTAAAAGCTATTTTGAAACAGGCTGCATTACTACACCCTCCTAAGCAATATTTGGACAGCTTTGTACTGCAAGAAGTAGTATTATGCACTCAAAAAGGCAAAAAAAAGTCAATTAATAAAAGGAAACAGACAGACCATTATAACTCTTTAAAGTAAAGTGTAGGTCTTTCCTTTAGAGAAATTGCTTGGAGCTGTAGGTTTTACAGGTTGATTGGCTGTAAGAAAGCCATTGCTAAAATGGCAAAATAAGAAAAAGAGTCTTGCCTGCGCTATGAAGCACCACCAGTGGTGAGATCTTTGGTTCATCATGAAGGGTTTTTGCATGCCATCATGTAGGTGAAAGAATGGTTCCTTGTTGTGTGACACCAACCATCAAACATGGAGGTGGAAGCATGAGGGTCTGGAGCTTTTTTGCTGGATAAAGAGTTGTCAACTTGCACAGAGTGAGTGGCACCTTGAACCAAAACCACTATCAGAGCATTTTTCAGTACCATGCAATATCCTTTGGAATACACCTAGTTGGTCAGGGTTTCACCCTACAGCAACATAATGAACCAATATATACCTGCAGGTTGTGTCAGAACTACCTTAGAAGAAAATAGCAAAACAGTAGAATTCAAATAATGGAATGGTCAGCACATTCTCCAGACTTAAACCCCATTGATCTGGTTTTGGATGAACTAGACAAAAGTATGAAAGCAAACCTACAATTGCAACACATTTGTGGGAACTTCTGCAACAGAGTTGCGAAGAACATTCCAAACAATATTTGATTTCTGTTGTAAAAAGAATGAAACAAGTGTGTTCAGTTGTTATATCTGCAAAAGGTGACTACCGTGTGTGGGGGAGAATGCAGTAGAAAGTGCTATACAGGGAGTTGCAGAGGACATTACTGTGTGTGTGTTTGTGGGGGGGGGGGGTACTGTAGGGGGGAAAGGGTTGCAGAAGATACTGCTATGCAGGGGGGCAGAGAAAACTACTGGGGGGGATGACAGAAAACAATGCCATGGGGGGACAGGACACTGCCGTGTGGGGGGGGGGATGCAGAGGACAGTGCTATACAGGGGGGCAGAGGACACTACTGGGGGAGTGCAGAGGACACTGCTGTGGTGGGGGAGAGGACACTACTGGGGGGGGGATGCAGAGGACACTACTATAGTGAAGAAGAGGACACTACTGTGGGGGGGGGGTGCAAAGGACACTGCTGTGGTGGGAGAGAGGACACTACTGGGGGGGGGGGGATGCAGAGGACACTGCTATAGTGAAGAAGAGGACACTACTGTGGGGGGGAGGTGCAAAGGACACTGCTATGGGGGGCATAGGACACTACTGTGGGAGATGGCAGAGAACACTACTATGGATGCTATTGTGTGTGTGTGGGGGAGGGCAGAGGATGCAACCGTGTGTGTGTGGGGGGGCATAAGACACTACTGTGTGTGTGTGGGTAGAGAACACTACTGTATGTGGGAGGCAGAGGGGAAGAAACACTACAATGGGGGGCATGGTAAATTTCTGAGGGGAAAATTATGTGAAAAGAGGCAGAGGATACCACTGGGGGGGAAGCAGATGATACCACTGTGGGGGGGAATGATTTGAATCAGGAGAGAAGACACTACTGTGACACACTATGTGTTTTTATTGGGGGCAATGAGATCTCAACCTCTGAAAGATTGCCTACCTCTGATATATATAATGGGCCTTACTCAGTCTTATGATGAACAGTGTCATGTGTACTCATCTCCTACAAGATTTAACAGTAATTTATGAAGAATTCATAATGGGCCCCTTGGCACTGAAGCGTTGATCACACTACCAGCTGCTGAAGCACATATTTAGAGGAAAACTTACAAAACAGTGAGCCCCAATTTGATTTACTCTCCATTAACCTAGCTTAGCTCACCACTTTTTTCACACCAACATTTAACGTTTGAATAAAGAGGATTTGTTGAAGCCCCCAAAATGTCTTGGTTTGTCACCTTTGACTTCTTTATTAAAATAAATACTCTTCAATTTCTAAACTTTTATTCTTTTCCAACCTTTATTTATCCAAGGTTCAATCGAGGCTGTATTGTTATACAGCTCAACCTAAGCAGAGCTGTTGAGCTCTGCAGTATAGACTTATCTTTACATTGAGACGGTAAGCTATTTCTGGATCCATTGCCTCCTATGAACATGTTTTTGGCTCTTGCATTGAAGTCTGTCTAAAGAAATCTTACCAACTGAGAATTAATTAAGCTAGCACATTAATGAAATTAGAAAAGCCTACCCAAACCTCAATAAACAGTATTGAATGAACTTACATTTGAAGAGTTGAGAGGCAACATTCCCAAAAATGTAAGCATTGCATGTGAAGTGCCACAATTTTTTCACACAAAGGACTGCAGCTTATATTCCGAATGTTAGTCATGCTAACTCAGAAACTCAGCAGAAAATGCAATTCCTGGAGTATAGCACTAGAATATATTATAAAACAAACCTTCCTTTATTGTCTTTTTCTAGTGTACAATCTCTATAGTGCATACGCTGTACAGTGTACACTCTCTGCCCATATCCAACAGCTTCAACATGCCAAGAATGGAGATAGATTTGCCAGGATGATATAACTCAAACATGCAAGAACAGGAGTTACATTATCAGCAGCCATCTAATGGGGTAGATAGGATAACATTAGAAGAGGGTAAATACAGAGTGAGTCAAATATAATGTGCAAACATGCTATGCATTCCTACCTAAACCGTCCCTCAGCAACACTACATTCTGCTTTAATAAACTTAAAAGTAGTAAATGTCCATCTAATACAAGCCACAGGCCCACCAAAACCAATGAAAAATCTTATACTACACAAAAAAGGTAGAGGGTTGGAGTTAATAGAATGTGTCCTAGAATCTGAGACTAACAGTAGGCATTACTCACCTCACTAGGTTTACTTCATTTACTTCATTGAATAACTAGATTTCATGTAATTTGTAAACTGATCTAGTAATTCCCCACAAATGCTTTCATCTTGATAAAATAATTATATACTTTCATGTGTTTCTATTGCAGACAGGCAAATAGGTGTATCAAAAACCATTTGCTTTATGTGGACACATTTGTGTGTTTTTTTTTTTAGCAAATAACGTATTACATGAAAGCGGTCAATGCACAGAAATGGTAACAAAGGGTAGTTGCTGTTCTAAATTTTTTTTTTTTTTACTTTATTTACTTTAGTTTACTTTATTTGCCATTGTTTATGGTGTTCTGTCACTTTAGGTGTTGCAGCTGTCCACATGGAAAGATGTTTGACAGTGCTCTCGGTTACAGGGCTTATACTGAATTATTATGTCTTAAATAATTTAACAAGTAAGCAGTAACTGTAGAAAATAAGCTACTTTCAAACACTTCTCTGTGTCTGTTTCTTTTTCTTTTAAATTGGATCAATATGTAATGGCTATAGCCCTAACTACTGCAAAGGCAATAAACTGTCAGCATTTTGAAAGTCTGAGTTTATTGGTATATATAGACAATATCAGCCAAATTAAGAAAATTTATCAAATAAAATGTGTACATAGATCATACTGCAGATCACATACCTGCATGTTCATTTCAGTACTGTCACTACCTACTGACATATTGATTATATGTCTCTAAATGCCTGATTCCATGATCCCACACTTCGGTTCTCCAGTATTTCAAATCTGCATTAAAAATAGCAAGCTACAATCACACTGCCTTTTTCTTTATTGGATTATGTTAGATCTGTTGTTTAGGTGTACAAGGCATTATTTGAAGCATTATTTACTCACTGGAGAGGGTATATATATCTTGCATGGTCTTCTTGATTAGTTGGTCATACCATATTATTTTGGGTTCGGTGGAATGAGTTTGGGAAACTAGGGTTGTTTCTAGTGTTTTTTTAAATATGACATGAGCTTTGTGAAGATGGACACTGGGCAATTATAGGTGTTTGGTTTGCATTAAATGTTTTTGGTAATTAACAATATACTTGCTCCCTATATATATTTAATATGGTGGTATGGATACTTTGTGGTTAGGTGATTTGCTTTTGATAAGCCCTTATGTGTACAAGGAGGCTGTAGTAGTATCCTTGGATATATTTTTTTAGTAACATACTGTACATAAGTCACAACTTAATCTGTTTTATTTGAACCAAGGGTTATAAGTCCCACATTTCAACAATATATTGCAATTTCTCTAAGCTTACCATACAAATAGCTAATGTGTATAGTGCTGTATAAAAATAAATAAATAAAACACGTTTGCTTCAATGCATTGTACATCAGGCAAATGTGGTGGAAGATTGGGCAACCTGGAGCCAAACTGAGTTACATACTCTACCAACACTGATAGCATTAGCCAGATCATCCCCCACACCTATCACCTTTTGTATCATCTCCCCCTTCCTTTAGATTGTAAGCTCCACAAGCAGGGCCCTCCTTTTCCTTCTGTACTGAAATGTATTGTAATTGTACTGTCTCCCTTATATTGTAAAGTGCTGCGCAAACTGTTGGCACTATATAAATCCTGTATTATAATAATAATAATAATAATTAGCAAGATCTTTCTCTGTTCAGCAAGTAATTGCTTACAGAAATCTGTGTCCTACCCAGGGGCGGACTGACAACTCATGGCACCCCTGGGCAATAGGGGATCATGGGGCTCCTGTGTCCTTGCCCACACTCAAAACACACCCAAAAAAGCCTATAAAAGGTACCAGGGGCATTTCATGGGGCCCCCTGCTAACCCCGGGCCCTCGGGCAGTGCCTGAGTGCTCAAATAGTCAGTCCACCCCTGGTCCTACCCCTTGTTCAGCTAAGTTGACAGTTATTTAATGCACATTTTTATTGGTTTGCTGCAGTTCATGTAGGATGATATCTGTAACTATTCCATTGTTTTTCCATCACTGGTGCACTTTTTGAAAATGTCCACTAGTTTTCCCATGGTGTCCTGCAATAGGTTTGAACTACTTTTTGTCTCTGCTTATTTCTTCTGAAGAAAAGTATTTATTTTCCTTCCCTGTGGAGTCCTAATTGGTGAATACACTTCATCCTGCTGTGATGATACGGTTGTGCCACTTTCTGGTCTATGTATGTTTCTTCAGAATCTAATAGATACAAACATATATACGAAAATCAAGTGTAAACTGTTACAATTGCAGCACAGTGGCTCAGTAGTTATCCCTCATGCCTTAAAGCAGTGGGGTCCTTGGTTCTAATCCTGGGCAGGTCATTATATGTATAGAATTGTATATTCCTCCTGTGCTTGCACACTACAAAGACATGCTGGCAGGTTAATTGGCTCTTTTGCAAATTGGACCCTAGTGCGTGTGCATCTCTTATGTATGTGACACTGTAAGCTTCTTGCGGGCAAGGTCTGGTATGAACAAATAGTATGTTAAAACAGTACTAAAGGCTAAATGTTTTTTACCTTAATGCATTCACTGCATTATGGTAAAAAAAACACCACAGTATATTTACAACCCCATATATCCCTAAGCATTTAACTACTGTCCTTTGTCACTGCTGGTAGGTCCATTGACACAATGCACTGTTCCCTGAACTACTTGGTCTGTAGAGGAGAGGGTAGGGAAGTGGTAAGTTCCTGCAGCTGCATGTCTTGCTGGGTGTTGTGTGTTTGAATGACCACATATTGGCCAGCAGTTCAATTGCACAAGTGTCGGCTCAACAGCCAGCTAGCTAAGAGAGGCACCCACAAACCAAGCAAGGATGAAAAACAAACTTTAACCACTTGCCCTTCAGAGGATTTACCCTCCTTCCTGACCAGGCCATTTTTTTGCAATAAAGTGCTGCGTTACTTTAACTGACGATTGCACAGTCATGCAACGCTGCACCCAAATGAAATTTATGTCCTTTTTTTCCCAGAAATAAAGCTTTCTTTTGGTGGTATTTGATTTTTTGCGCTATGAACAAGAAAAGACCAACAATTTTGAAAAAAAACAAAACAATATTTTGACTTTTTGCTAAAACATATGCAGTAAAAAAATAAAAAAAATCAAATTTCATCATAAATTTAGGCCAAAATGTATTCCATAGCATGTCTTTACAAAAAAATCCTAATACATGTAAATTAATTGGTTTACGTGAAAGTTACAGCATCTACAAATGGAGGTATATATACTGGAATTTTTTTTTATACTAGTAATGGCGCCAATCAGTGACTTACAGTGGGACTATGGGACTGCGGTGGGCATTCTGTACTGGGGGAAAACTGACTAACTGTCACTGACATCCTCAGTGACATTAACACAGTGATCAGTGCTAATAAAAAGCACTGACATTGTTCTAATGACACTGGGCAGGAAGGGGTTAACAGCTGGGGCAACCAAAGTATTAACTGTGTGCTGTTTTACTATGTGGTCTGTGTGTGTTTTACTATGTAAGTATGCTGCTTTGTATTGCTCTGCTATGCAATATCAATATGCAATGCAAAGCAGCATGCTGGTGCTGACAGGGGAGAGACCTGTATTGTTTACATACAGACCTCTCCTCTGTCAGTGTTCCTCAGTGATTGCTGGGTGCAGGTGGGGAATCTCCAGCCGGGACCCAGTGATCAACATTTATAGCTGTCAATGGTGGCGCGGGTAGGGCAGAAATGCAAAATCACGTATATATGATGACATGATTTTGCGCAGCCCTGCTGCTCTATAGCTGTAGTTCTGCTATAAGGCGATTGGGAAATCGCTTAAAAAACAGAAACTAAGCCTCTAATGTAAATGTACACCTCTGTTTGAGTGTTAAAAAATATTGTTTAATATCACTTTAAGCACTATGCAAATTGATAGTGCTATACATATTACTCTGAGAAATAAGTAAGTTTGGCGCCCCTGCATGGTCAGGTAGTTGTGTGGGGAGAGCTAAAATCAAGAGCTCTTCCTCTCACAGCTACTTGACCTCACCTTACTGTAGGACACAAACTGCCCCTGTAGCAGTCAGTGACGGTGCGCATACAGCTAAGTGCCTTCACAAAGTGCTACAGGCTTACACTATTGGATGCTGAAAGGTATGTGTTCTCCAGGAACACCTACCCTTTAGCATTTGCAGGTCTGTGTACTTTGTCTGGAGTGCCCACGTGTCTGGCATACTGATGGAGTACAGCAACAGCTTTGCTGAGCTCTCCTATTTCTTCGCCGGCATGATTGTCTGAGAAACAAGAGAGAAGAAGACCTCACTGACCAAGGGGTGGATATTTTCTATAGTACAAGACTTCTTCTTTACCATGTCTACTGTTTGGTAGTTGACAGGTAGGTCCAGGGGCGGACTGACCATTTGGAAACTCGGGCACTGCCCGAGGGCCCGGGGTCAGTAGGGGGCCCTTTGAGATGCCCCTGGTACCTTTTTCATAGGCTTTTTTGAGTTTGGGCAAGGACACAGGGGCCCTATGATCCCCTATTGCCCAGGGGCCGCATGAGTTGTCAGTCCGCCCCTGGGTAGGTCTGATAGGTTCTCTTTTTCTATAACTCTTTCACTCACTTTAAATGACTTTGGTGTGATAATTGGCCTTTTCCCCCCAGTTATTATGTACTTTGTAATAGACAAATGGCTGTAAAAAAAAGAAAAGGAAACCAAATCCATAACACATTTATTTAGGATACTGTATGTCTAAAGGTGTTACTTTAAACTAACGATAGTAATTTCAGCTTGTGAGGACTATCTTCAGGTACTACTGTTTTCTCAAGCATATCAATATGCAGGAGTTATGCTTGGTGAACTGTGGATATCTACATTCTAGTGAAACACTGATCAATTCATTTAGAGCTCTGAGTTTATGTAGTATGAGAAACCTGAAATGGACATTGAAAATCGGAGTTACAATAGCCTCTGTAACTGTTTAAATGCAGATGATGATATTGTATTGTGCCTTATATTGATTGAAATCATGGCTATTTTTTATGTGATTGAGGAGTGTTTTAAAGGGAATAGTTCAGATACATTTGTAGTATAGAACTGCGGTAGGTATTTATAAAGGTTTGGTGTTTTAATACACATTGTAAAGTAAACCCTGGTGATACCTGTTCTTATTTACTAGTGAGGGTATAAGCCTGTAAAAGACCTGGGGCACCTTTGGGCACTCCTTGGAGAGCAATAACAGTGAGAGTGGCTTAAATGGGCATGGTAAAATAAAACCTGGGCCTCCTTGTACCAGTGAAATATGCAAATATGCTTTAGTTGCTGTGCCAGTACGAGTCCCCATCTTTCCTTCCAGCACAAATCCCCCACAAAATCCACCCTCCCACCACAAATCAACTTCCCCAAAATCCCCTCCCAGCACAGGTCCTCTTACTCACTAACCCCCTCACCCCAGTACAAATCCTCCCATCCCAAACTTTCACTCCCAGCACAAATCCTCTTCCTTCAAAATTCTCCCACAGCACAAATCCCCCCCCCCCCAAATGCCCCCTTCCAGTATAAATCTTCCTCCTCCCAAAAAATCCTTCTCTTTACAGCTTCTATCACCTTCTCCCAGATGGTGCTTTTGGCTGAGATGGACAACTGGCAGGATAAGTGGCCAAATAACTTGTCCCACTTTTCCATTACCCTGTTAGCAATTGTAATGTTTCATTTTGTTTCTAACATCCATTTTGTCTTAAATCTATTTGAAGCACAAGACCTCTCATTGTTGTTAAGCTCCGATACCATCAGGAGGTCTGTTTGTGATATAAGCTCCTATGCTTGTATAAAATATCTGTGACTACTTAGAAGAAAATTCCAACCTATAGCCTCTCTCACTGTCCTTGTAATTATTCCTTGGTACAAATAAATCAAGTTTGCTGAATTGGAGGTCCTGGTCTGGGTTAAAATTCTTTGAGTCTTCCAGTCATCTCTGAGTGATCTTTAATAGACCCTTTCCAGAAAAATTCTGTTATCTTTCTTTAGGAATCTTGTATTTCATGGATGGTTGGTCTCTCTACCTTTTTTCTTTTTCCATGCCCATCACTTGTGGAGGTGCCTTCCTGTGGATTTTCAATAAGACATCTGCCATACCCTTGGACAGGTGACAGGTGCAGCAATACATCACCCTTCTCCTCTTCCTTTGGGTGCAAATTTCTTTCAGTTTTCACAGCTGTAATGAAAATCAAAATATTCCTCTGTGGTAATTAAAACTCCTTTATGCTCTCACCTTTACACACCTTACAGGAAGCTGGAGGTCGGGGTGTGTGTGAGAGTGGTGGTCTACGACAGAGAAATGGATGGAGATTGATAGGAGTAGTGGTGGATTTTTTTAAAAACAATCTCTTATACACATGATATGCTTTATTATATCAATAAAGGTTTCTGCACTTCCCCTGTGCAAAAACCCTTCCACTGTGGATCTCTGTTTACCTCAGACAAGATGTTGCTGTAGACCTTCATTAAGAAGCCTTGGGTTCCTTTCTCTGCTTATCGCAGTGACGTATCACCTTTGCTAATTGCAGTGCTTCATGGAGATAGCATTGCAATTTGCTGTTTATTGAACAGCCTTAAACATTTGCAGGTGCTACATCACCGTGATAAGCAGAGAAATATAAACCATGATTATACAAGCATAATTGCCGTTTATTAAATGCACATCTTAGTCTGAAAGCTAAACTCCAGGCATATATATATATATAAGGTACACTTTTAGGCCTGTTTCACACTGGTGGTTGAAGATCAGAAGAAACAGGTGGCTGAGCTGCTGTTTTACTGCCCCCTGGCTGCCCAACTAAAAGCTAAATAACAGATGGAGGAGGCTGTTCAAATGCAGCAACCTCAATACTTCTTGTCTGAAATTTTTAAATGCTGAGATGACAGGCGGCACTGCCTGTCAAACTTGGCCATTAAAATAAATGGGGTCAGGATGGAACAGCGAGCCAAATGGTTGGCTCATGATTGAAGGGCGTTCGCCCCACTACAAACTACAGAAGTAACAAATAAAAATCTTCCTGACATTTGCTGCTTAGCCATTCTCTGAAAAGCAAACCAATATGAATTGCTTTTAAGTGCTTTGGCTAGCTTTGGACCTAGCCTAATGCAGCTCTGTATTCATTAATAAGCAATGAATATACACTGCTCAAAAAAAATTAAAGGAACACTTTATAGCATAAAGCCAATTAAACTGGGATATTGATCTGGTCAGTTAAGTAGCAGAGGGGGTTGTTAATCAGTTTCAGCTGCTTTGGTGTTAATGAAATTAACAACAGGTGCACTAGATGGACAACAATCAGAAGACCCTCAAAACAGGAATGGTTTTACAGGTGGAGGCCACTGACATTTTTTTTCCTACTCATCTTTCCTGACTGTTTTTCACTAGTTTTGCATTTGGCTAGGGTCAGTGTCACTACTGGTAGCATGAGGCGATACCTGGACCCTACAGAGGTTGCAAAGGCAGTCCAACTCCTTCAGGATGGCACATCAATACATGCCATTGCCAGAAGGTTTGCTGTGTCTCCCAGCACAATCTCAAGAGTATGGAGGAGATTCCAGGAGACAGGCAATTACTCTAGGAGAGCTGGACAGGGCCATAGAAGGTCCTTAACCCATCAGCAGGACCGGTATCTGTACCTTTGTGCAACGAGGAGCAGGATGAACAGTGCCATAGCCCCTACAAAATGCCATCCAGCAGGCAACTGGTGTGAATGTCTCTGACCAAACAATCAGAAACAGACTTCATGAGGGTGGCCTGAGGGCTGGCATCAACTAGTGGGCCCTGTGCTCACTGCCCAGCACCATAGAGCTCTATTAGCATTTGCCATCAAACACCACTGATGCCCTGTGCTTTTCACAGATGAGAGCAGGTTCACCCTGAGCACGTGAGACAGACGTGAAAGGGTCTGGAGAAGCCGTGGAGAATGTCATGCTGCCTGTAACATCATTCAGCATGACCGTTTTGGTGGTGGGTCAGTGATGGTCTGTGGAGGCATATCCAAGGAGAGATGCACAGACCTCTAGAACACTCTTTCTCAACCAGGGTGCCCAGGCACCCTGGGGTGCCTTCAGGCTTCTTTAGGGGTGTCTTGGCAAAATGTCCAAATATTGTATACAAGCCAGCAGGTGGATCAATTCTGCCTTTTAATACACAAAGCCACAGGTTTACATTGTGCACTTTTATGACCTCCTAGCTGTCAGCATCCTAACAACCAAAGACATCATCAGTTGATAAGGAGGACGTTGGGTACATGCACATCATCCTTGTTTGGCACTCCCCTGCCACTCTCCATCAGCACTGGGGTCACATTAGCAGAGTGAGGGAGAGAAAATGAGAGACACACTGGAATACAAGTCAGTGTTCAAAGGTGTATTTGCTTTGGAAGAATATTCACCTCTAATGTTGTGTGTATTGGATGTGTGTAGAACAGTTTTTTACATTTCAGATTGGGGTGCTTTAAAATTGTGAGGAATTAAAGGGTGCCTTGAGATTATCCCTAATTTTAAAGGGTTCCTTGACTGAAAAAAGGTTTAGAAACACTGGGCTAGACAATGGCAACCTGACTGCCATTAGGTGTTGGGAAGAATCCTTGGACCCATTGTCAGACCCTATGCTGGTGCAGTGGGTCCTGGATTCCTCCTGGTGCATGACACTGCCCGGCCTCATGTGGCAAGAGTATGCAGGCAGTTCTTTGAGGATGAAGAAATTGATACCATTGAATGGCCCCCACGCTAGCCTGACCTAATCCAATAGAACACATCTAGGATATCATGTTTTGTTCCATCTCAGACTGTCCAGGAGCTCAGTGATGCCCTGGTCCAGATCTGGGAGAAAATACCACAGGACAAAATGGGGAGTATTTACTAAAGCTGAAGGTTGTAAAATCAGTCTCACTTCTGCATAGAAACCAATCAGCTTCTAACCTCAGCTTGTTCAATTAAGCTTTCGCAATACAACCTGGAAGCTGATTGGTTTCTATGAAGAAGTGAGATTCATTTTGCACTCTCCAGCTTTAGTAAATAAACCCCCATTTGTCATCTCATTAGGAGCATGCCTGGACATTGTCAGGCATGCATACAAGCCCGTGGAGCCATACAAGCTACTAAGTACCATTCTGAGTTGCTGCAATGAAATTTCAGCAAAATGGACTAGCCTGCTGTATCATTTTTTCACTTTGATTTTCGGGGTGTCTTTGAATTCAGTCCTCTGTAGATTGATAATTTTCATTTCCATCAAACGATGGGGCATCATTATGTTCCTAATACATTACCCAATCCATATCAGTATAGAGATCCAGCATGATATTTTTCCCCATTGAGAGTTGATGTGTTTTCAAAGCGTTCCTTTAATTTTTTTGAGCCGTGTGTTTTTTTTAATTCACCTAGGGTAAATACCTGAATTTTAATTGGTATCAGCCTCTTTCAATCCTTTATACAGCATCACTTAGACATACATGCAAAGCATTCTGACAGAAGGAAAGAGTAGAATCGGCAAAGGGGTGATCACATCAGTCTGCTGCTGCTTTTCACTGAAAAGTCTGAAAGCTAGGGTTGGAGAGAAGTGACACCACTTACAGCATCCTTAAAGTAATTCTAAAGCTTAAAATAACAAACATGCCATACATACCTTCTCCGTGCAATGGTTTTGCACAGAGCAACCCCAATCTTCCTCTTCTCGGGTCCACCACTGGTTCTCCTTGCTCCTCCCCCTGCCAAGTGCCCACCATAGCAAGCTTATTGCTACAGGGGTACTTGTGCAGGCTCACTCCTGAGCCTCCTCTGTGTGTATATGGGACAAAGAGAGAGCGGCTTGGCTCTGCCCCTGCTCCCTCCTCTGCTCCTAGAGAGAGACACTGCTCTTGTATACATCATTGGATTGGGATCGGGCTCAGGTGAGTATAAGGGAGGGCTGGTGGGAGCAGCTGGACTCAGAACATTTTTTAGAAATTCTGCCTTTACAACCAATTTTACTGTAAGTGGTGTCACCCATTTGGCTGTACTGTGTGTTTGACCTGTGTAAAGCTCAATAATGTTTCTCCCAGGGCCAATGCACTGTAGCTGGTTTTTAATTTGACCAGCCTGGAGCTCTGGTGAGTTTATTCAATTTGTTTGGTGGTGGATGAGCACGGTGTGGAGGTGATTCTCTAGGAAACACAAGAATCAAAAATATAAAAATATATGAATTGAAGGACTTCTTTTCCTTTTATCACAATTTGTTATGGACTATTAAGATAAATACATATTGTTTTTTCACATATATTTTTGCAAAATATTGTTATATATATATTTTTTTTTTTGCACAAATTGGCACATCAGTGTTTTATGTTTTATAACGGGGGTGTTCTATGATTTTTTATATTTATTAGAATATGTTTATTTTTTTTTACACATATATCACTCTTATAGGGGTCATTTGCATACGGCACCTTTTTTTTTGTTTGTTTTGCACCTTAGTATTTTTTGCACTTTAGCATTTTTGCACTTGAGTATATTTACGGTCTGTATACATATAATATTTTGGTATAAACATACTAATAGGGTGTTGGGGAGCGCTGTTTAAATCTTTTTATTTAGTATAAAGCTCAATAAAGGATGGACAAAAAATAAAAATCAATGACCAGTAAAACAGCTCCTTATGTGCCGTCAGTGTATTTAAATGTTTGCCTAGAGTTCAGCCTCAGGTGTTTAGGATGCCTAATCTGGAACGGTATGTAGTGCAACAGTTTCTGATTTTAGGATGTAGACTAAGCAAGAAAATTGAGAAAAGTGGGAGAGAACATTTAGTTTGCATCCAGAACCCCATCCTGAACAACATGTCCCAGACAGATAGAGAAAGTGCAACAGTATATTCACTGAAATGTTAAATAAATTATGGACTGTCAGATCAATTCTTGTTCTGGAGACAAAGTATCAGAAGAGAAAATGTATTTACACTCTTTCTACTGTCTTAATTACCAAATTTAATAATGTGATTTTCAGGTTTGTTCATAATATATTATCTTGAATAACAAACTCTGTGCACATCATTGTTTGAAATTTTGCTAGTTGGAAATACATCATTCATTTGCATCACTGAAGGTTTAATTATGCAAATATTTGATTTCATTTTCATGTGAATAATACAGTTTGTTCCAAACTCTCCAGTTTTCTAGTGGGATCATCGCAGCCTAATAACCTGTTCATCATGCAGTGTTAAAGTGTCATCTCACACAAACCCCTGGACAATGTGATATGGTTACAAAATCACGTATGGCACCTTAACACTCTTGATCTTGAACAATGTTATGCATAATAGGTTGGCAGGGCAGGAGAATAGTTATTGTTATCATTCAACCCTGAGGTCCTGATCAAGGGCACTGTATGTATGAAGCATTTATATTCTCTTCCTCAAAAGCATATTGGTAGGCTAAATGACCGTATACTGTCTGTCATCTCTTACAGAGGCATAATTAGCTTCTTTAATGGTCTCTTTAAAAACATTGAGCAATATCTGAATGCTAAACAAAATCTGGCAGTCGTTTAAAGTAATCGTCAAGTCAATCATTAATATGTTATATAACTAACTTTTAACTTGTTAATGTAATGGTAATGCAAAAGAAATGCTGTACATTATTGGGTGACAGGGCTTAGTCTCTCCTATGTGCTTTGTCGTCCTCATGTTGATGGCTTCATATGGAGAATACAGGTGGCCATTTCAAGACACAATATGCAGGGATAATCCACTGTCATCATCATCAGAAAACTCAGCCAGAGAAATGCCATGTAGGACCTTTCGGAGTTTATTCATATAGATAGGAAGTGGCTGCCAAGAGACCACAAATAATCAGTAGAACTGAGATGCAATAAAGGATGGAAAAAGTACAAATTTGTGTTTTATTTTAACCACTAGCCTACAGGGCACTTATACCCCCTTCCTGCCCAGGCCAATTTCCAGCTTTCAGTGCTGTTGCACTTTGCATGACAATTGCGCTGTCATGCAACACTGTACCCATATTAAATTTTTATCATTTTTTTGTGACAGATAGAGCTTTCTTTTGGTGGTATTTAATCACCTCTGGGTTTTTTATTTTTTCTTAAACAAACCAAAAACCACAGAAAATTCTGAAAAAAAAAAAGTTTTTTTTCTTAGTTTTTGTTATAAAATTTTGTAAATAAGTGATTTTTCTCCTTCACTGATGTGCACTAATGAGGCTGCAGTGATGGGCACTGATAGGCTGCACTGATGGACACTGATAGGTGGCACTCATGGGCACTGATGAGGAGGCACTGGTAGGTGGCACTGATGGGCATTGACAGGCATCACTGATGGGCACTGAAAGGCAGCACTGATACATGGCACTGATATATGGCACTGTTAGGTGGCACTGACTGGCACTGATAGGCGGTACTGGCTGGCACTGTTAGGCAGCACTGACTGGCACTGTTAGGCAGCACTGACTGGCACTATTAGGTGGCATTGACTGGCACTGCTAGGTGGCACTGATGCACACTGATAGGTGGCACTGACTGGCACTGATAGGCGGCACTGACTGGCACTGATTGTCAGCACTGATAGGTGGCACTGATTGGCATTGATAGGTGGCATTGACTGGCACTGATGGATGACACTGAAAGGCAGCTCAGATGGGCACTGATATGTGGCATTGATGTGCACTGGAATGCACTGATATGTGGCATTGATGTGGCACTGATAGGCACTGTCACGTGGCACTGATCCGCACTGACAGCTGGCACTGATGGACTTTGACAGGTGGCACTGCTGGGGCTACACTGATCATCAGGGCACACTGATCATCAGTGCCCTGATGATCAGTGTACATGTCCCTTCCGCGGAAAGCTGATTACCGGCTCTCCTCTCTTCTCGAGCTGTCAGCGTGACAGCACGAGAGGAGAGAAATGCCAATAACCGGCATTTCCATGTTTACATGTGATCAGCTGTGCTTGGACACATGACCGAGCCAACATCTTCGGCTCTTTCCGTGATCCGCTGTGTCCGAGGTACACAGCGCACCGCCGATCGCCGCGCATGCGCGGTGAGAATGGGAGGATGTCATATGACGTCCTCTCAGAACAAGAGAACCACCTTGCGCCCGTCATTGGACTATTTCTCTTACTGACAGGAAAAATTTATTTTACAAAACTGATTGAGTGAATCACCCCTTACTGGTCCTTCCAAACTTGCTGGACATTGTTCAATGGCCACCCAGTGCATCTTAGTAAAAAAGAAAATGGGGCTGTGAACTTTGAACACACAATATTCATTGCAAACCCATGTTGAAAGTGAATACCCCATCCAAACCCATGTTGAAAGTGAATACCCCATCCAAACCCATGTTGAAAGTGAATACCCCATCCCATCTGACTAGCTATATACATATCGAGCATATTTGATAAACATGCACAGTGAAATGAAGAAGAAAGACATGTAGAGACTACCTAATAATCCCCCAAAAACATGTGCTTTCTGTGTATCACAGCCAGTCCAGTGAAAAATACATTTTGGCTACTGATTTCATCAAAGCTTTATAGCTTTTTTTTTTTAAACTATGGGACCCATTTACCATGGGCTGCCACTGCTGCCTGCCCTCATTTCTTTGCTGCTGCTGACCATTCTACATTTTCCAGTTAATTACAAGCCTGGCACCTAATGTTGGGATGGCAGTGGAGTGACAGTGTCCAGGCAGCATAGCTGGAACGAGGTAAGCACTGTAAGGGTGGAAGAGTGCAGGGGGTGCAGAGGTGATCAGTGGTAGAAGAAGGAGTGCAGGGGATGTACAGGTTGATGAGGAGTGCAGGGGTTGCAGAGATTATCAGAGGTGGAGGAGGTATGCAGGGAGTGTAGAGGTGATCAAAGGTGGAGGAGGAGTGCAGGGGGTATAGAACTGATCAGAGGTGGAGCAGGAATGCATGGAGAGGTGCACAGGGGAGCAGTGGACAAAAAGTGCGGAAGTAAGTAGAGTACAAGAGGTGGCAAGTTGAATTGTAAACAAGGGATGTAGATGTAAGTGTTGAACAAAAGGTGAGCAGTGGACAAGATGTACAGACAAGTGTGATGGAGTACCTGACTATTTACTGAAGCTCTTTTTGAAGGCAGGCTCAACGTGTCAGCTCTTTTGCTATAATTTGTATGCAGAAAAGTATGTGAAAAAAATTGGTGTGCAGAGGTTTAAATGTGTCCATTTTTAAATGTGTCTGAGAGACGTTTGTTGTGGGACAATAATTAAAACATGTTTTATTTGTACAAAGACTATGGCTTTTGTGTTTTGTTGGATCAACTTCTAGTTAACTATGCCCCTATAAGCCTATACCATTGTCAATGTAGTGTGTACAGTTGCAAGAAAAAGTATGTGAACCCCTTGGGATTACGTGGAGTTTTGCATGAATTGGGCATAAAATGTGCTCTGAACGTCATCTAAGTCACAACAATAGAAGAACACAGTCTGCTGAACATAATACTACACAAACATTAGATGTTGCCATGGTTTAATTTCACATAACATGTAAACATTCACAGTGCAGGGAGGAAAAAGTATGTGAACCTTTGGACTTAATAACTGGTTGACCCTCCTTTGGCAGCAATAACCTCAACCAAACATTTCCTGTAGTTGCAGATCAGACCTGCACAACAATCTGGAGTCATTTTGGACCACTCCTCTTCACAAAACTGTTTCAGTGTAGCAATATTCTTGGGATGTCTGGTGTGAATCGCTGTCTTAAGGTCATGCCACAGCATTTCAATCGGGTTGAGGTTAGGACTCTGACTGGGCCACTCCAGAAGGCGTATTCTGTGCTGTTGCAACCATTGTTTTGTTGAATTACTTGTATGCTTTGGGTCATTGTGCTGTTGCATCACCCATCCTCTGCGGAGCTTCAGTTGGCGGACAGATGGTCGTACGTTTTCCTGCAAAATGTCTCGATAAACTCTGGAATTCATTTTCCCATCAATGACAACAATCCGTCCAGACCCTGAGGCAGCAAAGCAGCCCCAAACCATGATGCTCCCTCCGCCATGTTTCACAGTGGGGATGAGGTTTTGATGTTGGTGTGCTGTGCCTTTTTTTCTCCACACATAGTGTTGTGTGTTCTTCCCAAACAACTCAATCTTGGTTTCATCTGTCCACAGTATATTTTGCCAGTAGTGCTGTGGGACATCCAGGTGCTCTTTTGCAAACTTCAAACGTGCTGCAATATTTTTTTTGGACAGCAATGGCTTCCTCCGTGGTGTCTTCCCATGTACTCCATTCTTGTTTAATGTTTTCCTTATTGTAGATGTGTCAACAAAAATGTTAGCATGTGCCAGAGATTTCTGTAGGTCTTTAGATGACACTCTGGGATTCTTCTTTACCTCATGCAGCATTCTGCGCTGTGCTCTTGCAGTCATTTTTACAGGATGACCACGCCTAGGGGGAGTAGCAACAGTGCTAAACTTTCTCCATTTGTAGACAGTCTGTCTTACTATGGACACATGAACATCAAGGCTTTTGGAGATACTTTTGTAACCCTTTCCAGCTTCATGCAAGTCAACAATTCTTGATCGTAGGTCTTCTGAGAGCTCTTTTCTGCCAGGCATGGTTCACATCAGACAGTTCTTCTTGAAACCAGTAAACCCAAACCAGGTGTGTGTTTTTTAAGGGCAGGACAGGTGTCAGCAACACATCCAATATCATCACACTGATTGGAGTCAAGGTTGGCTCACTCCTGGCTCCAATTAGCTCTGGGAGAAGTCATTAAGCTAGGGCCTCACATACTTTTTCCTCCCTGCACTGTGAATGTTTACATGTTATGTGCAATTAAACCATGACAACATCTAATGTTTGTGTAGTATTATGTTCAGCAGACTGTGTTCTTCTATTGTGGTGACTTAGATGACGTTCAGAGCACATTTTATGCCCAATTCATGCAAAGCTCCACGTAATCCCAAGGGGTTCACATACTTTTTCTTGCAAACTCAATATTCCCTACAACTTGCATAATGCAATGCATTATTGCTCTCCTTGGAGTGCCCAGGAGAGCCTTTTCTGGTAAGCATTTGCATTGGATTGACACTCAGGAATCTATTCCCTATTTTTAATTATAATGATGGTTTTCTTTACTTTTATTTAAAGTTTTTCACTTTGCTGATTTATTTATGGGAGAAAAATAAGAGCTATACTTGAATGGTGCATTTGTATGTTTTTATTAGTTAGCCATTGTTATTTGTCGTTGTATGGCTTTTCTGACATTTAGTGATAAGTCTCTTCTTGGGTTCCTGAAATATGCCTGAAAAGAAGCTACACTGTTGCTGTCTTTGGGATTTAAATGAGCCCGAGAGCCTGTTGGCCTGCTGTTGTAAACAAGTTGATACATGTTGAATAGACATCTATTCTTCTGCCTCAACCTGTTTATCACTATAGCACAATGCCTGTGTACAAAACTTTAATGAACCCTATAAGCAGAGTCAGAACAGCTACACTTGAAGTATTCTGTATGCTGTATGAAGCAGGTGAGGCTAAGTGTTTGCTGGCATTTCCTACCCATTTCTGGACTTTATCACAAGAACAAAAATGTTTATGAATGAATATAAAGGCAATCTAAGGGAGTTACTGTAGGGTCACGAAATTAAAATCAGTTTTGCTTGTCGCTATCTCCCCTTTGCTTTGTTTAAGCATAATATAGGAGAGAAATGATGTACTGTCATTGGCCAAAACAATATGAACAGGGTCATTAACCAGTAGAACCAACCCAAGCTGCTGGTGGAAAGTACATAGACCCTTAATTCCTAATGCAAACAACTGAGGTCTGAAAAATCAGATTTTCATCTTGCCTGTACTTATTGGCTTTGGATCTTAATTCATTCTCAGCACACCAATAAAATCCTTTATAAGACAAATATTCCACAACACAGACAGAGACTTCAGAAATACCTATTTTACCAGACAGGAAAATCTATAAAACTTAGTGAAGTCAGAAAAGAAGTTTAAACACTGCAACCCTGAAAGCATAAAGCTTCTGAATGCAGCTAATACAGAAAGACAATTGAATAAGAGAATCAGCAAGAAACTGTCAGCATGTTTCTTAGTTGGAGTTGCCAAGTGTTGTGTCCTTGTCTGCAGAAGCACTAATGTTTGGATGCCTGTGTAACATTTGAAACAATTTGTTGTCTATAAGTATCTATTATTTCTGCACTTTATAATCATCTACAGCATATGTCTTTTGTGCCTTTTAGTTTCTTTTTCTTAGCATTTTCATAGTTTTGATTATGACATTGGCTGAAATTGTAATTCAGGCATAGGGGGGATTTTACTAAATGTAATATATAATCAAAATGGTCTTTTATGAAGGTAACTCTCCTCAACAGTATGTGTATAATGTTTATTTTGTGTATAATGTTTATTTTGACATATTTAAATATAATTTAGAATGTTCTGTTTATGTGGGAGTATGCTCAACGGATCCTCAATTTTTAGGCCTAGGCATTTTTAAAAACTTGGGTGCTGGCTATATGATTAGAATTATACTGTATGGTGAATTTCTACATCTGAGATGTAACTTATCGCGGTTCAATGACATCTTTAAATTATTTACATAATATTTAACAACTTCCCTATACAGAATAAAAAAATGATTAAACTTGGTCTGATCATAAAAGCTCTCCCCCAGGGTTATGTTTCTAATAGAATTTTCAAGTTTTACTTCCATGTTGCTACATCACTGGCCCACGTCATCTAGCCTTTTTCCTTCATGTATTGTAATTGTTATAAACATGTTCATTTGTGAGGCTGGTGTGATCAGTCAGTTGCTAGCCTTTGAAAACTGTAATGCCCAGGGGCATGGATTTTCTGTACCCAGACAGGTACCAGTGCTCATCATACTCCTGTACCACTGTATTTTTGTTTGCACATGACTGGAAGATGATTGTCAGCATAGATTTATCTCAATCACTAAGCTAAGGGAAAATTTTCTCGCAAAGTGAACAGCCTTTTTTCTTTTAGTAAATCAACCCCATAAACGCAAAATAAGTATAAGGTAAAATCAGAATTCCTCATCAGTGATTAGAATGTACTGAAGATATTGGAACATAAGCATTTTTAGAAGAATAGTTCAACAGTAATACTCTATATGTGCATTTAAAATAAGCCAAGCAGAGGATAGAACATGAAGACCTTGGTGAGGGTTTGCTACCACACAATTCTTGAGATTCTGAAAAACAACTTCAGTAAACTTTTAATATAATACAAAAAACATTGTCACTCTGAAGTATCCCTTGATCTTTTGCAACCATAGTATTGTTCAAAAGAACCCTTGGGGGAACTCTTTATTACCCATTATTCTCTATTCTGAAACCTATGTGTTTCCAGAGGAATGAAGAAGTAGCAGATTAGGGATGGGAATAATTTTGTTGACTACTATAAATGTAAATAACTAAATTTGAGTGGACATGGGGTGGGAGCAGTTAGCAAAAGGTATGCCTAGTAGAATCTAGGTTATCCCCATGATTTTAGCAGGGCACAGTTGGGGGCTTGCATCTCTGGGGTTCTCATTCACAAGTTCAGAAAGGTGAGTTTTCAAGATTGGGTTAGTAGTGACCATAGTGATTTCCAGGGTTGGGTAGCTTGACACGCAAAATCTTAGATGCTTAGATAATTTAATTCACTATAGATAGACTGTGTTCCCTCCTGTCTTATATGAAAATTTTGATATCTGTTTGGAATGCTAATCCATGAAAACATGGGATTAGGTATAGAGCAGTAAAAGATGACCAGGCTAACAAGTTTAGGAATGTAACCCAGCCCTAAATCAAAGCTATGCTGGTTATTTGCTATTTTCGTGGATTGGATTGGTTGGAAGTCCCAAATCTGTGTTGGCAAGGTGGAGTGTAACCAATTTACTTTCACATACTGGAATGCTTTTTTTTAGAAGTAAGCCAGTGGCTGAACCTATGCATTTCACCCCAAACCAACATAATGTAAGCTTTAGCATTTAACATACAAATAACATAATCTGTACAGTGAAAAAATAGAGTAGTTGCATCATATTTTTCTTAAGGGATAATACAGTTTAAGCCTTTATTTTCAATATAAATCTATATTTGTATTGGTTTTCCAGAAAGTAAAAAAGCATATACATTCTACAGTTATTACGTAAATTGTCCATTAAAGCATTTTTCTGCGTTATCTCCATTTGAAAATGAAAATCACCGGACTACCATTAGATACTTCAAAAAGCTGCAAGGGTTCTGTGGGAGTAATTGTATCTTAATCCGACTATGCCGAGGTCATTAGGAGATCAAGGGTTTGACTCAAATATATGCTTAGTGCACAGTAATTGCCAAAGGGCTTTTACTGTAGTCACTGTCCATGGTCCTGATCAAATCACTCTGTGCTAAAGCTTAGAGGTAAAAATTTATAGAATGAATTTACACGTTAAAAGTTTAGTAGTTTGG
Organism: Staurois parvus; assembly: GCF_062004578.1. Lineage (NCBI taxonomy): Eukaryota > Metazoa > Chordata > Amphibia > Anura > Ranidae > Staurois > Staurois parvus. The sequence goes on from NW_028317821.1 coordinate 1,133,320, forward strand.
CTTGCTTGTATTTAAGCGCAATAAATATTGACTTCATCTAACTCTTGTAAACATAACTGCAGCAATATACAACAATATATATGGGCCCAAAGCAATCTGTTGTCTTTCTATATGCCACATAAAGCCTAATTCCATTTAACAAAATGGAACCACATAACAATAGCACCATATAGGAAAATATAAAAATGTTAGTAGTATCTAAGTAAAACATTTGCATAATGTATAATATGGTGTTGTTGTTGTGCTATTCCAGTTTGTTAGAGGGAATAAGGGTTTACATTGCATAACTGTCCTTCTGAATCTGCATACAGTGGTGCTCTTGTGTGTATGTATATTCAAGTTAATATGCCAGTTGAAATACAACTTGTCAACTCTTTTAACTATTTTCCCTGCAATAGGATGCCAGCCAGTTGGCAGCCTATGATCTGTCCATCTGTGTCCATTGGATTATGCTAATATTCAGAGGCACATTGTGCTATATATAAATAATGCTACAAAAAAATGTGGTTGCATTTAAAAATGACAGTTAAGGGGTCATACAAGTGTCAAATGCCAGGAAAAAATGTTTTAGTGGAAAGGGAGATTAAAAATAGCAGAAATACTCCAACATGGATATATGGAACTGACAATATATTGGGATTAAAGGTACTAGATTCAGTTCCTACATGCATCATCCCAGTAATGACTGATGACTAATAATGGGCTTTACTGCTATCGGAATACTTATTGGATAATGTCTGAAATGCTCAACAATTTTTATTTCCTTCCTAAGATTTGATTATTCACATCTTGTTCATCAGTATTGCACCTAGCAATTGTCCTGCTTTGGGCATACAGTTTTGTACTAACTCTCTTACCTACACGTCAGTTTGATCCTGCGATACCTGTTTTGTATGTTATATTATGTAAATTAATGTCTATTCAATATAGTGTTCTAATATAGTAGAGACAATCTTCACACAAACCTCTTATATTTATAAAATAAAATATTTATTTTCTGAAATGTAGCATTCTTTTTTCAAGTGATTTACACTTTCATAATCATAGAAAGGCAAGGAAGCAAGTTTGCAGCCCTCTTGTCTTCATCTGGTATTGCCTTGTCTCCTCAGCACTCAGGAGCCACTTTTTCCATTTGGGCTGGAGCTCCTGTAGCTCGAGCTACTCTCTCCCTTACTGCAGCTCTTGGCGACAAGATATACCCAAAGTGGTGCTGTACTCTAAACCCCTGAATGCCACACTCTCCATCTCAGAAACAGACTGGGACTGCACACATCTTCTCTTTTGCTGTATTCAACCAATACCTAATTGATAGTCTCTAGTTACAGCAGCTTCCTCCTCTCTATGCTCACCCAGAGTGTCCAAAAATGTAAATTAGACTGTAAGCTGCATAGATCAATGAGATCTCATCTCTGCTGCATATATTGGTCTCTCCCCAGTATCCAACCCTCAGCACAGATGTTACTCACTGATGAAATCTGCATCATGGTGCATGTAGCAGATATCCCAATATACATCTCAATATTACAAAGGTTAGCATATTTGGCTCATTTTCAAACATACTGTACATGCCACCAGGAAAACCTCCCCCAGTACCTAGTATACTACTTAGTATCTACCTTCTACTAAATGATGTACTCTTACCCATTGTCAGTACTAAACGACTATCAGGAACCATAAACCAAGAGGAAACAGAAAGCGCAGTTAAAATCACACCTTTAATGAAATAACAAAAATAACACAGTTCAGGAACGTAGTCAAAACAGAAGCCAGGGTTTGAATGCCACAGTGGGTAATCAGATGAGCCAGGGTCAGAAAACCAGAAGTCAGTGTAGTCAGGAGCAAAAATCAGGAATGGGAATCAGAAGAGAAGTCAGCCAGACCAAATTGTACATAGGAACACACTGGAGATCATTGACCACACAAGAGCAAGGAGGAAATGAGCTAAGTTGCTAAAATAGCAAAAAAGGCTGGCTGTAGGTTGAAGTAATGAGGCAGGTAATGGCATCCAGGTGAGTCACATGTGGCTGGTACTTAACCGACAGCCAAGCAGCTTCTGAGCACTGAAAGAAAAGAGCTGCTCGTTAAGTGGCAGGAGCCCAGCCCTGACAACAACATTGTCTTTTCCACACTCGTGTTCTCCTTTGCTGTCTGCATATCCCACCACCATACTGTTCTCCTTGTAGTTCAGTATCTTGGTAGAAGCCACACTCCACTACACAGCTTAGTCCCCATGTTTACCTACAAATTAGCTGGTGCCCCATCTGTGGCTCAATCTCTTTCCAGTGTCCATGCAAACACATTACAATTTTACTCACTGTCTTGCAATGCTGATCTTTCTATAGCCTACATGGTCTTCTATGCTGTCTAAAGGCTATACTGTCAGTGCTCACACTGTGACATTATCATTTCTCTTGTCTTCACAAACCACTTTATGTAGGTGTCATGCCTCATAGCTATGTACATGTCTGGCTGCTCTCCTTACCCTCCCTTGCTTGCATGCTTCACTGTTCTGATCCTTGTGTTTTCTTTACATTTTTCTTGATGCTGGCCAGTCTCATTGCTTACATGTTCCATCATCTTGCCCATTGCCTCTCTCTTTTCTGTTTAGCTCATGCATATCTAGGCACCCATGTACCTGCTTTCCTAGGTCTGCCACTGTCTATTATTTTCTTCCTTTTCTTCTTGGGGCCCCTGTCAACTTCCCTCCTCATATTGATTATGCCAACCATGTAGTTTTGTTCTTTTTTGAAGACTTTTGCCTTTCAAGTTCCAATAATAACAAGTTTAAAATGTACTCATGAACAGTTCTTTTTAAAATGTTTTAGGCTCCACATGTTTTTTAAGCTCCTAGAACATTTTATGAGCATTTTTTTCTGCTCCTAGAAACTAAATAGTGTTATCCTATGTGCCCATAATTATAAATAAAGACAAGGATTCGGCTTTTTATATTGTGGAGGCAGGAGGATTAGAATGGGGCATAATTTTTATTTTGCTGAAAGGTCCCCTTTAGGCTTTAATGGATAGGTGGACCTTTTGCCAATGAGGAATTATTAAATGCAAAGACAAAGAACCTGCTTATGCCAAGTTAGAAGCTGTCAATATAATAACCATAATTATGCTTTGTGACTGCCTATCAAACCCAGAGCAAGCATATAAATACTAATGTTGCATGTGTGGGTACTGGTGGCTCCCTCTTTCTTCCTTTTTGAGTTTTTCGGAAGTTTGAGCTTTTTGAACTTTAATGAACTAGTTGGTTAAGACACTACATATACATTGTTAAGATGAAGGACCTGGAAGCATTTTACTCTTGATTTGGCCTTTCTAATGTTGCATGTAGCAGCAATTACTAGAGGTATTAGATGTTTTCTAACCTATCCTAAAACATTAAGAGTATGAATATGATATTTTTTATGAAGGGCAGATTCACTACCGTTTTAAGCCTGGTTAGTTTATGCCCTGCTACTACTGCATATCTAGCTAAACCTCTGCCAGTCATCATACAGTAGTGTTAGTAGAAAAGCCAGTCCCTTGCCGTAATGTTGTAGAGGAGGACCTTGCTCTCTGTGTGGAAGCAGTGTTCTCTCTGCAGAGGTCTGACCTCATAGCTATAGCTAGCTTCCCCTGGCTAACGAGGGAGGCGCTACAGATGCATTTGGAATGTATTTAGCTTGTTTAAATTGGACTTAAAAAAAAAAAAATCAGCAGCATCAGTGTCAAGTGTCTTTTCAATACTCTTCTTAATAATATTGACCTTTTTAGAATGAACTTGGATCTTTTCCGTAACTTTCCCATCTACTAAAATTGATTGGTAAAGTCATGTTTGATTTTCTGAAGCATTATACTTTCACTGAATTTCATATAAGAATTTATGTTTTTCTACTTTCTTAATAATTTTGATTTATATCAATATCTTGAAAGCAGCATACTGTATATGCATGTAAATGAAGATTTCCTGCACATATTAATCATTACGCCAGGTCTCCAGCTTATCACAGTGTCTGCTGTACCACTGTATATATATTTTTAATGTGTACCAGCATACCGTTTTAATGAGTGAAGGACTGTTAACATGTATTGTAGAGATCTTGATGTAAGATCAAAGCAGAGGGACTGCTTAGAAGATGTTAATCACTTATCTTCAAATGGAAATAATGACTGATTATGCAAAATAAGAACGTTGCTGAATATTTTTACAAATGCAGAGTTTGACTTGGAATTATATTTATTACAAATTCCTGTACAAAACATTTCATTGTGAGAACATCCAAATTAATGTATGTATTCTCAGGAAATGAGGGGAGGTAAAAAAAACAAAAAACAAAGATGAAGAAATAAATATTGAAGATGTAAACAGCTTTGGATGACTAAAGTTGTCATCTTTTCTGCTATATCTGATTTAAATAAACAGTGGAGTATTTTGTGGCATTGCACTGTTTAAGAACAAAGACTGCTTATAAGTTCAAAGCATACATGATTTCTCACAACCACTTTTACTGCATTCTTCTTTTGATCTATTATACATTTTTTTTACGGGCACTTCAAAGGATGTCCAAAATGGTTCTCTTTATATAGATCGAGCATAATCCTCTCCCAAATTTAGTATAGAGTATATATATATATATATATATATATATATATATATATAATGTATTTACTGTGTCATACATGAATAGTCATTCTAATCTATAGATACAGTATATGAAGCTGCTGAAGTAGCAACAATCAATAATTACCTTTAATTTTTTTGACTGCTGTAGACCTATCTTGCTAGAAACATTAATGGATTAATGAAGTGGTGGATCCCTGGTCCGGATTGGATGCCACAAATTGGGTGTGAAGTTTATGTTAGGTAGTTCTCTCAAGTACAGGATTTGTGGCTGGGCAATTGGAGCATAATATTGAAGAATAGTAGTAAGGGAGCACTACGAGATTTTTATAATGTTTTATTGGTTACAAACATATCAAGGTCCTACCTTTCCTCAGGACTTGTGCTGCACCATGTGCTGGCATCCATCTTAGGTGTCTGCAAAGCATTGTGGGATCCTTTATGCTTTCAGCCCTCTGCGGCTCCTCCCCCAGGAGGTGGCGGCTTATCTCATATAAGTTTGCTGTTTGTAGCTGTCCATTGCATTCGTGTACTGTCTCTTGCACAGCAGCAAGCTCCTGTTTAGCTACTCATTGCTTTTCTGGATACCAACATGGCTTTGGCTAAGACTCCTCCTGGCTTCTGACCCCGGCTCTGGCGACCATTCTTCCTGGCTCCTGATCCTGGCTCTGGCAACGATTCTTCCTGGCTCTTGATCCCGGCTTTGGCTACGATTTCCGCTGTTGGACTTGCATAGACTCTTGTCTTATTTTGATATTAATAAACCTACCTTTAATTGCACCTCCTTATGTGTCTGGCTCCTCGCTCCCTGACACTACACGAATGCCATGAATCCTGATGGTGAAGGTATGCCCTCGCTCCCTATGTTGGTTGCCATACTTGATCAGCAGGATCTCTTGTTGGATCAGTTTGCTCAGGCGTTGCAGACGCTGCTTGCGCGCACAGCGTACCTTACTCCTGGTGCTATTAGGCCGGTTGTCACTCCTGTGGTCGCTCCCGCTATTGCTCCGGTTGTTGTGCCTACCTCCGCATCTGCTGCCGCACCTGCGGTGCCCAGAGCTATGACTGGTTCAGCCCCCCTTCCACAGCGCTTTGGGGGTGAGCCGAGTCAGTGTCGGGGTTTCCTTAACCAAGTGGGCATATATTTTATTGTAGACCTCCCTGCGTCTCGAGGCCATACGGTCATTCTTATGGTCATTGATCGTTTCTCCAAGATGTGCCATTGTGTTCCGTTCAAGAAATTGCCGACTGAGCAAGAACTGGCTACAGTTTTCGCCAGGGAGATCTTTTGCTTGCATGGGTTACCTAAGGTGATTGTCTCGGACCGTGGGAGCCAGTTTGTGTCCAGGTTCTGGCGCGCCTTCTGCTCCCAGTTGAGTATCAAGCTCTCCTTCTCTTCGGCCTACCACCCGCAGTCCAATGGGGCTGCGGAGCGTTCCAACCAGGCCCTGGAACAATTCCTTCGCTGCTATATCTCAGACCATCAAAACAATTGGGTCGATCTCCTGCCATGGGCAGAGTTTGCGAGGAACTCGACTGTCAACTCCTCCAGGATGTCTCCCTTCATGGCCAACAATGGGTTCCAACCCACTCTATTGCCTGAATTGTTCTCGCCACAGGACATTCTGGCTGTGGATAACTATCTTGCTGCTCTGCGTTCCTTGTGGGGGCAGATCCAGAGGTCCTTGAGGGACTCAGCTCAGCGCCAGAAGCTCCAGGCTGATCCTAGACGGTTGCCCACTCCTTCATACCAGGTCGGAGATCAGGTGTGGTTGTCCACTCGTAACCTCAGTCTTCGGGTGCCCGCACCGAAACTGGCTCCCCGTTTTGTTGGTCCTTTCCGCATCCTCCACAGGGTGAACCCGGTTGCCTATGCCCTTGCTCTTCCTCCTGGGATGCGTATCTCCAATGTCTTCCACGTATCCTTGTTGAAGCCTCTGGTCTGTAATCGCTTTACTGCCATCTCCGCCTCAGCCTCGTCCTATCCGGGTTGACGGTCATGAGGAGTATGAGGTGAGCCGCATCCTGGATTCTCGGTTGGTCCGCGGTCGGGTGCAGTTCCTGGTCCATTGGCGTGGTTAGGGTCCCGAGGAGCGTTCCTGAGTTCCTTCCGCGGATGTTCATGCTCCTGCCCTCCTCTGCACTTTTCACGTCCGCTTTCCCCAGAAGCCTTATGTTGAGCCGCGGAGGGGGAGGGGGAGGGGTCCTTGAGGGGACCTCCAGGAGGTACTGTCAAGGTCCTACCTTTCCTCAGGGCTTGTGCTGCTCCATGTGCTGGCATACATCTTAGGTGTCTGCAAAGCATTGTGGGATCCTTTATGCTTTCAGCCCTCTGTGGCTCCTCCCCCAGGAGGTGGCGGCTTATCACATATAAGTCTGCTGTTTGTAGCTGTCCATTGCATTCATGTCCTGTCTCTTGCACAGCAGCAAGCTCCTGTTTAGCTACTCATTGCTTTCCTGGATACCGACTCGGTTTTGGCTAAGACTCCTCCTGGCTTCTGACTCCGGCTCTGACGACCATTCTTCCTGGCTCCTGATCCCGGCTCTGGTGACGATTCTTCCTGGCTCCTGATCCCGGCTCTGGTGACGATTCTTCCTGGATCCTGATCCCGGCTCTGGTGACGATTCTTTCTGGCTCCTGATCCCGGCTCTGGCGACGATTCTTCCTGGCTTTTGATCCCAGCTTTGGCTACGATTTCTGCTGTTGGACTTGCATAGACTCTTGTCTTATTTTGATATTAATAAACCTACCTTTAATTGCTCCTCCTTGAGTGTCTGGCTCCTCGCTCCCTTCAAAACATTTTTCAACACAGCCAGTGTGTGACAGGGGCATTTGAATTCTCTGTTCATCAAGGCTTAATGACTTTTAAAAATAGCTGGAGCCTGGATGGAGGAATGATATCCTATAATTGGAAGTTATGAAGCTTGCTTTCGTCACTGGTACAGAATTGTGAAAAAAAATCTAAACAATGCTTGTCTCTGGTTATATTGTCATGTAACATAAACAATAAGGCCTCTTTCACACCATACGTGCAGAAAAACTGGTGGAAAGAACTAGTTATCTGACCACTGGAAGCATTTATTTACAATGAACTGATATTTTATGTCATGCAGTGTTATATTATCTCCATCAAAATGATCTTTTTCTGATTTTATGAACGGACACCTCACAGAGCATTGTATTTATTGCCAGTCAGAAATGAGTTGTATATTAATATGCAATAAAGTATTTGCAAGCCCTTATGAACTGTCTTTTACTTTAACAAGTAATTAATTCAACATGTAATAGGTAAAATCAGTTCACTCAATGTATTAGGCTAAAGTCCACAATACTTTGAGAAAATTGAGGAAAGTGGAAAGACAGTGCTGGACACAGGTTAATTTTACTGGTATTGTTATCTTAAGGTATTAATGTTGGTGTAAATAATCTGGTTCCTCGGCAGGCACCTTTACACCCCAGAGGATCTCCACAGTCTTATTGGCTTCAAGTGTAATCCAATAAGAGTTGAAATTGAAGCGCTACACCACTGCTAAGAGGTCCAGATACAACTTTACTTAATTAAAGGTCAGGGGTTCAAGTCGAAAATTAGCCAACTCATTTGGGGTTTAAATGCCCCTTAATCAGGGCTTATACACATGACATTCAAGTGGGGGATTCAGTATTTCAGTCAGGAATCTGCTAGATGAAAGATGAGATTGTGTTATTTTAAAGTTTTTATTGATGCCATCTTGGATAAGTGTGTTCAGTCTGTGTATCCAAAAAGTTTCTCGTTTACAGAGTCTCGTAAATCTGTTGTACTTCTTGGAAACAGGGATTTGTTCCACAATCATTGCCGATAGTAACTAGAAATGCATTGAGGTGGTTGCTCACAGTATTCTCAAATACTGCTGCAGATGAGATTCTGTTACTATCGTTTAGATAATATGGGGAACATAAGCATAGAGGTGTAGTATTTTTCAGATTTTTTTTTTCATGTGTTAGCTTTTTTGTACCAGGCTCAATTTTGTACAATTCCATTTTTGTTATAAATAGGTTATGAATGTTTTAATAATATTGTAGGAATTTTATTTTATGGTTTGAATTTGGTATATTTAAGTCTCTTAGTTCTCCTCTTAATTGTTTTAAAAAATAAGTGATAATAATTATTTACAGTGCCTTTTCCATATGAGTGGCCAAGGAAGGGGGGCATTAAAAAGGCAGCCATTCAAGTTAATTGGTTAGCGCCATTCAAAAGCCTAGCACATCTGCAGTGCATTAGCCCCAATATAAACTGTTGTTAGGCAGATCAGTAAACAAAAAAAAAGTCTGCCAGTGGCTGCTTAGCTGCACTCTAAAAAGCGTTTACAGGGATACCAGTCCCTCTGCCAAAAACTATGACAGGTGGAATTATGCAATGTCTGGTAGTGGCTAGGTGCTTTACGAAGTAGTACTTGTATTAAAAGCCATATAAAGAGCTACAGGAATTCTGCCTGTGAATTCTTCTTTTTGGGTGTACATCCCTGCATTCCTACAGTCCTAAACACAAAAAAAGCTTGTACAACATTCTGACGCTGCGTATTTCAACCTATTATAACATTTGACAGGCTGCTGGTAGTGGGACTGGATGCTGCAGCTGTACCTACCGGACACCCCAAATGTTAGTATTTGATGCAAATGGGTCAAACTGAACCACTTTCAGGCAAACTATTTTGATCATCCCAGGAAAGCACACTAAAGCCAGCCATAGATGGATTGAATCTCAGCTGATTCAGCAAGGACCAGCTGAGATTGAATCCATCTATAGGCAGACTGGTTGCACTGAAAACCTCAAGTCGATCCATCGATCGACTTCAACACAACAAGCCTGTCAGAATTGTTGCATGTGATTACTGCTGATGTTATAGCCGCCAGCAGTAATCATTGTGTTCTGCCAGCAGGGAAGGCTCCACCGGGAGAACACAATAGCACATTGGGAGGGATTCCCCCATCAAAACTAATTGTGTTGATGGGGGAATCAAACCCCATTTTCTTTCCTGCAACCCTCGGTTGCAGGATAGAAAATCACAGATTTTATGGCTTGTTTAACATTTTGTAAGATTTAAATTGGTCCATGGTTAAAAAAATGTTTTTTTGCACTAGCTTATGATGTGTCACCGAGGTATTCTCTTACACATGTATACAGCCTCCTTTTTCTCTCACTTTAGTTCTTTGTTTGAGATACAATAGACTAGGGAGTCATTGGGCAATTATCTATGTTTACTGTAAAAAGTTAAAATATTATTCAAAATGGTAATACGCAACATATTTAGGTACTACAGACAAAGTCAATCCAAACCAGACATCCAGAACAATTTGGTGACTGTGCCAATTGACTTTCACTTCATATGAAGTAAACAGCATCCATGATGTGTGTTTATGCAGCCCAACATTGGCAACAATGAAAAAAGAAAGTGGCCACATTCAGCTATTATTTTGTTTACTTCTTTCTTATCTGCCTATCTGAAGCATTGGAAAATTATAAATGGAAAGTGTGAAACAGCCCTCTAAAATTATACTGAATGCAACAAAACACAACCCTTTCTAGTTAACTGCCAAAATACAAAGAAAACCGCAATTTATTCAATACTTAGTTGTTACTCCAAACAAATATTTTTGACGGAAAGAACAGAAATGTACACATTTACCAAAATTACATCAACTTTAAAATGATATAGTGATTTTCACAAACATGGCTTTATATTGTATGCTCCATAAAGTTATACAAATAATCCTAAACTATCATAATACCATTAGAATGCTGTTAATTTAGACAGTGCTCCTGTGTTCCTTTGCTAGGTTTGACAGCAAGCTTTGAGTAAAGATCTCAGGGGGATGCTGGTGAGATGTACAGAGCCTGCACACAGGCAGCTGGAACGTGTCCATGTGGAAGGGAAGACATGAAGAGAAGTTCATTAGTAACTGCATAAAAACAGAGGCAAGATTAGCAAAATATCAAAGGAACTCATGCAGGCAATGTACCTTTCATCACGTTACAATTGCTATATAAGATATAGCTTTGCCTGACACACATATATATATATATATATATATATATATATATATATATATATTTATTTATTTATTTACAGCATATTTTCTGTATATCTATATACCCCACATTGTAGAAGGCTAGTAACTAAGTAACCGAACCATAGATTGGGTTGTGGTTCAACACTGATGGGGCTAGTTCAGGAGTAGATCATGCAGGCCAATGCATAGAAGCAGCATTATAGTAATGATTAATGTTGTGCTGAATAGTAAGCGACTCTAAGACCTAGTGTCCCTATGCAAATGCAGTGTGTGCTTTCAAGTGCATTTTTCTTGCCTCTGACATCTGTTTGAGATGCTTCTGAAATAATTCAGAATTCAATGACAGGTGCATTTAACCTGCAGTAGTACACTTCCTGACCTGAAATTGGCTTTCTCCTAGGCTTTTCTAAAAAAAAAAATATCTATCCAATGTGATAGATATCGCCTCTTAGACAGCTGTCATGGGAACGAGTGTCCCCATGGGGGAATTTCTCCACTATTCCTGTTCTGGTTGCAATTTAAAAACCTTAGATTTACCCTTAGGCCAGCCATAGACGAGTTAAAAACTGAACTAGAATTCTTGGTTGATCATTTTTCACAACATCAGTGTGCCAGCTGCGACATGTGATTTTTGTGTTGCAATTGAAAGTGCCTGATCTAACATGCTGGATTTTGTTTAAAAAAAAAACAACAAATGATGGCACAATCGTATGTACCATTTTTTGTTTTTCGATCAACAGAACGTTCAGTTTTTGACTCGTTTATGGCCTGCCTTACTTTTATTCCCAATTACACTGGTAGTGTGGACATACAAAGAGAGTAAAACGTCCTTAACAGGGACATACACAGGAATGAATACAACAATATTCTAGCCTCTCATCTATTGTCTTTAGTTATAGTCTTGGGCTGCTTTTCCTTTTGGCTTGTATGGTGAAATGCAGTCTGAAAATGCAGGAAAGCGTGCATGCATTTAGTGGGTGATTTGTGTCTTCTGCCTCATCATAGTGCCTGGTTTGCCTGTACAGCTTTGGCAGGCATGTGAACAACTTGTAAAGCACAACACAGTTTTCACAACCACATAATGCTATGCTAGAGCTGTGAATAAAAGCTGAAAAATTGAATAATGAATGTAATAAGAAAAAATCTACTTGGTATATGCATTATTATATAAATCCAGCAGCTAAAGCAAATATAAACATGTTTTATTAGATTAGATAAAAGTTAGATAGTGCCAACGCTGAATGGATTAATATCTTTTCCCCACAAAAAAAATATACATATAGCATAAGTACCAATGAATGTATTTGTAGCCAGATGCCCTCCAGCTGTATGATTCCCCACCCTGCTTTCCCCCACAACCCACCAGGCTGCAGTGTGATGGATTCTGGAAAGAGTAGTCCTCAAAGAAGCATAGTGCAGTATAAGTCAATGAAGGCTAATGGAGCTGCAGACTTTAATACTCTGTAATTACTGCCCACAGAAGGAAGAGAGGACAGCCTTTTCCTGGGCAATTTATCTTAGATCTGGGCAGTCTTGCACAGGGAGCAAGACAGAGTGGCCCTACTGTGGGCGCCTGTCCGACCACTTCAGAGAGAAAGAGTCTGAGAGCTGAGCAACTGGGACCTAGCCCACAGAGGGATCAGATGACTGAGAGACTATACTTTGCAAGGACCAGAGCTGAGAGACTGAGCCTTGTGAGCACCAGAACTAAGAGACTGAGTCACTGGGTCCTGGGTACATGAGGCAATAGATCTAGACCAGAGTCCTGTGAACTAGAAGGGGTGAGCTGAATCATCTGTGCTTATCTCAACAGGAGACTGCTCCTTGTTTAGCAGCCTCTTAGACATACACTGCACACTCTTAAAGGGGCAGTTACACTTGCACCACCTTACAGAAGGGCCCCAAAGAAAGCAATCCAACACTGACAATTAGGCACCAGGGACTTTACAGTTACTTTAAGAGTGGTGTGGTGGTGCTTTCTGTAAAATCTGATGGCTGGTTATACTGAGTGCTAGACACAACATAATTTTATCTGAATGCATTGATATGTGTGCAATGATGGTCTTTCTGGTTTGTATTACTCTGAGATTTGTTTACGAAGGAGAAGGGGTAAACATACCTGTGAGTTCCTAAAGGCTGAGTTTGCTGAGGAGAGGAGGATTGCTATGTTTTGAAATCTATACAGACCTACTTATTTCAGGTTTTCCATTCATTTCAATGGGAAGCTGTGTTTTTGGTTTGGTTTTAAATAGCACACCAAACATGCAGCATACAGAACTTTTCAAAATGCAACCTGCACCGCACATCCTAAGCACAGCAGTGTGAGAATTCCCATAGGATTTAAAAGGAAATATATTTTTCCTTGTGGTTTTAGCAAGATAAAAACACAGCAAAAATGCATCAGTGTGACAGAGCCTTTATTAGATGCTGTTTTGTGACATGGGCCCTTTCATTTTAATGTCTTATATCATATCTTAATAAATGGCTGTGAACGGCTCACCTTTTGTAGTTGAGGTACTTTTTAGGCAACATCTCACAAAGTTTGGGTGGTTTTGTTTAAACTGGTAATTTTATACTAAAATGCATATACTGAAATTATTTTCTTCGACTCAGTATACCCTTTAAAGTATATGTAAACCCTCACCTTGTAAAACCACCCCTTCCTTTTTAAAATGGAAATGAAAAGTAAAACATTTGTGTATAGATAGAAAAAACATTATACATACCTTTTCCTTCCTTTTTAATAAGTGATCACAATCCCTCTGTTCTCAGCTGTGCATAGAAGTAGGGGAGGAGAAACAACAATACAGTAAACTTCCCAGGGAATGGCTGTGCAGGTGGGGGGGGGGGTTGTCAGGACAAGCTTGATTATTGAAAGAGATCTAAGTTCCCAGCACAGCCACGTTTTCTGGCATGCCTGGTGTAGTCAGTTTTTAATAGGAAAGCAGATAGACTGACAGGAACCCCAGGTATTTCAAACAATAGAAGCATGGATACTTTTTCATACAGGTACAGCAGGCATATCAGGAATATGAAATGTTGGGTTTACAGTACATATTCTTTAAGTCCAGGGGCTATTGGGAATATTTGTCACTTAAATCAATAGGGAGCCTGAATGACAAGGGCAATCCCTCTTACTGCTCCTTTATAAAAACACTCCTAAATGGAGGACAGGGAATGTCCAAAAGAGTGAATTGAGTGCTGGTGGGTGATGTTGACTTCAATATAATTTCAAAGTAGTGTCATCAAGCGGCTTTCAGTGACAAAGCATACAATTGTAGACAACCATTGAGATTAAATAATTAACCACTTCCCGACCGCGCTATAACCAAAAGATGGCTACAGCGCGGTTGGCTAGTTCTGGGAGGTTGTCCATGGACGTCCTCCCAGAACCACCCCCCCACGTGCTCCCTGAGGTCACTGTGATCGCTGTATCCTTCAGACACAGCTGATCATGTGTCTGATAAAGGGCCAATCAGAGCTACCTTTTACACGTGACCAGCTGTGTCCAATCACAACTGATCACAGTGTAAATAGGAAATGCTGGTTATCAGCAGTCCTCTCCTCATGCTGACAGTGTTTGAGGAGAGGAAAACCAGTAAGCAGCATTTCTCAGGAGGACATCTACGCTGATCCTCAGGACACTGATCATCAGTGCCCTGAAGATCAGTATAGCCCCATCAGTGTGGCCAATAGTGCCCATCAGTGCCCATCTTTGCTGGCTATCACTGTCCATTTCTGCTGGCTTTTAGTGCCTGCTCGGTGATGCCTGTTGGTGCCCATCAGTGATGCCTGTCAGTGCCCATCAGTGCCGCCTATCAGTACCCATCAGTGCCGGCTTTCAATGCCCATCAGTTCTTCCTATCAGTGCCCATCAGTGCTGCCTATCATTTAGACTCATCAGTGCCTCCTCATCAGTGCCCATCAGTGCAGCCTATCAGTGCCCATCAGTGCAGCCTAACATTGCCCATCAGTGCAGCCTTATCAGAGCACATCACTGAATGAGAAAAATCACGTATCTGCAAAACTTTATAACAGAAACTAAGAAACTTTTTTTCAAAATTTTTGGTCTCTTTTTGTATGTTTAGCAAAAAATAAAAACCTCAATGGTGATTAATTACCACCAAAAAAACTTCTATTTGTTTAAAAAAAAAATTGCTAAAAATGTAGTTTGGGTACAGTGTTGCATGACTGCACAATTGTCACTCAAAGTACAACAGGGCTGAAAGCTGAAAATTGGCCTGGGCAGGAAGGGGGTAAACGTACCCAGTAGGCAAGCGATTAAACAAGACAGGATCAGCAAAAGATGGACAAGGCAGTACCAAATTGTAAAAGAAACAGTCAGGAGCAGGTCGGCTGAAAAACTTTCAGGCAGTGTAATATCACTGCACTAGCCAGAAATCATAGTCAGTGAAACAAGTCTGGTCCAATACAGGAGAAAACAAGGACGAGGCACTGAAGGGTCAAAGAACAAGTTGGGTCAGAAGTGGGAATCAACAGAGTCAGGTTGCAGGATTGCTAGTCAGAGGTATACTGCTGAATACCTTTCATCACTGAGGTTTAGCAGGACTTTAAATAGCCTGTTTAGTTGTGAGCAGGAGGACACAGGCATGCACAATTATATGTGCAGAATCATGCTCATGTGCATTTGCAGATGCTCATGCTGGAATCTAACTATGCACGCTGACATGATCTTCCTGCCAGCTTGGTATACATTACAAATGTCTGTGAGTGCCCATTTTGTATCTCTGCAAATGAATTCTAAGGCTTGGTTCATTCAGTGCGGGTGGTGCCACTGCAGTACCTGCACAAATACCCACACAGAGGAAATCGGGACCTGCGGGCGGGTGCCATTAATTCCAAAGGCACGTAGCCCACACTGGAAATCGCAACCATACTGGGAACCCCTGTTCCCATGTGGGCTGCGATTTCTGAAGAAGTGCAGGGACTTGGCATGGAAATCCATTCGTACGGCCACACATATGTGAACCTGGCCTAACTATGCAGTCGCTTGTGATGTGACAGGTCTTTTAATTTGTAATGGTGGCATTAAAATCAGGTTTTTGGTTTGGTTCTAGTCTAGATAAATAGACTCAATTTCCTAGGTATCATTCTGACAGGTAGGCAGATGGGGTGTAACATTTAAATGATTACGGGCACTCTCTAGATCTGGAAGTGTTTGTCATCATTTGCAAAGTGTAAACAATGAGTAATTGTTCCTTTTTATGGGAAACAATAAAAAATCAATTTACCATTTGAGGGCATCATTCAAACATTACCCGAGTACAGAAGAAAAATGTCTGTTGAATCCATCAGTCATGACATGGATGAGCTGATAACCCGCTGCCTATGGTTCTTGAAACACGATCTGCCCCTCAGTGGGCAGACATATACAGCACATAATCTACTACATCTGTAAAACCATTTCTCATGTTGTATGGCATTTCTTTTTACAACAGTGGCTCATAAATACACAATGGATACACTTTGCTAATGGATGAATATGCACATAGATTTTTGACACTCAACACAGCAGAACTAATGTTATAAATTGACATGTGAGGGCAAGTGAAAACAAATACTCCTATGTGATTTGATTGCTTGCTATAATAAGAATGTCCATTTGTGCCTGGATCTACTTCCAGGATTTACCCCCCTTCCTGACCAGGCCATTTATTACGATACGGCGCTGCGTTACTTTAATGCTGCACTCAAATTAAATTTGCATCCTTTTTTCCCACAAATAGAGCTTTCTTTCGGTGTTATTTGATCGCCTGTGCATTTTTTATTTTTTGTGCTATAAATAAAAAAAGACCGACAATTTTGAGAAAAAAAGCTATATTTTTGACGTTTTACCATTAACCATTTCCATACTGGGCACTTTTACCCTCTTCCTTCCCAGGCCATTTTTCAGGTTTCAGCGCTCTCACACTTTGAATGACAATTGCGTGGTCATACAACACTGTACCCAAACCAAAATTGTATCATTTTCTTCACACAACTAGAGCTTTCTTTAGTGGTATTTAATCAACACTGGGGTTTTTATTTTTTGCTAAATTAACAAAAATTTTAAATTTTGAAAAAAAAACCTTTCTGTTATAAAAGTTTGCAAATAAATAATTGTTTTTTTATAAATTTAGGCCAAGATGCATTCTACTACATTTCTTTGGTGAAAATAACCCAAATTAGGATGTATTATTTAGTTTGTAGGAACGTTATAGAGTTCACAAACTATGGTATGTATCTGAAAATTGATCAATCCTGAAGTACTGATGGGTAATCTAATTTCTTGAGGTCCAAGAATGTCAGAACAATACTGATATCCCCCAAATGACCAATTTTTGCAAAGTAGACAGTCCAATATATTTCATAAGAGGCATAGCGAGTTTTTTGAAGTTGTAATTTTTTTGTCATAATTTTTCGGAAAATGAAAAAATAAAAAAAAATTATGTTCACTATTTTTTTTTTTACAAACTGTCACCAGTGCAGTACAGCATCATCATATAACTGGTCATGGTGGTGATCATGGACACTGACTGGTGAAAGTACAAAAAATTGATAATTTTGATGATCATGATTTTTTTCTCTTTTTTTAAGATTTGTTTTCATATTTCACTATGACCAAAGTAGTATAATGTTACCAAAGAATTACTTTGCTATAAGCAAGCATTTACCTGAATGACATTGATTCATTCAGGGTTTTTTAATTTTGTGCTTAGCTGTGATTTGGCCACGGCTAATCACATGACACAGCTGGGCTGTGATTGGCCCAGCTTGTGCATGTGATCGCTGTGACCATTCACAGCTAGCACACTTGTATACAATGGATGGCATGAAAGGAAGCCATCCAATGTATACAACTGTCATGTGACCTGCTGTAATTGGTCACAGCAGGTCACATGGTACTGGAAACAGGGCCGGTACACATATCTGTCATCGGCCATGTCCAAGGTACACGGCCAGTGACAGATCGCACCACAGAGTGGCCCTGTGCATGCCTGAAAGGACGCCACATGGTGTCCACCTGGAGGGACGAGCTGCTCGCCCAAACGCCATCTGGCTATAGGCCTGGCGGCAACTGGTTAAACATGTCCAGTATAAAAATGTAAAAAATCTAATTTCATCATAAATTTAAGCCAAAATGTATTCTGCTACATGTCTTTGCTAGAAAAAAAATCCCAATACATGTAAATTAATTGCTTTACATGAAAGTTATAGTGTTTACAAATGGCGGTATATATACTGGATTTTCTTTTTTTTTTTTTTACTAGTAATGGCGAAGATCAGCAACTGCAGGAAGGGCATTCTGACACTGGGGGGAACTGACTTTTGTGTCACTGGGGATGTCATCAATACAGTGATCAGTGTTAAAAAAAATTACTGGCACTATACCAATAGCATTGGGCATGAAGGGGTTAACATCCGGGGTGATCAAAGGGTTAACTGTGTGCTGTTTCACTATGGGGGCTGTGTGTGTGCTTCACTGTAAGCAAACTGCTTTGTATGGCTCTGCTATGCAGAGCCATGCAAAGCAGTGTGCAGGAGCTGACAGGGGAGAGATCTGTGTTGTTTACAAACAGGTCTCTCCCCCGTTGGAGATAATTGGCAATCACCGGGAGCCAGAAAGTAATTACCATCTGGGACCCGGTGATTGTCAGCTGAGGCCGCAAATGGCAGCTCACGCACGCGCCCCCTACCCGGAACTGCAAAATCATGTATATATAAGTGATTTTGAGCACCTGTGCCGCCCTGTAGCAGTGTTTCTGCTATAGGGCGGCACGGAACTGGTTAAAATAATTTCTTGTTTGGAGCAGGCCAAAGTTGGCTTACTTGGTCCATTACAAGTATATTGACATTTCAACTCTGTAAGAAGTTAATATTATTTTTATTTAAGGTTTTGTTAGTACAATTGTGGGTTTATCATTCTGCCCTGATAAAGGGACCTACATGCTCCCAAAATTGTTGTTTTCTTCCATTGTTGCATCTTAGTGCTGCTGATCTCCTTCAGCAACCACCTGTCTACATGCGTGTACTACAGCTATGGCTGCATAACATTTCTCAGAGTGGGTTTCCTGCTGGCAATGACAGTGGACCATTCCTCTGTAATGTGTGATAAATTGGTCACTTGCAGCCTCTATTGAAAGGCCACATGACAGGCGACCGACAGAAGCATATAACAGGGTCAGAGGATTATTACCCTATTGTCACTTTGCAATCTAACAGTATTTAGAAACTCAAAAGATTTCCCTGTGGTAGTGTAAGCATGCTCTAGTAAATTCTAAGGATTGCAGTAAATGCTACGCCATAGTATGACTCATTGACTGCTGTATCTTCACTTGCGTAAAGAGGGATTGCAGCATATTAAGATTTATTTAACCACCTCAATACCGGACACGTTCACCCCCTTCCTGCCCAGACTAATTTTCAGTTTTCAGTGCTCTCACACATTGAATGGCAGTTGCTCATTCATCACTGTACCCAAATGAAACATAGCTTTCTTTTGGGGGTATTTAAAGTGTTACTAATCCCACAAAAGTAAAATCAGTCACTATATGCAGTAATGCATGCTTGTTATACTCACTGTGGAACCTAAGGGATTAATCCTCTGCATTGCGTAAAACGTCTGTTTGATACTGACTTCTCTGATCCTCCCCTTCTTCTTAGTGTCCCCCCTTATCTAAGACATATCACGTGGAGACACTCTGCACATGCTTAGTTTGGTGTGTATGCTAGAGAGGTTTTTTTTGTTCTTGGGAAAGTGCATGTAATCAGCACAAGGCCAATCAGCACTGTCCAGACAGAGGTCAGGGGTTCTACATCTTCCTACATATAAGCAAAAAACCACAGAAAATTACATTAAAAAACACATTTTTCTTGCTTTCTCTTATAAAATGTTGCACATAAATAATATTTCTTCATAAATTTAGGGCAACATGTATTCTACTACATTTCCTTAGGAAAATAACCCAAAACAGTGTATATTATTTAGTCCATGTGAAAGCTATAGAGTCTATAAATATGGTATAAATATTTGAAAATTGATCAGTCTTGATGTACTGACTGCCTATCTCATTTCATGGGACCAGGTCAGTACAAATACTCCCAAAATTTTTTGGAAACTAGATAGACCAAGGGATTTAGTGAGAGGCATGGTGAGTTTTTTGAAGTTGTAATATTTTTGGAAAATGAAAAAATTATTTATTTTTCACAAAGTTGTTATTTCTCACATACAGAATAGGCATACTTATAATTACACCCCAAAACACATTCTGCTATGTCTCCTGAGTATGGGGATACCACATGTGTGAGACTTTTTCACAGCCTAGATGTATAGAGGGGCCCAAAATCCAAGAAGCACATTTGGGCTTTCAAGGAGGATAAATTATGCATCTAATTTCCTGACTGCCTAATACAATTTTCGAGGCCCTGGAGCACCAGGACAGTGGAAACCCCTACAAAATGACATCATTTTGGAAAGAAAACATACCAATGTATTTTCTGAAAGGCATAGCGAGTCTTTTGAAAATGTCTTTTTTTTGCCAAACGTTTTTGGAAAATTCAGGAAAGAAAATGAATTTGGTTTTTTACTAAAGGTTCTCAATCATTAAGACATTTCCAACGTATTCCAAATACATTTTGCTACTTCTGGGTATGGAGATACCATATGTGTGAGACTTTTTCACAGCCTAGCCACATAGAGGGGTCCAAAATCCAAGGAGCACCTTCTGGTGATCTAGGGGGATACATTTCCCAACTATCTACCACTTTTTGGAGGCCCTGGAGCCCCAGGACAGTAGAAACACACACAATATGACCAAATTTTGGAAAGCAGACATCCCGAGGTATTTTTAGCAGGCATGGGGAGTCTTTTGAAGACTTAATTTTGCCAGAAGCTTTTGGAAAATTCAGAAAGAAAATTAAATTTTTTTTAAACGTTGTAATTTTAAGATATTTCTCACTCACAGCATGCGCATACTTAGAATTGCAGCCCAAAACACATCTTGCTACTCCTGAGTATGGCATAACCACCTGTGTGAGACTTTTTCACATTTTGGACTGATTATATATCAGACCTTGTATCTTGTGTAACACGTAAATCAAACAATTGTATAAAATCAATATACTGTAATGGTCACCTCTATATGAGTGGTCAGGAAATATAGCTTAGTGTAGCATATAAAGCAGTCTCAGTTCCTATAAGCCAAGCAAGCCTAGCGTACTGGTACATGTCTGCCCCCAAGAATGCCATGTTTACTGACCAGAAAGTACAGGAGGCTGAAGAAAGGAAGAACAAAAGAGTCAGTGTGGTTCCAGTAGTGCAGTTGTCCACAGGGAATGCCTGGGACTGGTGTTTCACAGGAACTGAGTCAATCAGACGTGAAGATGGGTAAGTTCAGGTCACAGACAGAGAGATGGTCATCAAACAGGCAAAGGATTAATCCAGGCAACAGGCAGAAATATGGTCAATAAACAGGTCAGAGTCAGTACAGGCAGCAGGCAGAAGGAACACTTCACTGGTGTGGCAGTGATTAGAAACATTGTTTCAGGGACAATATGACTGGTGTGGTGGTGATTAGAGACAAAATGATTGGTGTGGCAGTGATTAGGGACAATATGACTGGTGTAGCAGTGATCAGGGACACTGGAATTGGTGTGGTGGTGATCAGGGACACTGTAATTGGTGTAGCAGTGATCAGGGACAAAATTGACTGGTGTGGTCATGCCCAAAAATACTGTGAGTTGTGAAGTGGTGGTTAGGAAGTAGTGTTGGGCTCGATGCTCGAGTTGAACGTAAGTTTGACTTTTACCTCGACGGTTCGTGTGTGGAGCTAGCAGTGATGTCACCATGACTTTGGCCAATCATGGCTCTCACAGTGCATTGCAGTGCAGAAAGCAGTGGATCGGCGACTGAATCAGAAGAGGAAGCAGTCCCTCTTAAAAGAGTAAGATGCTCTGAAGAGCAGGCAACCATGAGAAGAGCCAACATACCAGTGCCATTACACCCAAATGGTCAATCGGCAAATGCTAACAGAGCTAGACCCCAGGATGAAAGTACCAGCACTGGAATATCACACCAGAACCCAAGAGTCAGGGCCCAAACATACCTCCCAGACACTCTAGCAAACCTTTTGTGGCTGCCTTCCAGCTCAGGATCAGCTACAATCCCCCTTTTATCGCACAACCAGGCGTGCAGCCTAACACAAACAATTTTTCCCCAATTGATTTTTTACATTTATTTTTCCCTGATAATTTTTTTCAATGCATTGTGGATCAGACTAACCTATTTGCCCAACAATGTATCGCAGATAACCCCAATTCATGCTATGCCCATCCATTTGAGTGGAGATGGCTAACAGTAGGGGAGTTTAAATTGTTTTTGGGCCTTATGATCAACATGGAGCTTACAAAAAAAAAAGTGAATTACATTCATATTGGTCCCCACCGAATCCATCACATTCCCATCTTTTCAGCTGTAATGTGCAGGTCACACTATGACATGATAATGCGCTTCCAGCTTCTTATTGTACTGACCTCGGCCTGTTAAATCGACAATGTATTTTGCCTGCTGCTTTGATTGATCTTTTGCCCTGATACTGCAGTAGTGGGATTCAAGATAACACAGGGGTCTCACATATGTGAGGGGCTTCAGAGTAGAGAAAAAAATTGTTTTGGTTTTCTCCGGGTTTTGTAATTCCCAGAACAGGGTCTGTTTGTCTGGAGGCTTCGAAGAGATTGGGTGGGATGAAGCCTTTACCCCTGTGCCCCAGTCTTACCTGACCAAGTCCCTAAGCCTGATGTTCCTGCCTGCTGCCTGGACCAATACTTTGTGCTGATCATATCTCTGACAGCTCTGACTACCTGTACTGACCCAAGACTTTTTCTGACCATGTTCCTGCCTGCTGCTTGGACCAATACTTTGGCTGTTCTGACCGTATCTCCTCTTGCTACCTGTACTGACCCAAGACTTTTTCTGACCATGTTCCTGCCTGCTGCTTGGACCAATACTTTGGCTGTACTGACCATATCTCCTTTTGCTACCTGTACTGACTCAAGACTTTTTCTGACCATGTTCCTGCCTGCTGCTTGGACCAATACTTTGGCTGTGCTGACCATATCTCTTCCTGCTGCCTGTATTTACCCAGGACTTTTTATGGACCATGTTTCTACCTTCTGCCTGGATCTCAGCCTGCTGCCTGTTCTGATCCTGGCTTGTTTATCCACCATATTCCTGCCTTCTGCCTTGGCAAATCCTGTGGCTGTTGCCTGCTTCCTAGTCCAATGTTCTCCTAAAACTACAGGTAATCTTTTGCTTGTCCTTTCTTCAGCTAGGCTGTGAAAAAGTCTCACATGTGGCATTGTCATGTTCAGGAGCAGTAGCAAAATTTATTTTTGAGTATAGAAGAAATATCCTATAAATTGACAACTTTGTGTAAAAAAATACTTTTTCATTTTCTTTCCACATTTTCCAAAAACTTGTGGAAAAAAATGACATGTTCAAAAGACTCATAATGCCTGATAGAATATATGTTGGAGTGTTTATTTCCAAAATGTGATCATTTTGTGGGTGTGTTCACTGTCCTGGTGCTCCAGGACCTTCAAAACTGTGATAGGTAGCCAGGAAATTAGATGTGTAATTTATGCCCCTTTTATGCTCCTAGAATGCATGAAGGTGCTATTTGGATGTTGGGTCTCTGTATGTGGCCAGGCTGTAGAAAAGTCTCACACATGTTGTATACTCAGGAGTAGCAGAATGCATTTTGGGGCATAATTCTTGATATGTACATGCTATGTGTTAGAAATATCTTATAAATTGAGAACTTTGTGTGAAAAAAAAGTTTTCATTTTTGTTTCCGCATTTTCTAAAAACGTTTGGAAAAAAATGACATGTTCAAAATACTCATTATGCCTGATAGAATACACCTTGGGATGTTTGCTTTCCAAAATGAGGTCATTCTGTGGGTGTTTCCACCAGTGCCTTCAAAATTGTGATAAGTAGTAAGGAAATAAGATGTGTAATTTATGCCCCTTTTATGCTCCTAGAACACGTAAAGGTGCTTCTTGGACGTTGGGTCTCTGTATGTGGCCAGGTTGTGGAAATGTCTCACACATGAGGTATCAAAATACTCAGGAGGAGTAGCAGAATGTGTTTTGGGGTGCAATTGCAAGTATGTCTATGCCAGCTGTGAGAAATGACTTGTTATTTTGACAATTATGTGTGTTAAAAAAAAAAAATAATAATAATTTTCTCATGTTCCAAAGAATTGTGGGAAAAAATTACAACTTCAAAAACCTCACCATGTATTTTACTAAATACCTTGGACTGTCTATTTTCCAAAAAGGGGTATTTTGGGGGCAAGTTGTACTTTCCTAGCATGATAGGACCTGAAGAAATGAAATAGGCCCTCAGTGCTTCAGGTGTGATCAGGTGTCATCAATTTTCAATGATTTGTGCCATAGCTTGTAGACTCTATAGCTTTCACGCAGACTAAATAATATACACTGATTTCATTTTTTTTACCAAAGTTATGCAGCAGTATACATTTTTGCCAAAATGTATGAAGAAAAATTACTTATGTAGCCCTGTTTTGGGGGGGGTTATGTGAAATGGCCCACACCAAACAAGCTATGGCGCTAACCTGTATATGAGTAGGCAATCCTGAGCCTTCGCTATATGGAAGAGGGGGTTGTGATAACACAAATGGCAGTGCCTCCACCTAGAATAGGGATCCTGCAATTGAGGAGACTCACCCCTTTCTAGGAATGTAACAGGTAGACAACTTAAAGTAACTATACATAGCAGTATTAATGCACCCAGCTTATATTTCTAACATGAAAACATGTCACCACACCTGTATGAGAATAATGCAAAGTTTATATAAAGCAGCCACATAAAACAGGATGCATAAGAATAACATTCAGGAATTACAATTTACCATAAATTGGGAGGTTGCAATTATACCCGGGTATATGTGCATGTAGTATACAGAATACCTCCAACCATGGGTTATAGCGCAGTCCGGTTGCAGGGGCCCCTGGAGAGGTGAGAGTCAATAAGATGCACGCTTCCACTTCAGATGCTGCGATGGCGTCCAAGTAACACGTTCTATGCGGTTGATTGCACTGCTTGTCTGACAATCAGCGATGCATCACCTAAAGGGATAAAATGCCCTATCTCTCCTTTACTCTTAGTCCCTATCCCTAAACTGGGCTGTCACTGCAACCGGGCCTCTATCTGTCTAAGTGGCCGTTGGATGCCTAACCTACCCTTAGCCTAATCTATCCAACGCTCCCTATGCTACTCCTAGCTAAAGGGAGATCCAGACCAATAAGGGTGCTATGGCTTTAAGCAAAGAGGCTGCAAAGATACACTGCAATTAACAGAAAGTTCACCTGACAGTCTTATGCAGGTGAAAACACTGATCTATATATATATATATATATATAGACAACTATAAGGATTCTGCAGTGTGTAAATAGAATAATGATAATGAACCACAAATCTCTCTCTTACAGAGATATTAGGGTTCCTATACAAAAAATTGAAATATAACAGAAGCAGACCTAATCTGCTTCAGTAACAACTAGATAGATAGCAGCCTTGTTAATCTGGATCAGTACTCACATAATCACCATACAGTTCTCCCCAGATACACAGCACATGGCAGGCTGTCACCCTTTGCCTGATACTTCCTGGAAAAACAAACTATATCACATCCTGGGGTTTCTTGATCTCCTTGCAGGGGCAGGAAGCACACCTAGGGACTTGTCTGTAATGGGACCTCTATGGCAGTGGCTGTATATGAATGTAAACAAACCACAACTAGTGTATAAAATAATAGTTCCCTACACTTATTTGCAACATTTTATACTAAAACAAAGAAAACTTTTTTTTTTTTTAATTTTCAGACTTTTTCATTTATAGCGCAAAAAATAAAAAACCCAGGGGTGATTAATTACCACCAAAAGAAAGCTCTATTTGTGTGAAAAAAAATTATAAAAATGTCATATGGGTACAATGTTGTATGACCACGCAATTGTCATTCAAAGTGCTACAGTACTAAAAGCTGAAAATTGACCTGGGCTGGAAGGGAGTAAAAGTGCCCTGTATGGTAGTGGTTAAAGGAATTTTTCATTTGTTTTTTTTTTTTAGTTTATGCAATGAAAAATGACTGCCCCTTTAAAAACAAGCAAACACACTGTAATTGCGGCCTGCATTTGTCATTGACACCCGCTACAGACTGCAAGGGAAGTGAGAGAAACTTGCAGGGAACATGGGTTTTCCACACTGCGTTCAAATGTGAATGAGCCCTGAGACAGTTCCCTAGTTCACAGTTTTAAGGTCTTTCATACTAGAATGCGGTGCTGGAAAGCCATGTCCCTGTGCGGCTTCCTGCACTGCATTCCAGTTAAACTGCCCTTGTGATCTGCTGCGAATGTAAGTGCAAAGTTAATGACACCTCAAATGCAGGTTGCAAATGCTGTGCGTTTGCCTGCACCAGATGTCATGGTACAAAAGTACCATGTGATTCAGTTGCAGTGCTTTTCAAAAAGTAGTGCATTCACTATTAAAAATAGTGCAGTGACATTGCACTGTATAGAACTGCATGAATCTTGGAAGAACTGCTGAGCATTCCTGTGCAATTCACAAGCAGTTTCTATTGTAAAAGGGCCCTTAATGTGCTGGGGCTACCTGTATCCTACTCAATGGACTAATATTGTGTTTGTTAGATTGGTAACCTTTGGGCTTAGTGAAACAAGAAAGAAAGCGCACCAACCTTGCACATTACCTCAGTAAACCATAATTTTATTAAATGCAGAATGATACTACAAACAACAAAGTAAATCAAGCATGTAAGTCCTCAAAGGAACTTTAGAAATGTGAAGCCTGTGCAAGTCACATCATAGGGGTAGACACTCAGAGTACGGCTGACACATTTCAAAGGGCATCCCTTCTTCATCAGAGCTTCATCAGGACTCTGATTAAGAAGGGATGCCCTTCGAAACGCATCAGCTATAGAAGGCTTACATGCTTGGTTTACTTTGTTGTTTGTGAGTATCATTCTGAATTTAATAAAATTATGGTTTACTGAAGTAATGCTCAAGGTTGGTGCCCTTTCTTTCTTGTTTCGCTGTGCAGTACTGGTCGGGCTTCCCCAGCCTTGTTTAGAGCTGCACAACCCTATATGCATTGGTGGTCGAATTTTTCAAGTTCTGGTTCCATCCATCCACCCTTATTCTGGGTCATAGAGTGCAGGAGAGGTAGTTTCTGGTTCTATTGAAACCTTTGGGCTTATACAGGTATATTTTATAGAGAATTAATTACTCTAGTTTTATCCCTGTGGATCTGAGCACATGGAATTTTTTTGTGTACCTATTTTGGTCCTAAAATCTGAATCCCCTGCCACTTACCAGAGATAATCATTTTTAAAATATCTGTCTTCCATACCCTTAAGCCATGCACATGCAGGCCAAAAATTAGCTGAAAACGGTTGGTTTGGCAGGAACCGTTCTACTTTCAGCTTATATGTATGTCCCTCTCAGATCAGTGTGTCCTGATGATCCGTAAGTTCATTTTGATTCAGCCCGCTGGGTTGAATGATAAAAACGTTTTGTGTGTACCCGGCATAACGCCGCACCCCTCTTCTACTGCACACAGTGTGGAAGTTTTCATTTGTCTCACCTGCCAACTGCCTGTAGCCAGTGAGGGGAGGCAGTGAATGTATAATTCTGCCCCCACATTACACACTGGAGCACAAATAATGTGTATGCCATATATTGGTGAGGGGATTGCATTGTGGGTGTGGGAATTGTATTGTAGGTGAGGGGGTTAGCATTGTGGGTGGGGAAGGGGGGGGCAGCAGAAGCCACCTTTGCTTGAGTAGACAAAAATCCTTGCACAGGTCCTGCAAACATGCCTAAAGGCTTCCTGGCGAAGAGGAGAAAAAAGTCTCTGCCAGTGTCCTACCAAGTGCAGGTTAACGACAGAGCGCAGACCACCCCCGGCCCAGACCACCGGCGGCTCTCCTTCCACAGCCAGCCCTGACTGAGCCCCCCTTCTCCCCCCTGCAGTCCCCAGCCGATCAGTTCAGGAACCCAGAGTCAGTGCAGCAGGCTTTGTCCAGCCCAACCTCCCTGGTAAGCAGAGAGTACCTGGAGTGGAACTTCAGCCTAGGATGGGGTCAAGAGATGGCAGAGAAGAGGGAGAGTGGGAGGGGGCAGAGTCGCTGCTCATTGGGCCTCTAGGTTGCACTTGCCCCCTAGGCCAGAAGTTGCCAGTCAGCGCCTGCCTAATGTATATGAATGTGATCTTAGTATGTCTTGAAGAGATACAGATGTTATGTACATCTACGTAGCATCTATTATATTAAAGTATAGGTGTGCTATAGATTTTAGATGTAGTAAAAGTATCATTAACTTTCAGACTTTGGAAAAACTACACTGGTGTTATATATATTCCTAAGAGCCAAGCAGATGAAAGCATGTTATGCCTTCTTCACTTCTGACTATACACTAGACTATATGGGTGTAAAGATCCAAAAATAGATTATATAAACCTTTATTGTATTGTGAATAGACAAGCATCCAAACTAAGCTTAAAAAAGTACTCTAACATTTTAATATATTCAGTTGGCAAGGGTCAGCTACAGCTTTATTTTCATTACTGATAAAAACAACCGAGTGACAGATACAAATATTAATATACTTGACAGATGGATATTACATTTCTCGGTATGTTATCTTTTGGTGGTGGGAGCCTCATGCTGTTAACTTTCAGCACAGGAATTTTAGAGCCAAAAAAAATGAAAACTAAAATGGAGATGAGATGGTGGATCACTGGACTCTAAGTTTGAAGGAGGCTAAGGATAAATCAAATGATTACTGGAATATGGCAGCTCTCTATAACCTGGTGTGGCCCTAGTGGGGTTCCCAGGAAATAAAGATTATATATGGTGAAAGAATGAGTGTGCCAACCTATAGGGATTGGTCTGGGTACTGTATAAAATTGTATTTGTTAAAACAAATGATTTCTACCAAAACCTGAAAGCCAATTGCTGTGAAATGCAGATCTGGATTGATAGTTACTCTTCAGTTCTAATTCTTTGGGAACTGCAGTTGGGAGTTCTCTCAATTACTTTTTGGTCATCCTGGTGTTGTCAGCCTGCAGTTATAATAAAAATGCAATAAAATTATACTAAGTCATAATGAAGGGGAATTTATGCATAACCTCCAAAACACATTGAATTTCAACTTTTAATAAGACCATTTGTTGTAACAAATAAAAATGTATATCTGGGCCAGTCCCCATGCTACGGCTTAGCACTCTCACTGTATACAAGCACTCTCTCTTTCACTGTATACAAGATAACATATCCTTACATCCAGCCTATGATTAACCTGATCATAACACCTAATATTAATTCTAATATCCTTAATTAAGCCTTACCATAATTGTTTGTAATCCTTTAAATTAGCCCTTAACACTCCAACTGATCTTAACACCTGTTACTGTAATCTTAACACCTAACTCAATACTTAAAAATACCATTAAAATGTAACCTGAATCCTTAACTACTTCTTGACCATGCTATAGCCGAATGACAGATACAACAAAGTCGTCCAACTCTGGGAGGGCATCATATGACGTCCTCCCAGAACACACCCCCAGCGGCGTACATCTGGCGCTCTCTGTGATCGTTGTGTCCTTTGGACACAGCTGATCTCATGACACGGTAAAAGGCCAATCATAGCGGCCTTTTAAAACATGATCAGCTGTGTCCAACCACAGCTGATCACCAGGTAATGTAAACACACTTGCCGTTTATCGTCAGTACTTTCCTTACGCTGTCACAGCGTGAGGAAAGTAATGCTGATAACTGGCAACTGTCAAAGCAGACATCTACACTGATAATCAGGGCCCTGATTATCAGTGCAGCTCCAAAAGTGCCCATCAGTGCCCAGCAGTACTGCCCATCAGTGCCCAGCAGTGTTGCCCATCAGTGCCCAGCAGTGCTGTCCAACAGTCCCCATCAGTGCCGCCAGTTAGTGCTGTCAGTCAGCACCACCAGTCATTGCCCATCATTACCACCTATCAGTGTCCATCGGTGCCGCCAGTCAGTGCTGCCAGTCAGTGCCGCCTATCAGTGTCCATCAGTGCCACATATCAGTGTAGCCTCATCAATGCCTCCTCATCAATGTTCACCAGTGCGACCTCATCGGTGCACATCAGGGCTGCCTATCAGTGCATCCTCATCAACGCACATCAGGGAAGGAGAAAAATTACCTATTTGCAAAGTGTTATAATAGAAACAAAGAAAAACCTTTTTTTTTTTCAAAATGTTTTATCTTTTTTTCATTTGTAGTGCAAAAAAAAAAATCCCAGTGGTGATTAAATACCATCAAAAGAAAGCTCTATTTGTGTGAAAAATCAAAATGTCACATGGGTACAGCATTGCATGACAGCGCAATTTTCATTCAAAGTGCAACAACACTGAAAGCTGAAAATTGGCCTGGGCAGGAAGGGGGTAAAAGTGCTCGGTAGGCAAGTAGTTAAACCTAGTCTATTCCCCTAGCCCCATCACATTGTTGAGCTGCAATATCATACAAATATTTACCACATTGCAAGGTAATGTGCAAATTGTGATGCAGTGTGCCATAATGCCAAGCTACTGTTACAGTGTAAAGGCAATCCACCACACTGCAACTTACAACAAATATGCATGTTGATGTGCTGCATTTAAAAAAATGGCCATGTTTGAATTTGTTGTTATGCATCGTTCATTCATAATAAAAAAAAGTGCTGCCTTAACATAGTTAGTCTGGCTAAAAAAAGAGAAAAGTCCATCCAGTTCAACCATTAAAAAAAAAAGTTATAATCCTATACCCACAGTTGATCCAGAGGAAGGCAAAAAACCCAGCAAAGCATGATCCAATTTGCTCCTGCAGGGGAACAAAAATTCATTTTTGATCCCCCGAGAGGCAATCGGACATTCCCTGGATCAACTTTACCTATAAATGTTATCGCAACGTCCCAGAGAAATTTGTATGAGAATCTTATATATTCCTGACATCTTATGAGTAATTTTAACTTGCTAACCCTTGACCACAACTCTGCCCTAACTCTCAACATCATGTTTAACTAATTAACCCCTGAAAGGGTACATTTACTTCAAAAGATACCAAGTGCTACTAGCACTGTCAAAATGAGTGATATGAAAATATATTTCTCTGCTCTAATCTACTCTATTAAAATTATTATAAAATTGCTGTATGTGACTTATCAGACTATGTGGGTAAGGGGAAAAGGTGGCTGGCTGTGAAGATAAGCACCACTGGCCCCTTAAAGGTTAGTCAAGTCCGGTGTAAATGAGACAGGGGAGGTAAGGTTGGTATCCCTTTTACAGTTTGAGTGTGAGATTAAAATATGACGAGAAAACAGTGTTCATTATGTGTTGTACAACAGAATTTGACAGCAGGTGCACAGTAAAGTCAGCAAAGGTGGACAGGTTCTTGGTTATTTTGTACAATGTGAGACTTTTGTTCACTGAGCTGTAAACCTTTCTTAGAAAGTGTACAAGCACAGGCATGTATAAAGTGTATGCCCTTAATGCTTGCTCAGTTTTAGGTAATGGTCAGCCATTGCTGCTGCTCCCAGCTTCTGCTCGGTACCATTTGCTGTGTTAGGAACAACGGTTTGAAATAAATACAGTAAATAATATTTTTAAAATATATATTTTTAATCAGTAAATACAGTATTTTTTAAATTTCAGGTTATCAAGTTAGGCTCCTTTTTTACATGTTTTCCAGGCTACCGTTGCCTACTTTGCTGGGAAAGCCTGTATGCAAAGCTCAATAGTTCAAGCTAAAATTTGTACTCAAAACTGAATTCGCCACAGCACTGACTCCTCCCTCTCTCTTAATTGCCTTTGTTGTCTTCAGAGGGCTGTAGAACATTTTAATAACAGAGAAAGAATCTGAAGACAAACAGCTACTGTTAAAGTTCTCTTCAGAAAATTCATAATACTCTATCACCACAGCATGAAGCGTGCACCCTTTTGCTAAATGTGTGTTTGTAAAACAATAATTTATATAACTAGTTAAATATATAAAACATGACTTTAAAATAAATATCTTTTGAATTAATATGTATGCAGAACTATGATAGTTTCCCCTTTTTAATCAACCTAGAAGATGATCTTCTGTGTCTCATGCAAACAAGGGTTTCTATCTGTATGCTGCACCACATAGGCTTTCTAGTGAAAATTATTTCTCCATGATCCCGTCTCCATTTTACCATATTTCCTCAGGGATTCTGTTTGGAATGGAAAGAGCAAAATCTCTAATTTGGATAAGTCTTTACTGAGATTTCACGACCTAGTTTTGTAGTAGTTTTGTAATATTTTGTTATTTGTCTGTTTAGTTTAAAGTGCCCTTAAAGAGCCATCAAGCCTAAGATGAAAGTTAGTCTGTGAAAGAACAGCTCATAATAATCACATCCATTAATATAATGTCACCCACACAGTTGCAAAACTTGAAATATTTGCCAACCGTGTAACTTTTCT
Source organism: Staurois parvus (assembly GCF_062004578.1). Taxonomy (NCBI): domain Eukaryota; kingdom Metazoa; phylum Chordata; class Amphibia; order Anura; family Ranidae; genus Staurois; species Staurois parvus. The sequence goes on from NW_028317821.1 coordinate 1,165,535, forward strand.
ATGAAGCCTATTATTCTATTTGAATAGCCAGTTTTGGTATGAGACAGTTCTAAATGTTCGTAAATTTATACCTTTGAAAACATTGCTGCCTATCTTAGCAGACAGGGCACAAGGCTTGGCTGAATTTCTACAGCATTGAATTCCACATACAAGTAATATTTACTCAAAATTAGATATAAATGAGAGTTATTTTACAAAAATGCATTATTGCTGCATTTTTTTATAAGTGCCTTTATTTTAACCGATGCATTGGCCTATTGCATTAAACAAAGTGAGGAACAAGGGGCTAAGTGCAAAATGTATTATGCATATCAACTAATTAGAAATCTTTTTCACTTGTTGGACTTCATGAAGTGAATTCCAATAATGCTTTAATGTTAACCTGTGCAAGAGGAAATAGCTACATTCAACATTTTATAAGCTGCATGTAGTGCCCCTTAGCTACAAGGTTTATCTGAGCCTTAGAACCCACACAGTCCTATTTCATGATTCTAGGTGATGGTGGGTCCGAGACCCCAAAATCACTGTTTTGGCTTATCTGTACACAGCCTCAAGGTAACACTAGAAATCACTTCCACCTACAATCAAGGGGCCCCTCAGTTTTCAGGGGTTCATGGCCTAGTCTGTAGGGATCTCACTGAACACCTAGAACAACAAGGTCTGAGGTTACAAAGTTACAGGGTTTAACCAGGAGACACTTCTAACCACAGCCATATCAGTGAGGTCTCCTTTCACAAGGCCAATCTTTTTCCACTCAGAGCTGCTGTCAAAATCACAGTACCCCAGGTACAAGCTACTCTCTCTATCCATAGGAATAGGGGGAGATCCAGTCTTGTTGTATATTTTGATACTGTTTACTTAAAGCGGTTGTAAAGGTTTTTTTTTTTAGTTAAAATATTAAACATGTTATACTTACATCTAATGATATTGTACACAGCAGTCCCAAACCTCCTTTTCTGGGGTCCCCTGCCAGCACTTTCGGCTCCTCCTCTTCTGTGTGTGGCTCAATAGCAAGCCATTTGCTATTGGAGCACACCTGCAGGCTGGCTCCCAAGCTGGGCTATGTGTGTCCACAGACAAACACAGTTGAGCTCGCCCCAACCCCCTGCTCCTTCCTTACAGGATTTGATTGACAGTAACAGAAGCCATTGGCTCCTGCTGATGCCTCTGTGTCCTGTTAGAAGAGAAACAAAAACCAATGTCACTGCAGATGGGAAAAACTCTGGATCGAGATAGTACTCAGGTAAGTATATAGGGAGATGAAGGGTGATACAATTACTGGGACTTTTTTTTTTTTACATTTATGCATGGAATACGTTAAAGTAAAAAATGTACTGTCTTTAGAACCACTTTAATATACAATTTATTACAACAATTATTTTTTTTTTCATAGCAAAGTTAATCCACACATCATCTATTGTTTTCTGGCTGGCCTGGTTCAAATCCACTGGAAGGGGTTACTTACAGTCAGTAACTTATCTACTTTAGTCCTCCATTATCCTGGCTGTCCTTCTCTAAGGAGGTCATTCCTAAAGGGGGAGCTGCATGGCAGGTCTTTTCTACCTTTCCAGACAAGTGCTTTCCTTAGGGAGATGCACTGCTTTCTCTCTGTCCACCACTGACTCTGACCACACCACTACGCACACAGCCACAAAGCACCTACGTAGACCTCCAAATAAGGATCACTTATTTACTTATCAAAAATCACTAGAATGTAATGCAATTTATAAAATCATTTTCAACATTTTGAAATCTGCAGCCCTAAAGGATAAGCTCACCTTTTGGACAAAAATAATAAATGCACATTTTTTTGCAGGTAAAAAAATGTGCATTGATTATTTTTTTCCAAAGGAGCGTGGAAAGCATTGCACCAGCAATCAGTAGATCGCTGATGCCATGCAGGTCTCCTGCAGACCTGTCAGAATATCTGCTTGCCGTACGGGATGTATGGTCAAGCAGATATTCTGACATAAAGCTTCAATGCGCCACAGCGCCGTGGTAGTTCATTGAAAACTACACGCCCACGGCCGCTAAGGCTATTGAGACTTGCAATTTATTCATTTACAGAAGTCCTTGAATGAATGATGCAGCTGTGTGGGCGGACAGATAGTACGGGGAAACTTCTCCCCCTACTATCTGTCAGAGGGAGGGGGAGCGGAGGGTGTGGCTGCAGCTATGGGAACATGTTTCATGTTTTACCCTAAAAACCTTTAAAATCATCAATTATATCCTTTAACCCCTTGGCACTGCCGTAACAAAATATGCAGCCTCACAAAACTGGGCTTTTTTCCGTGGGGCCCCATATTTGCTTACCTGTCTATGTGCTGGGAGCATGCCACACAGCGCGCTCCCAGCACAAAGACAGGGGTGTCACTGAGAGCTCCGGATCCTGTTTTAACGATCAGGACCCGGGACTCCCGATTCCTGGTCATATGATCGTTGTGATCTGATTGGCTATCACAGTGATCAGTCACTGTGAAGCCCTTGGATTTTTTTCTCTCTGAATGGAGGAGAGAGATACATTATCTTTCTCTCTCTCTCTCTCTCTCTCTCTCTCTCTCCTTGCATAGAGGGAAAAAAAACAACTATTTGTAAACAAAAAGATAAATAAATAAACACATAAATAAATATTAACAAATAAAATAAAAATAAAGAAAAAATACCTAGCTCAAGGTTGGATCTAGTTCAGTGCCAGGGTTAGTGTTTGGGCCAAGGTCAGGGTCAAAGGTCAGGATTTTTTTTTCTTTAACCACTTCCCATCCAGCCCATGTATATAAACGGCTGGACGGGAGCAGTGCAGGAGCGGGTGGCCGTTTATAAACGCCCTCCCCGCTTCTCTGCTTGTGCGCGCTCCATGGGAGTGAGCAGCACTGCGATCCGGTGCCCGCTGTGTCCTCCGGACACAGAGGAACACCAATTGTTGTACGGGACCACTGTGCAAGGTCTCGATCATCTGGTCACTGATTGACCAATCAGTGATCCCATGAAGAGTAGTAAGCAAGATGGCACTTCTGACATCATTGCTTACTATGTGTCACATGGTACAAGGCTATCCACAACAGCCTTGTACCATGTGACAAGCTGTGACCAATCACAGCTCACACAGTATTTCTCAATGGCTGCAAGAATGCAGCCAGAGAGAATGAGAAATGATTGCTTTTACAGCCTTTATGGGTACATTTTACCCAGTTACGGTTTAGATTTACCTTAAGATAGACCCCTTAAGGTACAGTCAAGGTCCTAGCTCCCTAGCCAAAGATATATCATCCTTGCCTAGATTGACTGCCTTGTATATGTAAACAGTCTTGGAAAGTAATAACCACTCTAGAGGGAATTGCACATTTTGAAGATGGTCATTTCTATATAACAACCCCCATATTCAATGGAGATGAAAATAGGGGGGTGTTCTGTAATCCAGCAGAAGAGAACTGAGAAGGGTTGACAACACTGCCTGGAATTTCAACAGTGACATTATGGTAAATTTACTAAAGGAAAACAGGCTATGCACTTTGCAAATGCAGTTGCACTGATTTTCCCCAGCGCTTAATTAATGTGGTGAAGCTTCACTTTGTAAAGAACACCCAATCAGGTGCAAAAAAAAAAACATTTTTGCTTGCATGTGATTGGATGATGGAAATCAGCAGAACTTGCTATGCTCTGGGGAAAATGATTGCAAGTGCACTTGCAAAAAGCATGGTGTATTTTACTTTAGTAAATCCACCCCACTGCATTTTCAGCTAAAACACACGGAGTCAAATTTCTAGCAGATCAGCATGCTTTTAGGGTACTCAAAACATTTTTAAAGAGACAGAACATGAGGACATGTCTGTATTGCAAAGGTGTACAGCACCTGGACATTCTTATGTGTAGCAGCTTTACAGGTGGATAGTGGGCTGAAGGTAAGGATGATATTTCCAGATAATGAAATAATATTGATAATAATGTAGGGAAATACCTTAGATTGTACGCCCCTTGAGGGTTAGGGACCGATGTGAATGTATAATATATGTAAAACGCTGTGTAAATTGACGGTGTTATATAAGTACCTGAAATAAATAAATAAGGAGAGGCATAACATGACTGTCTTACTATATTGTGTTTCAATATATTTCAGAATATCCATGAGCATAAGCTGAACTAAGAAACAGGGAGAACTAAAAAAATTTACTTTTTTTTTTGTGTGTTAACTGGTGCAATGTGGTTCTATGCTGCCCAACAATGAATCTTGAAATTCCATTTTGCTCTTATTTTGTATTTATCGTCTCTTTCTGGGCCCATCTGTAGTCAAGTATTTATAATGTTCTTTTCGTTTTTATCTATCTGCTTACTGTTCTTGTCTCACATAACATCTTAAAACGTCCTAATAATAGCTGCAGATGTTGTATATGGAGCCAGCTTGAACAGTACAGGCCAGTAAAACCTCTCAGCTATAGAGACAACATGTAGATAGCATCTTACATCTGACTTAAGTGAAATGGTCAAAAATTGAGGCCAGACACTACCAATATTTCAGTTTGATTGTGTCCCTGAGATTTGGCCATTCATCGTTTTTTCCACGGTCACTAAGACAGCAGAAACTACAAAGGAAAAGAAAAATCCTTACAGACACAGCTGCAGCGTAGTCAGAGAACTATAAATAAACTGAGAGTACGAGGCCACAAATAGCACACAGGTACAGATAGGAAACCAGCAGGAGCTGAGCATCTGGTATCCTGAAGAGCTGAATTTAAACCTCTGCTCCTGGAAACAGCTGATCCCTTGCACAGAAGGCTGATTGTTCAGGAATTATCTTCTTGTGGCACTGACACAACTGTTTACTCGGTGCTGAGCACACATATGTACCTTCTCTCCTTTGTAATTCATCCCCAGATGGTCATACTGTAGGTACTACATGAGTAAATCTTGAAGTACCTGATTACCTTTTAGACCACATCTGACATCTGAACAAAGTGGCCATTTATAGCTTCATGATTGCAATCGCTGATCAGCTGAAGAACAGACAGAAAGTGGATTCCCAAGGTGAACAGGATGGAGTGTGTGTGATCATTGTGAACGCTTGACAAACCAGAAAACCCTGCGATAAATGGGTAAACCTTGTGAAATTCATTACATGTTAAATGGGAAAAAAATTAACATTGGCAGTATGTGGAATTTCTTGTTAAATATAATGGGTGCTGACATACGTTAATCAAATACAGTATACAGGAAAAACAGTAGAAATGAAGTGCAAGGCGTAGAACGAAGACTATAGTGTGAGTAGAGGCAATGAAGTACCAATGTGTGCACAGAAATTATACAGCAACTTAATGAGCTGTTAGACATGTACACACCAGAAATTTTCTTTTCATTTCAGACGCATTCAATCACTGAAGAATTTAATTTCATCATATGCATTATGTTGAACCGAAACACTTTCAGAATTGCTTTGTATCTTCGGCTTTTCTTTGGTATATTCATTGGTCCTGGTGAATTTAAATAATTTTGCAGTTTTTCTAGAAGATTGCCATATATTCCATACAATATTGAATTGGAAGGATTCAATATGTATGGAGGCTAGTCCAACCCACCAAGAGAAATGGCATGAGCTGATTGGACAATATCGACTAGTACCATGTGCATCCGAAATAACAGATGGAATGAAATTCAGCTTCATTCATTATCGGAATCCAAATGATCACAATAATTCTAAAATTATATTAATTTCCCAATGGGCCCGAACTACTATCGCATCATGTAACGTCATCCAAATGAAATGACTGCATTCATTAACTACGTTATAACTGTTTTCGAGATTCATTTCTGTGTCCATGTCATGTCGTGTCATGTACATTAGAATCTTCGAAACTTAAATTTTCATCTGAAAAAATGAATTGAAAAGAATCGCACATGTCTGTTAGTTGTCTGGGGTGCAGTTGGATGTTGATAGGTCAGTTGTGAATGAGTCTTTACTGTTCCACTCTTCTCACGGTTCTCATTTGACTTCCTTTGTTGAGATAATTGTCTGCTGCATTTTCTGGGTCTGCTCTTTGTCTGTCTCTGTTAGCACATCCAGCACTATAGGCTTCTCTTTAAAATCTGAAAACTTTCATCAGTGTTACCTTTTTGTTCTCTATTCACATTCTGCTCACCTGTGCCCACTGGTCCATTAGTACTGCTGATTGTTTGTGCTCCCTTGGCAAGAACAATTTGGTCTACACTCAAGTTTCCCATCACAGAGGTTGCTTGTCCTATGGGGAATATTCTTGTCTTAAAGAATAAGTTCACCTTTTGGACAAAAATAATAAATGTGCATTTTTTTTGCAGGTAAAAAAATGTGCATTTACTATTTTTGTCCAAAGGAGCCTTGAAAGCATGTTGGGACTTTCAGTTCATTCATTCACGGAAGTCTGTGAATGAATGATGTGGCCATGTTGGTGGAGCCCCGCACGGCAACGCTGTTTTCAAATCTGACAGATAGTACAGGGAAACTTCTTCCTGTATTATCTGTCAGAGGGAGAGGAGGCTGCGGACGTAGCTGCAGCTATGGGAACATGTTACATGTTCCACCCTAAAAACGGGTAGAACATGTAACATGTTCCCAAAGGTGAATTTATCCTTTAACATGTTTCAGCTAACAGAGGCACCTGCATTTACTTCTGGCAAAACTTACTATGTTTCTATGTCATCCTCTGATACTGTCTTTGCCCTTCTGGTTACAGTTCCTGCAGATTTAATGACTACTTCCTTTTTATTATTGTCCTCTGCAGTCTCTGTGAAGATTGTGGAGATGGGTGAGAAGCGTCTTGCATGAACTGAAAGTCTTGCAAAATCCCAGCAAGTGGAAGAACAATGACCACTTTAATATTACCGTATGACATAAAAACATAGCAAACATGTTTTGGGGGATTGTGGCTCCACCTTTTTGGGGGCTTTAATAGTGTTAGATGATATCTGTTTGTCATGGGCACTGCAGTCTGTGTTCTGATATCGTAAAAAGTTTTTGTCACTGCAGGATCAGCAGACACTCCAGAGAACCTTTATCATGGTAGGCCACAGACTGCCTACAAGCTGCAGACCTAACACTACCAAAGAAGAAGGGGGAGCTCAAATACCTTGAAACACATTGGCTATGTTTTATGTAATACATTACTATAGCCGACTTTGTTATCCAACCCTCTGGAGTTTCCCAGACTTTCTAATCATGCACGATTCTCCTCACTCCCCTCCACAATCTTCACATGCTTAAAGGGGTCCACTCGGGGGACCCTCCATGAGTCGAGCGGCCACAGACCTACTCAACCAATAAGATCTAACACTTTCTTACACTACAAAGCTCTGTAGTCCCTAGACAGCCAAACATTGTGGCTGTTGCTTCCCTGACCATGTACTAGAATCTACTGCCTATGTTTTATGGGGAAACCCAAAATCCAACACATGCATACACCCTCAAAAGGTAGCTGCTACTTTACAGGATCCATGTGACTTCTCACAGATTCAGATGTTGTTCCTGCTCAAATCTACAAAAAAAAAGCCGTGCTGTTACTAATTACACAGTAGATACAGCTCATTCAATAATACACCATCCCATCATTCTAAATGTTACCGTTTTTGCAGATTAATTTTTAAGGAGTCTTACTCAGTTTGTTATTCTAATGAGTTATTTGAGATAAATTAGCTTTCGGCTGATTCTTAGAATTTCAAAAGTGATGCATCATCTACTCATTTTTCCTGTATAACAACTTGAGAAATACTTCATTTCTAATCCAGTGTCATTAATGATCCTTTTATCAAATGTTTAGCTGTGTTGTGTTACTAGACAGATAGTCTGAGGAGAAATCTGAAATTATTCATTCACTGCTTCCAAAGAAAATAGTGCTCATGCTAATAAAGTTAGATAAGAGAAAAAGTGCTTAGCATGACATATGTCCATGCTGATTAATGTGACTTTGCTTAAAAATAAGGGGAGTTTAGGCAATATTCCCCGGGAAATAAATGCAAATAACTGTCTAACAATAAGGATGAGGTTTGGGTTTGTAATCCAAGTGAATTTTGATACAGATTCACCCAGAAAACCTGTTTCAAAACCGTAATACACTGTTTAGTCATAGTTTTATGACCACCCACTTAATATTGAGTAAGTTCCCCCTTTTGCTGCTGAAATAGCCTAGACCTTTCAACGCATGGATGCAGTTAGACCCTTGTAGGTATGCTGTGGTATCTGGCACCAGGTCATCAGTAGCAGATCCTTTAAGTCCTGTAAGTTGCGAGGTGGGCCTCCATGGATCAGACTTGTTTTTCTATCACATCCCACAGATGCTCGATTGGATTGACATTTGGAGGTAAAAAAAAAGGGCCCCCGACCGAATTTGCAGCTGCGCATGTGCGCATTTCTGAAGCTGGCCTAAGATTGGGCAAGCTCGGCTGGGCTTGGGCAGGAGGCAGGTTTCAGGCACACAGCTGGTGACTTCATTGCAGGGGCAGACTGACCATTCGAGCACTCGGGCACTGCCCGAGGGCCCGGGGTCAGTAGGGGGCCCCATGAAATGCCCCTGGTACCTTTTATAGGCTTTTTGGGGTGTGCTTTGAGTGTGGGCAAGGACACAGGGGCCCCATGATCCCCTATTGCCTGGGGGCCCCATGAGTTGTCAATCCGCCCCTGCTTCATTGGCTCCTTTTTATGAATCCCAACAGCTGGGATATAGGAGGACTGGATAGGAGTCGCTCGGTCTTGGGGTGTGGGACCGTCTATCACTGGCAAACAGGGGAATGGAACTACATGCTGTTGCAGAACTGTATCGAGCCACAGGCATTGCAGCCAGGCACAGGCAGTGGTGACTAACTGGTGGTGAGATTTTACCAACTGTATCATGTCCGCAGCCTTTAACCATCTCCTGTATCATCTCTGCAGCTTCTAACCATCTCCTGTACCATTCTCACAGTCTATAGCCATCTCCTGTACCATGTCCACAACCTCTAATCATTTCTTGTATCATGTCTACAGTCTCTGACCACCTCTTGTAACATGTCAGCTGTCTTTGACTATCTCTTGTATCATGTCTGCAGTCTCTGAGAGGGAGCCTAGAAAGTGAAGAGTGGGAAAGCTTCCAGGACTAGGGTCATGGGAGGAGTCAGATATGTGTGGACTATGGAGAGGAGAATATAGGATGAAACCAAAGCCTGTGAGCTGGAGCCAGGAGAGGATCATCTGACTGGGCCCTGCACGGTCCACCTGAGAGGAGGTCAGTGACAGCTCCGCCAGGTGTCTGAGGGGTGGTCACTGATGTAAGGGGAGTGAATACAGTAAGGTAAGGGGGGCACTGACTTATATCAGTAAATCCCATCCTTACCTTAGTGTATTCAGGGTTTGTTGCAGCAGTTTTCACTGCAACAGGTGGTGAGGGAAAACCTTCACATGAAGATACATGTTCCACTGAAAACTGCTGCAAGCTTGTTTAACAAATTGTTATTTGAAGAATGCATTAGCATTACTATCTCTTTGGTAACTGCTAGGTCAGTTTTGAAAGATGTCTATGTGCTCCAGCTGCGGAGACTCACCCTCCAATTGCCTTGTTTACCATTCCACCAAATCCAGAACAGAAATGCAAGGGGCCTCTATTCTATTGATCCTGGTGGCTACATGGGATTTCCCCGCAATTTCTTTGATGGGGATAAATTGTCTATGGGACTGAAATTAAAGGGAAATCTCTCCAGCTGGACGCAGGTGACCAAACTGGTGGGTTATATTAACCTGACCTACATTAAAATGAAGAAATATGGTTTTTGACTTTCCTTATAACTTAAACACATTGCTACCACTAACTATATGTTTATAGCTTAAATATTGATATTTGCTTTGCTTTGCACCTACAACAGCCATTGTATGTACTTTCTTTGGCTGAAATGTGGCTCAGCCAGTAAAATTTGTGATTTTTGTCAGTAAAAAAAAAAGTGGTGCTGTTTGTAAATTTTGTGCGTCCTGTCAGTAAATTTCACTTCGGGGGGGGGGGGGGGGGTTGGCATTTTGGATAAGCCAGTCCTGACTATGAAAGGGGTGGTACAAAGCAGCCATAATGTCAGTGAATTGAAAATTGTTGTATGGAACGCATAGGGAAAGTGAACAAACTGTATAGGGAGAGATTGGGGTCAGTTAGGAAACTGAACCTAATTCTGATTGCTATCACTTTGGCAACCAACCCCTCTGCTGCCTTTCTTTTTGTTCTTATTACTAGGGGTTTAATTGTCCCAAATATTATTTTATGGTTAAATTGAGGTCAGCAGTAACTTCTAGCTGCTGTCCATAGCCTTTTTTTTTTGCTGGTAAGCTTCCCTTTTAAAAATGGACTTGTTTACGAAAGGTGGTATTTTTGGGCTTTCATTTATTTTAGGAGCTCATTGTTTTTTTTAATTAGGTTAATCTGCTTTTTTCTTTGCTGTAAATCTCACCCTTTAAAAAAAGAGAACTTTTAGGGTTTTCATTTCTTTTCTGGACTTTTTTCTTTTTTGCTGATAAGGCCTTTTTTAGTTTGAGGTGCTTAAAGGAGAAGTGTAGTATAGCAAAAAAAATAAACATGCATACTCACTTATGTGGCTGAAGCATCAGTGCTATGCTGCATCTGTCCCCTGCTAGCTCTAAGACAGAGAACTAAGCGATCACATGACCACTGATTGCTCAGTTCTCGATCATAAAATATAGTTGTTTTTATTATTTTTTTTTAATTTTTAATTTTTTTTAGAGTGGAGAAGGATTAGAACCCCTGGTTTATATTGCTATTTTGGACTCTGGGGCACAAGACAGTAAAAATCTACAAGGTTTTGACTAGACATACAATTTAAAACTACACAGTTTTCCCACCTTCTGGGAGACAATGTTGTCAGGTAAGGAAAATGGAGACCAGGGGCGGACTGACCATTTGGAAACTCGGGCACTGCCAGAGGGCCCGGGGTCAGTAGGGGGCCCCATGAGATGCCCCTGGTACCTTTTTCATAGGCTTTTTTGAGTTTGGGCAAGGACACAGGGGCTCCATGATCCCCTATTGCCCGGGGGCCCCATGAGTTGTCAGTCCGCCCCTGATGGAGACAGACATATAGGCAAAGCCTTTGTCTTTGCAAATGCCCTTGTTTTTGCGACATGATCTCTAATTTACAAAGATTTGTCACCTGAGAGCTATTCTGATTGACTTCAGGCAAAGTCCCTAGGACTGAAGCTTTAGATCAGCCAGGGCTTTGCAGGAAAAATAGTGCTGTATTCCAGTGCAAAGACAGGCAAAAGATGTATGACCTTTTGTGAAAAATACTTAATGGAAGCTTTAAAAATGCTTGCTGCTAACCCTCAGATTAGACTAGTGTTTACAAGTTGAACCCATGTGGAGAAGGCATTTGTATGAGTATTTTAAGCCTAGCATAAAATGAAAGCTGGGGATATACACTACCTTTTCTTAGCACACTCTGTGCAAGAAAATCATACAGTAGGTTTATGGTGAAAAATAAATATAATCCATATTCTGTCCTGTTTGATAGATGCAGCTTTTCCTGAAAGTCACACACAAAAGTGATAGTAGGAAACAGCCTCAGCTAAATTAACAAATTTGTTAATACTGTGCAGCTGTTTCTACATGACTAGGGCACAACTGATGTCATCCCCCAACCTAATAGTGACCAATATGCTCCACCAAGCCCTTTTACCCCAACTTATCTAAAATTACCACTAAACACCACTTTGGAGTACAAATTGGCCATAGCAGCCATTTATTAACAGATACCAAATAGAACAAACATTCCTTAACCACTTCCTGACCACTGAATAGCAGAACTATTGCTACAGGGCGGCAGAGCTGTGAAAAATCACGTATACTGTATATACGTGATTTTGTATTTCTGGGTGGGGGGGGGAGCACGCGGGCGTCACCCTACCCGTGCCGCCATTGGCTGCTACAGCTGTTGATCACCGGGTCCAGGCCGGAGATTCCCCACCAGCACCCAGTGATTGCTGAGGAACACAAGGGAGAAGTCTGTATGTAAACAATACAGGTCTCTCCCCTGTCAGCACCAGCAAGTTGCTTTGTATTGCTCTGCATATAGCAGAGCAATACAAAGCAGCATGCTTACATAGTAAAGCACACACAGACAACACAGTAAAACAGTACACAGCACACAGTTCACTCTTTGATCACCTCAGAAGTTAACCTCTTCCTGCCCAGTGCCATTAGTATAGTGTCAGTGCATTTTATTAGCACTGATCACTGTATTAGTGTCACTGAGGATGTCAGTGTCAGTTAGTCAGTTTCCCCCCCAGTGTCAGAATGCCCGCCGCAGTCCCAGAGTCCCTCTATAAGTTGCTGATTTCCGCCATTACTAGTATAAAAAAAAAATTTCCAGTATATATAACCCCATTTGTAAATGCTATGACTTTCACGTAAACCAATTAATTTACACCTATTGGGATTTTTTTTTTAGCAAAGACATGTAGCAGAATACATTTTGGCCTAAATTTTTTTATTTTTTTACTGGATATGTTTTGTAGCAAAAAGTCTAACATATTGTTTTTTTTTTGTTTATAGCGCAAAAAATTAAAAACGCACAGGTGATCAAATACAATCAAATGAAAGCTCCATTTGTGGAAAAAAGGACATAAATTTAATTTGGGTGCTTTATCGCAAAAAATGGCCTGTTCAGGAAAGGGGGTAAATCCTCTGGAGGGCAAAGGATTAAAACAGAAACAGCATTAGTAATAATAACAATAATAACAATAACCCTAAGGATACCGATCTTTGGAGGCACAAAGTGTCCAGACATCTACTTTGTATCTGTGTTTGCTTACACGGTCACCAGCCACACCACACTGGCTCGGGGATAATCCCAACTCTCCACAGATACGTTTTTGTTCATACTTTCCAGTTGACCATCATTAACTGGTGTACCACAGGGGACTCCATACCTTAGATGGGTCTCTAATTTGATAATCACAGCAAATATTTAACTGCTTCCAAAGACCCCAACCGCCATGCCACTATAACAACGGAGAATAGAGCGGGAGGGCGGGAACTTTCTTCCTCAACAGTTCTCCTCTTAATGTCTGGGACGTCTGGGATCCCACCTTGCAGACCGCTTTGGAACCCATCAATCACGTAAGTGCCTAACCTGTACGCTGACTTTAAACTGACCTTCTATCCCCAGATTCCCCTGTTTCCCCAGTCATGCTAGCCCTACACTCTTTTTTTTTTTGCTTGGGCTTCATTTTCTCATCCCTAATTGGTAAAAACTATATTTTTGTTTTTTCATTTGTACTTATTTTAGGAAACAAAGATTGAAGCAATGCAATAAAGTAATTTTGACTCTTGTCCCTATTTCAAAAATAGTGCCAACACAGTGTACAGTTTTCTTACACTGTATCTGTTACATGGGGTGGTGAGAACAAAAAAAAGCATGATTATTGTATGCTTGTTAAAAAAGGTGCACACATACTTGTCATTTCTTCTTGCTCTTCATTATTGGTTGCTGACATCTTGCAGTATGTAGCAGACCCTCTTCATGTACACAATTACAACTTACACTGTCTCTAGAGTCACTACAAGATGTTAAAGAGCATTGGAATGCCTCAAACCTATGTGTTTTGTGGGTTCTGCCATTCATTTCTAATGGGCCCTCCTTGCCCAATTTCCAGTGCTGAGTTCTGTATTCCTTTGTTGCTTCCATGTCCTGTTAAATTGACCTTTTCATTAAAAGAACTTTGATTCTTCACTTTTCCTGTCGCTGTACTCAGTCCAAGATGCTGGTAACTGATCTAGAAGATGCCCTAGCAAAACACGCTTTCCCCTTTCTCTAAATTTAAAATTTGTGGATATGTGTTTTGGTCCAAAAGGGTCAAAACAGGGGTGTTCAACCCACAACCTCAGAGAGTTTAGCATGTTGCCCGAACTCTTCTGGAGGGATTCCGGGGATACCGTGCAAGCACAGCAGCCACAATGTAAAACACAGACAAGCCCAGCCCATGCATGACTAGAGGGATGATGGGGAAACCATGCAAACATAGCAGTCATGGAAGCCTACATTGGAAAGCCAGGCAAATGCATGACTGGAGGGATGCTGGGGCTGCCATGTTTACAATAGCACTGGCAGCAGGGAATTCAGGGGTGCCAGGTAAGTAAATGCTGCATGGCCAAATCTATGGGGGTGCTGGGGAGTGGTGGGCTGTGTACCCAAGATTTCAATTGCGCCCCCCAAATCCCCCAGCTCACAACCCTCCTCTGGCACAGCACATACATTAGGGCTGGTGCCAACTTAGCAGCAGTTCCTTCTCCAGCTTTCGGGCATAAGTGCGGCTGTTGACCCCATTCACTATAATGACAGTTTGCCAGCAGCCGCACCTATTCTTGGCTCTCTACATAACCAACGATTACCTGCGGTGATCACTGCTGGATGCACCACAGGTAATCGCTGGCTGCACAGAGAGCCACAAATAGGTGCAGCCACCAGCGATCTGTCATTATAGTGATCAGGCCAGGCGGCCCCCCTACCTGCTGAGAGTTATGGGAGGAACTGTCTATCAGCTATCCTTATTGTTAGTGTATTTTATGTGTAACCCAAGAGAATTTCTCTTCTTCCAATATGGCCCAGGAAGGTCAAAAAGTTGGACACCCTTGGCTTAGAGGGTAAATGTACCCAAAGAATTCTCTCTGATACCCCATGTGTAAAAAAAAAAAAAAAAAATGTATAAAAGAAATGAGTGGGAGCATTTGCAATCTGTTTATTTTTTTCCATGATGAAATTGACATATGGACATGCAGACTGGGCAAGTGGCCTAAACTGCAGCAGTCTGCATTCAGGTGGTTTCTTGGATATCCTGATTATGTTCCATTACCCCTGGTTCACATATATGCAGCAGTGAGGGTCGAGATTTGGATGGGCACAAGAGCCCATTCATTTGAATGGAGTCCCATGCCCAATGACATGCAGGGAAGAAGTCCCTGCACTTCTTCTGAAAATGCAGCCTGCATGGGAACCTCTGTTCCCAGTATGGTTGCATTTTCCAGTGCTGGTGGCGTGTCATTAGAACTAATGACACCCGCCCGCGGGTCCACATTCCTCTGTGCGGGTGGTTGCTCGGATTTTTGTGCGGATCCACAGTGGCACCACCCACACAGATGTGAACCTAGCCTTAGAAAGAGCATTCTTCACAGCAGGTGACATATAAGAAAATCAGTCACAAGTTTAGAAATAATAACCTTTGCCAGAGTAAATCATGCTAGTTTTTCAGCTCTACCTTACTGAAACCAGAGACTACTATCCAATATTTATCTAGCTAGCTAGCTAACTATCTGTATGTGTATTCAGGTTTAAAAAGAGGAAACAGTTTGGGAACTTCAAAAAGAACAAAATCATGGAAACAGCTGATATTTGATATAGACAATAGAAAGGGCTAACAATAAACATAACTATACAGGACACCAAAAATATAGCTCAAAATGTATCCCAATGTGGTATATAAAGCTTGCTACACAGTAAAACAAAATTAGCCAGTCTGATGAATATTATCACACACAGACAATTCTACAAATGCAGAACTGAGCCGTAATGACTGAAGCAATAATGTACTAGCTACATTTAGTGCCAATCAGAAAAACTAACAATGCTATCTCTGGTGGCATATAATATGCTTAGCTAGTATATTTGGTGCAGAAATATAATTACTGACCATTATACTCAATATTCTCAGCAGTATCTTGAGCCAGCCAAATTAATTAATCCTGTGCTCTTCATTATATGCATTAGTTATAACTCATAAGTGAGTTTTATCTAGCAAAAACAGTAACATGTGAAGTCAAACTTTTATGTTGCAGTGTATGTAAACCCTAACAATGAACTTCAATCATTTTAGTCTGTTAAATATACCATTAGAAGCATTAATAGTTGATCAGATCTGTTCTGTGCTCTTACCGCACTTCTTGTGTTATTTTAAAGAGTCCTCCTAGTTCTTATATTGGGCCACAGAATTGTTAAGCTGGCCATAGATGATGCGATTTTCTTTTCTGCAACCACGGGCAGAGTTGATGGTGGGAATTCCTCCCGCGGAACAATTGTGTTCTCTGAGGGGGAGGCGAAGGTGGCAGCCGTCCCTGCTGGGAGAACACAGTGATTATTGCTAGTGACTATACCTACTCTCAATAATTGCATGGAAAATGCAACAGGCTGGTTCTACCCAAGTCGTACAACAATCAATTTGAGTACAATCACCCACATGGAAGTAAAATATATTTGAAATATATTGTAAAAATATTCTTCCCAAATATATTGACATATATTTGAAATGCTACAATTTTAGCCACATTCAATATATTTCAATATATATTTCAATACAATACATACAGTGAGGAACAGAAGTATTTGAACACCCTGCAATTTTGCAGGTTCTTCCACTTAGAAATCATGGAGGGGTCTGAAATTCACATTTTAGGTGCATTCCCACTCTGAGAGACAGAATTAAAAAAAAAATTCAGGAAATCCCATTGTATGATTTTTAAAGAATTTATTTGTCTTGCACTGCTGAACATAAGTATTTGAATACCTAAGAAACAGCAAGAATGCTGGCTCTCAAAGACCTGTTACTGTGCCACAGTTGAAGAGGTGGGTCCGGACCAGAGTTTGGGCTCCACTGATGACCACCAACAGGTGATATAAAAAGGGCAGAGCTGGAGCAAGGAGTTGCTCGTGGCCTGGGACTCAGAGAGTTATTCTGAGAGAGGTGTGTGTGTGTGTGCGTGCATGCATGCGCGCGTGTGTGCGTGCGTGTACTATACCTACAAGAAAAGGTTTGCTTTTGTTTTGTTTTGGGTGACAGGGAGAAGCCCTTCACCTCTGAGAGAGGAAACGTCTCCTGTTTAGTTAGTGCCTGGATGGCAAGGGTTTTATTTTGATGTTTTGTTTATTTTGATATTTTTGCAAACCTTTTAAATAAAACTGACAACCAGTCAGATTTTGACGAAAGCCTGCTGTGCGGTCTACCTTTTTCCCAGGGAAGGAGATCCCCCACCTGAGCTAACCCCATATATGGTGGATTTGGCGGGCAACTTCCTGAGCAAGTGGGAAGATGGAGGAAATAATAAGAGCCTTGCTGCAGGCCAATGCAGCACAATGGGAGACAAATCGCCAGTTTTCAGAGGCCCAACAAGCACAACATGAAGCCCAACAAGCACAACATGAAGCCCAACAAGCACAACATGAAGCCCAACAAGCAGACCGAGAGCTCCTTAAGCAGGTGGCCCAACACCTATTAGAATTAAAGATGGAATCTGCAGATCCGCTGCCAGGGGAGCAGAAAATGGCGCGGGCCAGCTATGTTTTGCAGAAGATGACACCTGCAGATGATGTGGAGGCCTACCTCACAACTTTTGAAAGGGTTGCTGTTCAGAAAGGATGGAAAAAGGAGCAATGGACGGGACTGCTTGCACCATTTTTGACAGGTGAATCCCAAAAAGCCTATTATGACCTGGAACCAGGGGATACCCAGGACTATGAGAAACTGAAGGCTGAGGTCCTTGCACGCCTGGGCGTCACCATTGCAGTCCGGGCTCAGCGGGTGCATCAGTGGCATTACAGGGCTGACAAACCACCCAGATCTCAGATGTTCGATTTGATACATCTCTCCAAAAAGTGGCTCCAGCCAGAGGTATTGTCAGGCCCTCAGATTGTGGAGCGTGTGGTCATGGACCAATATTTACGTGCACTCCCTGCCACTTTGAGGAAGTGGGTCGGCCGTGGAGACCCTAAATCTGCAAACGAGCTGGTGGACCTGGTGGAGAGATATGCAGCCGCTGAGGACTTTTTGCACTCACCTGGGCCGTACCCCAATGTCACTAGGGGTGGAAAACTGTCCGGAGGATCCGGTAAGACTGTTCCATGGGCCAAAGGCTCAGAAAAAAACGATAAGACTATTGTTTCAGATAATAAGACGGTAAGCTTAGGACCTAGAGACTGGCCAAATAGGTCAGGAAGGTCCCTAAAAGCCGTTTAGAGGTCTAAGTACTGAACATATAATATGTTATCGTTGTGATGCGTTAGGTCATATTGCTGCAAACTGTCCTTTAAATGATGAACCTGTGCAATGTGAAAATGCTTATGTAGGAAAACGCATGTCTCTTTTTGCACAGGTGGTATGTACTGCAGCATGTCAGAAACGCATGGAAAAACAAATGTGTGTGATTGCAATTGATGAAAAGCCAGTAACTGCTCTGCTAGACTCGGGTAGTGTGGTGACCTTAGTTAAGAGTGATTTGGTAAACCCTGCAAGGTTACACCCTAGCACAATTGGGGTTATTTGTATTTATGGTGATACACGTAATTACCAGACTGCTATGGTGGAGATTGATACTCCCTGGGGCCCTGTGACACATTCAGTGGGAGTGGTGCCCTCCCTGCTTCATGAAGCCATATTGGGGAGAGATTTTCCCCATTTCTGGAAGTTATGGGATAAGGAGGGGAGTCAGGAGGACTGAGCTCCCCCTGCTGGGGAAACACTGACAACTCCTGAACTCACTCCTGACCCCTTTGACGGCAAGGTGGAAGGGGAAACTGTTGGTGTGTCCAAGGAAGGTTTAGACCTTTTCCCTTTCTCTGTAATGGCTGGGGAGCAGAAGGAGTTGGATCCAACCCCAGACACTGAGGATATGGAACAAGAGATGATCGCTGGCTCTAGTGAGAGTGGACAGAATGTGGTGCCTGACCTAGAGGTCAGAAAAGAGGATTTTTGTACGGAACAGCTGAAAGATTCCACACATAACAGAGCCCAAGAAAACATTAAAATAATTGATGGGGAACCAGTTGAAAATGATGTAGGGGTGTCTTTTCCCTACATGGCTCTTAACAATAACTTGCTGTGTCAAGTGGTAAAGCAAGGGGAGGAGGTGGTAGAACAGTTAGTGGTCCCCAAACCCTTTCGCCGGATGGTACTAGACTTAGCCCATGGGCATATAATGGGGGGACACTTGGGTGTAGAGAAAACAACGGAGAGGATAACCCAGAGATTCTTTTGGCCCGGCTTGCATGGAGATGTCAAAGCGTATTGTGAGTCATGCCCGGAATGTCAATATTCTGCGCCCTCACCCCATTTTCACAGTCCGCTAGTACCTCTACCCATAATTGAAGTACCGTTTGAAAGAGTGGGTATGGATCTAGTGGGTCCAGTAGTAAAGTCTGCCCGGGGCCATCAGCACATACTGGTGATACTTGACTATGCCACCCGGTATCCAAAAGCCATTCCCTTACGTAATACCTCCACTAAAACTATCGCCAAAGAGCTTGTCCGGGTGTTCAGTCGTGTAGGTATTCCAAAGGAGATATTAACGGATCAGGGCTCGCCATTTATGTCTAGAGTTATGAAAGAACTATGCAAATTGTTCAAAATCTTACATCTCCGTACCTCGGTCTACCACCCCCAAACCGATGGGCTTGTGGAGAGGTTTAACAAGACCCTTAAGAACATGTTAAAAAAGGTGGTAGACAAAGATGGGAGAAATTGGGATTTTTTGCTACCATATCTCATGTTTGCTATACGAGAAGTACCTCAGGCATCTACAGGATATTCACCTTTTGAATTACTGTATGGTAGACATCCCAGGGGATTGATAGATGTTGCAAAAGAAACCTGGGAGACAGAGTCCACGCCCTATAGAGGTGTCATCGAGCATATCTCACAGATGCAGGATAGAATCGCAGCTGTCATGCCACTTGTTCGGGAACACATGGAGCAAGCCCAGGAGGTCCAGAGAAGGGTTTATAACCGGGGTGCCAGGATCCGTACCCTCAACCCTGGGGATAGAGTGCTGGTGCTAGTCCCCACCGTGGAAAGTAAATTCCTCGCAAAGTGGCAAGGTCCCTTTGAAATTAGGGAGAAAGTAGGGGAAGTAAATTATAAAGTTTACCAGCCAGGAAAAAGGAAACCCGAACAAATCTATCATGTTAATCTCTTAAAACCTTGGAAAGACAGGGAAAGTTTGTTGGCAGTACCAAGCCTCCAAAAGGACGTGGTCCCCGTGGCCCC
Organism: Staurois parvus; assembly: GCF_062004578.1. NCBI lineage: Eukaryota > Metazoa > Chordata > Amphibia > Anura > Ranidae > Staurois > Staurois parvus. The sequence goes on from NW_028317821.1 coordinate 1,185,546, forward strand.
TCAGGTACCTATAACTGAAAACTTGTCAGTAGTCCAACAGAATGACGTTAAGGAGTTTGTGAGAAAGAATGGAGATTTCTTCTCTCACCTACCTGGACTGACTACGGTCATACAGCATGACATAGTTACCCAGCCCGGTAGAATACCCGAGGCCAGGTGGGAAGCGGTGGCAAAGGAAATAAAGGACATGTTAGAATTGGGAGTGATCGAGGAATCTCACAGTGAGTGGTCGAGTCCCATAGTGTTGGTCCCAAAACCAGATGGAACAATTCGTTTCTGTAATGATTTCAGGAAACTGAACAGTGTGTCTAAATTTGATGCGTACCCGATGCCTCGGGTGGATGAGCTCATTGAAAGGTTGGGAACGACTCGGTACATAACCACCTTAGATCTGACCAAAGGCTATTGGCAGAGTCCTTTAACGGAAGCTGCAAAAGAAAAGACGGCATTCTCCACCCCCGAGGGGTCCTTTCAGTATAAGCGGATGCCGTTTGGTTTGCATGGGGCTCCTGCAGCATTCCAAAGGATGATGGACAAGACGTTGAGACCACATCGCCAATATGCAGCTGCCTATTTGGACGATGTCGTCATCCACAGTCCAGACTGGGAATCTCATTTGTCCCACTTGCAAGCGGTTGTAGATTCGCTGAGGGAAGCAGGTCTTACCGCCAACCCCAGAGAGTGTGCCATAGGCATAGAGGAGGCCAAATATCTTGGCTACATCATTGGTCGAGGTCTCATTAGGCCTCAGATCAATAAAATTGAGGCAATTCAAAAGTGGCCCCAACCTGTAAATAAAAAGCAAGTCCGGGCATTTCTTGGAATCACGGGATACTACAGGCGGTTTATTCCCAATTTTGCCACCATTGCAGCCCCACTGACAGATCTGACAAAAGGTAGGGGTCGGTCATGGTCAAGTGGAATCCCGAGGCGGAGACCGCATTTCAAAGGCTGAAACAAGCTTTCTGTGCTCAACCTGTGCTTGTGACCCCAGATTTCACAACAGAGTTTGTGGTACAGACTGATGCCTCTGATGTGGGACTAGGTGCTGTCCTGTCCCAAATCAGAGAAGGGGAGGAGCACCCGGTGGTCTTCCTAAGTAGAAAGCTCAACAAACATGAGAGAAACTATGCCATTGTGAAGAAGGAATGTTTGGCCATCAAATGGGCCTTGGAGGCCCTGAAATATTACCTGTTAGGAAGACAGTTCAAGTTGGTTACTGATCATGCCCCGCTCAAATGGATGTGTGATAATAAGGAGAAAAACAGTTGAGTGACAAGGTGGTTTCTCGCGCTACAAGTGTTCAAATTCACAGTGGAACACACAGCGGGGAAACTGCAAAGTAATGTAGATGCCCTTTCCCGGGTCCATTGCCTGGTTGGGACAGTTGCTCAGCTGCAGGGGCTTGAGGAGAGGGGGGGGGATATGTGACAGTATGAACGGCGAGGTGATAGAGGGACGCTATGTGTCACCTCACATACGCTCATACCTGACAGTTTAGGTGGAGTCCACTCTGGGTTTTTGGGGCCACAGTTGAAGAGGTGGGTCTGGACCAGAGTTTGGGCTCCACTGATGACCACCAACAGGTGATATAAAAAGGGCAGGGCTGGAGCAAGGAGTTTCTCGTGGCCTGGGACTCAGAGAGGTATTCTGAGAGAGCTGTGTGTGTGTACTATACCTACAAGAAAAGGTTTGCTTTTGTTTTGTTTTGGGTGACAGGGAGAAGCCCTTCACCTCTGAGAGAGGAAACGTCTCCTGTTTAGTTAGTGCCTGGATGGCAAGGGTTTTATTTTGATGTTTTGTTTATTTTGATATTTTTGCAAACCTGTAAATAAAACTGACAACCAGTCAGATTTTGATGAAAGCCTGCTGTCCGGTCTACCTTTCTCCCAGGGAAGGAGATCCCCCACCTGAGCTAACCCCACATAATATATATATATATATATATATATATATATATATAGAGAGAAAATTATTGAAATATATTTTGAAATATATTGAATATGGCCAAAAATGTAGCATTTCAAATATATGTCAATATATTTGGGAAGCATATTTTTAAAATATATTTTTCTACCATATGGGCAGCCTGTCAATAGATCATACGAATCTCAGTTGGTACCTGCTGAACCGGCCAAAACCACCTGTGACCAGCTTTAGATGTCCGTTTATGAACCAGCGATAAATGATCGCTGCTCAGTTCTCCGGCATTCTCGGAGAACACAGTTCTCCTGTGAATGTCTTTTATGAAGCAGTTCTCCGAACGAAGGGAGAACGGTCTCCAAACGCTGGAGAACGGTCTACAAATGGTGGAAAATGGCTGATTTTACTATAATCTCCCGAGATTACAGTAAAAGATCAGTTTACTAAACAGAGGTAAATTATTGCTGCTTAGTTTGCAGTCCCTCCGATTCTCCAGCTCTGGGCTGGAGAATCTGGAAGGAGAACACAGATCTCCAGTGAAGAGCTGAACAGTTCTCCACTGATCTCCTGCGTGTCATAAAATGTGAATGACCAGAGAATAGCTGCGATCCTCTGAATCGCAGCTATTCTCTGTGTCATAAACGGACACCTCTGTCTTTATGTTGTAGATCTGAGATCATATGATCAGTTTAGCAAACGGAAAGTGGGCAGGGCTGACACCACTCAGTTCACAAAAATGTGTTGTTAGTCCACAACAGCACTTTAAAGTTGAGTGCAATTCTGGCAGATCAGCGGGTATTTTTCTGTACATGCAGTGTCCTTGGAAGGATAAAGCATGGGGAAATGTGCAAGTATTTCAGAGGTGTGCTGCAATTTTTTTTCTGCCTTGACATACACTTTAAGGAACCATGGGCTGATAACATGGGCAAATCTTCTTCCAGGGAGAATATGCTGAGCATACTGCAAAGTGTAAACAAAAGATGCCGACCAGCTTTATTTTACAAGGTCTGCTCTTTGGTCCTAGACATGTCCTTCGGCTATAGCTGCCCGAACGCCACCTCTTCTATCACTAACCTCTCTGCTGCCCCAGTTGTGCTGAATACTTTAACAGTGTGCTCAACTATAGCACTTGTCAGGGGCCAGTAAGAATCCTGAACCTTATAACATTATACAAATAGCAGCAGGTATTGTCCCACAAAGGGAATTACAATGTGCAAATGCCAGTCTTCTATGTTAAGGTTGCTGCTTTGGGGCCTTAGAAGCAGTAAGCAAAAAGACTTGGCATGCTTAAGACTGTGCAGCTGCCAACACATTTTTCTCTTGGGCACTACCTGAGGCAAAGTGCTCACTTCACTTCATATTTGATGCTCTCAAGCATGCTCTGTTGTGGTGCACATTGCTGCTTAGTTTAAAAAATACATAAAATATACAATATTTACAACATATTTGTTACCTGCAAAAAATATAGCTACATAAATAGGTAAACTGAGTTAACCACTTATTTTTGATTATGTTGAGCTGTGATATTATACTTCACAAACTATGGGAAAAATGTCTTTATCACCTAGTTGCCCTCTGCTCACCTCTTTTTTTATATTTTTGTTCATATTTCTTTAGCTGACTGTACAAAATCTCTAACCTGCCACATCCCTTGAAAAGAATGGCATTAACTAATTGATCTAAATGCAGGTTGGAACATGCAGCACATGGGACAAATGTCTATTACGGGGTCTCGAAAATACTAGGCCTGGACATTTTTGCTGCTGATAACAGAATTTAATGATATACTTGCTGTTGTATTTTGGAGTCAAACAGTTTATTCTGTGAGGGGAATGTTCTGCAGAGATACACTCGCAGCAAAATCACTAGAGCGTACTACTAATAACACTACATTAAATACATCTACCCTGCATATTTCTCATAATGTGTCACATGGATCAGCTTTAGATCTACACTGACTGCAATTTTGTGCTGTAAATATATTTAGGAATTTACTTTCTGGTGAAATGATTGTTATGGATGATGGACAAATTGGAAACTGTATTTGAGGAATTTTTCTTAACAGACAAATGAATTTCTATAAAAAGTAGTGCTGAGCTGACACGTTACAAACAGCAAATATGGAAAATTGCCTTCGCTTGTCTCCTATATAAGCTCTCCAATTATGTTGACATATGCATCCCGAATTCACCTAAAGTGTAAGTAAAGCAATTTTCTTTTTCATTTTGTTAGTTTTAGATAAAGTACATAAAGCCGAAACTCTGTTTTAATTCCTGGCTGTGTCCCACTGGGGAGATCCATTTTTTTGAACATTGTCACTAACACAGTAATTGATTGGAAATCTCAAATTGAGACACCTGTTTCTTTGCCAAATTTCTAAGTTGGGAAGGCAATTCATTTTAAAAACATTTTCTCCCCTTTGCCTGTTGCATTTACAGAACAGGAAGAGATGGGAAATCTCCCCAGCAGACATAAGAAATGAAAACAACCCGATTTAGCCTCTTCATACTTTATATAAAAATTAAAAAAATAAAAGAGAATTTTGGCTGTACATACACTTTAAGTTGCTAATAGTGCCACCACTATTGTAAAAAAAACTCTGAGAAAAGACTTGATTTTCCAATGCAGGTTACATAATTTTAAATTCTATATATAGATCAAATCTAGCCACAACTTTAGCTTTTTTTGTATGTTGGTCAAATGTATAATGTTGTCTTTGATCCAATTGGGGAGACTTAACCTCACTTCCAGTTTCTGTCACAGCCTGTAAAAAGCAGGGCAGTAATAATAACCTTGTAGAGCCCATGTTTTGGGATGGATAAATTTAGTATATAGCTCTGCTGTAGCCAGCTGAGCTGCAATTTATTTGTTAGGTCTGATCAGGTTCATCTCTAAACCTGGAGGCTGACTGCTTCTGCCTGCCTCTGGAAGAATTTTGTTTGTCACTTTGTCAATACAGGACCTACCTTTCAGAAAGGGTCAATAACTGTTAAGCCAGCCATAGATGGTTCAAAGCGCAGCTAGTTCAGCAGGGACCAGTTGAAATTCGAACCATCTATGGTTAGACTGATTGTACCCAATTTCAGAAATAGTGTAGTAGGGGCAGTCCATGGATTATGAATATTTATCTGACCTTTGCCAGTCCCTGGGAGGCTGGCCCAGAAGGTGTGGCTGTGGAGAAGATAAATGTTTAAGAGGGGCTGATCAGAGTCTCTCTCCTGGGGTCACCCCTTAGGTGGCAGCCTGTGTGTCATACAGAGGAGTTACTACTGCTAGGCCTCAGCATGTCCAATGGCTGAGGGTCTGAAGAAAGCTGGACTTAAGGAAACTTGCTGGATGATGCTGCATATGTAAGCTCACCTAGAGAGACTTGTGCTTTTCATGTGAAGCTACAAGTGATGTTTTGAGCTTCCATAGGGTCTCAGATTGTCTGGCTTTCCCCTTTCTCTTTAGCATTATCTTAAGGTTGCTACTATAGGGCCTACTACTACTGGAACAATATTTTTTCAAGGAATCTGCCCTCCAAGACCTGGGTGTGCTTTTGAGTTTCCTGCCTCTTGCCTATTTTCAAGACCTGCGATAAAACTTCAAAAGACACCCCTTAACTGAGTCTGAATTTTTTTGGTGTGCTTCTGGAGCTGGTACCAAGGCTGGCATTCTCTGAACAGGTAAGGGAGAAGGAAGAATACCCTGTGGGGTATTCTCTACAATCTCAGAGAGGTTCCAACCCTTCACTTTTTCTTTGACAAATGTGTTTTGTTACTTTTTTGTCTGGGGAAAGCCAGGAATATTAGGCTCGGAGGCAAACACAACCTGCTGACCCTTCTTGGTTGGGACAGCTTCCTGAGGGCAACGTGAGTCAATGTAATAGAGTGCATGCCTAAAGGCTGCCATAGATGATGCAATTTTCTTTCCAGCTACTATGGGTTGCAAGAAAGGAAATCACTTGATTCACCCATCAACACAATCAGTGTTGATGTGTTAATTCCTCCTGCATAGTGGTTATTGCTAGAGTCTATAGCCACTGGCAATATTTCCATGATAAATTTGACAGGCTTGTTGTACCCAAGACGCACAACAGTCAAATTGGGTACAATCAGTCTACCCATAGATGGTTCGAATTTCAACTGGTCCCTGCTGAACTAGCTGCGCTTTGAACCATCTATGGCTGGCTTAACAGTTATTGACCCTTTCTGAAAGGTAGGTCCTGTATTGACAAAGTGACAAACAAAAAGTATCACCATCACTCCAAAAGTATGCAAAAGACAGGGACATTTATTGTCACAGACTTGTGATGTAATGTTTGGTGAGATTTTTGTCTTTTCAACCAAAGAAGATGCAACACAAAATTGTGACAGTGCCACTGTGAAGGGCAGCTATAGTGACAGAAGTGTGTTGTCTTAAAGAACATGGTTTATTAAAAGTCGCCTTTTCACAAAATATATGAAAAAGGGAAATTGTACAGAATAAATTGTAAAGGAGGACATACTGTATTAACTGAACAAGATGTCTGCTGCCCAATGAAAGTGATAACTCATCTAAAACAAATACAACATAAAATATTTTGTCATCACCACAAATAATACATACAATTCAGCTTCCTTTAGCAAAGAAGTACAACACACTTCACAGTTTTGCATTTCTCTAGCATTGGCTTTGCAGGTCTCTACATTTGGTCACACAACATCTCAGAGCTGCAAACGGAGTTGATACTGGAAGTCTTTCCTCTGCCAGGCATGATGATCACAGATCTGGACAGGGTTTAGGTAGCTGCATTGCATCCAACAGGTGTCGCTGGCTGCAAGACCCTCTTTGATTGAGGTATTAAAGGGGGGATGTCTCCACTCAGAGCCTCTAGCCCAACAAATGTTGCTGGTGCTGGTCAGTGGGGCAGTGCTCCCTGACCCCAAAGCACAGCCCTCCCAAAGCCCAGTTTGTGCACAAGAGATTTTCATTTGTTTTAGTATCTCTTTATAGCTGTATCTGAAAACGTGGGTTTCTGTAAATATGTGAAAACACATTCTTTGTGTAATAAAGCCCGACTTCTGCCCTAAAGGTTATAGCTGTATTAGTGGAGGATATGCTGTCTTTAAATTGCCTGCTGTTCTGTAATGCTCCTCCTTCTCCTTAAAAACACTTTAGTTACCCAGATTTGGGCTTTAATTCTTCTTTCTCATTTTGACCAGGGATTTGTATTTTGCTTTAAAATGTTTTTGTGCTAAACAATGTCAATCTTTCTCATTGCAAAAAGTTGGGAGTTATACAGGCTCCATTCCTTGCTCGAAAAAATTTATGGAACTTTACATCTTTTTTTCTTCAAACGGTGCATGCTAACACAAAAAAACAGACACAGGTAAACAGCTTTTCCCTTTGCATATTTATTACTGAGTTTTGTGCCTGCAGCTCTCATTTAATAAAGAACATGGTGTATCCACGCTTAAAAGCTTATCAGACTGAAACTTTCTTTGTAGATATTAGAAGAGAAGAGTTTCATAACTGAAGTGGATGTGAGGAAACAGCAACAAGAAACTATAAGTAACAGGGACAAATACATTCTTTATTGTAAATGGTATTGCTTTTTGAAAATTTTATGTAGCAAGGTTCATGGAAGTAATTTCCATAGCACATGTTGACATATCCTTTAGAGAATTAACATTGAGTGTTATAAAGTGTCAGACAGGAAGATAATGGTTGGTCAGGCAATTTACAATACCATCAAGATTAACTGAAGTAAATCATTGGTCAATGCTTAGAGCACTTGTATTAGAAGAAGGGAGGAGGCAGTCATGATCTCAATTGGATTACATTTTTATTTTCTAAACTGTGTGAAAAAAGAAAGACAGTAGCTGATTCCCCCAAAGTGTCAACCCCAAAAGAAGGAACTGGCATGCAGGCAGACTAAAGCAGAGTCAGTCTAACAGCAAAATAGTCACACTTACAAGATAACAAATGCTGTGGCAACCAGACTGTGGAATGAGCAAACCTTAAAAGAGCCAGAGCTAGTCAAGACATGCTCCATCTCTTTCTCGTAACTGCACAGATAGTATGAGTGTATTAATTGAAGTGTTACTAAACCCACAAGAGTAAACTCAGTCTGTATATGTAGTAAAGCATGCTTGTTATATTCGCTGTGGAACCTAAGGGGTTAACCCTTTGAGGACCAAGGGACATATTTGTCCCATGTTTGTAATTGCAAGTATCATCTGATTAAGAACTTAAAACTCTTTTTTTTTTTTGGTTTGACTCAAAATATTAGTTCTTATCAACAAACAACAAATGGATCTAGCTTTTTGCCAATTATTTCATGAAATGGCTTAGTTACAGCAACTGAAGTATATGAACTTTAAAAACAAAAAAAATGATTCTTTTGGCGTTCCTAAACCTTACGCTCCTCAAAGGGTTAAGCCTCTGCATTGTGTAAAAAGGCTGTTTGATCCTGACTTCTCTGCCCCTCTTCGTGTTCAAATGTCCACACTGAAACCGTAGCCTAGTTAAAAAAGTATGAAAGGAGGTTTAAGATTATTAGGTTCCGCTACATAACAAATGTGCTGTCCAGTAACCAAAAGAACCAGGTAGCTAAAAAATATGTGAACAAGATGTTCACAAAAAAGCAATCACATAGAAGGACAATGCAATAAACCAACACGTGAATAGTGTATAATTGCTTTATTGATATAAAAATGTATATGCCGAATACACCAAATATTCACAAAGTAAAATTGACTATATAAGTAACCTTGACCTCACCCCAGACAATTGTGCGTGCAACCTAAAATAAAAAATAAAAATGATGTCATGGTATGGCCAAAAATGATTGGGTAATGCTAATCTGACAGTGACACCTGTCTTCTGTCAAACTTCAGCAATTACATTGGGGTGCCTAGATAGATAGGGTATATTAACTCACCACCGGCCGTTACCAAAAGTATGGAAGCTCACCCTTACTGCAGATGATGTAAGTCCTTAATGGGACACTGTAAAGTTGATTGCCGCTGAAGACTATAAGTCCTCACAAGTGAAGCTGGACTGCAACAACAGAGTACCGCCATGTAGTTAACTGTTGTTACAATCCAGCTTCACTTGTGAGGACTTACAGTCTTCAGCGGCAATCAACTTTACGGTTTCCCATTGAGGACTTACATCATCTGCAGTAAGGGTGAGCTTCCATACTCTTGGTAACGGTTAATATACCGTACCCTATCTACCTAAGTGTGATATGGCACTTTTTACAGGATGGCAAATTACTAGCCCTGGGGTCACTGCTCTCCACAACAGCTACATACTACCTAGAGGACTTCTTTCATCAGTTTACTTCACCTGACGACACATACTGGAGTACTCTGGTTCGTCAAGTGTTAACCAGCAACCTGTGATTTCAAGCTATCACTCACCCTACCTGCCTACATTCATTATTGCCGCTAGCCTCACACAGTGAATTGCACTATTGCTGCTTATGCATGCCTTATTAAACCTGACTTGTTATTCACTGAACTGAGCTACATATTCATTTTGACTCTGGAATTGTCATTATTACTATTATGTGATTGGACTGCCTATACACCATTTTCCCAGAGATATATATTGAACCTTGCACCTTATGTCCATTTGGCACTATTGTATACCAGTTCCTCATATCACATCCTTTTGGTGCACCCTGATGTAATTGCTGAAGTTTGACAGAAGACAGGTGCCACTGTCAGATTAGCATTACCCAATTATTTATGACCATACAATGAAATAATTTTTATTTTTTAATTTAGGTTGCACACACAATTGTCTGGGGTGAGGTGATGGTTACTTATGTAGTCAATTTTACTTTGTGAATATTTAATATATTCGTCATATACATTTTGATATCAATAAAGCAATTATACACTGGGGTAATTATACATTGTATTGGGGCATATGGTGCATATTAGGATGCATGGTGCTGTGCGCTAAATGCATGGGGGTTGATTTACTAAAACTGGAGAGTGAAAAATGGTAAAAAAAATCTGGTGCAGTTCTGCATAGAAACCAATCAGCTTCCAGGTTTTTTTTGTCAAAGCGTAATTGAACAAGCTGAATTTAGAATCTGCACCAGGTTCTTCACTCTCCAGTTTATCAACCTACAGAGGACTGAATTCAAAGACACCCTGAAAATCAAAGTGAAAAAATTATGCAGCAGGCTAGTCCATTTTGCTGAAAATTCACTGCAGCACACAAAATGGTACTCAGTATTTTGTTTGGCCTCCACGTGCTATATGCATGCCTGATAATGTCGGAGCATGCTCCTAATGAGACAACGGATGGTGTCCTGAGATATTTCCTCCCAAATCTGGACCAGGGCATCACTGAGCTCCTGGACAGTCTGAGGTGCAACCTGATGGCGTTGGATGGACCGAAACATGATATCCCAAAGGTGTTCTACTGGATTAAGATCAGGTGAGTGTGGTGGCCATTCAATGGTATCAATTCCTTTATCCTCCAGGAACTGCCTTCATACTCTCACCACATGAGGCCAGGCATTGTTGTGCACCAGAAGAAACCCAGGACCCACTGCAGTGTAGGGTCTGACAATGGGTCCTAGGAATTCATCCCTTAACCTAATGGCAGTCAGGGTGCCATTGTCTAGCCTGTAGAGGTCTGTGCGTCCCTCCATGGATATGCCTCCCCAGACCATCACTGACCTACCACCAAAACGGTCATGCTGAACGATGTTACAGGCAGCATGACATTCTCCATGGCTTCTCCAGACCCTTTCATATCTGTCACATGTGCTCAGGGTGAACCTGCTCTCACCTGTGAAAAGCACAGGGCGCCAGTGGCAGATCTGCACATTTTGGTGTTCAATGGCAAATGCCAATCGAGCTCTATGGTGCCGGGCAAGGAGCACAGGGCCCACTATAAGATGTCAGGCCCTCAGGCCACCCTCATGAAGCCTGTTTCTGATTGTTTGGTCAGAGACATTTACACCAGTGGCCTGCTAGAGGCCATTTTGTAGGGCTCTGGCAATGCTCATACTGTTCCTCCTTGCACAAAGGAGCAGATACCGGTCCTGCTGATGGGTTAAGGACCTTCTACGGCCCTGTACAGCTCTCCTAAAGTAACTGTTTGTCTCCTGGAATCTCCTCCATGCTCTTGAGACTGTGCTGGGAGACACAGAAAACCTTCAGCAATACATACTGCATCATGCACCATGATATGGATCGCCCCATGTACCCTCTAAGACACTTCACCATACATCCTAATAATACCCCAGGCAACCCAATAAGCACTGCACCATGCCCAATAGGAACCAAACTATGCACCCTAACACAAACAGGATGATGAGCCCTATTGCACACAGTACCATGCACCCCAATAGGCACCAGACCACGCACACCAAGGTTAAGCAGCAATGCATACCATTCCATGGGCTTGATTTACTAAAACTGGAGATTTTCGGGGTGTCTTTGAATTCAGTCCTCTGTAGGTTGATAATTTTCATTTCCATCAAATGATGGGGCATCCTTATGTTCCTAACGCATTACCCAGCCCATATCATAGATATCCAGCATGATATTTTTCCCCATTGAGATTTGATGTGTTTTCAAAGTGTTCCTTTCATTTTTTTGAGCAGTGTAATTTAACCAGATAAGACCTAGTTCACAGTGATGGTAAAAGGGGTGCTCCTTTATTCATGTGAACACCTGCCCATGAAGAGTTCTCTGCACATCCCTGGTTCAATAGCAGGAAGGTAATCTATAGTAGTGAAGACCAAGATGAGGCAGGCAGGGGAAAGGAAGCATTATCAGTAAAACCAGTAGCAACAAATGCATTGAAATCAGCAGCAACAGCTGGAGAAGAAGCAACAGAAGACCCAGCAGGAAAATGCACTAGCTGACTGCTTCACTCTTGACTGTGTTGCAGGCAATTGATCTTGCTTCGGCCACCCATCTGGCTAGATGCAACCTCTGTATGTACCTCTCTGACATAAAGCTTGTCGATATTACAATATCATATATGACTCTTTTTCCAATGAGGTTTATGACAGGAACAGAGAAAGCAATGGTTAACAGTCGTAAATCAGAAAGGCACATGCATAAAACACTCATTACCTAGCAGACAGAAGAGGGACTCCACATGGATATTCCTAAAATACAGATTAGATTATTAGCTTGCAACAAATAAAACAGCACAGGGTAAATAACAAAAATCACAAAGGACAAAATTAAGATACATCCAAAAAGAATTATGCATTGAAAGCAGAAAAAGAAAGTAAGTTGAGAGAGGAAAGGAAAAGAGATCGGTCTGTGCTGAGGTAAACAATTTCAAAGGCAATTATCCCAGCAGAATCTCTGCACTGAAGAACAGGTTGGCCGAATAAAAGAGATTAAAAAGAAACAATATTTAACAAGCCCCAGGTAACAGTAAAAAGTTGTATGGTTGCAGCCTGAATGCACCCCTGTGTGCAACAGAAATGTACCAGGCTGTGCATGTGACTGTTTCCGATGCGCCTTTCTAGTTTTTATCGATTAGCAAATGCTGGCCCAGCTTCTCCAAAAATAAACTTCTAACTGACTGTTTGATCTGTATGATAGGCTTGTTGTGAGAACAATAGAGAGCTTGGGGACCAGGCCACCTTTAGATAACCTGTTAATAGGTGTCTTGGGCATGGTGACTCCCTCTGCAGTCGGATAATTGCGTTTTCTTTTCTTACTCTCATTTTTCACCCATCCACAGTGATGTGTGGGGAGTGAAGGTCCCAAGAGGGTCACACGGTTCTCGGCTTTCTGGTGATAAGGGGGAGAGAGACGCTTTGTCCTGTGTCTCCTCACCCAGCCAAGTGGAAATTTCATTACTCTGAATAAAATGGCACAAAACACAAATCTTCCGTGTCAGAGAATCATGTGTATACTAACACACTAGGAAGGTTTCCTAATGGTAGGGATTACTCTTTTGGCTTGCATGTCACATAGTGAGTGCACTTTGTACGTGAATGTCACATAGGGGCACTGTCATTAATCAATATATCAAACGCAGACTACAGTACATGTGAGTGTTTTTATTACATTGAGGATGTCCTTGGAGTAATCTCACGATATTACATTTATAAGGGTTACTGCAAATTAATGATTCACATATTAGGTCTCATGGACGATTGTGTAATTTAAACATATTAATGTGAGACAAGAGGATCAGCAATATGTAAAAGTGTATTCATAATTTTGAACGTTAAACAATATATATTTGATACACACTGCAGAACATTGTATAAAGAGGTTCAATTTATTTCTTGTTGGTGTAATTTTATAAAACATCTTCGCATCTCACCTTACTATATATCACCACACCATACGTATTGTATAGAGCTAAAACGTGTAATTTTGTCACACTTCAATAAAGTTAAAAAAGAAAAAGATAAATATTGCAGTTTATTATTATACTACAAAACACACACCAGCACACACACTTTATAATGTGCACACTGGTGTGAACGAGACCGTATCATTCCTGGGCATTATAATGCGACCATCAGTGAGCTAAAATCTACTCATCAAAGTAGCACAAAAATTTAAAAAAAATTTATTTTTAATAACATGAAATGATTCCCCAGTTATCTACAATAACTGGAAGAACCAAGGAACAGATAAGCAAAATAATTTGTAAACTATTGACAGCAGGGCTGGGACAAGGGGTGGGCAGGAGGGGTGGCTGCCCTTTGCACTGTGATATCATGTGAGATGGGGGGGGGGGCGCTGTAAGGAGATTGGCAGGAAGGAAATTTATGTTGGGTGGGGGAATTTGGGGGCTGCAGGGTATAAAAATCATTCTAGAATGGGAAATTTGGAGGGTGCTAGGAGTGATGATTTGGGGAAATTTGTGTTGGAAGGGGGATGGAAAAGATGATTTGTGCTATTAGGGATGATTGGGGGATGTTTGTGCTAGGAGGGAAAATTTGGGGGTGGGAGGATTTGTGCTAGGAAGGGGGATTGGGGGGGATTTGTGCTGCGAGGGGGGTTTTGAGCGTGGGAGGGAAAGTATTTGTGCTTGGAGGGGAAATTTGAGGGATAAACAATTTGTGTTATGGGGGTGATTTATTTTTGAGGGTGGTTATGCTGGGGGATTTGGAGAGAGATATTGAGCTGGGATGGTGGGGGGGGGGCAAAGATTTGTCCTGGGAGGGTTACAGCAAGAAGGGGTACATTTGTACTTGGAGGAGGGGAAATGTATGCTTAGGTGGTAAGCATGCAGAATAGTGCTCGATTTTTTTTAGGGTAGAGAGGATGCTCATACATCTTGGGGGGAGGGGCGCAGTTTTGCATGTTTGCCCTAGGCTCTAGATGACCTTGTCTCAGCACTGATTGATAGGCATGGGGTGAAAGCAATCAGTGACCTACCACTATTAAGAAAACACTTGAAGGCTTAGTGTTATCTTGCAGCTGGGGGAGTTAAAACACACAGTTGAGATACATTTTTACAATTCACCAACTTCCCCCCTAAACTACAAAGTACGGCTGTACTGGAGTGCTGGGGCCACTATGCACAGCAAAAATGATCTCCTCCATCATGTTCTGTGGGCTGTACCGCACATTAAACGCAACCCATTCAAGTGAATGTTCTTGTGTTGAAACTTATTGGGAATGCAGCACAGTTCTGACGGCATGAATGAGCCTTTAATCCTCCTGTAGTGAAAGCACTAATTGGAACACTCAGTCAGATCAAGTATCATTCCTGGCTTTCAATCCTTGGGGTAAATTGAATCTCAGTATGTAAGGATGATAAAGTGATAGTAATCCAGACAAAAATGTATGTATATATATATACAGTCATGGCCGAAATTGTTGGCACCCTTGATATTTTTCCTGAAAATCATGTATTTCTCACGAAACGTATTGCATTAACACATGTTTTGCTATACACATGTTTATTCCCTTTGTGTGTATTGGGACAAAACAAAAAAAGGGAGGAAAGAAAGCAAATTCGACATAATGTCACACAAACCTCCAAAAATGGGCTGGACAAAAGTATTGGCACCCTTTCACAACTGCGGATAAATAAGAATGTTACAAGCATGTGATGCTCCTGTAAACTCACCTGGGGCAAGTAACAGGTGTGGGCAATATAGAAATCACACCTGAAAGCAGATAAAAAGGAGAGACGTTCACTTAACCTTTGCATTGTGTGTCTGTCTGTGCCACACTAAGCATGGACAACAGAAAGAGGAGACGAGAACTGTCTGAGGACCTGAGAACCAAAATTGTGGCAAAATATCAACAATCTCAAGGTTACAAGTCCATCTCCAGAGAACTAGATTTGCCTTTGTCCACAGTGCGCAACATTATCAAGAAGTTTGCAACCCATGGCACTGTAGCTAATCTCCCTGGTCGTGGACGGATGAGGAAAATTGATGAAAGATTGCAACGCAGAATAGTCCGGATGGTGGATAAGCAGCCCCAAACATGTTCCAAAGACATTCAAGCTGTCCTGCAGGCTCAGGGAGCATCAGTGTCAGCGCGAACTATCCGTCGACATTTAAATGAAATGAAACGCTATGGCAGGAGACCCAGGAGGACCCCACTGCTGACACAGAGACATAAAAAAGCAAGACTACAGTTTGCCAAAATGTACTTGAGTAAGCCAAAAGCCTTCTGGGAAAACGTCTTGTGGACAGATGAGACCAAGATAGAGCTTTTCGGTAAAGCACATCATTCTACTGTTTACCGAAAACGGAATGAGGCCTACAAAGAACAAAACACAGTACCTACGGTAAAATATGGTGGAGGTTCAATGATGTTTTGGGGTTGTTTTGCTGCCTCTGGCACTGGGTGCCTTGACTGTGTGCAAGGCATCATGAAATCTGAGGATTACCAAAGGATTTTGGGTCGCACTGTAGGGCCCAGTGTCAGAAAGCTGGGTTTGCGTCCAAGATCCTGGGTCTTCCAGCAGGACAATGACCCCAAACATACGTCAAAAAGCACTCAGAAATGGATGGCAAAGAAGCGCTGGAGAGTTCTGAAGTGGCCAGCAATGAGCCCAGATCTAAATCCCATTGAACACCTGTGGAGAGATCTTAAAATTGCTGTTGGGAAAAGGTGTCCTTCCAATAAGAGAGACCTGGAGCTGTTTGCAAAGGAAGAGTGGTCCAAAATTCCGGGTGAGAGGTGTCAGAAGCTTATTGATGGTTATAGGAAGCGACTGATTTCAGTTATGTTTTCCAAAGGGTGTGCAACCAAATATTAAGTTAAGGGTGCCAATACTTTTGTCCAGCCCATTTTTGGGGTTTTGTGTGACATTATGTCATATTTGCTTTTCTGCCTCTGTTTTATATTTGTTCCAATACATACAAAGGGAATAAACATGTGTATAGCAAAACATGTGTTAATGCAATACCTTTTTTGTGTGAAATACTTGATTTTCAGGAAAAATATCAAGGGTGCCAACAATTTCGGCCATGACTGTATATATATTGGGGAAAACAATTATTTGATCCCCTGCAGATTTTGTAAGTTTACACACTTAAGACATTTGTTGTAGTTGGTTACCAGGTTTGCACACATCTCAGGAGGGATTTTGGTCCACTTTTCTTTACAGGCCTTCTCTAAATCCTTAAGGTTTCTTGGCTGTCACTTGGCAACTCGAAGTTCCAGCTCCCTCCATAAATTTTCTATAGGATAAAGGTCTGGAGACTGGCTAGGCCACTCCATACCCTTAGTGTGCTTCTTCTCGAGCCACTCCTTTGTTGCCTTGGCGATATGTTTTGGGTCATTGTCATGCTGGAAGACTCATCCACGACCCATCTTCAGTGTTCTGGCTGTGGGAAGAATGTTCTCATCCAAGATTTTAGAATACATGGCCCTGTCCATTGGCCCCTCAATGCGGCAAAGTCAGCCTGTACCTTTAGCAGAGAAACAGTCCCAAAGCATAATGTTTCCACTTTGTGCCTGAGTATAGGGATGGTTTTCTTAGGGTCATAGTCAGCATTTTTCTTCCTCCAAACATGGCAAGTCGAGTTAATGACAAAAAGCTAAATTTTGGTCTCATTTGGCTACAGTACTTTCTTCCAATCCTTCTCTGAATCATTTAGATGTTCATTGGCAAACTTCAGACACTGTCTTGAGATCATTCACAAGCTCCTCCTGTGCAGTTCTGGGCTGATCCCTCACTTTTCTCATGATCATACTTACCTCATGAAGTGATACCTTGCATGGAGCTCCAGTCCGAGGGAGATTGATGGTTATTTTGTATTTCTTCCTTTTGCGAATAACCACTCCAACAGTTGTCTCCTTCTCACCAAGCTTCTTGCTGATGATCTTGCAGCCCATTCCAGCCTTGTGCAAGTCTACAATCTTGTCCCTGATGTCCTTTGACAGCTCTTTGGTCTTGCCCACGGTGGTGTCCAAGAAAGAGATTCTGAGGACAGGTGTCTTTTATACACATAATGAGTTGTTAGGAACACCTTCTAAAATTAACAGGACTAATCTGTGTACCACATAAGTACATAGCCAGTTTGTGAGAGCCATAATTATTGCTAGTTGGTAGATCAAATACTTATTTTACTCACTGAACTGCAACTCAATTTATAACATTTGTATCATGTGTTTTTTGGGATTTTTGGTTGATATTCCGTCTCTGACATTTTAAATACACCTATGATAAAAATGACAGGCCCTAAATTTCTTTGTAAGTGAGCAAACTTACAAAATCTGCAGGGGATATTAGGTACTTACAGTGCTTTGGGTGGTTTGGTTCAGGAAACTGCACAATATGCATATTCCCATCCTATTCTCTTATCTATACTTACTCCACTCTAATTTCAAATGCAATGGTCAGTTACCATGTACTTTGGAACAAATTCAACACATGAATTTACCAGAAAACCAGTGGGATCCAAAAGGATGAATAATGTATGTCAAGACTGGTACTATTTAATATATGTGATGTAAACCATCAAATTCCAGTTTAAACGCTTTTAGCTTTGAGTACGGTCTTTATTGAACAGAGTTGTAAAAAAATGCTTACATGTTGGACATAGACGTGACATCTTTATAGTTTTTTTTATCATGTACATCTTTATGATTCCTAGCTCTGGGCATATATATTATCTTCTATGTAAACCCCATCAAAGGCATACTCTAAACACTTTGCAGCAAATTTTTTTTCATTTATAGATGTTGTTCACTAACAGAATGAATGTACTAATGTGTTAATGAATCGCTGCACTCCACTGCATTTTGCACTTTGTAAATGTCCTTATTTGACTTTGCTTTTTGTCAGCCTATATTTACCTTTCTGAAACTGTATTGTACCAGTAAAGGAATTTTTTTTGTGCTTATAAACCAAGGCAATTGAGTACGTGCATAGAATGATGAGAGAGTTGAAATACCCATATATATCCTTTATGTGGGGCTAGCAGAGAGCTAATAGCACAGACTGTACAGGTGCAAGGGAGTGGTCAGAGCCTAATAGTGGTGTCTGAAACTGTCCAACGTGCTGAAATAATCTGACACCAAGACAGCTATGTGACTTTAGAGAGTCCAGCCTGCAAGCGGATAGGAGGGGTCGCCTAAGACTCTGATTCAAATACACACACTGCTGCTGGTCCATAAGAAATCTAAGCAATTACTCAGCCTGCAGGCATTTGTCATGTTTCCAGAAAAAGGGAAAATAAGATTTCACTTGTTTAGCTTTGGTTCTGTGAATTTAAATTCCATTCACTTATGAAAGAGTCAGCAGATACAACCTTTTAACCTTTCTCTGGGCAGCACATTTAAGAAACTGTCCTACTTTATGACATATTTATAAATATGTATGAAACAGCTTCCCTCTATTAAGGCTGTGCTCATGTTTAACTGTTTCATCTGGGCAGCAGCCTTTCAGGACAAAATGAAGCCTTTTTGCAGCATTTTACTTATATTTTGGCCCTGGCTTACGATAAGAAACCACGATCATTTTTGCAAAACTAAATTAAAACCTTAAAGTGTTACAAACCCCACAGTAAAATCAGTCTGTATATGCAGTAAAGCATGCTTGTTATATTCACTGTGGAACCTAAGGGGTTAATCCTCTGCATTATGTAAAAAGGCAGTTTGATTCTGTCTTCTCTAATCTTCTCCTTCTTCCACAGTCCTCCATATATCTGCTGATAGTAGAGAGCCCTATGAGGCACTCTGCACTTGCACAGTTTGGTGTTTTTTTTGGGGGGGGTGAGGGTGCATGTGATCAGCACAGGGCCAATCAGCACTGTCCAGACAGAGGGTCGGGGTTATGCAGCCTCATAGGACAGTCAGAGGAGAATGAAAACTCCTCCTACAAGATTAACTAGTGCTAGGTCGGACACTGATAGAAATCACAAGACTGCTATATACTGCCGATGAAAAAAGGTGTTTAGCAGTTTATATTTACTAAAATAATTGCATTTTCATGTTCTGTGCACTGTGGGAGACCAGATATAGTGAATGCAGGGTCCTGGGTTTAGTAACACTTTAATGATTTGGCAAGCAATAATAGTACAGGGGACAATTGTAATACTCTGCAACCATGGTGCAGATTCTAACTTCTATGTAACAACATGAGATCTGGTTATATCCTTTGTGCTCATATCCTTGAAGCCCTGTAAAATTTCAGTCCAGGCTTTCTATGCTCTGCATGTGTGCTACCTTGTTGAGGGGAAGATGGGACAACAATCAAGTCAGAGCAATAGGAGCAGTTGCAGTTGGATCTATTGGGCGGCAGTCAGTGACCTTTATGACCCGTGTTTCTCTGGTACTGATTAAATGACATCTTCAAATATTACAGTCAAGCCAGCCTTCACTTATATCAAAAGGTTCTTGCCTCCGTATATTCATTCTTAGGATCTTAAGAACTTTGAGACCCCTATAAATCAAAGGGAACAAAAGCAGCACCATAAACATACCATTACAGTTATGTTCATGTGACAGGACTTTAATAAATAAGCAACTTCATCAGACATGATGCACTTAAGAATGATCTTTTCTTATACGTTCCTTATAAATAAAACCATGCTACAATACCTAATTCTCATTTACAGGTCTGTTCTAGATTGAAGATGCATTTTAAATGCAACTGTGGCAGATATTTATTTAAAGCAGTCATTATCATAAAAGATAGTAGAGGCTTTTCACTTGGAAAAGTGGATGTTGGTAAATAGGATTAACCTGTGTTCAATTTGCATACCCATTTATGTGCTCGAAAAATCCACTTTTTATTACATTGGGTATTCAGTGACCATAGGTACACTTTTTGTATCAACATTCAATTTGCTAGGTTAACTGGCTTCAAAAAAATGTTTTACTGATATGACATTAATAGGGTTCATGTGCATAAGAAATAAGGACCGTTCGCTTCGAAAAATGAATGTTCAGATTAGTAAATGTTGGATTAGCAAATAAGTAAGTAGTGGATGTTTAGTTTAGAGAATATAGTGACACTATGGGGTTGATTTACTAAAACTGGAGAGTGCAAAATCTGGTGCAGCTCTGAATAGAATCCAATCACCTTCCAGGTTTTTTTTATTTTTCATCAAAGCTTAATTGAACATGCTGAAGTTAGAAGCTGATTGACTACCATGCAGAGCTGCACCAGATTTTGCACTTTCCAGTTTTGGTAAATCAACCCCTATGTTTACTTTGAATGCCCAATCATGTGTGAGGAAAAAAAATGGAGTTTTGCTAAAATGGGATTGGATGATTGAAGTAAACACAACTTTATGTTGTTCACTAAACTAAGTTTCCATTCAATTTGCTAAATACAGTTTGTATTCCCTTAGTAAATCAATCATTCCATGTTCTGATTTTTCTGTATGCAGTTGACAGCCTCATATCAACCAAAAATGGATATGCATATGAAAGAACACATCTATTTTTTTCCTTTTGGGTGATCTCAAGGTGTATGAAGGTATAGGGCAATTGTGGTGTGTATTCATCCATTACCTTCTGAAATCACCTAAGATTAGGTTACTTATTATTTTTATTTGTTTAATTTATTTAGCACTGACAAATGTTACAGAGCCTTACATACAGTATTATACGTCCACATCAGTCACTGCCATCAAGGAGCTTACAAGCTAAGGTTTCTGGTTCAATGACTGTTTATTGAGTTTTTACAGGGGTACAACATCATGTAACATAAGAAAAAAAAGGAAACACATGTTACGACAAAGACAAAATGGCTATAACACAAAATGAGTGCCAGCAAGAGCTTGTGTGGATCACCTAGCCACCATTCCCAGCTCTATATACAAAAAACCTTTTTGGTGATGCAATAAATCCCACATTAAATTCAAAATCCTAAATATACCAAATGATCTAATATAATATAAATACACCAACTCAAAATAGTCCAATGTGAACTCCAAAATTATGCCCAAAAATTGTCCAAAAATTGTCCAAAATAAATCCAATATAGTGTCCTAATTTCAATCTTTTTCCTCCAATCTGTGAAAATTATTCCTCCAAACACGTACCTTGAGAAATAAAAATAAACAATCTAGTGCAATTCTCTCACACTTAAGAATTGGATTATCAGCTCCAGCTATGGTTTCTGCAGACCGGAAGTGTCGCCGCGGCCATTTTTTAGGTTGTCAATACACATGGTGGAGGAAATGTTTGTTTAAGCGGACAGAAACCATAGCTGGAGCTGATAATCCAATTCTTAAGTGTGAGTTACTAATAAATATTATCCCTATGTTTTGAATATTGCTCCTAAGACCATTTATTTCTCTGAGGACCTGGAAATATCCCAAAAGAAGATTTTTGGAAGATTACTGATCCATAATGTTGGTAGAGCCTTAATTACACACATAGAGGGTAATAGTATTTTGTACTATTGTGTGGTGGTTGAAGGAATTCACTGTGCAGCAGTGATCACAGAGTGTGCACACTTTTGATTGATGTGGTTTTTGCACTATTATAAAATAAGATTGGTATAATTGAATTTTTTTTTTTTTTTTCACAAATAGATATACTTTTGCAGTGAAGTGTGGAGTTTCACGGGGTGATTTTTTCTAATTAATTGAATTGCACTAGATTGTTTATTTTTATTTCTCGAGGTACGTGTTTGGAGGAATAATTTTCACAGATTGGAGGAAAAAGATTGAAATTAGGACACTATATTGGATTTATTTTGGACAATTTTTGGACAATTTTTGGGCATAATTTTGGAGTTCACATTGGACTATTTTGAGTTGGTGTATTTATATTATATTAGATCATTTGGTATATTTAGGATTTTGAATTTAATGTGGGATTTATTGCATCACCAAAAAGGTTTTTTGTATATATTTAACACTTTCTAGGGTGGAAAGTATTGACTTTTTGAGGGTATAAGGAGGTCATATATGTAATTAGTTATTCCCAGCTCTAGCCAGAAAGAACAAACAATAACTATCCCAACCACGGCACCACCTGCCTGGAGTTTGCATATTCTCCCTGTGCCTGCGCGGGTTTCCTCCGGGTACTCCGGTTTCCTCCCACACTCCAAAGACATGCTGGTAGGTGAATTGGATCCTGTCTAAATTGTCCCTAGTATGTGTATGTATGAATGTGAGTTAGGGACCTTAGATTGTACGCCCCTTGAGGCTTAGGGACTGATGTGAATGTACAACATATATTTAAGTGCTGCATAAATTGACGGCGCTATATAAGTACCTGAAATAAATAATTAACTAGGGCCCCATACTTGGAATAGTGCAGGGTACATGGTCTAATAATAGGGGGCCATTGAAAAGGCCACATAAAGAAAGAGAGGATTAAAGTTCAATGTGAAAATAATGGCGTGGACATGTGTTATTGCATATCTACCCAAACAAAATGAGGGGATAAAAAAGAAAAAAGAAGGAGGGTGAAAAGAAAAAAAGAAAGGGGAGGGGTTACCAGGGAAGAGGAGAGAACAGAAAGAAAAGGGAGGAATGAGAAACCTCAGAATGCAACAATGTGCCTAGTCCCCTTATCTCATGCCCCAGCGAAGGGGCAAAAATCAAAGGTGCAATGCCCTATGGTTAGGCTGGTAATAGCCTATCCAAAGAGTCCAGATTTTTAGGAATCTGTCATGCTTGTCTTCCAATATGGTCATTAATTTCTCATTCACCAATATGCCATTCAGGAGGGATTTAACTTCCTGGAAATTAAGTGTAGGGGATTCAAATAAAATCAAGAATATTATGACAGGTTTCTCTAATCATAAATGTTGATAAAGATAAATGAAAGATATAAACAAAGCATTTCCGCATTACAAATCAGATAATAGATCTACAATGTGTACATATTTAATTTGAGAAACCAATATTTTAGTTAGATTTTTAGAACTATAGGAAGAAACATTTTGGTTTATTAAGCAACATTATGGAATAATACTAGATATGGTATACATATAATTACTGAACATTTTCTTTCTCAGCTACTTTATTAATGAGCCTTGCATTTTATCAGCCTATGGCACACAGCTTTTGGCTCCCCGCAATTTGACAACAATGGCAAACTGCACTAAATTATACTGTACATTTAGGACAAATTTTGTATTGGGTAACATTTTTGTTGTGTTAATATTTTTACCCTAGTATCTCTATGACAGTATTTACCATGGTTGAGATATCATCCCATGATTGTAAAAACTGAATTTACAGTTAGTATTAGGGATTAGTTGTATGGTTAGGGGTTTAGGGATTATGTTCAGGATTAAAAAAAAAATTGTGCTCATAGAAATATGTAGGCTGTTGCTCACCTATCCCGCTAAAAATGCTAGTGGAGTGAGTGCCACATTGGTTGACTCTTTGCAGAAATTTTTAAACCAGTGCAACTGTGCTGGTCAGGAGTTCAACATTTACTGTGACTTTGTTGGGTGCACATTTATTCTGTGTCAGTAAGACATAGGATGATCAGCAATACGTTTATATTTCTCCTAGTACAAAATTCCTATGAGAGTCACAAAGTGATTATTACTTTCTTAGGTGTGATACATTCATTTTACGAGTTTCTTAAATTAAATTGTCAGGTGCGATAAGTGTATAACGTGGTAAAAATGTTCATGCCAAAAATTTGTGTGCTAAAGCCTTTGCAGAAAAATCAATGCTAATTTTTAATTAATCAGAATCTGAAAAAATACATGCAGACATATGACAATATATATATATATATATATAGTATATTTAGTATTATACTATTTTTGTTTAATGTACTTTAGGAGATGTATCTTAATTTAGTCATGGTGAATGTTTCCTATTTGTACTATTTTCATATCATACTATGCTTTCTTGTACCAGCATGTACAAAGTAGGCTTCACATTTGGCTGCATAATAAACTCAGCCAATGCTACGGGAAAATAATACAGAGCAGTGTCCCTGTCATAAACCACAAGGGTCATTTGTGACACTGATCACTGGTGGCTTGTGATTGTAAATCTGTCGCTCTGATCACTCCACTTCTTCAATGTAACAACCTTGTCTGCATTATTTGATATAACTAGATTCAGCTCTGGTTGTTTTTCCTGCTGCTGTGACATATGCACCCATTTCTGACATCTCCCATGTAAATGACGAAAGGATGTCTCACTTATTTTACATTTAGGCAATCAAGGATCAATTATACATATATATATGAAGAAAAACATTTAGATAATTGTAATTATGGCAGACGGAGTAACAGACATCAACGTCAAATGATTTTACATTAACATTTCTTTGCAACACAAAAAAATAGAGCTTTAAAAGGAAAGGTTTACAGGGGTTAAAATAAAAAAGCTTGTGCAATCTGCACGAGAGCCTGAAAATAACCTCTGATATTATGCCGCAATTTTCAAAGTGCAATTCAAATCAAACATTCAAGTGTGTAAGTCCTGTAATGTAAAATGGATAAGTGGATGAGAGTTAGGCGCACAAAGAAAGGATGATTTAAAGCTGACAGATGTTGATGGAGTCAGAGCGACAAATTGTTCCGGTGTGAGAGGAGAATTAGTACTTTTTTTGTCTCTGAGTTTTTGAGATTGTTCAAAGTAAATACTTCGAAAGAGAATTTGGGATCATACCATACCATGGCAAAGAGCAACTATGTCTATTCCTGGAAAATGGGTAAGTATCAAGAGAATTAAACAGCATGATAGGATCGGTGTGAAAGCAACAACTGATTTATTAGTCACCTATGCAATAAAAATACAATGTTTTGGTCTGTGGACATTTCAGCCAGTAAGACACAGCATTCAAATGCAAGATATATACCTATAGCTAATGATCATATAATGAATAGTGATAACCTAACAGATGTAGATAAGAGAAAGCGAGCGCTCATCAAATAAATGTATAAGCAGCTAGAACACTAGAGGGAATCACAAAAGCCTCGCGTATAGACAAATAAAATGATAAAGTGCAGCACTATAAGGATCAACATATAAAAAAGGGAACAACATATAAAAAAGTTTGTTCACAGAAGTTCGTGCAGAAATGAATATATATATGACTAAATATATATGTGCAACTCCAAACTGCTGCTTCCACAGCTGTAAATATTCCAAATGGCTTGTGACATTTGTGAGGGTATGATAGAAATGCGCACTCACCAGCCGCGCATAGGAAATGTGCATATACACCCTGTTCCAAATTATTATGCAAATGATATTTTTCTCATTTACCTAAATAATTGATGTAAATAACAGTCAGCATAATTATCATGTTATCAA
Source organism: Staurois parvus (assembly GCF_062004578.1). Classification (NCBI taxonomy): domain Eukaryota; kingdom Metazoa; phylum Chordata; class Amphibia; order Anura; family Ranidae; genus Staurois; species Staurois parvus. The sequence continues at coordinate 1,211,119 of NW_028317821.1, forward strand.
CTATTAAGAGTACAATTCAAATTTTATTGAACAAACCTCCTAATGATAACAGTATTTTTTTTAAACATAAAAAACTTACAATGAACTGTTCCAAATCATTACGCACAGTAAGTTTAAAAACACTTTATAGGTTGTAAAGAACTGAAAATTGTCATTTGTTGTGTTTGCAGCATATTTAATGAAATCAAAAGCTATTTCAATCAAACTTTTAACAACATTTTAACTTTTTAAACATTTTAACAGGTCACATCACATTTTAACATAGGACCCCTTATTTGATAGCAGCTTCACAAGTCTTGCATCCATTGAACTTGTGAGTTTTTGGACAGTTTCTGCTTGAATTTGTTGCAAGATGTCAGAATAGCCTCCCAGAGCTGCTGTTTGGATGTAAATTGCCTCCCCCCCTTATAGATCTTTTGCTTGAGGATGCTCCAAAGGTTCTCAATAGGATTGAGGTCAGGGGAGGATGGAGGCCACACCATGACTTTCTCTCCTTTATCCCCATAACAGCCATTGATGCAGAGGTATTCGTGGCAGCATGATATGGTGCATTATCATGCATGAAGATGATTTTATTATGGAAAGCATAGTTCTTCCTTCTGTACCAGGGAAGAAAGTGGTCAGTCATAAACTCCACATACTTTGCAGAGGTCAACTTTATACCTTCAGGGCCCCTAAAGGGGCTGACCAGCTCTGTTCCCATGATTTCGGCCCAAATCATGACTCCACCACCGCCTTGCTGACGTTGCAGCCTTGTTGGAACAGGGTGGCCGTCCACCAACCATCCACTACTCTATCCATCTGGACCATCCAGGGTTACACGGCACTCATCAGTGAACAGGACTGTTTGAAAATTAGTCTTCATGTATTTTTCTGCCTAATGCAGACGTTTCTGCTTGTGAGCATTGGTTATTGGTGGCCGAATAGAAGGTATAAGCACAGTTGCAAGACTCTGGAGGACTCTACACCTTGATGTCCGTGGGACTCCAAAGGCACCAGCAGCTTCAAATATCTGTTTGCTGCTATGTAATGGTATTTTAGCAATTGCTCTCTTGATCCGATCCATGGATCTGGCAGAAATCTTCCTCAATGTGCCTTTATCTGCACAAACCCGTCTGTGCTCTGAATCAGCCACAAATCTCTTAATAGTGCGATGATCACGCTTAAGTTTTCGTGAAATATCTAATGTTTTCATACCTCGTAATAATTTGGAACACGGTGTAATATCCATCAATCAGTGTTGTCATCAAGCAGTAATCAGCAGGACTCAGAGGACTCCTTTAGGATACGGATAAACCGCCTGGGCAAGATGCTCCCTCCTCTGGATGTTGGATGTAGTAAACTGTATGTGTGAATCTGATAGCCCCTCAAATGGGGGCCAAAGAGAAGGAAGTACCAATAGTGTAGTATTTCCAGGACTTTATTTATTGTAAATCATAAAAATTCACTTGGTCAGTAGTGGCAATGCAATATCCAATGATAGAAAGAGCACAGTGGCTGTACTGACCTAAAGCAAGATGGCCGCCGGACCTCCTCGTGGTCCTCGGCGGCAGAGGCGTCACACGCTGCCAGCTCCTCCTAAGGCCTTTCGTGCTAAGGCAGATCGTCAGAGGGGAGGCTAACAGCGGTGTGACGGACGCCAGTAGTTTAAATAGAGTAAGGCGAGTAACGCATGTGCTCCAGTGTCGCCGCCATGTTCGCGAAGAATGGGCAACTGCGCATGTGAGCTCGCCAAGACGCCAATTTGCCGTGGATTTAGCCTGACAGCTGCAATATTCGGAGCACTTGACAGAGGCACAGATAAAAACGCCAGATGAGCCAAACAAAAGTGGCTCCAAGCCCAGGGGGATTTATATAGACAATACAAATGAGCATAGTCATATCTAGTCCGATGATGACATAATATACATCAGGACAACCGACCCCCTTTTCTACATAGTGCATCACCTGAAGCGATGATATTGGGAAGGTATTATAGTTATTAAAATACCACGGCATAGGAGGGCGCTGTAAAATACATTAACTATAAAATACATTAGTAATACAGCATTAGTAAAAAAGTAGGACATAAGTGACAAAACTTATGTCAAAAGCAGATACAATGTTATATAGAAAATAAGTGCAATAAAACTGTACCATAACAAGTATAAAAATATATAAAAATATAAAAACATACATAAGATATATAATATTCATAGCAATGGGGATACTATTAAAAATCATAGATAGGTATAGGTATATATTCATAAATCCGTATACAGCTATAATAACACCAGTCCCCATATGGATAGAATAACACCAATCATCAAGAGATTATAATAAAAGACATTGTAATGAAGAAACCCAAAACTGGGATAAAAAGCCATAGCAAAATAAAACTGAGAAGGAAATGAAAAGAATCCAATGCCAGAGATAGGTCTAGAGCTTGTCAACTATTCACTAAAAAGCAATTCACATCTATTTCAATATTGTGTTCCCTAGGATGTAGGGTGTCCAATTCATATACCCATTTAGTCTCGGACTGTGACACAGCTCTAGTTTTATTCATACCCCGCCAGTGGGACAATATCATATCTATTCCCACGAACTTGAGGGAGGAGGGGTCATTATTGTGGTATAGTCTGTAATGATTGGAAAGAGAATGTTCCCTATAACCTTTCTTTATGTTGGTCACATGTTCTCATAAACGGTCGCGTAGTCGCCTGGTAGTACGACCTACATATTGTTTGCGACATGGACATTGGAGAAGATATACAACAAATTTACTGTGGCCTGAGATAAAACTATTAATATCATATGATTTACCTGTAACAAGAGACTCGAAAGTGTCAATTCTACATTTTCTTGTATTGTTACATTTGCAGATCACGCATTTATTACATGGGCGGAATCCTTTCAAATCATTAAAGAATGAAATATTATTCGGAGGGTTAACCACATTAGGTGTAATCAGATGTCTAATACCTGATGCTTTCAGAAAACTGATTTCTGGTCTAGCAGGTAAGATCTTAGATAGTATAGGGTCTAATTTTAATATATTCCAATTTTTTCTAATGATCCCACCAATTTGCCTAAATTGCCTGAAAAAAGTGGTTATAAATGGACAGATCCTTGCTTCTGTTGGTTTAGGTACATTCAATAGCATTTCATCTCTATTATGTAGCGCAAGCTCCTGTATAGTATTTTCGAAAATGTTCTCTTTATATCCCTTATCCAAAAATCTTTTCTTAAGTATAGTGGCTTGGGTGTAGTAGGTGTCAATATCTGTACAGTTGCGTCTAATGCGCATAAATTGCCCCTTAGGGATGTTATCCAACCAGTTAGGGTGATGGCAGCTACTTTTTGGGATATAACTATTATGATCTGTGGGTTTAAAAAAGGATTTAGTGACAATTCTTCCATTGAAATTTCTAAGAGTGAGATCTAAGAAATGTATTTCTTGTTGACTGTATGTAAACGTCAAACTAATGTTTAGATCGTTATTGTTTAAAGTGGTGAAGAAATTGACAAGTGAGTCTTCTTCACCATTCCACACGGGGAGGATGTCGTCAATGTATCTTTTGTACATGATGAGCTCTGGCCACTCTCTGACTTATATTAAGTCCTCCTCCCAGCGAGACATGAAGAGGTTGGCTAGGCTGGGGGTAAACTTGGTCCCCATTGCAACACCTTTGATCTGCAAATAATAAGATTTGCTGAACCAGAAATAGTTATGGTTCATCGCAAATTCCAGCAGATCTAAAATAAAGTGCCTTTGTGCAGTAGGTAAGGTGCTATGGTTAGTAAGATAAAAGTCAGCTGCCTCCATACCATCAGTATGATTAATGTTAGAATAGAGTGAGGCCACATCTGCTGTGACCAGAAAGGTGCTTGATGTTAAGTTAATAGTACTGACTTCATTTAGCACCTGTTTTGTGTCGCGCAGGTAGGATGGAGTTTGCATTACCAAAGGTTGAAGGTAGAAGTCTATGTACTCCCCAATTTTGGAACTGAGAGATCCAATTCCACTAATAATAGGATGTCCTGGTGGGTGGACCGGGTCCTTATGCAACTTCGGGAGAATATAGAGTACAGGCAGTTTAGGTGCCGTAGGACATAAGAAAGCTTTTTCTTTCTTATTAACACTACTCATATCATAGCCCTTATTGATGATCGTTTTTAGTTGTTTTTTATATCCTAGCATCGGGTCTCGGGATAATGGTTTGTATGTGATATTATCACTTAGGATCTTATTAACTTCCGTCACATAGTCATTCTTATTTAAAATCACCACACCCCCACCTTTATCCGCCGGTCTAATTACCAGATCCTTCCTCTCCAGTAATGACTTAATGACTCTATTGTCACTTGAGCCGTCATATGGATGTTTAACAGATATACTTCTGAGGTCTTTTAAAACCTTTTCCTTGAAGAGGTTGACACAAGAGTGTGTTTGGGGAGGTGGGTTGTATGTAGATGCATTCCTGAGATTGGAATGTATAAAACCATCTGAGGTGGTGCCTCTTTCAATAGGATTATTAAAAAAATATTGTTTAAGTGATAATTGTCTGGCGAACTTATGCATGTCGATATAGGTATTGAATTTATTTAATTTATTAGTAGGTGCATATTTTAAACCTTTATCAAGGAGACGTAATTCCTCTTTAGTAAGATGAGTATCACTGAGGTTGAAGATACTCTGACCCACTACATTTTCCTCTTTTTTGGAGTGTCCATTCGTCCTTCTACCCCCTCTGTTTCCTCTCCCGTACCTCTCCTTTTTCGTGGCCGGCCTTCCTCTAAAAAAGTCTGTCCACATTGATTAGGTTGGTGACAGCCTTTTGGAACAGGTTTCTGAGGAGGTAACCTCTGGTTTTGGCCATTATTTTGGTAATGGTTTTGCTTCCTCCATGGAGGGAGGTTTTTTGGAGGGGGTTTCCTCTTTCCACCATCATTCCTCAAACCCCGTGGGGATTGGTAATTGGAGTAATAGCCAGAGTCATAATGCTGGTCATTATACCCATTCTGTTGAGAATATTGCCAGTTGGTGTTCCTAGGGAAGGCATAGAAGGCATAATGATTTCTGGTAGATCCCCTAATCTTTTGGTTAAGTGGGGTGTTGGGATGTCTATAAAGTTCTCTAGAGCCAACGTAATCATCTTGAAGGAGTTCAAACATGTTTGATAGGGAAATGTGTTACTGTTGGTTCTCATAGGTCATATTATACACCTTCTTTTTATGGTCATGTCTATTAGATTTAGACCAAGATTTATTAGTTACTAGAGGTTTGGGATTAGGGGTAGGTGGAATAGAATCTTTCTGTGTTTGCCAGTCAAAAACTACATGATCTGAATAATCATTAAAATCTCTTTGGAATTTTTTCTTTTTCTTTATCCTCTGTTCTTTTTCTATCCCCTCCATATGCTTTTTAAGCTTATCTGATTCTGTAATATAATCGTCATTACCTTTATAGGGGGTTAATTTGTCTCGTATGAGATTAATCTCCTTATCCAGATGAGCCAATTTTTTCTTTTTTCTAGTAATGAGAAATTTGAGTAGGTCAATTCCAGTGTTATTAAAAAATTGGAACCACTCATGCTGGCTACTAATATCTTCTGTGTCTGGACGCACATCCCAGCGTAGCGATCTTAGAGCCATACGTTCCTTGATGTACTTGTCCAGAAAGGAGATATCCCATAGTGTTTTAATTTCGCATGTAGTGAGATTTTTGAGTTGTAAAAATAGACCTTTAATAGGAATAGACCGCACATAGGAAATGCGCATATAATATCCATCAATCAGGACATAGTCATGTTGGGTGCAGAATCCCTCATGGAGTTGTTGTCATCAAGCGGCAATCAGCAGGACTCAGAGGACTCCTTTAGGATATGGATAAACCGCCTGGGCAAGAGGCTCCCTCTTCTGGATGTTGGATGTAGTAATGTTTCTATCATACCCTCTGTCACAAGCCATTTGGAATATTTACAGCTGTGGAAGCAGCAGTTTGGAGTTGCACATATATATATAGTCATATATATATTCATTTCTGCACGAACTTCTGTGAACAAACTTTTTTATTTGTTGTTCCCTTTTTTATATGTTGATCCTTATAGCGCTGCACTTTATTATTTTATTTGTCTATACGCGAGGCTTTTGTGATTCCCTCTAGTGTTCTAGCTGCTTATACATTTATTTGATGAGCGCTCGCTTTCTCTTATCTACATCTGTTTGGTTTTATCACTATTAGCTTGGAGCTGCTCTGACGCTTTTCTGCGATATAGATATATTTATCGCTTATCATATTTATCAGATATGGGAGATATCTTTGATTTTAGACTCTCTAGATCTGTTATATCAGAAGACTTCTATACAGTGGATAAAGAAACTGAAGACTTAAATGACTGACACCATTTGCGGCTGCAGGTGTCAGTCATTGGGTCCCAACCGGTGATTACTCACCGGCACCCGGTGATTACCGGCGATCACCGACAGGGAGGAGGGCTGCTTTGTTTACCAACAGTCTTCCTCCCTGTCGGTTTGGGCACACTGCTTTGGATGGCTGTGGCTGTACAGTCAAGCATAGTGGGATGTTTTGGGGTTTCTTTGTAGCTCCAGGCACTGGATGTCTTGACCTTGTGCATGGTATTATGAAATCTGAAGACACCAAAAGGTAGAGCGGCACTAGTACTGGCACTCTGCTGCATATGAGAGTCATCAAAATTTTCCGGCAAGTGCTAATAGAGATCAGGTCTGATTCTGCGAACACTGCGGTTTTGTGTGCAATGTATCAAGTAACAGTGACCTACTGACACTGCACTTGCTGGGGGAGAAGGGGGGGGGGGGTAAGCGTAGGGGCTAAATGCAGGTGTTGGCAGGTGCCGGGGCTGATCCCGCTAATGCTGCATTTTTGGGGACGCTATACTAATGTGAACGCTGGTATAGTGCTGATCTGATCAAAGATATTGATCCGTTCAGACAGTATACTAGCAATGGAAGTTTATTGTGTATGAGCGTGTTCCTGGCAGTCAAGGGGTTAAATGTGATGACTGGTGTACTGGCAATCTATCTGACATCATCTGGGAGGGGCTTGAAAACCACTTGATCACAAATCATGTACATATATATGTGTGATTTTGCACACATGTGCTGCCCTGTAGTAATATTTCTGCTATAGGGTGGTCAGGAAGCGGTTACAGAAGTGGTTTGTGTTATGTCGCTGCGTTACTTTAACTGACAAATGCGCGGTCATGCAACACTGCACCTAAATTAAATTTACGTCCTTTTTTTCCCATGAATTGAGCTTTCTTTCGATGGTATTTGATTGCCTGTGCGTTTTTTATTTTTTGAGCTATAAAAAAAGGCTGACAATTTTGCGAAAAAAAAACAATAGTTTGGACTTTTTGCTATTAAACATGTCCAGTAAAAAAAATTAAAAAAACTAATTTTGTCATAAATTTCAGCCAAAATGTATTCTGCGACATGTCTTTGCTAAAAAAATTTGTTCTCATGTTGCTGAGTACACGCGCCTCTTCCACACAACCCTTACAGGTGGTTGCAAGGCTCTGTAGGCAAGGGGCTTAATGGAATCTGAAAATCCCCTTTAATAAGTATAGTAATAATATGTAAGGGGTACTTAGTGCCTCTACTCATTCACACACACAAAAAAAATACAGATGTCTCCAAGAAATAAAAACACCTAAACATTAAAACAAAGTACAACCCCCCAAAAAAAGTCCCTCATTGTAAATACATCATCAATCAAGATGCTCAGCAACTCACTGAAAAGAAAACCCAGCACACATGACCAATCCGAATAGCTGTCATCAGATATGTAAGGGAAGGGGCAGTTATAGTAGCAACATCATTGACCAAATATGGCCAGTGCCCCTTTGGTTGCATAGCTGGGGATTCCCAGTGACGTCAGTGGTTCCTGTGAATGCCACAAATCCTCTGCTTCCTTATCAACCAGTGACAGCAGGAAGCTGTCATATATAGAAGCAGTAAAAATGCCACTTCTATATATGATTTTTGGCTTCCTCTGAACAGGGATCCCAACAGGCAAATGTTTAGGCATTCATCCAAATGCCTGATGACCCAAGGCTCAGTCCAAACCAGGGGCAGACTGACCATTTGGAAACTTGGGCACTGCCCGAGGGCCCGGGGTCAGTAGGGGGCCCCATGAGATGCCCCTGGTACCTTTTTCATAGGCTTTTTCGAGTTTTAGCAAGGACACAGGGGCCCCATGATACCCTATTGCCCCGGGGGCCCCATGAGTTGTCTGTCTGCCCCTGGTCCAAACCTTTGTCCACATTGGTGGAAATTTCAATGTCAGATGCGCAAGTGCCCCTTGGCAGAAGTGCCTCCCCGCATGAGATTATATTAATATATTAGGATATAGGATGAGGGAGTTTTTGTCAATTAACCAATTAAGAACTGAAAAAATTGCAGATAGATAAAAGGAAACATTTTCACACCAAATACAAGCCCGATCCATAAGAATAACATCAGCTCTCTGACCAAGCAAGACAAACAGGAAGGTAAATCCATAATATGGACATGCATTTTACAGTTTTAGGAAGTAATCTACTATAGGCATTGATGAATGCAAAACTGTCTTTTATCAAATGTGCTGCACAGCAGGACAGGGCTAAGGTTAAATGGTTACCTGTGAAGAAGCACAGAAGAGATGATTTGTGTTAAAGTGCCAGCAGTACACTTATGTGGAAATTACATTTTGGTGGAAATTATAATGGCAGAAAAGTTCCCTGAAGTTCAGTGTTCCCTGATATGTATGAATATACAAGCCTGGCTTTACTTATGACTGTTATAGGTTGATTTTTTAAATGTATTTTTGCATTAAATACAAATTAGTGATATTATTTTTAGGTTTATTGTACCAGTATATTTAACAGTAGTTTCACATAAGTAGTCCACTAATATAGAAATGACACTAGTGGAAATTATATTGGCAAAAGTGTCAGTGTCCTCTGAAATGTATGAATGCACAAGCATTGCTTTTCTTATACCTTTTATGATTTGTATTTCTTGTATTGAATATATTGAATACAAAAATAGTGATTTTTAGATCTATGTACAGTATGCTTCTATCCTTTTATACACAGAACTAGAAAAGCCCCCCAAAAGGGTTTTTTTAAATTCATTGAACTGGTATATTTAGAGCTGAACTCCAAGAATTCAGCCACTTTGTGAAATGTCCTGGCTTAATATAAGATAAGTTCATTGAGGAGCCCTGGGAAGAGATCTATTTTATACTTCTGGAGTTCCAACCTGATGCTGGACCTTCTGATCTCATTGGCTCTGATGAAGAGGGGATAGCCCCTCGAAACGCATCTGCCATTTGAGAGTCTTCTCGTGCTTTGGGAGCTGACCTGGTGACGTGATTGCTTTGGGTATTGATGTGCCTTTGTCAACATAGTCGTTTGTGAGTATATATCTCTTTTTAACTCAATAAAGCTAACTCTCAGGTAATGCACTAGGCCGGTGCGCCTCCTGTTTCCTTGTTTTTGCAGTGAGTTCTTTGGGTTTCCCCTGGCCCTTAGATGGCAGCAAGGCATGTGCTCATGATTTCGGACCGGAAATATCTCCATCATTTCACCACTCTTGAGCACAGGAGGCAATTTTCTTGTTCTTTTCCTTCTTCTTCTGGTCTCAGTGCATGTAAATAGAGTTGCATGCAGCTGCTGTTCCCGCCGCTCACCTACTGCTGACCAATCACATAGTTACATACTTAGTCTGGCTGAAAAAAAGACAAAAGTCCTCTCAATTCAGCCATAAAAAAAAAAGTTATAATCCTACACCCACAGTTAATCCAGAGGAAGGCAAAAAAAAAACAGCAAAGCATGATGCAATGTGCTCCTGCAGGGGAAAAAATTCCTTCCTGATCCTCCGAGAGGCAATATCCTAATTTCTGTACACTGCACGTTTTGCAATCTAGACCCCTGTACTCTGTACATTACACACTCCTGACCCTTGCTCTTAGTGTCTTAGGCATTCCTGATCTTGGTGCTTTGTGCATTATTTACTCCTGACCCCTGCACTCTGTATGCACATTTGACCCCTGCACTCTGTGAATTGTGCACACATGCCCCCTGCACTCTGTGTATTATTTACTCCTGACCCCTATACAATGCATGTTACACACTCCTGCCGCCTGTTCTCTGCTTTAGACACTCGCACTCTGTATGTCATGCATTCCTTGCACTCTTGTCCCCTGTATTCTGTGCACTCCTGACTTCTGCACTCTTTGCTTTTCACACTCCTGACCCCTATACCCTGTGTGATATGCACTTATGATATCAGCACACTGTGCATTAGGCACTCCCGAGCCTTGCACTCTGTGTCTTAAAGTGATTCTAAAGGTAAAATAATAATAAAAAATAAACATGTTACACTTACCTGCTCTGAGTGCCCCCAATAGCAAGCCTCCTGCTATGGGGGCACTTGAGCAGTCTCACACCTGGGCCACTCTCCTGTGGATGGACATTGCCTATTCTCACATAGAGCATGGCGTGGCCCTGCCCCTTGCTCTTATCTCATTGTTTCACTGGCTATGATTGACAGCAGCCAGAGCCAATGGCTCCCGGTGCTGTGTGAGCCAACAAGGAGTCTCAGGAGAGCAGCGGCTCTCATGCACGTCACTGAATTGGGATTGGGCTAAAGTAAGTATAAGGGGGGCTGAGGAGGGAGCTGCACCCAGAAGTTTTTTCACTGTTAGCGCAGTTTTGCTACATGCACAATTTGCTACTGTGCGCTTTACTTCACTTTCACAATTTTTTTTTACTTTTGGTCTCAAGGCCAGCCCCCCCCCCCCAGGAAAAAAATTATCTACAGTCCTGTAAGTGTCTGACATATATTATAACAGTATGGATTTTAATTGGCGGGATACATTCTGCTGTCAAAAACTCAATTACTGACAACTGTCCAGCACAGAGTTCCATTTCGTAGACAGTAGCAAAATAGATACTCACTGAATGACCCGCTGTCAACTGAGGGAATATAGAAGAACTTACACAATGTGTCAGTATGAGTGTTGATGAGGCATGAAGATGAAGGCATTACTTTCACTTCAACCTCCATAAAACTATATCCAAGAATAACACCACTTTTGAATGAACTTGCTTTAAAGTCTTTGCTATTTAAATGTACAGACTAAGGTGCTTCCATCAATTTCCCCATTCTAGAATGACATTAAACTGTGGTATTAATTGTGACATATTCTTCAAAATAGAGCACAGTTAGAAATGCAACAAGGCAAAAGAAAAGATTGAATTCAGGCCACTGCACTCTTGATACTTGGAACACACTAGCAGAAGATGTGGAAGGGGACAGAGGGGTTAAAAAAATATCATGGATGTGAAGGAAGGTGACAAACACTACAGCCTAGGAATGGGGCTGATGCCATATCTAGGTGTTAAGTCAGTTGTGGCTTTGTTGATAGTGATAATAATGATTTCCTATGCCCTGGAATATCAGGTATTTTCTGGTCCTCCAATAATAGATGTGGAAGTGTAAGCAGAGCATGCTTACATTGACTGCTACACAGTGAACCTGCTACTTTGCAAAACTATAAATAAAAACACTCGGTTATAGGTATTCTCCAGGCAAGTATGACATTTTTACATTTAAAATAATTCTGGAAACACAGCTTACCTGCTGAAGGACTTTCGTTTGAACCTGGCTACCATACTACCTAAACCCCGTAGTTTCCCATATTATCGCCTTTTCAGTGGCCTTATATGTAATTACTGGTCAGTGTGTTACCTGGATCTAAAATCACCATATGATTGTACCCTCTTCATCTTTATCCATGACTTCACTTTGAAGCAGGACCAGTAGGTTGCCTAGCTAAGTGACAAGGAGCTCCATTCTACACAAAAGCCAGAGGAGTAAATATAGGGGTTGCAGGGGTCACAATTGCCACCAGTCCCATGCTTCAGGGGGCTCGTGCAGTTCCCCTGTCACATTTGTCTACACCTGGATGGGGGGGGGCATATAGAAGAACCAATCCACTCCATTTTCCTCCAGCAACTGCTGAACGTCCGCTTCTCCTCCTCTCCCTCCCACAGGCATTCAGCAGCTGCAAAAGGAAAATGGTGGGGATCGGTTCTTCTATATGCTTCCCAATGCCCCTGTTATCTAGCCTGGTGATAGGCATTTCTGGTGTTCATGATACACCATGTGACAAGAGACAAGCAATCATTGATTGCTAGGACTGCTTCCCAGCTCCACCTCCCAGCTCTGCCCTCCCAACTCTGGCTCCTGCTTCTTGCCTGCAGGTAAGGTAAGAGAGTTGCTGAATTTTGAATCTGCAAGAAAATACAATGCCCAGCACCTGAGCGAGTATAGTGTGCGTCTATGTGTCCAACTATCACACTTCCCCCCCTTCACACTGCCCTCTTCCTGTCATACTGTCCCCATCACACTGCCCCCCCATACTTTCCCTCCTGTCATAATGCCCCCCATCATACTGCCCCCCTCCTGTCATACTGCCCAGGTACCTTTCTCCTGTTACTCTGCCCCCCCACCTGTCACACTGCTACCCCATCATGCTGCCCCCTCCTGTCACACTTCTCCCCATCATACTCCCTTACTGTCATACTGCCCAGGTACCATTTTCCAGTCACGCCGCCCCTCTCTTATCAAACTGCCTCCCCTTGTTACATTGCCCCTATAATACTGTCCCCCTCCTGTCACACTGTCCCCCAATCACACTGCCCCCTCCTGTCATACCTGCCCCCTTATACTGCCCCCCTCTCACACTGCCCCCCTCTCACACTGCCCCTCTCCTGTTACAATGCCCCCCCCCGTCCCACCACCCCCCTCTTGTCATACTGACCTCCTCTTTTCACACTGCCCCCTCATATCATATTGCCCCCTTCTTTCACAATGCCTCCTCTTATCACACTGCCCCCCCACTCTTGTCATGCTGCCCCCTCCTGTCACACTGCCAGATACCCTTCTCCTGTCACAATGCCCCCCTCTTGTCACAATGCCCCACTCCTGTCATACTGCCCAGGTATCCTTCTCCCATTACACTACCCCCCTCTTATCAAAATGCCACCCTCCTGTCACACTCTCCCCCTCTTATCACACTGCCCCCCCCTCCTGTCACACTGCCCAGGTACCCTTCTCCTGTCACACTGTCCCCCTCCTGTCATGCTGCCCAGGTACCCTTCTATTGTCACACTGTCCCCCTCTTATCACACTGCCCCCCCCCCCTCCTGTCACACTGCCCAGGTAACCTTCTCCTGTCACACTGTCCCCCTCCTGTCATGCTGCCCAGGTACCCTTCTATTGTCACACTGTCCCCCTCTTATCACACTGCCCCCCTCCTGTCACACTGCCCAGGTATCCTTCTCCTGTCACACTGTCCCCCTCCTGTCATGCTGCCCAGGTACATTTCTATTGTCACACTGCCCCCCTCCTGTCACAATGCCCCCCTCTTCTGTCACACTAGTCATGTACCCTTCTTAGATGTGATAGTTGCATTAATTTTTTTTTTCCAGATTTTCCTTCTTTTATTTTCATCTGGTGATCTGGCCAGTATCTCTGTTACTTTTCAACAGAACAAGCTCTCCCCCAGGTGTAGCAGTTAGATGAATAGGACAAACCATCTCCCACTGACAGGGGTGCTTACAATGATCAGTTTTTATTTATTTATTCATGTAAATACTTTATCCCAAAAGGAAACAAACTGTTGTAACTGATTATAAAATGTGAGCTGGAGGTTGGCTTCAGTTTGTTAGTGTATTTAAATCTGCTACTACATTTACCATCCCATCATCCCCAGACTAAAGATGCCCCCTGTGCTCCTTCATCCAGAGTGGATGCTTTCTAATACAGAAGGTGTGTTGCTGTGTGTGGCAGGTTTGGCAGGAGGAGGGTGGTGGTGTTGGGAGGGGGGGGGTGCAAAATGTACCGTCACCTGTTTAGACAAAAATCCTTGCACTGGCCCTCTATACAGGTTACGTTCTTTCTGCTGCCCCCAGGATCCTGTGTGCTCCCCTTCACCCCCCCCCTCCCCCCCACAGCACTGCCGGCTTCCCCCCTCCCCTCTCCCATCGTCTGTGTCCTGAATTTCCATTCTCTGTCTCAAAGGTGGGACATCAGAGGTCTGTTTAGACCCCTAATATTACACTAAAGCCCCCCCAATGGGGCTCCACTACATTACTAACTCCACTGCCATATTGACACGGTCCAGTTCTCTACTGACTGACACCCTTCACAGTCCTACTGAGACCAGTGGTGGAACTAACAGGATTTCAAAGGTTGCACTCGTGACCAGGCCCTGGTGTTCTGCCTCCATGCTGGGGGCCCAAGATGGCAAAAAGGGGACCCACTCCAGAGTATGTGAAAGGGATCCACTGCAGGACCATAATAGAGGGCCCTGCAACGGGAGTAAAGGGTCCTGGGATCAGCAGGAAGGGCTCCAGGCTCAGAGGGAAGGACCCTGGCTGGGGGTCGGGGGTCTCTTCATGGTTTCTTGCACTGGGGGCCCTTAAGATTCTAGTTATGCCTCTAACAAGAGCCCTATGATTTTAGCATTCTAGATTTTAATTAAGAATAGAACAAATATATATTTTTCGAAAAGTATTGTAAGTACCTGAATTTGTTTAGATATCAGCTTCACCTGTAATCCGCTTCACAGAAAGACTCAGATTAGGCGAGGGTGGACAACACAAGAATGTAGTAAGACTGTGTTGCTGGACACATTGCTTTCAGTCTAAGCCAGGGACAGGGGCGGACTGCCAACTCATGGGGCCCCCGGGCAATAGGGGATCATGGGGCCCCTGTGTCCTTGCCCAAACTCAAAAAAGCCTATGAAAAAGGTACCAGGGGCATCTCATGGGGCCCCCTACTGACCCCGGGCCCTCGGGCAGTGCCCGAGTTTCCAAATGGTCTGTTCCCCCCCTGGCCAGGGAACATTAGCCTGAACTGTTCAGCCAGCAGCCAGCAGAGTGGGGCCTGAATTAAGATTTGTTGCTCTCGTGTAGGTACAAGACCTGGTTTTTCTGCCTGGCAGGACTTTCTGGATGACAAGACTAGCCCCACAGAATAAAAACCCTTATATACTGTACATTGTTTTTCAACTTTGTAGTAGCCTACTGGACTGAAGTTTCTCCTAGAGCGGAACTACACTGCATCTGAGCACCACAAACCAAAAACGCTATTTCATTCATTTTTAATATTCAAAGCAAACTCACCCATCAACCAATCACCTTGAAAAACATCCCCTAGCATTGGCCACATTGAGTAAGGGCAGATAATTAATGTGGCATTTAGTTCCTGGAATCCATCTGCCTTTATCTTAGGCAATCAGGCTGGATGGTGTGCTTAGCTGAGAAAATCCCTCCTGCCATCCTGAAGACTCCTGGGATGTATGACATCATATGCCTAGGCATGGAAACCAGGAAGTAACTAAAGAAATGTAGAAAAAAGTTTAAAACAATATGATATACTTTATTATCTATTTGCTAATGCTATCAGCTTAAGGATTAACAATAGTCAATGTTAAATGTGAGCGTGAAGTTCCACTTTAAAGATAAGAGGTTAGAGAATACTCTCTGCCTTTAGTATATTGGCACTACATTCTAAATGACTTCAGCAGGTCACAGATTGATTGTAGTTGCCTGAATTTGCTTTTAAAAAGTGCACTTTTGAAAAATGAACTTACTTTATGACAGGCACGTGATGGAACAGTTCCCAAGAAATAAATGTTTTTTTTTAATCTATATTTGGAAACTAAATATATTAACTTCAGCCTTCCTAAATTTCTCTACAGACCTGCAGAATATTTTCCCCTGCCATTAAGCCATTCCGTAATCTGCAGTTTAGACATTTAGACATCAGAAATGCAACCATGAATGTTTTTTCAGCCTCCTTCTATCTCTACAACAGGAACGGAATATAATTCCTATAACAAAGGCTAAAAGAGGATTTATCATTGGCTGTTAGTGTGTTATTCTAGTACGTGTCCTCCTTAATTTAGCCAAAATGTATTCGTACATCCGAATCACAATCAGTATATCACTATGAAAAAGCTTGTTCTATATTCATAGATCTGCCAGTAAATTTATATTGGTGAAGATTGAGCTCATCTTGCTTTATGAACACAGTTCAGAATGATAACTAGTCAACATTTTGATTGTTTAACCGCTTCCCCACTGCCCTATAGCAGAACTACTGCTACAGGGCAGCAGGACTGCGCAAAATCACATATATATATACGTGATTTTGTATTTCTGGGTAGGGGGCATGCGCCATTGGTGGCTACAGATGTTGATCACCAGGTCCTGGCTGGAGATTCCCCACCGGCACCCAGTGATCACCGAGGCAGGGGTGGACTGACCATTTGGAAACTCGAGCAGTGCCCTAGGGCCCGGGGTCAGTAGGGGGCCGCATGAGATGCCCCTGGTACCTTTTTCATAGGCTTTTTTGACTTTGGGCAAGGACACAGGGGCCCCATAATCCCTTATTGCCCAGGGGCCCCATGAGTTGTCAGTCCGTCCCTGCACCGAGGAACACTGACAGGGGAGATGTCTGTATGTAAACAATACAGATCTCTCCCCTGTCCGCTCCGGCATGCTGCTTTGTATTGCTTTGCTTAGCAGAGCAATACAAAGCAGCATGCTTACACAGTAAGGCTAGGTTCACATCTGTGTGGGAGGTGCCACTGCGGATCCACACGAAAATCCATGCAGCCACACCACCGGCACAGAGGAATGCAGACCTGCGGGCAGGTGCCATTAGTTCTAATGGCACGCTGCCCACACTGGAACACGCAACAGAGGCTCCCGTGTGGGCTGCATTTTCCAAAGAAGTGCAGGGACTTCCCTGCATGTCACGGGGCACGGGAGTCATTTCAAATGAATGGGCTCTCATGACTTCGCAAATGTGGCCCGCACGGCCGCATATATGTTATATGTGAACCAGGGTTTAACCACTTGCCGCCCTGCCACTGTAGAAATACGGCGGCAGGGCGGCACTGGCAGGCAAAACCACATTTTAAAACGTGTGTTTTGTAAACAAATAGGGGGCGAGGCGCGCCGCCGCCCTATCTGTCCCGCCGATCACCGCCGCGAATGTCAGTCGCTGGGTCACAGCCAGTCCTTAGCGGCTGTTTCCTGGCGATCGGCAGTAAACAGTGACAGAGAGCACAGCTGCAGTAGCTGTGCTGTCTGTCACTTCCTTGTCAGCTCGAGGACGAGCTGATCGAGACAGAAGAGTTTCTCTCTCACGATCAGCGAAGTCCTGTGCAGCACACACCCCCGCCCCCTAGTAAAACACTCCCCCTCACTCAGATAACCCTTCCCTGCAAAATAAAGTTAACCCCTTCCTCCCCATTGCCATTAGTACAGTGTCAGTGTTTTTCTTTTTGCACTGATCATTGTATTAGTGTTTTTGGGGATGTCAGTGACCCCAAGTCAGTACTGCCCAATGTCAGAATGTCTGACGCAGTCCCGCAGTCCTGCCATAAGTCGCTGGTCGCTGCCATAAGTCACTGATTGCCGCCATAATTTACTGATCGTCGCCATTATTAGTATAAAAAAAACCCTAAAAATCCCAGTATCTTTCACGCCATTTGTAAACGCTATAACTTTCACGTAAACCAATTAATTTACACGTATTGGTTTTTTTTTAGCAAAGACATGTCGCAGAATGCATTTTGGCAGAAATTTATGACTAAATTTGATTTTTGCATTTTTTTTTTAATGGACATGTTTTATAGCAAAAAGTCCAAAATATTGTTTTTTTTTCCTCAAAATTGTCAGCCTTTTTTTTATAGCGCAAAAAATAAAAACCGCACAGGCGATAAAATACCACCAAAAGAAACTCAATTTGTGGGGAAAAAAAGGATGTAAATTTAATTTATGTACCATATTGCATGACCGCGCAATTGTCCGTTAAACTAGTGCAGCGCTGTATAGCAGAAAAATTTTGTAAATTGCAGTATCTATACCATAGTTTGTAGACGCTATAACTTCCACACAAAGCAATCAATATACACTCATTAGGATTTTTTTTTACCAAAAACATGTAGCAGAATACATTTTGGCCTAAATTTATAACCAGCTTTGAGTTTACTATATATTTTTTATAGCTGAAAGTAAAAAATATTGTTTTTCTTCAAAATTTTTGGCCTTTTTTTGTTTATAGCGTGAAAAATAAAAAGCACACAGATGATCGAATACCACCGAAAGAAAGCTCTATTTGTGTGAAAAAAAGGACGTAAATTTTGTTTGGGTGCAGCATTGAATGACCATGCAATTATCAGTTGAATTAGTGCAGCGCCGAGTAGCAAAAAGAGGCCTGGTCATTAAGGGGGGTAAATCCTCAGGAGGGCAAGTGGTTAACCACAGCACAGTTAACCCTTTGATCACCCCAGATGTTAGCCCCTTGCTGCCCAGTGTCATTAGTACAGTGTCAGTGCTTTTTATTAGCACTGATCACTGTATTAGAGTCATTGGGGATGTCAGTGGTAGTTAATCAGTTCCCCCCAGTGTCAGAATGCCCGCCACAGTCCTGCAGTCCTGCTATAAGTCACTGATCGCCACCATTACTAGTATAAAAAGTTTTTTTTTTTATTCCAGTACACATACTGCCCTTTGTAGATGCTATAACTTTCACATATGTAAACCAATTCATTTTCTGACCAAATTTGATTTTTAAAAATTTTTTCATTGGATATGTTTTATAGCAAAAAGTAAAAAAAATAGTTTTTTTCAAAATTGTCCGTCTTTTTTTGTTTATAGCGCACAAAATAAAAAATGCAGAGGCAATGAAATACCACCAAAAGAAAACTCAATTTGTGGGGAAAAAAGGACATAAATTTAATTTGGGTGCATGGTTTGTATATGCAGTCTTGATTATATGTTAATATTGCTATATCTTAGTCTCTGTAATGACGTGCTATAACCCATTGAACTAAAAGAAGTTTATCTGATTGCTTTTTTATTATGTCAAATTGCACATCTTGGGGTTGTTTACTTAAAGAAATGGAAAAGAAATACTGTTGTAGATAGCAAACGTTCAGATAATATATATATTTTATTGTCTGTAAATCATGATTTGTAACATTAGTCCTCCAGAAGTCCTACCTCCTCAAATGTTGCTTCTGTATTTCTGACAAGCTGTCCATCTTAGCCCTCCTAAAATGTTTGCTTATTTGTCAATCCTTCTTCTCAGCTGTCCTATTCATTTTTGGTACTAGTAGGCTGTGATTGGTCCACAGCTATCACATGGTACCTGGGCCAATTGCAGCACCTTGTACCATGTGATTAGCTGTAACCAATCACAGATCATTAGTGTTCTGAACTGCCATGAACTTAAAGCAGAGCTCCACCCAAAAGGGGAAGTTCCACTTTAACCATTTCCATACCGAGCACTTTTATCCCCTTCCTGTCCAGGCCATTTTTCAGGTTTCAGCGCTCTCACACTTTGAATGACAATTGCGCGGTCATACAACATTGTACCCAAACTAAAAGTTTATCATTTTCTTCACACAACTAGGGTTTTTTTGGTGGTATTTAATCACCACTGGGGTTTTTATTTTTTGCTAAATTAACAAAAAAAGACCGAAAATTAAAAAACAAAACACGTTTTTCTTTGTTTCTGTTATAAAAGTTTGCAAATGAATAATTTTTCTTCATAAATTTAGACCAAGATGTATTCTACTACATGTCTTTGGTGGAAATAACCCAAATTAGGATGTATTTTTTAGTTTGTAGGAAAGTTATAGAGTTCACAAACTATGGTATAGATCTGAATATTGATCAATCCTGAAGTACTGACAGCCAATCTAATTTCTTGAGGTCCAAGAATATCAGAACAGTACAGATATCTCCCAAATGACCCCTTTTTGCAAAGTAGACAGTCCGACATATTTCATAAGAGGCATGGCGAGTTTTTTGAAGTTGTATTTTTTTTGTCATAATTTTTTGGAAAATTAAAAAATTAAAAAAATTATTTTCACTATTTTTTTTTACATACTGTCACCAGTGCAGTACAGCGTCATCATATAACTGGCATGGCGGTGATCAGGGACACTGACTGGTGACAGTATGAAAAAAAAACATATTTTTTTTATTATTTTTAATTTTTTATTACATTTTTTTTATTTTTTTTAAGATTTTTTTTTCATATTTCACTATCACCAAAGTAGTACAATGTTACCATAGTAACATTGTACTACTTTGGGGAAGTGATCAGTATTTTCTTTTTTTTTTTTTACACAATTTGCTTATAGCAAAGAATTACTTTGCTATAAGCAAGCATTTACCTGAATGACATTGATTCATTCAGGGTTTTTTTTTTTTTTTTTTTTTTTTTTGTGCTTAGCTGTGATTTGGCCACAGCTAATCAAATGACATGTGCATATGATCACTGTGACCATTCCCAGCTAGACACTAGTATACAATGGATGGCATGAATGAAGCCATCCATTGTATACAACTGTCATGTGACCTGCTGTGATTGGTCACAGCAGGTCACATGGTACCGGGAACGGGGGCCGGTACTCAGATCTGTCCTCGGCCGTGTCCGAGGTACACGGCCGGTGACAGATCGCGCCGCTGCGCGGCTCTGAAAGCGCAAAAACTGCGCATGCCCGGGAGGACGCCATATGGCATCCACCTGGAAATCTAAAGCATTTTGAGGCCGGGATGCTATTGGTTAAGCTTTTGTCCCCCTCTCCCCATCAAGGACTGGCACCTTTGGGGAGCGGGTACCTGAATTTGACAGGTACCTGCTCCCACTTCCTCTGCGATCGCCTAGGCAATCAGAAGCGGAGGTTTTCCTTCCCCCCTCTCTCCCCATAGTCTTTTGGGACACATGAAAAGTCCCAGAAGACTACAGGGCCATTCACAAAGTGCAGTACTTCTCGCACATGTGCAGTGGGCATTCTGAAGCCGTAAGCTGTCACAGCCGGGTGCCCTCACTGAAGATGCTGGCACCGGGGAGAGAAGATGGCCAGTGAAACTAGCCGTGGTGAGGACACCGCTGGACCAAGGGACAGGTAAGTGTCTGTATTTTAAAAGTCAGCAGCTACAGTTTTTGTAGCTGCTGACTTTTCTTTTTCTTTTTTTTTACCTGGAACTTTGCTTTAACTTAACCCATTTATGAAAGTTCAAAGCATTGTTGGTGCAATGATCTTCATTGTTCCAGCAAAGTATAAAAATAAAATCCCTGATTACCCACCCTCAAAGTGTTACTATGGTAACATTAAACTACTCTGATAAAATTATTTAAAAAAATTAAAAACTAATGTTAAAAAATATTTATAATTTTGAATAAAAATTATTTAAAAATAGTCCCTGATCACTGCCACACCAGTGATATGATGATGCTGTACTGGTGACAATATGTAAAAGAAATTGTGAAAAAATATTTTTTTCTTCATATTCCAAAAAATTGTGACTAAAAATTACAACTTTAAAAAACTTGCCATGCCTCTTATTAGATACATCAGACTATCTACTTTCCAAAGAGGTAATTTTTACTGTCCTGGCATTTTTGGCTTCAAGAAATAAGATCAGCCATCAGTACATCAGGATTTATCAATTTTCAAATATATATACCATAGTTTGTGGACATTATTGTCAGGGAGCGAGGAGCCAGACACACAAAGAGGTGCAATTAAAGGTAGGTTTATTAATATAAAAATAAGACAAGAGTCTATACAAGTCCAACAGCGGAAATCGTAGCCAAAGCCGGGATCAAGAGCCAGGAAGAATCGTCGCCAGAGCCAGGATCAGGAGCCAGGAAGAATCGTCACCAGAGCCGGGATCAGGAGCCAGGAAGAATCGTCACCAGAGCCGGGATCAGGAGCCAGGAAGAATGGTCGCCAGAGCCGGGGTCAGAAGCCAGGAGGAGTCTTAGCCAAAGCCGTGTCGGTATCCAGGAAAGCAATGAGTAGCTAAACAGGAGCTTGCTGCTGTGCAAGAGACAGGCCGCGAATGCAATGGACAGCTGCAAACAGCAGACTTATATGTGATAAGCTGCACCTCCTGGAGGAGGAGTCGCAGAGGGCTGAAAGCATAAAGGATCCCACAATGCTTTGCAGACACCTAAGATGGATGCCAGCACATGGAGCAGCACAAGCCCTGAGGAAAAGTAGGACCTTGACAATTATACCTTTCCTACAGGGATTTTTTTTAGCAAAGACATGTAGCAGAATACTTTTGGCCTAAATGTATTTATTTTTTTTCATTGAATTGATGATGATTCATGATTTTAGGATGATTTATAACAGAAAATAAAAAATATTGTTTTTTTTCAAAATTTTCAGTCTTTTTTCATTTATATAATAAAAAGAAAAACCCAAGTGGTGATCAAATACCACCAAATGGAAACTTTATTTGTGTGAAAAAAATTATATAAATTTCATTTGTATACAGCATTGCATGACCACGCAATTGCCAGTTATGCAGTAATGAAGTGCTGAATAGCAAAAAATGGCCTGGTCATGAAGTGGCTAAAATCTTCCGGTGCTGAAGTGGTTAATACAACAGAAATATGGAAGGGCTTGTAAAATGTATTTAAAGTAACCACTACTATGTATAGTATATTTCAAAATATGCGTTGCCTGGAAGATGCAATTTAACTACTTGGTAATCGCTTCAAAAATTACCATTGTTTAATGGGAGATAGATAATTGTAGCACTACCCCCCTAGGAGGCACTGAGTGTTTGGGTGCCCCTATAGTCCTGCACAGTCTGGCAACATGCATTTTCTTCCACACTTGCATACTGGAAACAGTAGACAGTTTTTGATCTTGTTTTTTTTGTAGTGTAAGGGGCATTGAACTTGGATGGTTGAGGGGTGTATGGGATGCCCTAGGGACCTGTGAACTGTGAGGACAATTCCTTAGCAGCTATGTATAAATCCCTTATGGTGTACCACCTCAGACCCCAGATGAATCCTCCTCTTCACCCAGCTGCCTGAGGGAATCCCTGGGCAAGGGGATCCAGAAGCTGTCACTTTAATAAAGTAGTCCCAGATGAGGAGCTAGTTGGGTTTTCCACCTGACTGCCCTCTCCCCTTATCTGACCCAGGGGGTGTAGGATTACTCACTCTGCCTCTCCTGTAAGCTTGATGGGTTGGTGGCTGTCTTCAGGCCTTACGCTGGGCTGACTTCTTCCCTGCTTCCCATGCTGTCCTGTCTTGGGATGGTTGAGGTAGAGAGAGCCTCCTGTCCAGAACCTGCCTGTGTGATGGCCCCTCCCTGGGGCCCCTCCCAGGCTCCACACTCCAGCCTCTCATTCCATCTTCCACCTGACACTGACCAACTCCTCCCACGCTATTTAAGGGGTTGCCTTGGCCACTGTGCCCAGCCTCCTGCCAGGGGATTGGCCAAGATTACTCAAGTATGTAGATCTGAGGTTCCTCCTCTCCACCATCCCTCCTTCAGAAAGCTCTCAGGTTTCTGGAGAGGTGGGAGGGCTCTAGAAGTTCTGACCCTTAGGACTTCCCTAGCCTTTCCTGAGATGACCTCACTAACTCACTCCCAGACTGACTCATTTAAGGCTGCTACTGCCTGTGACTAAAAATTTGTCTAGCTACCCCTAGCTAACTAGAGGGGCGCTACATAAACATTGTTTATCCTAACACTTAAAATGTTAAGGAATAATACACGTAACCATAACAAAAAAAAAGCTTAGCTTTCCACCATTTTTTCCTTCTGCTTTCATGGCATAATAATATTTGAAATTCTTAATACTGTGCCTTGTAGTATAAATAAAAACCTGATGATAAAGTTATGTTCATTAAAATATGGAATTAAAATATGCTTTAGCCTGATGTTGCAAAATGATAACAGAAAATAGCATTGATGGATAATACTGATGTCATGAAAGTCACGGGAGAACAGAACTCACAACTGGCACATTATCTGCATAGGCCTCTTTGTTGCTGTCTCAATACTCCAGCCAGGTAGCACAGAACAGAAGTGAGGTCAGGATAAATGAGACATACTGCGGCATCTTGCCAACAAACATGTGTCCTGCAGTATTTGCAGCCGTGCCTGTATCCCACAGAAGGTGTGCTGATGACCTGAGGCTTGAGCCAGGGAAAACTGTGCAAAGGAGGGGGCAGATGGATAGAATGTGAAGACACACAGTGAAGCCAGCCCTTCTGGGCTGTTATCAGCAAGCACAGTTTGTACTACAATGTTCTAATCAAAAAGTAATTAATTTGGTCTAATTGCAGGAGAGTGGCAGGTCAACCTGTCAGAACTAGAACAGCAAGGAGGAAACATGCTTATCGATCCTAAAATAAAAGAACAAGGAACAAGAACAAGCACAAAATGAACTATGATGAGAAATGTTTGGGATGTATATATAAATAAATTCAATAAGGCAGAGCAGAATACTCTGTAACTATTTTTACATTCTCCCAGTGGATTTCCCAATTCGTCCAAAGTCCCCCTCCATCAGACAGTCAAAATCATTATCATCATTATCACCAGTTCTTTTACATACAAGATTGACTTCATTGATGTTAATAGTTTTGTTTTACTCAAAATCATAAGGGTTTTTATTTTTTTTTAATAAATAAAATATTTATAAAAAAGAGAATTACAAATGCCCAGGGAAGCTAGCAATGAGTGAGAGCTTTGCTTGTCATGTGCAATCAAAACAAGGAATTGAGATCCAGTCACTAACAACATTTCCCACATATCAGGTGACACATCAAGTCCATTTCTTCACTTTGATTTCAGGCTTAATGATGAAAATAATCTTGTTTATAATTATTTAGAGATGTAATCCCATACCCATCATTTGGTTCCCTTACCATCCATGGTTACAAACACTGTATTTGTTTCTGTCTGTAGCCTGCCTGCTCCAAAAGAATAAAATATTTCTCGTCTTTACTGATTCACTTGGCAAACTTGTGAATGAATGCCCTACCCACTAGCCCATTGCTCGCAAGGCTCAGCAGGTCAATAAAATATTGTCCACAAGTAGGTAAGGCAATGTGATTCCTTTAAACATATAGTGGGTGGGAAATTTACAAAGACCAGGTCATGTAAGACAAAGTCACCCTGGAGTCTTTCACCATTTTGAGGATTATTTTCATATCTTTATTCAAAAGTTGACTTTTATTTTAGAGACATGAATGGCTTTCTTCATAGGCTATCAAAATGTTAACTATAGTTGGATATTCTTTGGTATGAGCATGACATTGTAGAACTTTGCAATAAAGTGGATAAGTAGAAGGTTAGCCATTTTCTACAGAAGGTATAAAATGTCAATATCTCTTGGCAAATAGCTATTTCAACTATAAAAAAACAGAGTATTGTTAAATCTATAAAGAATATTTTAGCAGGGAAAAAACAACCACATGTGAAAACCCTTAATTATAAGCCTGTCCTCCCACAATTCATGGTTATACAAGGCGGTGGATGTGGTATACTTGGATTTTGCAAAAGTGTTTGACATAGTTCCACACACACACCTAATGTGTAAGGAAAAGTCTACAGGCTTGGAAAAATCTGTATGTAAATGGAGAGAAAACTGTCTAAAAGATCGTATTCAGAGAGTAGTGGTTACTGATTCATACTCTGAATGGTATATGGTTGTCAGTGGTGTACCCCAATGTTCAGTGTTGGGACCCTTACTTTTTAATATATTTATGAACGATATAGGGTCTCAGATTGTAAATACCATCTCAGTCTTTACAGATGACACCAAGCTGTGCAGTGGAATAATGTCCTTACAGGATGTCTCCAACTTACAAGCCTACCTCAATGCACTGTTTAATTGGGCAACTATATGGCAAATGAGGTTTAATGTTGATAAATGTAAGGTTATACACTTGGGGGGCTAAGAATATGCATGCGTCTTACATACTAGGGGGGTACAACTGGGGGAATCAATGGTGGAGAAGGATCTGGGAGTTCTGGTAGATCACAAGCTTAATAATGGCATACAATGCCAAGCTGCGGTTTCTAAAGTGAGCAAAATCCTCTCTTGTATTAAAAGAGGTATAGACTCCAGAGAGAGATATCATATTACCCCGGTACAAATCATTAGTAAGACCTCATCTGGAATATGCAGTTCAATTTTGGGCACCAATTCACAAAAAGAACATTGGGGAACAGGAGAAAGTACAAAGTTATTCACCTTGAGGTCATCACAGAGGACAAGGAGGCACTCTTTACGAATGAAGGAAAATAAATTTATTCTCCAAATACGGAAAGGTTTCTTCACAGCAAGAGCTGTGAAAAATGTGGAATAGTCTCCCTCAAGAGTTGGTTCTGGCCAGCTCAGTGGATTGCTTCAAAAAAGGCCTGGATTCTTTCTTGGATACACAGAATATAACTGTTCACTAACATTTATAGGTAAAGTTGATCCAGGGAATATTCGATTGCCTCTTGGGGGATAAAGAAGGAATTTTTCCCCTGCAGAAGCAAATTGGATCATGCTTTGCTGGGTTTTTGCCTTCCTCTGGATCAACTGTGGGTATAGGATTATAACTTTTTTTTTTTTTTAATGGTTGAACTGGATAGACTTTTGTCTTTTTTCAGCCAGACTAACTATGTAACTAAGATCTGTGTATGGTTTGTGTAGACTCAATTCACGGAGATAGTTTTCTCCTAAATGCATTAATTCACAAACAATGTATGCTTAGCTGTTGAATGAATATTTTAGGAACTAGACATTTAATTGTAAAAGTATTATTTTTTTAACAATAGTTTTTTTTATCGTACAGAGAGTTTTTATCACAATGTAAAATGGCTCCTTTTCCAGCTATTATGCCTCTCCAATCTGTAACTTACAGTCTCAGTAGAATTAGCCAACAGTGATTCAATTGAAATGAAATCTTGCAGATTGTAGAAAGCTTTAAGCCAAAAACTTGTGCAGATCTTCATAGATGAACATAGGGTCAAAATATCATAGTATGTCTGGCTCCAGTAATTACATGTGCTCAGAACAGAAACTAAACAAACACTGAAGAGCAAAAATACATAGCTGGCTAAAGAACTGAAAAGGTAATTTATTAACAATACCAGCTTTCTTATTCAGCGTGGAAGTCGCGTGACATTCTCCCACTCTTGCTACTCATAACAGATCATGGTAAAGGGCCAATCACAGTGGCACTTTAGCATGTGAACGCTGTGTCCAATCACAGCAGAACACAAAATGTAAACAATAGCTGGTACATGCTGTTACCGGTCTGTTTCCTCATGCACATACCATGTGTGAGAGGAAGGAGAGAAATCTGTACCAGAATCTGTGAGTTTAGCAATTCCAGTGTGATTTACTGTGATCTTTACTGTGACAGCAGACTGTTATGCACACAGAGCCTCCGGACAGCACCTGGATTGCAGCCAGAGTATTTGTCAGAACAGAGCAGCCGTCATCAGTGCCCTGATTGCAGCAAATGTACCTGTCATAACAGTGCAGCTGTCATCAGTGCCCTGATAAGCCACACCAGTTCAGCCTTCATCAGTGCCCTCATCAGTCAGTGTACCTGTCACACCAATGCAGCTGCCATCAGAGCTCTTATCAGCCACACAATTGTAGCTGTAATCAGTACCCTGATCAGCCAGTGTACCTGTCACACCAGTGCAGCCTTCATCAGTGCCTTGATCAGCCAGTGTACCTGTCAAACCAGTGCAGCCATCATCAGTGCTTTGATCAGCCAGTCTACTTGTCTTACCAGTGAAGCCATCATCAGTGCCGTGATCAGCCAGTCTACTTGTTTTACCAGTGCAGCCATCATCAGTGCCCTGATCAGCCAGTCTACTTGTCTTACCAGTGCAGCCATCATCAGTGCCCTGATCAGCCAGTCTACTTGTCTTAACAGTGCAGCCATCATCAGTGCAATTATCAGTCAGTGTACCTATCACACCAGTGCAGCTGTCATCAGTGCCCAGATAAGCTAGTGTACCTGTCACACCAATGCAGCCGTCATCAGGGCCCTGATCAGCCAGTGTACAGTTGCAAGAAAAAGTATGTGAACCCCTTGGGATTACGTGGAGTTTTGCATGAATTGGGCATAAAATGTGCTCTGAATGTCATCTAAGTCACAACAATAGAAGAACACAGTCTGCTGAACATAATACTACACAAACATTAGATGTTGCCATGGTTTAATTGCACATAACGTGTAAACATTCACAGTGCAGGGAGGAAAAAGTATGTGAGGCCCTAGCTTAATGACTTCTCCCAGAGCTAATTGGAGCCAGGAGTGAGCCAACCTTGACTCCAATCAGTGTGATGATATTGGATGTGTTGGTGACAGCTGTCCTGCCCTTAAAAAACACACACCTGTTTTGGGTTTACTGGTTTCAAGAAGCACTGTCTGATGTGAACCATGCCTCGCAGAAAAGAGCTCTCAGAAGACCTATGATCAAGAATTGTTGACTTGCATGAAGCTGGAAAGGGTTACAAAAATATCTCTAAAAGCCTTGATGTTCATGTGTCCATGGTAAGACAGACTGTCTACAAATGGAGAAAGTTTAGCACTGTTGCTACTCTCCCTAGGCGTTGTCGTCCTGTAAAAATGACTGCAAGAGCACAGCGCAGAATGCTGCATGAGGTAAAGAAGAATCCCAGAGTGTCAGCTAAAGACCTACAGAAATCTCTGGCACATTCTAACATTTTTGTTGACACATCTACAATAAGGAAAACATTAAACAAGAATGGAGTACATGGAAGGACACCACGGAGGAAGCCATCGCTGTCCAAAAAGAATATTGCAGCACGTTTGAAGTTTGCAAAAGAGCACCTGGATGTTCCACAGCACTACTGGCAAAATATACTGTGGACAGATGAAACCAAGATTGAGTTGTTTGGGAAGAACATACAACACTATGTGTGGAGAAAAAAAGGCACAGCACACCAACATCAAATCCTCATCCCCACTGTAAAACATGGCGGAGGGAGCATCATGGTTTGGGCCTGCTTTGCTGCCCCAGCGTCTGGACGGATTGTTGTCATTGATGGGAAAATGAATTCCAGAGTTTATCAAGACATTTTGCAGGAAAACGTACGACCATCTGTCCGCCAACTGAAGCTCCGCAGAGGATGGGTGATGCAACAGGACAATGACCCAAAGCATACAAGTAATTCTACAAAACAATGGCTGCAATAGCACAGAATAAGCCTTCTGGAGTGGCCCAGTCAGAGTCCTGACCTCAACCCGATTGACATGCTGTGGCATGACCTTAAGGGAACGATTCACACCAGACATCCCAAGAATATTGCTACACTGAAACAGTTTTGTGAAGAGGAGTGGTCCAAAATTACTCCAGACAGAGCACATTTTCTGCCCAATTCATGCAAAACTCCACGTAATCCCAAGGGGTTCACATACTTTTTCTTGCAACTGTACCTGTTAGACCAGTGCAGCCATCATTGGAGCCCTGATTAACAAGTGTACTTCTTACACCAGTGCAGCCACCATCGGTGCCCTGATTAGTCAGTATACCTTTCACACCAGTGCAGCCATCATCATTGCCCTGATTAGCCACACCAATGCAGCTGTAATCATTGACCTGATCTGCCAGTGTACCTGTGACACAAGTGTAGCCCTCATCAGCCAGCGTGCCTATCACACCAAAATGTGATAGATAGTCAGGAAATTAGATGTGTAATAAATTGACAATTTTGTGTAAGAAAATACATTTTCATTTTCTTTCCACATTTTCCAAAAACTTGTGGCAAATAAATGACATCAATGTAAAAAAGCAATCTGCGCTATGTCACTCAAAAACATATGAAGAAAGAATGCTGCTAAATATCCATAGTGCTTCTTGCCATACCATAAACTTAAAATTGCAAAAAAATGTAGCCCAAAATCTATAATGAATGACATAAAAATAATAAATAAATGAATGCCCTTCAAATAGAATAGAGTGTTAATAGTCATTCACCAATGTCAAAATATGTGATATCTTCAAAACTTTTCTAATACTTCTCTTTTTAACTGATCACCACACAAGTGCAATGTGCACGCTCACCTTCCAAAGTTGACCCCAATATAAATCAAGGTCTAAAACTCATGTGTCACCATATCAAGGGATATGTTCCAGCCATTGAACTTCTGTCTTCTACCCCTTTTTCTACTGTAGCTCCATTCTCTTGGACATGAAAACATGCAAAAAAGAAACAAACTAGTGTTCTCTGTGCACAATTAAATCTACAATAAAACCTTCAGTAATGCATTCACATTATACTAGTGAACATGTGCCAAAATACAATCCTTATTTCACTGTGCAAGCAGGTTGCTCACCTCCTCCAATAGGCCCTAATATAGATGAGAAAATAAAAATTAATACTGTGCAGGGCTACACATCAAACATAAAAAATATAGATAAATAAATTAGTGAATACTGTAAGTAATAATAATCAAATTAAAAGTCCCAATATATTGCTTCTGAATAAATATCCTTCCTTCTATGACCATCGGTGCTCCAAAACAGAGAGAGTGCACAATTCCTCCACCAGATGTCTGCTCACCTCCAGCAGTGCGACCTCACATAATATAATGCTTGGTCTAACCGCACTTTTGGTCCCAAACTGGACTCTAAAGATCAACTTGATGAATAATGGATCCCAATGGCTCTCTCCAAAGAACCCCCTTCACCGGTAGTAATCCTCATGAACAAAAAACTTAACATAGTGTTTACCCTTTAAAAGCTTTATTTATCACAAAGGCTTCAACATATGCACTCATGTGACAGGTGCCAGACCGCGCCAAGTATAAAAAGCATCCAATGAATATCTCCACAATATCTCCACAATCCCAAGGAAACTGTGCCTTCTAAGTCAGCTACAATCAGCTACGGGGGTATATATGCTCCAGCCAAACGCAAGATCATGAAATACCATATGGCACAATAGAAACTGAGGGCCCTGAAAATGCTACCAGAGTGCCTCACAATCTGCAGAGTCCTGGAGTGATGTATACCATTGCTGTGATAAACGCTGACTGTCCAGTGCA
The DNA here is from genome assembly GCF_062004578.1 of Staurois parvus. NCBI lineage: Eukaryota > Metazoa > Chordata > Amphibia > Anura > Ranidae > Staurois > Staurois parvus. The sequence continues at coordinate 1,242,067 of NW_028317821.1, forward strand.
TCATGACGTCATCCGCAAGCTCCTCCTGATGCATTTCATCACCAATCACATGACTTTATCAAGGGGACCTGATTAGCTCCATTTTCTTGGACAAAAAAACATGCAAAAAAGGAACAAATTAGTGTTCTCCATGCACAATTAAATCTACAAAAAAACCTTCAGTAGTGCACTCACATTATACTAGTGAGCATGTGCCATAATACAATCCTCATTTCACTGTGCAAGCAGGTTGCTCAACTCCTAAAATGGATGCCAATATACATATCAAAGTCGTAAGAACATGTGCAACTCCTTCCCATCACTCCTCTCTGCTATTCTGTCCAAATGACACTCTCGGCCACATAAAAACACAGAAATGGAACCAATAGTGTATTTCAGTTTAAAAACACCTTTTATTACAACTTCAAGTATTGTACTCACATAAAAAAAGCACC